>NC_132852.1:1882500-3082500 GCF_048164855.1 Canis lupus baileyi | reverse complement strand
AGGAACAGGTACACAAGAGAAGAAAGCCTTACAAAGAGATGCCTGGAAGTGAGGTGTTCCATGTACAAGTCAAGAAACACAAATGATTGTCAGAAAGCACCAGAAGCAAAGAGAAAATCATGGAACCAATACTTCCCTAGATTCTTCAGCAAACGTGGTCCTACCACCACCTTAATTTGGGACTTCCAGACTCCTGAACAGAAAGAGAAAGAATTTCTGTTGCTTTAGGCTGTCCCTTTGTTCAACAGCCTTATGAAACTAATGTGCTATGTGCATGCATATGTGTGTGTAAGTGCATACACAGAGATATATAAAAATAATCTGGTGCAGTTTTAAGCTTTTATAGTTTCAAACATGTAATTGGTACTTTTTTAAAAAAGTGTTATTTTGAAATTTTGTAAACTTTGAAAAAAAGGTTTAATTTTAAGTTTTCAGTTTTCCTATCTTCAATTAGAGGGACTTAAACAAACATTTAAAAGTTGTTATTTGTGAAAATATATATATAATCATTTTGACTTCTATCGGAATACAAAAAGCAGAATAAAGCCTTGCTCTGACCCTTACAACTATATGTATAGCCTATTTAAAATGCTTATAATCTACAAAATCACAACTTTTCTTTGACCCACCTGAGAGCTGAAATCTGTGGAAAGACAGGCAGCTCCAGAGAGAGACAGGGTGACAGCATGTGCTCACTGGAACGGACATTGGACTCCTTATCACCCAATAAGATTAACTCCATTAAACTTTTTAACCAATTATGAAAGGCCAAGTATACATTAGTGTGAGAGAACAGAGTCCTTGGGGGCTGCTTAAAAGGGGGTTTACATCTGCTTGCATCCCTTCTGCACAGGCCCCACTGGGTCAAAAGGAGGATTGGTCAAGAGGCAGGAGAGAGGCAAATCTTTTGGCCCAGGTCTGGGGGAGCTGCTGTGGAAACAGCATGAAGCGCCATATAAATCCTTCTCTGTCTTCTCTATGGGACAAAAGCTTTAAACTGCTATGGGAAGGAAGAAAACTCCGTCATCTTCAAGGAGTGGATGAAGACCCAATAGAGTCCAACAAAAGGTGCTAAAAACAATGAAACTAACAGACAAAAGAAAATTTAAAAAAATACAAAAACAAACCAAAACAAAACAACAAACAAACCCTAGCCCCCTCTCTTGGGGAGGAGCTTAAAAATACCGTGAGATCAGATCATTAAGAAGCCTCGACCAAGGCCAAAGGATGTGTTACCTGCCTAAATATGATGCTGAACCGGGACAGTAGAAGGATCCCTCCCTGCCCCGCTAGGCTAACAAGAGTCAGCTAATATATAACAGCAGTAAGTGCTGAAGGAGAGACAGAGTCTGGGGACAGACCAATTCCAAGAGTCAGCACAAGGTTCTGAAGACCCCAGGCAGAGAATGGAGAACAAATCTTGAGGAAAACCTAAGTGCAAAGTGACACTCAGCATTTTAAGTCTGTGGTGTGCTGTGGATGACCACAGCACAGGAACACTGAATTTGCCTCATTTCCCAACCAGATGGACTCAACATTCAAAACAAGAGAAGGAGGCTTGGCAAGAGAAGACACATCCCATATCCAGACATACATATTATCTACCTCAGTCTACATTGTCCTTCACAAAATGCCTGGTCTTCAACCAAAAATTACATGATCTACAAAGAAGAAGAATAAAATCTCAAGAGGTAAACTGGTCAAGAGAACCGGGTTCAACTATGACCCAGGTGTTTGGACTTTCATATGATTTTTAATTTAAAATAATAATTAATATATGAAAGGCTCTAGAAGGAAAGATAGAAAGAAACATGCACAAATATGTGGATAATTTCAGCAGAGAGATGGAAATTAAAAGAATCGCCTGGAAATGCTGGAAGAGAAAAGCATGGTGGTGACAGAGATAAAGAATGTCTTTGAAAGATTCATTAGTGGGTATGACACAACTGGGAAAAGAATCAGTAATCTCAAAGATGGGCTAATTCACATTTTCCATATGAAAACACACAAAGAAAGAAACTGAAGACACATTATTAAAACATCACCCAGATAAGTGATTAACAAATATAAATAATTACACTTTAAGTTAATTCAAATAGTGGTTATCTTAACATTTTAGAATTTATACTTCAGAAGTTATGAAAGCTTGAGACTGCACTAAAACTTTAGGGAATATACAGTTATACACGCACACACACACATACTCATAGACACACATAGACTGGAACACACACTGCTATGTTTTATTCATTAATATCTTAGTTAAGACTTTTACATCTTTGATTTTGATTTTGTTCACATGTGAACATAGTCTTTTTTTATCCACGTACTACCCTATCTCACTTTATTTTTTCTTCCTATAGAGCCATTCAGATCCAGTTATGTATATGTAGAAGATCAGTATTAGTCACTATTCTTCAGAAAATCAGAACCGTTAGGATGTATCTCTCTAAGTAGATAGGTAGATAGTTAGATGATCTAGATAAAATTTATTATAATAAATTGGCTCATCCAATTATAGAGGCCAAGAAATCCCAAGATGTCCTATTAGCAAGCTGAAGACCTGGAGTGTTGATAATATAGTTTCAGTGGTGAAACCAGCAAGCTCAAGCAAGACCCAAGAAAAGCAGTGTTTTAGTTCAAAAGCCAGAAAAGATGGATGTCTCAGGTTAAGAGGTTAGACAAGAAGACTCGCCTCTTACTCAACCTTACTTTTTTTTTCTATTGAGGCCTCCAACTGATAAGATGAGGCCCACACGCATTAGGGAGAGCGGTCTACTTTCCTCAGTCTACCAAAGAAATGTTAATCTCATCCAAAACTTTACAAACAACACCCAGAACATCTGGGCAGCCCATGGCCTAGTCATGTTGACTTATACAAATAACCATCACAATTATTATCTGTTCTTCAATGTTCGGGTAAAATGGATCTTTGAAAAAAATTATTTTAGCCTGATATGTCTTTTTGGGAGGACAGTTAAGGAATTTAAAGATATTCTGTTTTTAAATTTTCTTTCTAAATTAATTTTGGTAATTTACATTTCTACAAAAATGTCTTCATCGTTGTCTTCAAATTATTAGCTTATATATTTTTTAAGACTTTATTTATTCATTCATGAGAGAGAGAGAGAGAGGCAGAGACACAGGCAGAGGGAGAAGCAGGCTCCATGCAGGGAGCCCGACATGGGACTTGATCCCAGGTCTCCAGGATCCCACCCCGGGCCCAAGGCAGCTAAACTACTGAGCCACTGGGGCTGCCCTATTAGCTTATATTTTATCACGGAATCATGATTGCTATTATTATCATTACCATTATGACTATTGAATTTCTCCTATTGTGGCTAGTAATACGGACAGTAGGAGTTCCTACGCTCCTGGCATTTTTTTGTGCTTCCACTGAATACTAAGCATATATACTAACGTAGTGACTTGAACCTCTGTTCGGCTACATTCAAACCAGATCATATGCTGGCCACTTGTGAATTATGTCCTGCTGGGACACAGGTGATACCCCAGACCCAGTTACACAAGTGTGTGGCCTTACCAAGTCCTTCTTCTTCTTGTAATGGATGCGTGTTTCAATGATCCGTAGCCTCAGGTGTGGTGAGCAGCTTCTTACAGTCGTCTTCTCTGGAAGGGTTGCTCCTACGTGCAGCCCCTGACTTTCGAGTGCAGCTTTGGATGTTATCCTGGCCTTGCACCATTTCTTGTCTCTCTCAAGATATCCTAGAGGAGCTAAGCCACCCATCAGTGTTCTGTTTCTGAAGCTGGAGCCTACATGCAGTAATTGTGGCTCTGGTCACTGTTTTGCGTGCATGCTTATGTTGTGTATATGGTCTGTCTCCGTCCATCCAGACTGCTATAACAAAACGTCATAGAGTGGATAGCTTATAAACGACGGAAATTTATTCTCAGATCTCTGGAGGCTGGAAGCCCGGGATGAGGGTGTCGGCATGGTCAGGTGAGGGCCCTCTGCCATGTTGTGAACTTGTATCTTCACATAGTGGAAGATGCAAGGAGGCTCTCTGAATTCTTTTATAAAGCCACTAATCCCAGTCCTGAGGACTCTACACTTATGACCTAATTACCTCCCAAAGTCACCACCTCCTAATCACCATCACATCATCACGTTGGTTGGTAAAGATTCCAACACATGAATTTTTGAGGGGCACATTCAGAGATCATAGCAGGTCCACTGAAATATATGCGTTGTCTTAATGACAATAATATAATTTCATTTGCATTAGCTCATAATGTACTAGAATCAACTCCAAAATGGAAGTATTAATAATTATTTCATTAATTTGTTCCCAGTGCCCAGAAAAAAATGTCCAGAATA
Source organism: Canis lupus baileyi (assembly GCF_048164855.1). NCBI lineage: Eukaryota > Metazoa > Chordata > Mammalia > Carnivora > Canidae > Canis > Canis lupus. The sequence goes on along the minus strand of NC_132852.1, from coordinate 3,078,161 downwards.
CGATAGGCACTTGTGCAAATCAGTTAGATGAATGAGTTACTATTTTTATTTCTATCCTAGGTCTGGATGAGGAGCAGTGGTCACTTAAGACATGATCTACAGAAAAGTACATAAACCTATCTAGGAAAATTTATTAGACAAACTTATCCTAGAGTCGAGCCATTTTGCTAGTTTAGTGAAAATACCTCATTTGGTTTCATCGCATGTGCTTCTGAAGCTGATGTGAACGTCCTTGTCTTTCTCTTCCACATGAGCACAGACATAGAACCACCAGAGTGTGACAGATGCTGCATTGAGTCTATTCGCATAGTTCTCTTAACGATGCCTCATATCACCATTGGGAATTATTTATTCAGATTTTACAAACAAGGAATTTTCTTACACCAGTTAATGGCAGAGCTGATATTAAAAAACCCATCTAGTGCACAGCACACAAATATTGAAAAATTTCCTTGGGATTCCTGTTTGGCTTATATTGATAATTCTCTTTCCTCAGATTTATCTTTTTCTCACACTGGATGACAGTTGTCTCATTTTATATGAGTTTCTAGAACCCAAGAAATTATTTGTGACTGACCTGAGTATTCTCAATATATATTTAACACTTGCTGGTCTTGAGTGATACATAAGGAAGAAGACTCGTATAAATGACCCGGCCTCCAACCCTGGTGAAAATACATAGTCAGCCTCAATTGGGTGCTTTCTGGGACAGTGAAGATCACCTTTTAAAGTACTATCTGAGGAAGCATAAAAATAAAACCTGGTCACTACAATTCTCTCTTATCTTAATGTTATTAAATGTACAGGAGGCAGGAGGTTGGACCAAGGTTACAGCCACTACCTGTGAATGCAATAAAAGGATATTGATATGAAGATTTTTTTAACACCATATAAAATAACAAGAGAACTGACCCTAAAGATCAGTCTTTTAAGGGGCTACTTACACAGCATTTGATACTACGCATTCTCAGGGACATTCAATCTTGTAAAGCAAATTTCTGAAGTGAGGACTTCAAGATTTTAGCTCGCATACCTCACATCCTGTGAACCACACCCCCCATTCTGAGAGCATCAGGACTTGAGTTAATAGGGACTTACGCATGTTGAAATCACAGCAAAATGCAAAGCAGGGCAAACCCCATAATATATGTGCTTCACTGAGCTTTTAGGTAGGTGGAGATTCTGGGTGATACAAGTGAGCCTAATTTGTCACCTTCAAGTAAGTTAGTTGGCTTGTAAGCAGTCCTCCATCATCAGTGGTCACTACCTTTAAAAAATAACTAATTTTAAAGTTTTCACATAATAATCTTGCAGTATAACATTCCAGGTTGTGTTAGGTTGGGATATTCCCAGTAGGGTAACTGGTAAGCAAAGAATCTGGAAGAAATATTGAATAACATTCAATTCTTTTTTTTTTTTTTTGAATAACATTCAATTCTTAGAGTTTCAGGATATCATGCCAGAAATCCTGTAATTCTTGTAACTAAGTGCTCAGCAATAGTTTTAAAGCAAACAAGCATTAGCTCACATTCGTATTGGAATATTTAGCTGTGGTTGCTTTTGTTCCTATGTGTTCACCTTTCAAAACTGAACCACTGTTTTCTTCTGTGTCTGATATAAATTTGTAAGGATATTCTCTCTCACAACAATATATAGGGAGATTTCAAACTATAAATGCCGCTGGATTTTAAGCTATGGGGTCACTTAGCATTTTACTTTTATTACTAGAAGATAAAAGGTCCTTTACTTAGAAATTAAAATTTCAAGGGCACCTGGGTGGCTCAGTCAGCTAAACGTCTGCCTTTGGCTCAGGTCACATCTCAGGGTCCTTGGTTTGAGCCCCACTGTTGGGCTCCCTATTCAGTAGGGAGTCTGCTTCTCCCTCTCCCTCTGCCTGTTGCACTCCCCCTGCTTGTGCTCTCTCTCTCTCTCTCTTTCTGTGTCACATAAATAAACAAAACTATTTTAAAAAGTTAAAATTTCAGCCCATCTTAATTTTTGTTTCATAATGAGAGCAATTCAGATTCAACAGAGAAAGGAGAAAGGTGAAAAAATGGAACATTTGAAAAGGATACCAGAAATGGCTGCAAACCATGAATTCTTACAGAAATGGGAACACCGGGAAACAATCATGCAATATTTTGATGTGGTTGCTTCCATTATTTTACTGTATACACAGAATTAATAAACTATATATAGAACTCCATTGTTTGGTTAGTTCTGCTATAATCAACATAGGTGTCCCTGCACATTCCTGTGCTATGGAAAATCATACAGTTAAAAACAAAACAAAACAAAACAAAACAAAACAAAACAGCTTAAGGGGAAAACAGGGCTGGGGTCACACCACTCAATGACTCCGATAGGGCTCAGTTAGAAAAAAGAGGAATCTGGTAAAGCTAGTAGCACAGTTTTACATGGTAAAGGACTATAGGATACATAATACCATAGTTAACAGGTACTTTCCCTTAATAAAGATCTCGATTTTGCTTCTATAAGGGGCTTCAGAAGAGCTGCAGCTGTGAGCCAAGGTGAAGTCGTGACCGGGGAGGTGGGGGGCTGAATAGGATGGGAGTTGGAACGACAGAGGTAGATGCGTGTTCCTCCTAAACAGGAGGCAAACTGAGGTAGCTAGGTGGGGGGGGGGGGGGAGGATGTGTGTGTCTGTGCACGCTGTGTGTTCTGATCCAGCTCAGTTAATCGGAACGTGGTTTTACACATTTGCCTGGTCTTTTTGTAGATGAAAATGCACATAAACAACACACAGAACTCCTGTTATGCTCACATTGTTCCCGATATATCAATCCTATTGATACAAATTAATGTTTTCAAAGCACGTGGTGTATAGCAGAACTGACTGTATCATGAATATTATATCATCTTTTGTGAGTTCTTTTCCCATTACAATTATTTGCAAAGACTTTGTAATGCTCCCAAAGGAAAACACGTATGTAGTCCTATGTTGTTGAACATAGAGGTTGTTCCTAATTATTTTGCGTGCTTCAAGAATACCTTCATAATCATTGACATGTCCATATTCCAGTTAGGATAAATTAGGGCAAAGCACATGCAGTGAGTAGTTAAAAGTGATAATTCTGAAGTCAATTCTGATCTGACGCCATCACTTAAACTATAACTGAACTTGTGCAAATTACTTAGCATCACCGAGCCTCGATTTCTTGGTCTGAAGATTGGAGAGGAAGATATTCCCTACCTTCTAGGGTGGGAAAGAATGGAAAGACGTAACATTCAGAAAACCACCAGCAGAGCATTTTAAAGATAGCATGCATTTAATAAATGCCAACTGTGCGCATATAGGAGTTCAATAATGTGAGTTGAGTATAAAACATTTTTAATGGTTCCCAAAACATTTTAGCAAATGACTTTCCCAAGATCAATGCAAGAAAGAGACTCAGCTCATAGGTTCAAGCTTCCTAGATCTATTCTTTTAAAAACAATTAGCTATTTAAAAAAAAAATCATTAAGTTTTATTTTAATTCCAGTGTAGTTAACATACAGTGTTAGATTCATTTCAGGTGTGCAATACAGCGATTCAACATCCTCTACGCTACTTAGTGCTCATCACAGTGAGTGCCCTCCTTCATCCCCATCGCCTCTTTCCCCTCTCCCTCCACCCACCTTCCCTATGGTGACTCTCAGTTTGTTCTCTAGAGTTAATAGTCTGTTTCTTGGTTTGCCTCTCCAATCTCTCTCTCTCTCTCTCTCTTTTCTCTCTCTCTCTCTTTCCTCTTCTTGTTTATTTTGTTTCCTAGATACCACATATGAGAGAAATCATATGGTATCTGTCTTTCTCTGACTTATTTTACTTAGCATCATACTCTGTCTCCAACAAAAGACCTTGAGTAGCCAAAGCAATCTTCAAAAAGAAGAAAAGCAAAGTGGGAGGCGTCACAGTTCCAGACCTGAAGTTATGGTACAAAGCTGTAGTAAACAATTTGCTATTTTTAAGGCGCTTTTTCCTTCTTCGTTTACTAATGAAATTGAATATATTTTTATAGGTTATTTTCCCTGTGGCTCAAAGTTTGTTGGTCTTTCATTTGCTTGTTTTGTTTTATTCCACCCTTTAGTGATTCTCTCCGCATTTCCTTATCCTTTGGCGGTCCCATGTTGCTAACTTGGAGTTTAAATTTGTTAAGTATCCTTAGTGAATCTCCTGTCATCCTCATTGTCTCTTAAATGCCTGATTTTTAGCTTTCCTGCTCAGTCTCTCTTCTTGTCCATTGTTTCTACTTCCATTCACCTCCTCATCCTCCTGTGACTGAGTAAAAACCATTCAAGCAAGGTTGTGTACAGCTCCCCGTGCTGCCAGCAGCAGCTCCTATTCTATCCATCTTCTGCGTTTCTAGGACAGGCCAAAGCAAACATCAGCTGTGTGGAAGACAACCAAAGAACCCCGAGGGGCCAGTGAGACTTCCAGAGGAATCTCTTCCAGGCTCGTATTTGAAAGTAACAAGGCTGAACATAAGGTGACAGAAGAGGTGTTGGATTTTGAAGAGGACATTTCCTTTCTTTGCTGCTAATCCTTGTTGCCAGCTTGCCTTCCTTTCAGTTACGTGATTAGCTGGAATTTTGTCTCGGGATCCTTAGCACCCTGCTTACAGTGCTCTCTGCCATGTAGGTTCTGTATTGGGACCACGAATCCCTCCATCAGAATGATCAGAATCTCAGTGCGGAGTTACCATAGCTGACTTTTATACATAAAACATTCAAATTCAACTTGTCATCTCTTGCACACACTTTCTTTCATTTCCCTCTGATATGATTGATATAATTCAGCTAGCACGGCCTTTCGTTTCTGACTTTACTGCCTCTCGACCCAACATTTGTGTGTGACCACCCTCAACTCATATACTATCTCTTTCAGAATCCACATCTCTTTGTGTTCTCCGAAAGCACAACCCCAACCAAACATTTACACGTTAGGACTTTATTGGCGTGTAATCTCCGTGAATTAGGAGTGAGGCTGAGAAAGGAGTGAGTCAAAACAAAGCCACATTTCTCGGATGTTTGCCACCTGTTATTGGTCAAGTGTTTGCTCTCATCAGACTATTTTCCAGCATGACATAGACCTACAGGATATTCCATGGGCTGGGCCATATTAAAGGAGAAAGGGGTATAAATGTATCTGCTCGCTCTGGACTCCGCTGGTCCAAGGTTTACCCCAAGGGCATGATCTTACCTAGACTTCAGGATGTTCACAGTTGCCCATCCTGAGGTTCCAAAGGTCGCCTGTGTCTCAGTGTCAAATGGGAAGCTCTAGGCAGATGAGAGGCTTATGGAAAGATGCTGTCATATTTCATTTGAGTAAAATTGGGTGAATCCCTTTCAGAATAGTGGCTGAAACATGAAACAGAAGTTGGTGAGGCCAAGAGGACCTGAGGTCAGCCTACAAAGTTGTTAGTTTACCCCCAGCACCAACTTCTGTGCTACCTAACTAGACTGCAATGAGTGTGCCTCAGTTAGATAAACATGCAAAGCACCAGATATTTATCTCTCCTCAGCTTAGCTATAACACAGTGAAGTGTGTGAACTAATACGTGTGTTTAACTCCATAGAAACATGTGTATTCCTATAACTCTTGAAGCATTGTTGACAATATTTGTTCACTAAATGAATTAATGCATGTAGAATAGAGTAAGCTTCTAAAGAACAGTATATTTTTCTTTAATATTTAATACCTTCTTGTAACCCCAATTCATTACTCAGTCCTGCTCCTACTTAGCTGATAAATAAAAAAATTGTTGAAATAAATGATTTGATAGGAAAAAAAAATCACAGAAAACAAACATATGTCAAGAATTAAGAAAGGTTTTTTTAATTTACCCTACCTGCAAGCTAAAAGTGTTTCATGAATGTTGGCTGAGTCATAAGATTCCTAGATTGAAATATAGGGCATTATTATTCACAAAAATCATAGTAAGTGAGAACATCAGCATTTCCTTGCATCTGTTTCCACAAGCCCCGATTCCCTCAGAGCAGCATGACGAGGCCGGGTGATGCCTACACATCCACTGGGTTGCATCCACTGTGGGAGAGGGAGCCCAGCTTTGGGAGCATAAGTCTTTTATAATGGCCAGTAAATAAATGTGCCCTTTGCTCTTGACGGAGATGCTCTCTGTATCTTCCAGGACTGATTACCATGAAAACATCCTTGATATTTTGGAACAAAGATATTATAGAACAATGGAGTCAGTACCTCTGCTTTATTGCAAGATAAGCAGAAATGTGAGCAGCCCATAGGGAATTGTCTGCTGATAATAAACACTGCTTGTTTCTGAACTGTCTTAGTTTTTGGCAAAATTTCCTAAGAGTAAGCCACTCTGCCAGCCACACTGATTAATATGACCTGAAGGGGGTGGGACAAAACCCATTCAATTTGTCTCAGACAGCACCCAATTAAGGGAACCATCAAAAGGTCTCCAAGTGTGCAGATGAGGTCAGTCTGCAGTGTTGACCTCAAGCATGTGCTTCAGTGTCCTGAACAAGTGTCAAAAACCATCAGGGCCCCCCCTAGAATGCCAGGTGGTTTTCTCCCCAGGCTTCTATACGACCTTTTCCTTTGGCCTGTGGCATTAATCCAGGCATAGCAAGATGTATTAGTGATTGTACTGACTCTGCCCTGGCCCACAAGGAGGAACTCACTACTCTAATGTCCCTGGCTGAGTGGAACTGAATGCCTTCCAGGGTCTGGGTCATCACTGACCACTTGAGTAATGTCAGGGACAGAGTTTTTTGCACTTCTTCTAATTGGATGACTCTCGTTCTAGGAATAATTGCCCGTGTTATGTTCATAAATATCAAGGAAGCAATCCCTTCACAAAACTTCCCCATGTAACCATTAGTAGCCTCATGTGGAAGAGCCCTTTACAGTCATCTGAGATCTATGTGATGCACTGATGGTGTTCCCTTCGACACTTGGAGGGCTCATGAGCATCTCTAGGCTGTAGGTCATCATGCTTCCTGGGAAGAAACACATTAACGGCTGACTTCCACACAATGACTACATACCATCTTAGGGATGTAGATGGTGCCCTTAGAAAGAAAGTGCTATTTGATATTTCAGGGTCCCTGGAAGTGGGAAATCCACCATTTGGGAGGCATAGGTTGACAGTATCTCCAACATGTTCTCATGCATATCCAGCAACCCTGTGATTCCCAGTGTGGTTGGAACCATTGATTCTAATTGTTATTGTAGGTTCTGCAAGAGGGCTGCCAGTGCAGCCTGAGCTGTTTGTTTCTGCATCCATCTGAGCGGCCTCTAACATTCGTGACTTAACTAGCAATGGGAAGAGGAGGTGATTTGTGTGGGAAGTGCAGGAATAAGGGCCAGCCACTTGTGTTGTCACTAAACTTCTCTGTACGGTTAAGGGCAGTGATGATCAAACCGTGGTCAGAGCCATCAGAGGTGCATATTAAACTCAGGAACAAGTTAAATGTAAGGAGTTTGCAGCAGTTTGGGAGAACCACACCATGGCATTTCCTTGCTTGAGTCAGGATCCAGGTGGCTCTGAAAGATCACCAGAGCAAAAGATCACTAATGTTCCTCTTTCCCCCATATCTCAGGGTAGAAGGTGCTACCCTTCCAAGGTGCTGAGCATGTTATCCTCCAAGAAAGAAAAAAAAAGAAAGAAAAGAAAAGAAAAGAAAAGAGAGAGAAAAAGAAAGAAAGAAAAGAAAAGAAAAGAAAGAGAAGAAAGAAGAAAAGAAAGAAAGAAAGAAAGAGAAAGAAAAAGAAAGAAGAAAGAAAGAAAGAAAGAAAGAAAGAAAGAAAAAGAAAAAGAAAGAAGAAAGAAAGAAAGAAGAAAGAAAGAAAGAAAGAAAGAAAGAAAGAAAGAAAGAAAGAAAGAAAGAAAGAAAGAAAAAGAAAGAAAGAAAGAAAAGAGGAGGGAGTACCCCATTTTAGTAACCTTATATTTTTCTTATAATTTTCTCCTCACACACAGACCATGTTCTGAAAAGATCAGGGTGAGAATTGTGAGAGCATATTAGTAGAATTTATAGACACCCACCATGTCAACACTTTGACCCACATAGACTACTGATGGGCACCTTGGGAAGCGGTGAACTCAAACACATTGTCATTATCCTTACAATCCAGGACCACGCCAGTTCAACAAGAGAATCCCAGTAGTTAAACAAAAATTAACCTAGACACTAGTTAAAAATGACAAGGGTAGATTTTATTCAGTAATAAGTATTATATTAGAAGAAAGGATCTAGCATGAACTGAACTCAACTTTGACTCGTGCAGAGGTGAGTGAATGCTTTAAATAGAGGAGGGAGAAGAGAAGGGAGACTGGGGACTCAAAGTTAGGGAAGTGGAAATTTACCAAAAAGTGAGTGGAGTTTTGGTAAATCTGGGTTTGCTAACAGGGCTTAGGGAAGTCGGGCTCCCATCCTCTCACAGGGAGTTAACTCTGAGTGTTTGGATTGCTGAGACAGTGCTCAGGTTCTGGAAAAGAAAGCCTTGGAGGGTAAAAAAATTACATCTTAAAGGGGCAGAGAAAGATTTATAATTACAAGCTTTCTAAAGTCATTACCCCAGGACTGTTAATGTTCCCCATTCTCACTGGTGTGAGGTGGGATCTCATGGTGGTTTTGATTTGTATTTCCCTGATGGCCAGTGATGCAGAGCATTTTCTCACGTGCATGTTGGCCACGTCTATGTCTTCCTCTGTGAGATTCCTGTTCATGTCTTTGGATTCAGGAGCCTATCTGCCTATCATCAAATTTTGACTGAAACAGTAAATTCTCCTGGCAGCACTGACCTTTCTCCAGTACGCACATTAAATGGGGTTGGGGTCATCCTGGGATGTGGTCTTGAGTTTAGAAACCATGCTAGTGTTTTGTTATGGACTGAATGTCGTGCCTCCCAACTCCCCCAAATGTATATGCTGAAACCCTACTTCCCAATGTGATGTTATTAGGAGGTGGGGCCTTTGGAGGCAATTAGATTTAGATGAAGTCATGAGGGTGGAGGCCCCCTGATGGAATTAGGAAGAGATCAGAGCTCTCTCTCTACCATGTGAGAGTCTATAGTCTACAAACCAAAAATAAATCTTTCATCAGGAGCCAATTAACTGGCACTTTGATCTTGGAGTTTCAGCCTCTGAAACTGTGAAAAATAAATTTCTGTTGTCTAAACTACCTGGTTTACGGTATTTTACATAGCAGCCTGAGCTGACTAAGATACTTATCTTCAAGTCTCCTAGTTTTGAGGAGGATAAAATACTCATTGCTGAGAGTCTGAAGTTCTCACAGGCCACGGCTGAGGCCTGATCTGGTCAGGAAGATGGCTCAGAGGATGCTGACTGGAGTTTGGTCAAGGAAAGAGTCTATCACATTTTTGAATATGCCGTTTCCATCTGAGAAGGGAGGATCATCACACCCATCCCATAGGGTGGGTCCTTGCGTCTGGTTGGCACACCCAAATGAGCAAGTCAGTCGTAAGTTCTCCTGGGTCAGATATTTGGTTTGAACCAAAGCCCATATTACCATTAGGGAGCTAATGGCTGCTGGGTGTGCCTGGTAGCTGAGTCAATGGGGTGACAAGCCCAAAACCCTAGAGGGTTGGCTCCAGGTAGAGAGTGCCTTCCTTTGCCAGAGGCTCCATTTGGGCAAGAGTTTCAGTCAGAAACTGAAAGTGATCTTCGTGATTCCAGGGTTGCAAAGGTGCTGGCACTTCTCTGCCTGAGGCACACCTCATTGAGAGAAACCTTCTGAAATGCATGGACCAGCACAGAACACCCGGATTCTTACTGCATGCTTAAAAGTGGGAAAAGCAAATAAAGCACATAGATTTCGTCCATCACTCCCACCCCCAAGGTTAAGGCTAATTTCACCTCCTTTCCCCATTGTGAACCATTCTGAAGCTCACTTAGCTGAATTAAGGCGTCCCTTCTCCCCACAGCATCAAGTAGGTTGGTCACAGAGCTCCAACAAAGTTTTGCATGTGGAGCTCCTCCCTTCCCTGAAATCTGAGATCCTAGGTTCATCCCCTAATCATCTTTTCCGTTAGGCCATCTGAGGTCTAAGGAACGGGGAAGGGAGGATGGGGTCATGAATAGAGAATCCATCTCCACAGCAGTACACAAGACACATGGGCTTTTGTTACGGAGTGGTGTGGTTCCTGCTTGAAGTTCAACCAAATAAAATTAATGTATTTGGCTCTCCCTGTATTAAGTAGTGAGGTCATCATTAGTGACGCCATCTCAGTCAGCTCTGAGGACCTCTTGACTCAGCATTTATAGCCATCGTGGTCTCTGGGGTTGCAGGGATTGTGCCCTTTGGGAGACCTGGGCCAGTCTCCCACAATGGCATCTTTTTAAAAGACATCTGCACGTCTATGTCCCACTACTATGATAACATCTCTTCTTAGATTCTTTCCTGTTTCCAACAAATGGGTCAGGAGGCTCTTCTGAGAATGCAGGGATGGCTAGAATAATTTACCTAAAATGTCTTTGTTCTGTCTCATTCTCAAATGGGTCATATTTATCTGTACTGTAAACCCAGCCCAGGGGGGCGAGAGTCTTATACTAGAGTCAACTTCTTCTCCGAATTCCCATAGGAATTTTTCTGTCTCAGGGAATCTTCCTCCAAGGATCAAAACTCTGATAGTAGCCAGGACACACTGCAAAATTCTCTAGCTCCCCTTATTCTTGTCTCTGAATGATCTGAAGTTTGGTGTGAGAGATTGCAGAAGAAGCCAACCCATAAGACAGATGGGTGTTACCATCCTTTTTAAACAAAACACTTTGTACCCCACACCCTCATCTCCGAAGCAAGCCAGTCAACGTTTTCCCACTGTGCCTGGTTTCTGCCCACAGTGGTCGCAAATGTCTCTCCTCTCACGTTCAGTATGGGTACGCATATCTGCAACTCTTGTCTAAAGAGGTGGAAAATTCTACACCCCCAAGAAGAATTAGAGTGTTTGGTTTTACAGTAGGGACAAACCTGGGCCTGTCATCAGACTAGCCAGGGAGTCCCCCTTTCCTTAGGACAGTTAGCCACGACTAAAGCACTTTTTTGGACACGGGGCTTTTAGCCCACTTTACGGTGCTCAATTACCTCCTGGCCCCTGCTAATCGATAGCCATGGTGTGAAGAACTATTCACTGTGCATTTCTTGTGCAATTGACTGTGCATTTCGGCCAGTATGGGTGCTACTAATGACCATGGACTTCCCTCGAATCTTATTAATCTTTCCAAGAGGTTTTTTATTCTTCCTCTTTCTGAAAGTCATGCCTTTGTCAGCATCCCCATGCTTATGGCCCAAACTGTGAAGGTAATGATATTGTACGGTTAGCCTGCCATAAGTTCATGGATGCTAGCTGGGCTGAAGGCATGAGATTTTCTGAGTCAAGACAAAGGACTTGATTGCGCAGAGCAGTACAAGAGCCAAAGTATCAGCATTTTCTTGTCCTGGTTCTCTGAGTCCCAGTTCCCACAGGGCAATGCTAAGAGATCCAGGTGACAATTGCACATGCAGTGACCTCCATTATAGGAAAGGAGCCCTTAGATTAGGGAGCCCAAAGTTTTTGCCATAATTACAGTAAGCAAATTGGCCCTTGGCTCCAGAGAGAGGCACGCTCTGCATCATGTAGGGCTTTATGCAAAACTTCTCTTTGCTCCAGAGGGAGACTACTTCTCTACCTTCCAAGAAGATTTGCTATACAAACATTTTTGTAAAAATAGTCCTGCACAAACAATCCGTACTTCTGCTTGCGAGACAGTAGAAACACAAGAGCTCCATGAAGAATTGCCTCCCCAAAACATAATTACTCTCCCCAAAATAATTTTATTTGTATCTAGCTACAACAGCAGTAATTCTTAAATGTTTTGTAGGTCCTACTAAGAATCATTTGTGATGCCACAGATGTCCTTTCCAGGATAGATAAATAAATAAATGTATGTATGCATGTATGTCAATACGCACACACACAAAAATCCAGTATTCAAAGGCTATCTGAAGCTCAAATGGAAACCTGGCCCACCCCAGTTAAAACATTTTGACCTTAAGGATTTGTCCTGTCCTTAGTGTAAATTATGTAACTGCACGATGGGGTAAGATTATTCATTGAAGGGTTTTCGTGTAGGATAGGACAGAGAAAGGATCATAAAAGTGGGCAGTAGGACTAACTACTAGAAGAGAAGCACTCATGCCCCCTTCTTTTCATACTGCAGCTGCCGCTCTGCATTGTGACTCTCAAGTTTCCTTCCAGTAAGCTAAGTAGTACCCAGACATATTGATGTTTAGCGCTAAGGGAATGGAAGTAATGAGTTGCTCTAAGACACACGGTGCTAGACTTCACTGCTGACTCAGATGCCTATTTTTAAGCTTCACTCTCTATTTTCTTGCTTTTTACTTTCTCACCGTGCTTGTTTCCAGGAGAACTTGAACTCACAGAGTGTCTCTCATGGGTGTGTTTGCAACAGCTTTACTCAGAGCTTTGCCTCACCCGTAATTACTTTTCATCAAAGACTCTTGTCTTAAAGATTAATATAGGCACCGAGGTATTTTTGACCCTACTTACAAATGTAGATATTGCTATCAATACATCAGTTCTTTCACCATAAATATGATGTCAGGGTGTTCCAGTAAGACTTGTCAAATATAATGGAGGCCTCTTCTGTGATATCAATATTTAACAAAGCCATCAGATGCACTCAAGAGCTTACACTGTTCACATTCATGCATAATTTGCCATTGTTTCTTCTTTTAATGTTGAAAATATTATTTTTGGATTGCTATTTCGTTTTTTTTTCAGTATTTCAGTATTTTGGGTATTAAGTTTTTATGAATGATTGATGGCAATGGAAGTTTTGTCTTAAATTATAATATTGGAAGATTGAAGGATTGGTCCACTTTTACAAAATTACAGCAACTCTGAAAGGTCAGAGCAGCCTACAGGCAAAATTTATACAAATATACAGAGAAATAAATAAATACAAGGAATAAATGAGGTTTGAACAGAAGTTAAGTTGCATATAACGTATAATGGACATGAATGGAATCATTCAAACAAAAATATCGGGGGCCATTCCGCTCAGGGTGAATAAAATATAATAACCACCAAAAAAACTTTTCTGACATCAATTACTTAATTCAATATTCTACTGAGGATCAATTGAGTTACTCTGAAAAGCTGAAGTTTAATATAATTATATACAACTCCAAAAAAAAAAAAAAAAAAAAGGAGAATACTCTCCTGACTGCAGGCAATACCCCAACTGTGTTGCTTTAATTACATTATTTAACTCGATCAATAAGAGGAGAGGAAAATGAATTAAGCAATAGCAGAATGAGACCTAAGTAGCATTTGCTTAGCTGAAAATTCTACAATACCTATGAGCCTGATGTTATATGAAACAAAATTAGAAATGCCTGTTTCTGAAAAACAGAAGAATTGGTATGTCTGTCAAAAGCACTGAAATTCTCAGGGCTTATCTAGTTTTGCCAGTCACTGCTGTTTCCTAGAGCCCACTGTTGGAGAGAGCTTTTCTCCCATTGCCTGGAACTAGGAAGGAGGGATTGAAGGAAGTCTAGTACAAAATTATGAAACTCATCTTTGTGGCCAAAGACCTAAGTCTGATGATCAGTGATCTCTGTCATGTTTCTAATTCAGATGCCCAACCTCTAGCTATGTTCTTGCAGTTTCTTGACCATATTTGCCTATACCTGTCTTTCAAACTCGATTTTTATTCTACTGTAGAGCCACTGTGTCCACCGCCCTTACCTTGGCTCTTTGCTACTTTCATCAAGGCATTTGATTCCAGATCGTTATCTTTCTAAATTGCCTTGACCCATTTAAACAGTTCATGCCTAGCCATGTGCTGATGGATACAGAGAGGACGGTGAAAATGATATAGTACTAAATGTGGTAGACATAGGTTTGACTGTCACCTATCTTGCTTCCAATTTTTATTTAGTAACTTTTTTTTTATTTGAGTATAATTGATACGCAGCCTTACGTTGGTTTCAGGTGCACAACATAGTGACTTGACTTCTCTATGCTATGCTCTTGCTTCCTATTTTTGTTTATATGTTTATTGTCCCCTCTCATACACGAGGCATTTTCCTTCCCCATCATGGCAAATATGTGGCTCAAGCTGACCAGAGGGCCACCATCTACTTCAACCCAATCATTTGTCCAGAAACGTTCACATAATCAAGGATCTGGATCTTCCCTGCAAACACTAGGGGGTTGCATCTCTGCTTCTGAGATCTTAAGCTGTAAGAACCAAAAAGTCTAGAGAACATAGAGGAAATCCTTAAGAAAAACATAAGAGGCCCCCTGCAACATGTAGGCAACACACAGGGAAGCCTCGCTCAACTGAGAGAGAACTAGAGACTTCTCGCAGCAGTCTTGAGTCTCTTAGCATTGCAATAAGGAGAACCCACAGTTTTTGTTTTGTTTTATGATTGTATTTATTTATTTATGAGAGACATGCAGAAAGACAGAAACACAGGCAGAGGGAGAAGCAGGCTCCACGCAGGGCGCCCGATGCAGGACTCGATCCCAGGTCCCCGGGATCACGCCCTGAGCCAAAGGCAGACGCTAAACCATTGAGCCACTCAGGTGTCCCGAGCTCTATTTTTTCTAAAGTGAATTTTAATATATTTCTCCTCTCTCCCTCCGTCTCTCTCTCACACACGGTATCTGAGAGTTTCTCCTCAGTAGTTCTCACCTCCCTCGGGCAATTTCCCTTCTGAAGTCCTAGTTATTCTCTGGGACCTTCTTTTCCAAGATCCCAGTATTGGGCACACAGTCCAACGTCCTCTGCCAAAGCAGCTTCTCTCTTTGCCCCTCCAACTCCAGGACACATCTTCCACTTTCAATTTCTGTTTTGCTTCATTCCTGTTTACAAACTGTATCCTTCTGTGTATGAAATCAGCTGGCACGGTTTCCTTTGTTCCATGTTGTTCCATAAAAAGCAAGGAATCTACTCCAAAGTGATTTCTCAGGATGCAGGAAGAGTAGACCTATGGAGTATTCTGGATCAGATTTATAAGTTTCTTATGTGTTCTTAGATCATTTCATACCAAGTCAAGTATCTAAAGAAAGCACGCACTTATAATTTGACAATGTGGGTACAGGTTGCATTCCTGATGATTGAGCAACTCGGTCTTAGATTCATATACCACATTTGAAAAGAACAGACCAAAAACTTGTTACTAAGGTTTAAATGTCTCATGGAAAAAAAAAAAAAAAAGGTGGTAGATTTGATTCATTCATGAGCACCAAGGCAGAAATGAAAACAGAATTTCTTAAACAAATGAATGCCTCCAACAGAGAGATGCTGTAAGAGTCTAATTAGCTGTGTTGAAATTTTTCTCAAATTAGAGTCAGACCAATCATTCCATTGTTTTCTGTGACATGATAGAAAATGAAAAAAACATAATTCATGGAAGTCAGTAGTTGACATTTAAAAATTACTTTTTATTGTTGTATAATATTTATGTAATACATATAAATCAGGAAATTGTTGAAACTGTAACATGCTCTTATGTTACAGATGTGTGTCTGTCACTTCCCCCTCATTTAAAGTGCTATCAATTTCTAGTAATATTTTTCTGTGAGGTTAAAAAATCCAGATCCATTCTCACTTTAAATCCTCCAATTCTGGGATCCCTGGGTGGCGCAGCAGTTTAGCGCCTGCCTTTGGCCCAGGGCGCGATCCTGGAGACCCGGGATCGAATCCCACGTCGGGCTCCTGGTGCATGGAGCCTGCTTCTCCCTCTGCCTGTGTCTCTGCCTCTCTCTCTCTCTCTCTCTCTCTCTCTCTCTGTGTGACTATCATAAATAAATAAATAAAATTTAAAAAGAATCCTCCAATTCCATCTTCTATTTTAATGTCTGCCAACATTTAGGAAATAAAAGGACGAAACTAGGGAATATGAACTATTACATCTAAATACTGAAATACCTAGAAACACCACAAAGTTCTGATTATTCCTCAAATTTTGCTACTTGTATAACTACATAACTTGTCTTAGAGTTGTTCCTCCCACACCTATCACTCAAACAGAAGACCTTACCTTATGGCCACTGGAAAACCTCCATGGCTAATTTCATAAAAATCCAGTACTAAAATTAATCTCAAAGACAAATTCACAGCCTCATTCTGAGATCAGAAGAATGACCTTTAAGAAGGTGAAGTGACTTACTAATTTATATGGAAAATTAGTATGAGAGTTGAGGTTAGAATTTTATTCTGTGACTTTTTACTGTTTAGAAAAAATAAACCACACTTAAAATCCTGGCATACTCTTCTACCCACCCCATCCACCACCAACCACTTTAAGATATGACAGATTTAAGAACAAACATGTCACATTTAGTTTAGAAGATATTCGAAAATTTTGTGGTTGAAGGAAAGTACAAGTCTTAGTTGACCCTTTCTTTTGTTCAAAACAAGTGTCAACCATGAGGGAGTCTTCTTCATGTTGCATAATTGTTTAATATCCTTAACTGTCATATCCCCAGGATCTAGCACATTATATTATGTGATAGATATTTAATAAACTATTTATTGAATAGGGGCACCGGGATGGCTCAGTCAAATATCCACCTCTTGATTTTGTTCAGATCATGATCTCAGGGTTCTGAGTTCTAGCCCCATGTAGGGCTCTACACTCAGCAGGGGGTCTGCTCAGGGTTCTTCTCTCGACCCCATTCTCCTCCTTATACATATGCTCTCTCTCTCTCTAAAAAATAAATATTCAAAATACATATTTATTGCATAAACAAAATAATTATGTGTAATTGATTGAGCTCCCAGAAAACAGACTGTGATAAAGAAGGTGTATTGGGGAATGAGGCTGGGAGTCACATCTGCAAGGGCATGGGAAAGTGGGACTGGACAGACAGCTGATCTGCTCTGTGGTGACTGCTGAGACTCAGCCAATCCTCTGGGGAGCTCTGGAGCTAAGATTTTCCTACATTCAGAGAAGGGGTCAGGTCCTGGGGTCGAGTCCCACATCATGCTCCTCATGGGGAGCCTGCTTCTCCCTCTGCCTGTGTCTCTGCCTCTCTCCAAGGCTGTCATAGTAGATATTCATTGAAGCCAGGGTTAGGATATTCTCAACCTCAGCACTGTTGACATTTCAGCCCAACATGACAACGTTTCAATACATTACTGCGCTATTCCACTGTATGAGTATACCCCAATTTACTATTTTACATTTGATATGTTTAGATTATTCCCATTTGGAGGCTATTACAAATAAAGCTGGTAGGAACATTCTTGTACTTTGTACATCTTGCATTTTTATGGACATAGACATTTTGTTGCACATTATGCACCATTTATGCTCATATTTAGCTTCAATAGACACGACTCACATTTTTCCACATGCTTCTTCTATCTATGCATCTCACATCAGAAATACATGAGAATTTCCATTGTTTTATATCTTAGATACTGTCTGTCTTCTAAATTTCAGCTATCATAGAGGATTATTTGATATCAATTTTTAATTTTCATTTTTCTGATGAATAAATATTTTTAAAACTTTTTCTATGTTAATGGATATTTAAAGTCTTTTTAATTTTTTTAAAAATATTTTAAGAGATTTTATTTATTTATCCATGAGAGACACAGAAGGACAGGCAGAGACATAGGCAGAGGGAGAAGCAGGCTCCAGGCAGGGAGCCCGACGTGGGACTCGATCCTGGGTCTCCAGAATCGTGCCCTGGGCTGAAGGCAGGCACTGAACCGCTGAGCCACCCGGGCTGCCCTGAATATTCTTTTTTAAAAGCCTTTTGCTCATTTTAATTAGTTTATCTCTTTATTGTTGATTCGAAACTGTTCTATATTTTGATGGACATGAGTATTTTAAGTAAATATATTACAAATATAGTATCCCATCTGAGGCCTGACTTTTTACCCACTTTATGGAATTTTTATGAGAGAAAGTTTTTATTTTAAAGCCAAATTATCCAATTTTTCCGGTAGGCAAAGTGTTTTTTTTTTTTAAGATATTATTTATTCATGAGAGACACAGAGAGAGAGAGAGAGGTAGAGACACACCAGAGGGAGAAGCAGGCTCCGTGCAGGAGGCCGGTGTGGGACTTGATCCTAGGACTCCAGGACCATGCCCTGGGCTGAAGGCAGGCGCCCAACCACTGAGCCACCCAGGCGTCCTGGCAAAGTGTTTTTTGAGTTCTATGTAATAAATCTAGCTTGGTTACGAAGCTATTTTCCTAGTTTTTTTTTTTCTTCCAGAAGCTTCAAACTATTTATCGTTGCTTTCAGGTACATGATCCATCTCAAGGGTAAATTTTGTTGATTTTCTAAGTAACGATGCAAGTGATCCAACATCATTAGTTGAGAATACCATACTTTCAGTTAACTGATGTGAGTAGATCTCTCTCTGGACCCTCTATTCTATCTTCCGGCCTGTTTGTCAATAGCCATTACTTTTAAAATCTGGACCTTTACAGAAAGCATTATTATCTTGGTAAGATATGTAGGTTTCAACTTAAGGACATTCATAGCTATTGTTGGATATTTGTACTTATATGTGAATTTAATTTAATTTAATTTTTTTAAGATTTTATTTATTTGAGAGAGGGAGAGAGAGAGAGCATGAGCTGAGGGAGGGGCAGAGGGAGGACCAGAAGCAGACTTCTCACTGAACAAGGAGACTGACTCAGGGCTTGATCCCAGGACCCTGAGATCACAACCTGAGCTGAATTAAGAGTTGGCTACTTAACTGACTGGGCAACTAAGGTACCCCACTTCTATGTGAATTTTAGAATAAGAAAGTTAATTTACCAGGAATCCTTGTGGTTTCAATGTCATTGCATTGAATCTATAGTTAAATTTAGAAGAATTAGCATATATCAAGTTCTCTGATCTATGGGCACTACTTAGCTCTCACCAATAATTTAGGGTTTCTTCAATCTTTCTCAAGAATATCTTGCAATTGGGCAGCCCGGGTGGCTCAGAGGTTTAGCGCCTGCCTTCAGCCCAGGGCATGACCCCGGGGTCCTGGGATCGAGTCCCACGTCGGGCTCCTGCATGGAGCCTGCTTCTCCCTCTGCCTGTGTCTCTGCCTCTCTCTCTCTCTCTGTCTCTCATGAATTAAAAAAAAAAAAAAAGAATATCTTGTAGTTTATAGTGTGCACATACTTTAGTTGATTTATTTCATAAACTGTCTTTTGTATTGCATACCTTGTCTTGCTGGTATATAAAAATATGATTGATTACTTTTGTACTGACTGTTTCCAGGGACCCCATTAAGATAAAATCACTTTCATTATGACATTAGGTAGGGGCTTCTGTACAAGGTTGGGTTGAAATGGTGACAGTGCTCATCCATGTTTCATATCAACCGTGAGGGAAAAACTTGGAAAAACTTCATTGTTAGATATGATGTTAGCATGTTCTGTGTTAGACTGAGAATATTCCCTTTTATTCCTCATTTGCTGAGAATTAATCAAGAAATATTTTTTAGAATAATTTTTTAAAGATGTACTTCTTTTAGAGAAGGGGGAGGGATAGAGAGAAAGAGAGTAAGCAGACTCCCCCTTAAGCTAAATAGGGAGCTGACCTGGGGCTGGATCCCAGGACCCTGAGATCATGACCTGGATCAAAATCAAGAATCGAGACACCTAACCAAATGAGCCACCCAGGCACCTCAAGAAATATTTATTTTTTTAATTTTATGAAATTCTTTTTTATATTTATTGAAATTATCATTTTACCTTATTCTGCTAATGTGATGAATTATAGTCATTTATTTTAAAATATATTAAATAATCCTTGTACTTTGGGAATGAATCCCATTACTTGAAGCTATTTCCCATTATTATACACGTAAACGTATTCCAATTGCTAACATTTTGTTTAATTCTCACATCTGTGTTCATGAGAAATATTGATTGCTAATTTTCTTTCATTGGAATGTCCTATAAGGTTTTGGCGTAACACTTTGCTAGTCTCATAAAGTGTATTTGAAAATATTCCCTCTGTTTACTCTCTTCTACAATTTTCATGCGAGATTGTTATTCTCTCACAACTTTTTGAGAATTCAACTCTCTTCTCCAGGAGAAGCTACAAAAGAAGTATTTTTTAAGTGATACCCCATTCTAAGTGTGGCCCTTTCTGGGGATATACCTCTATTTCTGTTTACAAATATTTTCTCTGTATCTGCTGTGTGCTCACAGACACTGTGGATTAAGCTTGGACAATGACTATAAGAATATACTATTATTGCCTGCATTTTGCAGGTGGGGAAACTGAGCTTCAATTTATCTCTGGTCTCACATAAGCAGAGAGTGGAGACTAAATGCTCAATCAAAGGGTCAGACTCCACATTCACGATCCTTTCCATTTTATTTTTATCACCTCCTACGTCCCTCCTAAATAATTAGTATTTTAGGATTTTTCTAATATTGTTTTCAAAGTATCCTAGACAATTGAGGTGCATATTCTATATCCACTGATATTTAAAAGGGAATTTGTTAGGAAATAAAACAAGTGACAGTGCTGTTTTAATTTCATGATCCCCTTTTCTGCTGACTACTGTGTGGTCAAGTATTTTGTCATTATCACGATGATGTTCAAGATTCTTAGCTTTTTTAATGCAGGTGATGTGGCTTTCTGAGTTAAAAAAAAAAGTCACTTGTTTAAATGAATTTGACTTTAGCTTTTGGTTGAGGTTAGATTTAGCACTTAGTTCTCGAGAAAATGCTTCCATGTTTTTTTTAAGTTTTCTCAAAGTAGAAAACACAGTAATGAAAAGTATTTTGAGGGAGGAGTAGAGGGAAAAGCTATAGTGGATGGAATGCTTGATTTTTTAACATGATAAACTACTGTTAAGACCTTTTGTTAGTACTAAACACACACTCCCTTTCCCTCTCTGTCTCTGTCCCTCCCTCTCCTCTTCTATTTCTATATTCTAGGGATTGAAATTAGATGTGAAGAGAAAGGTGATTGAGAACTAAAGATATTCATATTATAGAAGTTCAGTTAGATCTTCCCCATGCTTTTAATTTATGAGTGTGAATTTTATTGAAATTTTTTTCAGTAACATAAGGAGAGCGAAAGTGTCACTGGGACACACATTTCTCAAAGATATTTTATGTTACCTCAGTATGTGAGCTAAAGGCAGCATTGGATTAACATATCGCCCCTTCTTTGGACACCCAGAGAGTGAGTCTTCAGTTCTTTAAAAGACAAATGAATCACGAGTAAAGTTAGTAACAGATTTTTTTTTTATTCATTTTACCTTGGTATAGCACAAAATGTTGAATAGAATATAAATAAAATAGAAAGTTCTGGGCTTATTTCCAACAAAATCTTTGGCAATAATGGTCAATCACCATGAGCACCCACTCTCCCCCATTCCCAGGAAATCTGCTTTTACCACAAGGTAATACCTACATATCTCTATTTTTGCATTTGTAGCCATTGGAATATTTCCAAAGAGGAGGAGAGATTAGACAAACATGCACTGACAAACACAATTGTGGTGTTGTGCTAGTGAATGTGATATATGTCTTGGGGTTTTCCCATACTTTCATATGGGCAGTGATACCAAAATACCATGCATGCTATGTTAAACTCGTTTTTGAATCACGCTGTGTAGAATCATGGAGTGGGTGAGCCTGGGCTGCAGCAGGAAGCGATAAATAATCCAATACCCCAAATGTTGCACACGGGTGCTACACTGAACGTTGCCTTACAAATGAGGACACAAGCAAGTCATGGCAGAAACCTGGCAGACGTGAATGGCAAGAAAAGCTCTTTCCTGAGAACTCCTTTTAGAAATTTGTGCATGGGCCTTCTACAGAATGCCATATATATCAGTCAGCAGGGGAGAGAATTTATATGGGAAGCAAGACAGATGGCGAAGGCCAAAACAGTGGCCAACAATCATGTGCTTCTGTATCCAGGCAGGCATTCTAAATCTTGGCAGTGGAAGAAGCTGGCAAGGGCTGGTACTTGGCCTACCACTACTGAAGTCTGATACTCCTAAACTAATGGCTGTTTTTTCAAATTGTGAGTAAATTAATGCTAATCAGGCAGTGAAATTTGGCTAGAATTATTTCCCTAATCCAGCATCAGAAACCACTGCAATACTTGTTTTCTGTGTGTCTTTTCACATATGTGCCACGCAGAGGATTTCTTTATTTGTCTGGTTCAGCTCTGACATATAAAATGCTTGGAAGCTGCCACTCACATCTTTAAAACAAGAAAACACCAAGCAAACCAAAAATCAATTACCTTTCCTGGACACATCAGAGAACTGAGGTTGCAGAGTAAAGCATTACTTTAGAGGCACAGGGGAATCCAGAAAGTTAGAGCTGAGACCGGGTCACCCAAAGCAGAAGCTGCCGAAGCCATGGAGGAACATATAAATAGTAAATTTGATGACTTGCTGGAGGCGGAGTGTGGCAGGAACTCCTGGGGTCGGTGGCTTGGGAGCTCGCCTACACTTCTGCAGGTTTTACCTCTAGGGACCCTGCTAGGTTTTCACAAAGAGGCAGGAGGTATCTCTCACTGGCTCTGCAAGGAGGAAAGGGAAGGTAACAATTGTGAAACACACTACGTGTTCTCCACAACAAAGACAGTCTTTGGGGAAAGAGATTTAAGGGAGGCTTCTCCCAGCTGGAGAAAGGACAGTGCTTCCACTCCAGCCCCTCTAACCCTCCTTCAACAAAGAAGACTGAAGGGAAAATCTGTGACACGAGAGAAACACTAGTGATGTTTGCAGCCTTAGAAGCACAGGTCCATTATAAGACTGAAATCTGGGGCACCTGAGTGGCTCAATGGGTTAAGCATCTGCCTTTCACTCAGGTCATGATCCCAGAGTCCTGTGATGGAGCACCACATGGCGCTTCCTGCTCAGTGGGGAGTCTGCTTCTTCCTCTGCCCCTCACCTCACTTCTGCTCTCTCTCTTTTGCTCTCTCTCTCTCTCAAATAAATTAAAAATAAAATTAAAAAAATAAGACTTAGATCTGATCCTAAGACTGTAGAACTCTCCCCTCCATCCATCTTATAAATAATCCAACAGGGATGCAGTGTCCTAACACTGGATTACAGTGGAAAGAGCATCATGACACAGATTCACTCTGAGAAAAATTGCTTAGGGGACCCCAGAGTCAATTGCATGGATCAAAACAAGAACCCTGGAGGAATTTGGTATCTCTGGTACGTAGGGCTACAGCAAGTATTAAACAAACCGCAGGACCTAGCTGGAACAACACAAAACCTCATGATAGCCTGTCCACCTCAGTTCCTATCACCCGATACTTCAAGTTCAGCTTTAAACAATAAATTACAAGGCATACTGAAATGAAAAACAATTTTAAGAGACAAAGCAACATGAGACACAGACTTGGATAGGACACAGATGTTGGAATTGTCAGACTGGATATTTAAAATACTTCTGTTTAACATGTTGAAGGTTTTAATGGAAGAAAAAATACACTATATGAAAGAACAGGTGGATATAAGTAAGCACAGAGCTGGACACTCTCAGAATCAAAAGGAAATACTAGAATCAAAATAAGTGAAGAAAAATCACAAATCAAAATTACTTAAGTGAAGAATGCCCTTGTTAGGCTCATCAGTAGACCAGACACAGTAAGGCAAGGATCACTGAGCCTTAAGATAGGTCAGTAGAAACTTCTCACACATACACATGAAGTGAATGAAGAATCAAAAGAAAACAGATTAAAATATCCAAGAATAGTAGTTCAATTTTAGAAGAGAACATACACAAAATTGGAATACCAAAAAGGGAAGCAGGAAAGAACAAAGTAGAAAAAAAATTATGAAGTAATCATGACTGGAAACATTACAAATTAATGACAGACACAAGAAAAAGCAGAGTCAGCTCAAAAGCACAAAGCAGGAAAAATAAAAGGCACATACTCCTAGGCATGTCATATTCAATTTTCATATCTTT
The DNA here is from genome assembly GCF_048164855.1 of Canis lupus baileyi. Lineage (NCBI taxonomy): Eukaryota > Metazoa > Chordata > Mammalia > Carnivora > Canidae > Canis > Canis lupus. Next base: position 3,054,217 of record NC_132852.1, on the reverse strand, counting down.
GTCAATCTTTGTCAAAAGACAAGGAGAAAATTGTTAAATCAGTTAGATTTTAAATATATATATATATTTTACCTACAGAGGAACAAAGATAAAAATAATGGCAGGTTCTCACCAGAAACCATACAAATAGGAAAAAGTAGATCAAAATATTTGAAATGTTAAAAAAAATTTTTTGAAATGTTGGAGAAAACAACACACTGAAATTCCATATCCCATGAAATTAACCTCAAAAATAAGGAAAAATATTTATTTAGACAAATAAATAGAAATTTATTTGGACAAATAAAACTGACCCATAAGAAAGAAATGTTAGTTCTTCAGGAAGAAGGAAATCATATAGATTAGAATCCTCCATCTACAGAACAAAAAGGACATAAAAGAGGAAAAAAAATGAAGTTAAAATATTTTATTTTCTTTAATCTCTTTTATTAAGAATTGTGTTTTAGTTGTCCTACAATACTTATAGAAGTTACCATCTTAATCATTTACGTGTAGATTTTAGTAGCGATATATACATACATTCACATTGTTGTGCAACCAATCTCCAGAACTCTTTTAATCTTGCATGACTGAAATTTCATAACCATTAAATATAACTCCCCATTGCCTTCTCCTCGTGCCCCAGACCCTGGCATCCACCACTCTCTATGAATTTGTCTCTTCTGGGTACCTCATATAAGTAAAATCACACAATATTTGTCTTTTTGTGACTAGCTATTTCAATTAGTACAACATCTTAAATGTTCATCCATATTGTAGCAAGGGTCAGAATTTCAATTCTTTTTAAGCCTGAAAAGTTTTCCTGTGTGTGTGTGTGTGTGTGTGTGTGTCTACCGCACTTTACTTATCCCATTTATCTGTGGATGGGCACTTGAGTTGCTTCCACCTGTTGGCTATTATGAATAATCCTGCTATGGGCAGAGTATACAAATATCTCCTTAAGAACTTGCTTTCAGATGGGCAGCCTGGGTGGCGCAGTGGTTTAGCACCAACTTTGGCCCAGAGCGTGACCCCAGGATCCTGGGATCTAGTCCCACGTCAGGCTCCCTGCATGGAGCCTGCTCCTCCCTCTGCCTGTGTCTCTGCCTCTCTCTCTCTCTCTCTGTCTCTCATGAATAAATAAATCTTAAAAAAAAAAAAAACTTGCTTTTGACTCTTTTAGATGTATACCCAGAAATAGGATAACTCCAATTTTTCTACATCTTTTTCCACACTTCTAATTTTCTGTTGTTGTTGTTGTTGTTTCCAAATATATAGTTGCCATCTTAATGGCTGTGAAGTGGTATCTCATTATGGTTGTGGTTGTGATTTACATTTCTCTAATAACTAATGATGTTGAGCATCTTTTCATGTGCTTGTTGGTCATCTGTATGTCTCCTTTAGAAAAATATGTTTTCAAGTCCTTTGGCAATTTTTAAAGAGTTTCTGTTGTTGAGTTGTAGGAGTTCTTTATATACTCTGGATATTAACTTCTCATCACATACATAATCTGCAAACATCTTCTCCCATTCTGTAGGTCGATTTTCACTTGACTGTGTCCTTTGTTATACAGATGAATGTTTAAAATAATAGCAGTAATGTATTTGTTTAAAATAACAGTAGTGATAATGTGTTGGGTGATTATAGAATACAAATAAGGAAAAAGAATAACAGCAATGTCTTAAGAGATGGGAAAAGGAAATTGGGAATACTTTTATAAGGTATCTGCACTGAATGTTAATCATTAAAGCGTCATTTGTAAGTGAATTTAAATTAAAGTGTACACTAGAAGCACTAGGGCAAGCACAACTACATGTTGTTTAAAGAAATATAATTTATATGCTAAGAAATAAGAAAATACAGTCATATAAAAAGTTCAAGTAAGGGAAGCCTGGATGGCTCAGTCAGTTAAAGTCTTCCTTTGGCTCAGGTCATGATCCCAGGATGTTGGGATTGAACCCCATGTTGGGATCTTCACTGAGCATGGGAGTCTGTTTCTTCTCCTTCTGCCTTTCCACCTTCCCTTATGCTTAGCCCCTGCTTGTGTTTGTTCTCTCTTCTCTTCTCTTCTCTTCTCTTCTCTTCTCTTCTCTTCTCTTCTCTTCTCTCTCTCTCTCTCTCTCACACACACACACACACACACACACACACACACAATGTGTGTGTCTCTCTCTCAAATAAATAAATAAAATCTTTAAAAAAAAATTCAAGTAGGGATGCCTGGGTGGTTCAGCAGTTAAGCGTTGGCCTTTGGCTCAGGGTGTGATCCTGGGGTCCTGGGATCAAGTCTCACATCGGACTCCCCGCATGGAGCCTGCTTCTCCCTCTGCCTCTCTCTGTGTGTCTCTCATGAATAAATAAATAAAATCTTTTAAAAAACTCAAGTAATGTCAGAAAATGCAAAAATATTGAGTAAGGTACAAAGAAAAATGCAACAAATGGAAAATAGTTATAAACATGGTAGTTATTAACTATCATTATATATCACTTTAAACCTAATAATTTTAAATATACTGATTAAAAGACAGAGATTCTCAGAATTAAAGAAGGCCTAACAATATTTTTTTCCAAGAAATTAACTTTAGGGATCCCTGGGTGGCGCAGCGGTTTGGCGCCTGCCTTTGGCCCAGGGCGGGATCCCGGAGACTCGGGATCAAATCCCACATCGGGCTCCCAGGTGCATGGAGCCTGCTTCTCTCTCTGCCTGTGTCTCTGCCTCTCTCTCTCTCTGTGTGACTATCATAAATAAATTAAAAAAAAAAGAAATTAACTTTAAATATAAAGAGAGATAAAATAAGAGCAAAAGGACATGTCATAATAATAATAAAAGAAAGGTAGAGTGGGTGTATTATTTTCAGACAAATAGACCTCAGAACAAAGAGTATTATCAGGAATGACGATAGGAATTACATAATGATAAAAGGGCATATTTTCTAAGAAAACATAATAATTTAAATGTGTATATACCTACAAACAGAGCATCAAATTATGTGAGGCAAAAGCTGATAGAGCTGAAATGAGAAATAGAAAATCCACTATGATAGCTGGAGATCTCAACATCCATACTTAAGTAACTGATAGAACAAGCAGGTAGGAAATCTGTAAAGATATAGTTGACCTCAACAGCTCTTTCAATCAACTAGATGTAATATAGTGTCCAACAGTAGATGAATTGCAGAATGTACCTTCTCACACAACTCACATTGGATTTTCACTAAGATAGTCTATATTCTGGGCTTTCAAACAGAGCCTTATAAAGCATATAGAGATAATGATGTCCTCAACAACAATGTGTCATCTGTCTCCAGGCTAGCACATTATTGTGAGAGTTTTGCCATCCAGGTAGGAGACTGTGAAGCGCCAGTGCAATCTGAGACCGTGGAGAGCCATTTTGAGAACAAAGACTCACACCCAGGTGGCAGACTCATCAGTGATGAGCTCAGCTACAGACCTGGACACAGTTCTCTACCCCTCAGGATTTAGCTACATCCCAGTTTAGGATGGATTCCACCACCAGAACGATACACTCAGGGACTTGGGAGGACTTGTGTCCACCCATGCATCAAGTAATGGAACACCAGTTTAAGCAATCACCCACGGGTAAAAGAGCCTTTGTGGAAGTCTAGGGGATAGTGAATAAGCCACAGCTATACTGCTAGAGGAAAAAAAAAAATACAATCTGAGTTGGACACATTGAGATAGGATGAGAAGAACAGTCTGGAGAACTCACTAACACATCCCCCACTCCTTATTACGGACTCCCTGTACATGCTTCTGAAGGAGTGAAATTTTACAGATATTTACTGAATACAGAAAACTGGCCTGACTCTGGGGGCATGGGAGAAACCAGAAACTTGAACATTTAGCATTCTGTCAGCATCCAGACTGGCTTATCAGCCTTGAGAGAAGGCATAGGAGGTTAACAATTCTTCCACAAGAGGGAGCAAGAAGTGTGGAGCAGGCATATCAATACAAAACGACTGTGAAAGCCTCAGAATCTCTAGCAAAATGGAGAGAAATTATATCCCAAAGTCAGTCATTAAAGACTGGGGGAGATGAGTGCTACTTCAAATGTGAAAATGGCATGAAAAACTTTGAGAAGTATGACAATTAGAGGAAACATGACATCACCAACGGGACACAGTAAAATTTCTCAACAAGACACCAAAGATCTAGAGATTTGTGATTTACCCAATAAAGAATTCAGAAAGCTCTTTCAAGGAAGTTCAGTGAGCTACAAGAATACTCAGAAAAACAATTCAGTGAAATCAGGAGAACAAAACATGAACCAAATGAGAGGTGTAACAAAGATATAGAAATAATAGAAAAAGAGTCAAGCAGAAATGCTGAAGCAGAAGATTACAGTGAATGACATTAATAATGCAAAGGAGACCATCAGCATCAAATTGGATCAAAGTGAAGAAAGAATCTGTGAAGCAGAATACCTTTGATATTACCAAGTCAGAGAAGAACAAAGAGTAAAAGAGAGAAGAAAGTCTCCATGAACTATAGTTACCATTACAAGGAATAATCCAGGAATTATTGCATTCCCAGAAGTACAAGAGAGGAAGAAGTGGACAGAAAGCTGTGAGAACATCCCAAGTTTAGGGAGCAATTTGGACATCAGGCTCATGAAGCTAATATGACATTCCAAAATCAGTCCAAAATGAATTTCTCTCCAAGACACATTATAATGAAACTGTCTAAACTCAAATACAAAGAGACAGTTTCAAAGCAAAACAAACAAAAACAAACCTCATACAAGCTACCAGCAGATATCACCATGAAGCTATCAGCAAATTTCTCAGCAGAAACCTTGGAGGCGGGATCCCTGGGTGGTGCAGCGGTTTGGCGCCTGCCTTTGGCCCAGGGCGCAATCCTGGAGACCCGGGATCGAATCCCACGTCGGGCTCCCGGTGCATGGAGCCTGCTTCTCCCTCTGCCTGTGTCTCTGCCTCTCTCTTTCTCTCTCTGTGTGACTATCATGAATAAATAAATTAAAAAAAAACAAAAACAAAAACAAAAAAACCTTGCAGGCCAGAAGGGAATGGGATGATATATTCAAGCTGCTAAAAGGAAAAGGGAAAAAAAAAGTGCCAATAATATTTTATCTGTCAAAGTTGTCCTTCAGAAATGAAGACATGATAAAGACTTCTCCAAGCAAACAAAATCTGAAGGGAGTTCAGTATCATTAGGTCTACCTACCATACAAGAAATGATGAAAAAACATCTTCCAGCTGAAATGAAAGAACGCTAATTAGTAACACAAAAGCATGAGAATATACAAAACACTGATTAAGGTAGTATACTAGGCAAATTCAGAATGTTCTAGGACTGTAATATGGTGGTGTGTTAACTACTTTAATATAATGGATAAAGTGTTGAACATATTAACAATAAGTTTAGGTACTATAATTTGTTAATGGGTGCACACACATACACACAAAAGAGGCAAATTGTAACATCCAAAACATGAAAGGTATGCAGGGGAGTAAGATGGTAGAGTTTTAATATATGATCAAAATTATCAGTGTAAAATAGAGTATTATATCTATAAAATGTTTTATGTAAGCCTCAGAAAAATCACGGAGCAAAAACTTACAGTAGATACACAAAGATAAAGAGAAGGGAAACAAAACATAATTACTATAGAAAATAACTCACAAATGAAGACGGTAACTCAGGAAGAAAATAAAAACTGTAAAATAAAACACAATTAAAGATATCATTAATAACTTCTTAATTATTGGGGTGCCTGGTCGAACCAGTCAGTTAAGTGGCCGGCTCTGGATTTCAGCTGAGGTTATGATCCCAGGGGTCCTGGGATTGAGCCCTCAGATCAGGCTCTACGTTCAGCCAGGAGTCTGCTTGAGGATTCTCTCTCTCTTCTGCTGCCCCTCCCCTGTTCATTCTTTCTCTGTCTGCCTCATTCTCTGTCTTTCAAATAAATAAATAAATAAATCTTTAAGAAAAATAAGTCCTTATCAGTAATTACTTTAAATTTAAATGGATTAAATTCTCCAACCAAAAGACATAGAGTGCTTAAATCATTAAAAAAAAAAAAAAAAAAAAAAAAAAAAAACAACAACAACAACAAAAAAACACGTATTTGCTACCTACCTTGGGCCCGGTTTAGCTTTAAGGACACACAGAGGTTCAAAATGAAGGGATAGAAATCGATATCCATATAAATGGAAATCAAAAGAAAGCAGGATAGTTATACGTATATCAGACAAAATAGACTTTAAACCAAAAACTGTAACAAGAGACAAACAAGGTCGCTATCTAATAATGAAGTGGTCAATTCATCAAAGAGATATAACATTTGTAAATATTTATGCACTCAACATTGGGGCACCTAAATATTAACAATATTAATAGAACTGAATATAACAATATTAATAGAACTGAAGAAAAAGATAAACAACAAAATAGTAGGGATTTGAATACCTCACCTTGTACAATGAATATATCATCCAGACAGAAAATCAATAAGGGAATATTGGACTTGAATTATACTTTGGACTAAATTGACCTAACAGACTAACACAAACATTCCATCCAATAGCAGTAGAACACACATTCTTCTCAAGTGCACATGGACTGGTCTGCCAGATAAATCATCTGGTAGTTTTGGCAAATATCAGAAGACTGAAATTATACCAACTACCATTTTCAACCATTATTTGAACTCAATAATGGAGGAAACCTGGAAAATTCAGAAATATGTGACAATAAACAACATATTCCTGAGAAACTAATGGAGCAATGAAAGAAATCATATGGGAAAAAAAAATCTTGAGAAAAGGGAAAATGAAAACAACATATCAAAGCTTATAGGATTTAGCAAAAGCAGTTCCAAGAAGGAATTTTACAAAAGCCTACATTAAGAAAAAAAGAAATCTCAAATAAACAACCTAAAATTACACATTAAGAAACTAAAAAAAGAAGAAACTAAATCCAACATTACAGAAAAAAATAACAAAGGTCAGAGTAGAAAAAACTGAAAGCAAGACCAGTAAACATTAGGAAAAATTCAAACTAATAGCTGTTTTTGTTTTGAAAATATAACAAAGCTGATGAACTGTTAGCTATACTTAATAAGGAAAAAAAAAGGGGACTCAAATATAGTAAATCAAAAATAAGAGTCATTACAACTGACACTACAGAAGTACAAATAAATCATTTTATGCCAATAAGGAAGACTGTATGAAATGGATAAATTCCTAGAAACATGCAACCTACTAACACTTACTCATGAAGAAATAGAAAAACAAAACAGTACAAAAATAAGTAAGAAATTAATCAGTAATAAAAACAATTCTCAATAGAAACAACAAAAATCTCAGGAGCAGATAAATTTATTGATGAATTCAACCAGATGTTTAAAGATAAATAAATAAATAAATAAATAAATAAATAAATAAATAAATAAATAAATAAATAAAATTTAAAAATAAAGAAGAATTAATGCCAGTACTTCTTAATCTTTTCCAAAATAATTGAGTATCAAGGAACATTCCCAAACTCATTTTTGAGGTACATATTACCCTGATACCAAAGCCACATAAGGAGACTGTGAGAAAACTACAGGCCAATATCTTTGATAAATATAGATGCAAAAATTCTCAAAACAAACAAAAAACAACACTAGGAGCCAAACTCAACAGCACATTAAAAGGATCATACACTATGATCAAATGGGTTATAGTCCTGTGACTTAAGGATGTTTCAAGATATGAAAATCAATAAATGTGATAAACATTTATAGAATGAAAAACAAAAATAATATTATCTCAGTAAGTGAAGAAAGATTGTTTGATGAATACAACATCCTTTCATGGCAAAAATGCTCAACAAATTTTGATATGGAGGGAATATATCTCAACATAATGAAGGCCATATATGACAAGTCCACAGCTATCATCTAGTCAATGATGAAAGTTTGCAAACTTTCCCTAAAGTCAGAAAAAAAACACAAGATTGCTCACTCTCATCACTCCTAATCAACATAGTACTAGAAGAGCTGCCCAAAACAATTAAGAAAAAGAAATAAAAGCCATCCAAATCAGAACTGAAGAAGTAAAATTCTCATTCATTGTAAATGATATAATCTTATACATAGAAAATGTTAAACTTCCATCAAAAACTTAGAACTGAAAAATAAATTCAACAAAGTACAACATGTAAAATTGACATACAGAAATTAATATACAGAAATCCGTTTCTATACCCTAACAATGTATTATAAGAAAAATATATAAAGAAACCATCTCCTTTACAATAGCATCAAAAACACTTTTTTTAGTTAGGGATGAATTTAACCAAAAATATGAAGATCTATCCATTGAAAACTATAATACTTTGATGAAAGAATTTGAAGAAGACAAAAATAAATTGAACTATATTTCATGTTCATGGGTTGGAAGAATTGAGATAGTTGAAGTGTGCATCCTATTCAAAGCTGTCTATAGATTCAGTGCAATCCCTATCAAAATTCCAATAGCAATTTTAACAGAAATAGAAAAAGCAGCCCACAATTCCTATAGAATCAGAAAAGACTAGGAAGAGCCAATGCAATCTTTAGAAAGAAGAACAAAATTGGAGACACCACATCTCCTGATTTCAAACTATACTACAGATTATAGTATTTTAACAGTTTGCTATTGACATAAAAAAACATAGAACAATGAATGAAACAGTATTGAGAGCTCAGAAATAAATCCATGCTTATGAAGCTAGATAATACTTGGCAGAAGAGTCAAGAAAACTCAAAGAGGAAAAGATAGTCTCCCCAATACGTTGTGTGAGGAAAACTTGATAATCACAAAAATGAAAAATACAAATAAAAAATAAAATACAAAACTGGACCCTCCCATCCTATACTATGTACAAAAATTAAATCAAATTGGATTTAAAGGGTAAATACAAGGCCTGAAATTATTATAAAACTCCTAGAATAAAGAAGGAAACATTTCCTTGAACTGGTTTTGGCAATGATTTTTTGGATATGGAATTAAAAGTATAAGCAACAGAAGCAAAAACCAACAAGTGAGCCTAGCTCAAATTTAAAATCTTCTGCACAGCAAAAGAAATAATAGGCCATGAGAAAGGCAGCCTACAGAATAGGAAAAAAATGTTTGCAGATCCACTTTCTTTCTTTTTTTTTTTTTTTGATGAAACTAATATCCAAATATGTAAGGAATTCATACAACTCAGTAACAAAATAATGATAACAGTATGATTGAAATATGGGCAGAGGACCAGAATAGACATCTTTCCAAAGAGGACATATAAATAGCCAACAGGTACATGAAAATATAGTCGGCACTATTAATTGAGAAAAATGAAAACCAAACCAGAATGATATTTTACCTCAAAGTTGTTAGAATGTCTCATTAAAAAGACAAGAAATGACAAGTGTTGAGCAGAATGTGGAAAAAAGGAAATTCTTATGCACTGTTGCTGTAAATGTAAACTGTTACAGTTATTATGGAAAACACTATGAAATTTCCTCAGAAATTAAACATAAAAGTACCATATGATCCAGCAATTCCATTTCTGGTTATATATCTGAAAGAAATTAAATCACTATTTTAAAGAGATATCTGAATTCCCATGTTTGTTGAAGCGTTCTTCACAATTGCCAAGATATGGAAAACCCTAAGTGTCCAGCAATGGAATGAATGGATAAAGAAAATGAGGTATACGTATATGTTGAAATATTATTCAGCCATTAAAAAGAAAGAATTTCTGCCATTTCTGACAACATGGATTCTCTTTGAGGGCTTTATGCTAAGTGAATTAAGGAAGGCATAAATAAACAGGTAGTGTATGATCTCACTTATGTGTGGAATCTACAAAAGCCAAAATTACAGAAACAGCATGAATTGGTAGTACCCTCTGCATGGGGGTGGGGAAAATTGCTCAAAACCTAAAAGCCTCCAGTTATAAGATAAGTATATTCTATATACCTAGTATATAGCATGCTGACTACAGTTAACATTATTATATACTTGATAGTTGCTAGGTGCATAGATCTTAAATGTTTTTACTACACCAAAAAGAAGACAAAGTGCTAATTATGTGAAATGATAGAGGTGTTAATTAACTCCACTGTGGTCATTTCTCATATATATCATAAATCATATTGTACACCTTAAACTCACACAATGCTTATTTTTTTTATTTTTAAATGATTTTATGTATTTATTCATGAGAGACACAAAGAGAGACAGAGACACAAGCAGAGGGGGAAACAGACTCCCTGTGAGGAGCCCGATGCAGGACTCAATCCCAGGACCCCAGGGTCAAAACCGGAGCCAAAGGCAGACACTCAACCACTGAGCTACCCAGGCTTCCCAAGTGCATGTAAATTTTATAACATAGATTAAATGGACCAGTTTACTGAAAGGGGTAAACTACCCAAACTCCCGCAGAGAGACAAAGATCATCTGATTAGGCTTATATCTATTTAAGAAGAGGAATCAATAATTATTAACTTAAAAAAAAATAAAGCACCAGGCCCAGATGGTTTCACTGGTTAATTCTCCACAGTTAGAAAGGATTTATATCAATTTTCCTTTTTTAATATCAGTTTTTCATTTCTCTTCCTGAAAACAGAATCAAAGGGGATACATTCTTACTCATTCTGTAAAATAAGCATTACTCTCATACCAAAACAGAAAAAGACACTGCAACAAAGCATAGACCATGAATATGTACTTAAAAATCCTCAACAAGATATTACAAAATTAAATCCAACAATGTATACAATAATTATATACCGTGACCACCAGACATTTGTTTCACATCATATGTGAGTCTAGATCAATACTTGAAAATCAATTAATGGCTTCCATCATGTCAACAGGCTAAAGCAGGAAAGTCATATGATCATATCAATAGATGCAGAAAAGCATTTGACAAAATCCAAACCCTTTCATAATAAAAATTCTCAGTAAAAGAGAGGAACTTCCTCAACTTGGTATAATGAACATCTACATAATACCCATAGCTAATATACTTTGTACTAAGAAAATGGACATTTCTCTCCTAAGATCAGAGAAATGTCAAGAATATTCTGTCTCACTACTGGTTTCAATATCATATTACAAATTACAGGTACAAAGAATCAAGAAAAGTTAATAAAATATATATAGATTGAGAATGAAAAAAATAAAACTATATTTGTTTGCAGATGACATAATCGTCATATATATAGAAAATCCCAAAGAATTAAGAGAAATACCACCCCCCCAAAAAAAAGTTCTGGAACAAGTAAATGAATATAGCAAGATCCCAGGTTAATATACAAAAGTCAATTACTTTCTTAAATACCATCAATAAACAATCTTAATTTGAAATGAACAAAACATGATTTACAAGACCATCAAAACATAGAAGTTGCCCTTCAATGAGATAAAGCCTAAATAAACTGTATATCCATACAAAGGAATATTATTCAGTGATAAAAAGGAATGAGCTTTCCGACCATAAGAAGACATCATGGATGCTTAAATGCATTTTGCTAAATGATAGAAGCAGTATGAAAAGGCTACACATGAGGATAATTTGAGCATAATCATCATCATCATCATCATCATCATCATTATATTGGATTAACCTCAACTAAAAATTTATTTATGAATCCAAACTTTTATAAATTAAGAATTGAATAAATAAGTCAATGCAAGAAAAGGGACAACTGTCCCATACATATGAATTTCCAATAATTAAGGTATATATTCTGACCTCCTGGAGGCGGACTATAATCCCTCCATCCATAGATTTCAGATGCTTACAGTAGCTTACTTCTAAATGGGACAGAATGGAACAGTTGGGGGAAACAGAGCAACTTTAAAGAAATTTGACTTACACCACTTTAGTCAGATGATCAAGTATGATTTCTAAGATGTCATGTGCCCTTGATATGATGTGATGAAGATGGCAACATATTCACATTTGAAGAATTTAGGGAAAGATTTTATAGGAAAGTAAAGGTGGGGCTGTTCCATAGGACTGATGAGACATAACAAACTCTAAGGATTTGTTGTCTATAGGTTCATGTTTGATGAAATTATTCTAGACTATTTCTATTTATCTTTAAAACCATAATAGGTAAAAATTTTATTCTAATCCACAGGCATCCATCTTCAGGGAAGTAAACTGCTGTAGTATGTCTTATATATAATTTTATAATCATTACATAGGGATACAGTTGACATATCCACATTTTAGGCAATTACAGTATTATTTTTAAACTTATATAATGAGACTCCCATGACTGTGTTGGTTGGTCAGTAACACCATATGAATAACGCATTAAATATTCTTGCCTCCTGATTTGTTTATTTTCAGGAATTCCATCAGGTGATCTCTATAAGCATTTAATTAATAAAAGCTAGATTTGATTTAGATACTGTCATTTATACTAATATGACTTGTTTAAGTAGTACTTAGTTATTGAAGATAATAAAAATATTCTGTGTTGTAAGAGATGCAAGGACTTAACATGTATGGGACTCACATGGGTGGTTTTCATCACAAAGCATCATTTCCTTTACTCATGTTGGGAGAAAAATTTTATCCTATCCCTTAAAGTTCTTCTAGCTATTCTAAAAATTAAATTGGCATGAGGCAGATTAACGGGGGGAGGGGGGAAAGAAAGTTTAATTGTGTGCTTACAGAGACCCGATAATAAAATCAAAACCCAAAGAAATAATGAAGGCAGGCAACTTTTATACTTTTTAGTCAAAGAAACAATAGATCTGTGAGGAATTTATGGGACAAAGAAAACATATGTTTAGGAACTGTAATTATTAAGGAATTCTAAACTAAATTTGGGCTAGGGTAGTAAATTAGTAAAAGTAACAGATTTGTTTTTTTACAACCTTTTCAGCTCTGAATTCCCTATCTTTGGTGATAAGGGTGTCTCTTTACCTTCTGGTACAGGGAGTTTCATTTCCTGATTTCTGTAGACAAAGGGGGTCAAAGTGCAGTTCTTGCATTGGCTGTTCCTTAAGTAACATTATTTTAAAATAATCACTACGTCGTATTGGCACATTTGGCGGCAGCCTGACCTTGGCCCCCACATTCACATTGTTCATCTGCTTGCAACATATTTATTATGCTATTTAAGCCTCATAAATAACATCCACCCATCAAGGTTTTGTTCAATTTAATTTTTTTCACATGAAAAATATCCCTACTACCATAGGCCATAGGGTTAAGTAATTTTGTTTAATTTTCACTCACATGGTCTTGGTTACTTATTTGAAATTCAAGCTATTTTACTATATACTATAATTTGTATATATATATAGAGAGAGTTATAATATATATATATATATGTAGTAGATAAAGTTCATGACAAACCATATCATCAGTCAGCTTTCAAAACACAGTTTAGTATTCTACATAGAAAGCAGAGTTTCAAAAAGCATTTTTTTAATGTTCTGATTATTTGCAGTGAATATAGGGCTGCATGTATAGCATGTTATCAGAAATGGGGGAAAATAATCACAACATTAATAGGATAAAGATGTCCTAAATTTGAATTAATATTTTACATTAACATATTTAATTTTAAATCAATTCATATCATATTTTCTATAGGAGGAAGATGCTTACGGTTTTAATTGAATCCTTCAAATTAAAAAAAAAAGGGGGGGAGCATTATTTAGAAACACTTATCCAGAATTATTCAAAGAGAATCACTGCATCATTCAAAAACTATTTTGACCATGCTTGGATTCACTCACCAGATAAGAATTCATCATCCACCTACCTAAAGGAGGACACTATTAAGCAATGTGGGAGATATAAAAATCACCCTTTCCTCCATTAGCTTATAAACCAATATGATGAAGTGAGATGAGACCATATGGATGAGAGCTAACCTAGGTGACACATACACAGGTCTTAGATTTGAGTGAGAAATTTATTACTCTGATAAAGCCTACTAAAATCATGCAACCTCATGATTTTTTCCCCTAAAAAATCCTACGTAACAAAGAAAATAATTTGGTTTGATTATGTGAACAATTACATTTTCTAAACAAAAGGCTACGTAAATGGGCAGAACTCAATTTTAGAGTTGATTTTAGAATTCTGAAACACTCCACAGGATTTTAAAGGAATGCACCACAGAGATTAGAGAGGAGGAGCAAAAGGTCTTTTATTCTTGGCTGCCGGTGGAATACCAGGTCAGCAAAGAATATCATTCAAATAGTCAGAGGTCACCTTATCAAAATTTAATGAAACAAAATGCAAGCCTATCCATTTTAGAGCTTTCTTTAACTCTGAAAGTCCTGGGTCGCTTTTCTAAATTCACCAGAACTCACACCTCCTATTCCAAGCAGTCCTCAACTGGAACATCTTTGATCTACGCCTGTTGTACCCAATTAAGTTTCCTGTTTATAAGTAATAATTTTAAAGTGAAGGACTCTAGGCCAAGGCAGTCATAATATGTTGGTAATTTAATAAACTATGTGGATTAGGTGGTCTGATGTCCCATGATTACGTGTGGAGGAACAATTTCTAAAATGCGGAATTGTGCCCAAAATAATAATAAAATCTATGAAAGCATCAATTATAAAAACTAAACAGTGCATGTGTATCTGTGTATGAGGTACTGTCCTGAACATTATATATTTTGTTTTTCTGATAATTAATTTGACTCTGTGAAATATATAATAATAATAATAATAATTATTATTATTATTATTATTATTATCATTATTAAATTACTTGTTCAAAGCCACAGAGCTGGATAATTGGAGATCTGAATTTTAATGTAGTTCAGTTACAGTGATGATGAAGTGGTATATAATCAATTTTTCACTCCTCAAGTACTTAAAAATATTTCTCAATATTTTCTTTTTAAAGTTTAAAGTTTTGCTTTCTATATTTAAGTTTTAATATACCTAAATCAATTTTAAGCTGTGGCCTAAGGTAACAATCCAATTTATTTTTTTTCCATGAAGATAACCAGTTGTTCTAGGATCATTGTTAAATAAGCAATTATTTTGCCCCATGTGCTATGCCATGACTCATGTTTTCATATGATTGTGAATCTGTTCCTATGATGTCTATTTTCCTTGAGTTGTCTTTGCTATTTTAAAAATACATCATTAATATATCTACAAGTGAATTTGTTTTTATTTTCACTGATAGTTCCTTTGCCTCTGTGTTTGGGTTCATGTCTTGTAAAAAATGTTCAGTTTTTTTTTTTAACATTTTAAATACTTTTTGCCTTCATTTCACTCTAGAATTTCTTTCTGGGCCTTACTTAGCTATATAGTGATCCTCATTTTATTGTCTTTATCTCTTATTTATCTTCATAGTTTCTCTCTTCCTTTCTCTTTACACTAATTTCTGGGTAATTTTTTTTCCGGATACACCATTGAATTCAGGATTTCCACTGGTCTGTGTTGAACTTGTCATTTAATTTATTCACCAGTTTTAAATTAAAAGTAGCACATTTTAATATACAATATTATTTCTTTTCCTATGTTTGTGGTCCCTTTTCAGAGTCCCCTGCTGCCTACTCATTATTTTTAGCTCCTTTATTTATTTTTATTTCTTTAATTGGTGTCTTCATTTTCATTTTATAGCTGTAAGTAATCTTATATTTAAGGTTATGCTTTCAGACTCCAAATTATTTGTTATTTCTGACTTTTATTCATTGTGTGTTAGTAATTTTTAATTGCTTGATTTTTTTTTTTCTGTAGCAATCCTGTTTGCCTAGTGTCTTTCAAAAGTCATACCTTAACTCAGCAATTTCAAATCCTGTTGTGCACATCTGTGATGGGCTGTCATCAGTCCAAGCATCAGCCTTGGTGCTTGTGCCACCCTTTCTCACCTAGTGCTCATGGTTCTCTCACTTACTGAGTATAGTCCCTTATTTTCAGTTGGGCTTGTTTTTCGGTCTTGGGGACTGTATTAGTTTCTCGTGGCTGCCATCACAAATTACCATAAACGGAAGAGCTTAAAACAGTAAAAATTCATTCTATCATAGAAGTCCAACATCACGGTGTCAGCAGGGCTGCAGAGTCTCAGAAGACCCTCAGACAAAATTCCTTTGTGTCTCTTCCACTTTCTAGAGGCTGTCTTCATTCTTTGTGATGTCATCTGTCCAGCATGAGCCTCTATCTTCACATGCCTTTCTCTTCCTCTACAATTTCCCTCTTGTCTCTTCTGATGACACTTATAATTGGATTTATGCCCCCTCCCCCCCAGTAATTCAGAATGATCTCATCTCAAGATCTCCCTAACTTAATTATATCTGCAATGACCCTTTTTTCTAAATATGGTCACATGCCCAGTTTTTGAGAGTTAGCATGTGGACATTTTGGAGGGGCCATCATTCAATCCAATACAGAGACTTCCCCTTGTTTTCTGTGAAATATTTTCTATCCTAGATCTGGTTTTATATTTTTAAGATTGCCCTTCAGAGTATCTTGATTATGTAAAGCACTTTTCCTATATTACTGTTGAGAATATAGGTTTTGGAGTCTATATAATTTCATAGTCCTAATTCTGATTTTGGATAAGACTATAGATACAGAGGTAGAAAAAAAGAGATGGATAGGTAGAGAAATAAAGATCTTTCCTATATATGTCACATCATTCATTCAATAAACATTTACCATTTATGAAGTGCTTACCTCATACTGTCCTACCAGCTGAAAATGTAATAGTGAACATAAAAGTCAAAGCTCCTGCTTTAGATGACCTTCCATGCTGGTGAGGTTTAAATGGTATTGTTGTTGTTGTTTTGTTGTTGTTGTTGTTGTTGTCGATTAACACTGAGTACTAAGTGCTTCACCAGGTTGCAAGCCTCCAGTAATCATGTCAGTTAAGCACTGTTACTACCTAGTGGGTCAATATAAAAAAAAAAGAGGTCATCAATACGCTTAAACATGATACTGTTCATAATGTAATGTCTTCTTTTTAACATCTTCAGATCGATAGTCAAGAGATTTATTATTTAACACAATTTTATTCTTAATTTTTTTAAGGATTGCATTTATTTGAGGGAGAGAGAGCACTCCTGTGAACAGGAGAGGGGTCACAGGGGAGGAGCAGAGACAAGAGACTCTGCCCTGAGCATGGATCTCCACGTAGGGCTCAATCCCAAGACCCTGAGATCATGACCTGAGATGAAATCAAGAGGCAGATGCTCAATTGACTGACCCACTCAGTTGCCCGTATAGCCAAGGGATTTAAATTCTAACCTTAATTCTGCCACAAGCAAACTAGGCACTTTTGATCATATCTTTTACCTTTACTGGGCTATGATACCACTTGTCTGAAAGAGGAGATAAAGAGTAGATGAAGAGTGAAGCCCTTCCAGGGTTGAAATTTTAGGACAGTTTACAAAGTAGACACTCAAGGGGATATGGCATTTGCAGATTAGATTAAGTCCACATACCAGAGTGGATTTCTGCTCCACTCCTGGGCATACACATATGTTTATGTTTAAACCTGTCACTTGTCTGATGTGCTTTCTCAGCTTATAGCTGCTGAATGTTAAGATTTTTGAATCTAAAAAAAAAAAAAAAAAAGAAACAGTCTCAGGCCTGAACAGAGGCGTGGATTATACACAGACTTCCATTACAATAAGCTTAGTGGGACACCAAGATATCATCAAAGATACTTAGTGAAATATAAATGAAATATATAGAGAGCCATTTTTCCAATGTACTTTTGGGTTTACAACCTTCAGGAAGAAAAAAAAAAAAAAGCAAGGAGTCAAAAGTGAGAAGGCAAAGTTGCACAAGGGTCAGTCTTACTCTATTCCTCTATAAACCTGTGATTTCCACCCTCAGACACCCCAGTTGTCCTGTCAGGTCTGTGACACCCAGGAATGACAGCTTCAAGTGGTAAAGCCTTTTAATTTAATTCGTTTAATTTAGCTCACTTAACAATCCTCCATCCTAAACTACTTCATACATTAGAATATTGTTTATAAATATGCCACACTGTTGTCATTTTGACACTGCAGGGTGACAACTTACTGGCAGCTAACATACCACCCAGTATCTTACAAGTTAAATGTGCTCACTGTACTTGATCACTTGGCCCCATAAAGCTATCAAACAAAAACCAAGCCTGGGACTGGAATCATGCGACAGGACCTCATTATACTCTCTTGTCTTAGTTTGAGCTGCATAACAAAGGCCAAAGACTGAATGACTTAAACAACAAACATTTGCATCTCACAGTTCTGGAGTTGGGAAGTCTGAAATCGGGGTGTCAGTGTGGTTAGGCTCTGGTAAGTGTCCTATTCTTGGTGTCTTCACATGATGGAGAGAGAGAGAGAGAAAGGAAGCATGCTCATCCCTATCTCTTCTTATAAGGGCACTGATCCCATCATGAGGGTGCCATCCTCGTGACCTCAGGACTTCTCCAAAGCCTCATTGCCGATGCTATCACATTGAGGATTAGGAATTCAAGTATGAGTTCTAGGGGGACACAGCCTTCAGCCCATGGCAGTGATCACCTGGATAACCTAGAACTACGGTCAAAGTAACTTATTTTCGATTTTCTTTTAAACAGATATACCAATTTTCAAATTATTATATAGGATTGTAGTTTGATAACCACTGATAGAAATACATGTAAATATAATTCCTATCCTAGGTCAATCAATACAATTTAAAAAATGAAATATTTTGTGATGAATATTCATCATTGCATTTTTTTGGTAATCACTGGGGCTCTCCGTTGATGACCATTTATCCCTCTGTCTGGCATGTGGGAGACTGAACCTCTTGTGTTTGATGAGCCCATGGCATGGATGTGGTGAGTCTCATGTTAAACATGATGTTTTGTGTGTAGGTCAAAACCCTCCAATGCTTTCTGTTATTTCTCCGTTGGCCTCCTGGGGCCTGCTTTGCACTATTCATTTATCCAATATTAACTGAGTGCCAACTACTCATTCAATCATTTAATCAAATTACATACACACGCACACACACCCATTCCTTCTAGGACTGTACTAACATTATGCCGTAAAATCTCTGCTCTCAGGCAGCCCAGGTGGCTCAGCGGTTTAACACCTGCCTTTGGCCCAGGGCCTGATCCCGGGATCGAGTCCCACATCGGGCTCCCTGCAGGGAGTCTGCTTCTCCCTCTGCCTGTGTCTCTGCCTCTCTCTCTTTCTTTCTCTCTCTGTGTCTCTCATGAATAAATAAATAAAATATTTAAAAAATATCTCTGCTCTCTGTCCTTAAGGAGTTATATTCTAGATATATCAACAAGCATTTGGACAAAGATCATGATGAATTACAAAAGATGTAACGACAGAAAACAGTATGGTAACCTTGTTTGTTAACACTGTGCTGTATGACTAAAATTTGCTAGGACATTAGAACTTAAGTGTTAAAATTTTACAAAGAGATAGATATGTGAGGTATCAATAGTAGGAATTTTTTCATAATGTCTATGTATATCAAAACGTCATATTTAGACTTTAAATATATTGCTATTTTATTTGTCAATTATACCTCAAGAAAGCTTAATAAAAGACAGTGTCAAGAGTTTATAGGTTCAGGGCACCTGGGTGGCTCAGGCGGCTGAGCATCTGCCTTCAGCTCAAGTCATGATCTTTGGGATCGAGTCCCACATCAGACTCCCTGCTCAGAGGGGACTCTGCTTCTCCTTCTGCCCTTCTCCCTACTCATGCTCTCTCTCTCTCTCTCTCATACTCTCACTTTCTCTCAAATAAATAAATAAAATCTTCAAAAAAGAGTTTATAGGTTTATATTAGAAGAGAAAAATTTTAAATTAGGACATTTCATCAACATTTAATGAGGGAAATGTAGACATTCCTTAAATACAATCTAATATAGTTTCAAAATGCTTTTTGCTATTAATAAAATCCATTTTCTCTATTAAAAGCATTCTGTGAATTATAATCATAGTGTGGCTACCAATTTAATGTTCATCCTATATTATCTACATTTTATATTTCCTATCTGACTCTGTTAACTATTTTCTAACTTGAGATCGCCTGTTTTTTCTAACAAAGATATCTCTGTTTTGTACCTAAAGGCAGAATGAAAAGAGAATTTTTCTCTTTAAATTCATCTCTAAAATAAATACTTAGTATTATTAAGGAACATTTTAAGCCTGATAGCTATGGCTGGGGTTTTCAGTACTATGTTAAATAAAAGTAGTGAAAGTGAGCACCTCTGTCTTGTTGTCTTGTGTTGTTTGATCTTAAGGGAAAAGGTTTTATCTTTTCTAAGTTAAATATGATGTAAGCTGTGTGCTCCTCTTATATGACTTTATTATGTTGAAGTATGTTCTTTTATACTCCATTTGTTGAGATTTTTTTTTTAATCATGAAAGCATGTTGATTTCTGTCAAATGCTTTTTCTGCAGAGGTGATCATATGATTTTTGTCCTTAATTTTTTTAATGTGATCTAATCACATTTATTGACTTGTGTATGTTGGGCCATCCTTGTGTCCAGGGCATTCCCACCTGACCATGGTGTTTGATCCTTTACCATTGATTTGATTTGCATGTGTTTTGTTGAGGATTTCTGAATCTATGTTCATTAGGGATATTGTCATGTAATTTTCTTTGTGTATGTGTGTTCTTGTATAGTTTTGGCATCAGGGTAATACAAGGCCTCATATAATTAATTAATTTGAGAGTATTGTCTCCTATTATACTTTTTAAGAGTTTCAGAAGGATTAGTATTGATTTGTCTTTAAATGTTGGCAAAATTCACCAGTAAAGACCTCTTTCCCTGAACTTTTCATTGGGGGCAGGGGGTGATTACTGATCAATCTCCTTAATTATAATTACTCTGGTTTTTTGTTTTTGTATGGTTCTAGGAATTTTTTAATGATTTAAAAAAAAAAAACTAATTCCAGAATAGTTAACATACAAGATTATATTAGCTTAAAGTGTATGATACAGTTTTCAATAATTTTATACATTGCTCAGTGCTCATCATGATGAGTGTGTTTTCAATCCCCATCACCTATTTCATCCATTCCTCTACCCACCTCCCCTCTGGTAACTGTTCATTTGTTCTCTATGGTTGTCTGTGTCGGTTTGTCTCTCTATATTTCTTTTTCTGTTCATTTGTTTTGTTGTCTTAAATTCCACATATGTGTTAAATCATATGTATCTGTCTTCTTTTGACTTTTTTTTTCACCTGAAATAATACTCTCTAGCCACATCCATGTTGTCACAAAGGACAAGAATTCACTCTTTTTATGGCTGAATAATATTCCGCTGTATACCCATACCACAGCTTCTGTGTCTAATTCATCTATTAGTGGACACTTAGACTTCTAACATAATTTGGCTATTGTCAATAATGCTGCCCTAGATATAGGGATGTGTATATCCTTTTGAATTAGTGTTTTTCTCTTTTTTGGGTAAATACCCAGCAGTGAAATTACTGAATGATAGGATAGCTCTATTTTTAGCTTTTTGAGGATCCTCCATACTCTTTTCCACAATGCCTGCACCAGTTTGCATTCCTACCAACAGTGCAAGATTTCTTTTCTTTCCAACACCCATTGTTTCTTGTGGTTTTGATCTTAGCCACTTGACAGGTGTGAGGGGGTAGCTCCTTGTATTTTTTATTTGCATTTCCCTGATGATGGGTGATGTTGCATGTGTCTTCATGTGTCTGTTGGCCATCTGTATGTCATCTTTGGAAAAATGTCTATTCATGTCTTCTGCCCATTTTTAAATTGGATTATTCATTTGTTTTGTTGTTGAGTTTTAACACTTCTTTATATATTTTGAATGCCTTTTCTGAATATGTCATTTGCAAATATCTTCTGCCATTCAGTTGGTTGTCTTTTAGTTTTATTAGTTATTTCCTTTTCTGTGCAGAAGATTTTTATTTTGATGTAGTCCCAAAAGTTTATTTTTGCTTTATTTTTCCCCTTGCCTCAGGAGACATCTAGAAAAATATTGCTACAGTCAATATCAAAGAAATTATTGCTCACATTCTTTCCTAGTATGTTTATGGCTTCAGGTCTCACATTTACATCTTTAATCCATTTTGAGTTTATTTGTGTTTATGTTGTAAGAAAGCAGTCCCATTTCATTCTTTTGCACATTGCTATCAAGTTTTCCTAACACCATTTGTTGAAGAGACTGTGTTTTTCTCATTGCATATTCTTTTGTTGAAGATTAATTGACCATAAAATTGTGGATTTATTTCTGGGCTCTCTATCCAGTTACATTGATCTGTGTGTCTGTGTTTATGCCAGTACCAAAGCTGTTTTGTTTACTACAGCTTTGTAGCATAACGTGAAGTAAGTAATTTTGATGTCTTCAGCTTTGCTCTCCTTCTTTAAGATTTCTTTGGATATTGGGGTTCTTTTCTGGTTCTACACACATTTTAGGATTATTTGTTCTAGTTCTATGAAAAACCCTTTTGGTATTTTGATAGGAATTGCATCACATGGGTAGATCGTTTTGGGTTATGTTGACATTTTAACAATATTTGTTCTTCCAATCCATGAGCATGAAATATTTTCCCATTTCTTTGTGTCATCTTCAATTTATTTTATTATTTTTTATGGTTTTCAGAGTGCAGATATTTCATCTCCGTGGTTAAGTTTATTTCTAGGAATCTTATTATTATTGGTGTAATTATAAATGGGATTGTGTTCTTAAAAGTGTATAGAAATACAATGGATTTCTGTACATTGATTTTGTAGCCTGTGGCTTCACTGAATTCATTTATCAGTTTTAGTAGTTTTTTGGTGGAGTCCTTAAGGTTTTCTCTTTCTAGAAATTTATCCACTTATTTTTAGTTATCTAATTTGTTGGCATATGGCATTTCATGATATTTTCTTATGATCCTTGCTATTTGTTGTCAGTTGTAATATCTCCTCTTTCATTTCTGATTTTCTATGAGTCTTCTCTCTTTTTATTTTGGCTTGTCTACCTGGTGCATTTCAATTTTATCTTTTAAAAAATGTATCTTAGTTTTACTGGTCTCTTCTATTTCTTTTAGTTTCATTTCATTTATTCCTCTGTGTTTTTCCCTTCCTTCCAATAACTTTCAGTTAGGCTAGTTTTTTCTCCCTTTTCTAGTTCCTTGAGGTATAAAGTTAGGTTGTTTATTTAAGATCTTTCATTTTTCTTAATGTAGGTATTTATTGCTATAAACTTCCATCTTCAAACTGCTTATGGCATCCTGTAAATTTGGGTTTATTGTATTTCTATTTTCATTTGTCTCAAGCATTTTTTATTTCCACTTTATTTTAATTTTTTGACTTACTAGTTGTTCAGATGCATGTTATTTAACTTTTGCATGTATGTGGATTTTTTAATATTCTTCTAGTAATTGATTTCTAGTATCAAATCATTGTGGTTAGAAAGGTAATTGGCATGACATCAGTCTTCTTAAAATTATTAAGACTTGTTTGTGGCCTAACATATGACCTATCCTGGAAATTTTTCAAAGGTACTAAAGAAGAATATGTATTTTGCTGCTGTTGGATGGAATGTCCTATTTATGTCTTTTAGGTCCATTTGGTCTAAAGTACAATTCAATTCCAGTGTTTCCTTTGTGATGTTCTCTCTAGATTATCTATCCATTTTTGAAAGTGAGGTATTGAAGTCCCTTAGTAGTATTGTATTACCGTCCATTTTCCCTTTCAGATCTATTAATATTTACTTTATCTATTGAGGTTCTCTGATGCTGTGTGTATAAATATTTATAAGTGCTCAATCCTCTGGATGGATTGGCCCCTTTATCATCACATAGTGATGTCTCCTGTTACAGTTTTAGACTGGCATGCTAGTGTGCACTCCAAACCCCTTGTTCTGTGGGAAGAAGCTGGAGTCAGGGTTTCCCTCTGATTGTATGGTGCTATGCTGGGGGTGCAGTTTGTGATAAGATTGTGTCTTAGCCTTTCCTGCTTGTTTGGATGTTGAGTGAGTGAGTGAGTTGTTTGTTTGTTTGTTTGTTTATTTGTAGAAGTCACTCAGCTAGTTTCTAGATTTCTCACAAAGTGAGTTGCTCTGTGTGTAGCTGTATACATAAGCATATGCTAAAGTATAATATAATCTAATATATAATCTTTCAATCTATTTTTAGGTATATTTGTTAGAGAATTTCAAAGAAAATAGTACACAGAATAAAGATAACTTCCAAGAAGATTTTAGTATAATTTTAAAAATTAACATATCGGTCATTCTTGAGATTTATGTCATTATGTAATGACATAAATAGAGCTAAGGTATGATGCTAAGTGAAATAAATTAGTCAGAGAAAGACAAATGTCATACAAATGTCATATGATTTTACAGTATATGAAGAATTTAAGAAACAAAACAAATGACCAAAGGGGAAAAAAGAGAAAGAGAGAGAAACCAAGAAACAGACTCTTACCTATAGAAAACAAAGTGATGGCTACCAGAGAGGGAGTGGGGGATGGGTTAAATAGGTGATGGGGATTAAGGAGTGCTCGTGTCATAATGAACACCAGCTGATTAAAATAAAAACTTAAAAATATACATCAATATTATTTCTAATAGTATACTATAAAACATTTTATGCAGTAGTGCTTTCTATGTACAGAATTTTAAAAGATAAATATTAGCTATCTAAAAAGAAAACATGAAGGATACAATGCATCTCTCCTAGTTTTAGAAGGCAGTCTAAACTGTGCTTACCTGAATAACAAGAGATCCATTTATTAAGAGTTCCTTAAAAATTTTAGATGGATGAAACTGAAAACTAACATAAATGAAAAAGACTTAGCATAGTGACTGTGGGATTATGTTTTCAACTCTCTGTATTTAGACTTTGCCAGTAGAATGTCAAATATGCCAAGTTCCCCAAACACTGATAACCAAATAACAGGTCATTTATATATTTTGCTTTATAAACATATTTAAGATGTATTTATTTATTTATTCATGAGAGACACAGAGAGAGGCAGAGACACAGGCAGAGGGAGAAGCAGGCTCCCTACAGGCAGCCCAATGCACAACTCAATCTCTGGACCCCGGGATCATGCCCTGAGCCAAAAGCAGATGCTCAACTGCTGAGCCACCCAGGTGTCCCTGCTTTATTAACTTTTTAAGGACAGTTATCATATAAGGCATTTTAAATTTAACTTGTCCTTTCTTCATTGCATAGTAAACCAATCATTGCCTTTACTTTTTTTAATCATCTAAATTTGACTAATTTAGTTAAAATGTTGAAGTTTGAACCTTATACATATTTTTTTAAAGTCATATCCTTTATAGAAGAGAGCATTTCAACCAAAGGAATTAGGAAGAGAATAAAAGGTGAGAATTGGGAAGAGAATATAAAAGGTGGTTTATAACCAGTTTCTCCCTCTTGGGAATGCCTGAAGCTGGCAGGTGTGAAGGAAACCGGACTTCCTTATTTGTTGATAGAAAAAATCCCAGGCCGACTCATAATGCATGTATAGTTGGGGTTTGCCAGTCGCTCCAAAACCAAAATGTGCTCACCTTGATAAAGTAGAGTCAGTAGCCTGAGTTGATGGTTGTCAGGCAGTGAGATCAAACAGGATGGCACTGGCTTTGACTTCTTATCTCTATCCATCCCTAGTAACTACTAAAGCTTGACTCTGAGTAAAATAATGGTTTAGAGTTATGGCAATGCTTTATAGAGAGATGGAATATCCCAGGATGTTAATAATGAGGGGATAGGAAAGTCTGGATGAGCTACTGCTATTACAAACAATCCCCAAATCTTAAGACAGTAAATGTTTATTTTGCGCATGTATTGGAAGCACAGGAGTCATTCAGAAGCTCATGGCCCTCATGTCCTATGTCCCCACTTTCCTTTATTGTCATTCAGTATTCCTTATTTAGCTGGCAGATGGAAGAGGGAAAGCATGAAAGATTCTCAAAGAGACTTTAGGAGCCAAGACTGTAAGGGATATACACAAAATCTTTCCACATTCCACAAGTAAAACCTATGCGTATAACTCATCGACATGATCTCACATATGCTCAATAGAGGCTGACTCTATTCCGGGAAGAGTGAGAATGGAATATGATAGCAGTTTGTTCCAAATCACAATTAGCAAAGGGAATTAACTAATAAATACATTTCATGTGATATTTTCTTTAATTCTTAAAGGGAGTTTTGCAAAGAGTAGCACAGCAGAACCGAGAACTTGCAGGTAGATGTGAACAGCTATGCCTAGCTGATTGTCGACCCAGGGAGAGAAACAAGTCAATGGAAGGACAGCCTTTTGAAAATACAGTAATAGAGCAATTGCACATCCATAGGCAAGATGGAAACCTTTACCTAAACCCTATACTTTATGCAGCTATTAACTCAAAATGGATCTCAGACTTAAAATTCTAATACTTTTAGGAAAAGAGAAAAGATAAAAGCTTCAGCATCTAGGGCCAGTCAGAGAATCATTAGACTTGACACTAAAAGAACAAACCATAAAGGGGAAAAAAATGCATGAAGTAGACATCAGCGTAATTTGAAACTTTTGCTCTATGAAAGACCCCTTTAGGATGTTGAGAAGGCAAGCCTGCCGACTGGGAGAAAATATTTGCAAACCACACCAGTATGCAGAATATATACATAACTCTCAACACTCAGCAGGAAGAATTAACTAACAAAATAAAATTAGAAAATGGGCAAAAGAGCCATTTCAACAGAGGACATAGAAACTGTAAATAAGCACATAAAATGATCTTCAATATGCTTAGTCACTAAGGTGATGGAGATTCAAACTTCAGTGTGGTATCACTGCCCACACATCAGAATGGCTAAAAATAAAATAAACAAATAAATAAATAATGACAACATCCTAAGGCTGGTAAAGGTGTGGGGAAAGTGAATCAGGCATACACTCCCGAGGGGGATGTAACATGGGGCAGCTACGCTGGAAACGGGCTTGGCGGATTCTTCAAAAGCTGAGTATGCAGCCACCGCATGATCCAGCAATTGCACTCTTGGGAATTTATCCCAGAGAAATGAACACTTCTGTTCATACCAAAAAAAAAAAAAAAATCATTTGTGAATGTTTACAGCAAATTTATATTTAATAAGCCGACGTGGAAACAACCCACCTGTCCTTCTATAGGTAAATGTTAAACACACTGGTACAGACATACCACGAAACCATACCTAGCAACAGAAATGGATGAAATACCCACACACAACAACAACTTAGAAGAGTCTCCAGGGAAAACACCACCACAGGGAGGTTGTATAATGTATAAACTCACCTACGTCATGACCTGGAAATGATAAAATGCAGAAATAGCAGATGGGTGTTGGGGTGGGGGTGAGGGCAGAGAAGAGAGTGTGGCTTTAGAAGGCCCCCAGGCAGTGGGGATTCTGGAGCTGCTGGAAGTGTCTGCACCTGAGGGCCTCCGCTCAGTATCCTGATGGTGGTGTGGTGCTGTAGCCTTACCTGCTGGTGTCACTGGGTGCAGGGTCAATGGGATCTCTTTTTATTATTTATAGCAATTTCCCCTGAACCTATGATTATTTCAAGTATAAAGTTTGATTTAATGAAAGTTTACCTCGCCTTACTAGAAAAACTTTTGGCACGTACTAACAATATTTTTATTAAATAAGCATATATTTTAACAGCACACATGTTTAGAGTCAATATTTAATTAAGATTAGTTGCCATTCATATTTTTACATTGATATATATAGAATATTTTTATATTAATATAATATTTTATGATATCTTCAGTTTAAAATTAAAAGATGTCAAGTTTTCATCTTTAGAATTCTAATTCTGGAGTGTTAGTAAATGTACTTTTCATCTGAATGTGATGCACAATTTTACCTTTTTACTAAAATTGTATGTTACTTAAAATCTAAGAAATATTAAACTGTACATTTAATATTTGAATAATACTGATTAAAACAGACATATATGTGCTTATTCTTTAAATCCCAGTGGCAAGGTTTTTTTTTTTTTCTGATATTCACTTAAAAATATGGGGAATTTATGCCACATTTGTCTTCCTCTTCCAAATAAGTAGCTTCTTTACAAATATAAGAATATTGGCACAAGAAACATTAGTTTCTTAGTGTTCTAATATTATGGAGTATTTGCTCCACTAATTATATAATTTTATAAAGTGGAATCCTAAAAGCCCAAAACCTTTTGAAGTGATTTGGTAAGTTAATCTACATTCACTGGACAACAGATTTATGGATTCATATCTATTTTGCACATAGAAATGAGGCATGCTCTCTCGAGGAATTCTACAAATAATTATATTTTTGTCATTCTGACATGGTCATATTTGCCATTATCAGGTAAAATTCAAACAGAGAAAATTCCTTTTCAAATCATAATTTTTCACTCAAATCATAAAATTTTGCATTCCTGAACATCTTCAGCTGCTCGTTCTCTGAATAAAGTACTTATGAATTTTATGATTGAACTGGATTTGTATTTGTTATTTCTTCAAGGAATTAATGACCTGCATTTAGTTTCTTCTTATCCTTTTACTAAAATTGCTTCTGGTTTATTGCTCTTACTTATACCAGGTTTTTCTCTGAAATCAGGGCAGGGAAATGAATCTCTGCCCATTTTAGGGAAAGTGCCCATTTACACTGTTATTTACAGTGTACATGAAGCATATTCGTAAGTGGAAGAAAATGGAGGCAGTGAGTCCTCAGATTGAAAAAAAAATGTTGTAGTAAAGATTGCCTGTAGTTAAATAAATAAGATTTGTTTTAAGGGAAACTCAAATCCTGGTCTCAAAAATGGTTTTTGACTATGCAGTATGTCCAGTGACACAGAGGCTTCCCATGTTCTATTGGGGGGAAGCAGCCTGCAGAGCCTGCGCGGGCCCCAGGAGAGCGTGTTCTCCATTGCCTGATGCAAATAGGTCCAAGAGGGAGAATGGAAGTGGAAGGCCTCTCCCCACAGCAGACCCCTAGTCCTCTGCAGATGGGAATCAGGCATAACCAGAGAATGCGCTTCACACCTTTCTGCATCTTCCCTGTGCTCCTGTAGGAATGTTGTGGACCAGTAACATCTGTGGGCCTCACAACGTTCCCCTTTCCGGGAGGCGGTATTTATTGTGGTGACATTGTTCCTGTTCTATTGCTGCGGGTTGTGTGAGTACAAGGGAGATTCCTTTGGGATTCAGGTTCTCTCTGTCAAGAGCAACGATGGTGGAATATCAGGTGAGAAAAATGTGTGTCATTCAGAGACCCTCGACTTTGACCTTGACGCTGTGCCATGATAGGATTTAGATTCTAAACCCGGGGAACAGGGTGAGCGTATCTCATGTGAAGAAAGTGAACTGAACCAGATGTCGTGCTTAGCAGCACACAGACTGCTTTTGTTACTTTCGCTTGTGGAAAAAAAAAGAAAAATCAATTTATCTTCCTTCTGGGTCTGTGATAGAATCGCACTCCTCACCCTTCTTTGAAGTTAAGTGAGGTGTAATGTCATGTGTCAGCCAATGAAATGTGAACAGAAGTGACTGAGTCCTTTCTGGGCAGAAACCTTAAAAGGCGGTGCACAAGTCACGTTTGTAGGTGCGTGCGTTCGAGGAGATGGGTCCCCAGCAGCAGGAGCTGTGATGACAGTGATGAAGAGAAGTGTCCCCTCTGACTGCGGCAGCCACGCAGTACGATTGAAGGGCAGGAAGACCTCACCTGTCCTGATGAATTAACTCGAGTCACATGTAAATTGCACTCAGAGGAGACGTAATGCAGTCAGTATTGATGTAGATGGAAATAGAGTTCTATCAAGTGCTAGGGAGACTGAGAGATTTTTTTATGTTAGGAGCTGGCCCATGCGACTGTGGAGCTTGCAAGTCCAGGTTCTGCAAGGCAGGCCAGCAGGCCGGACACACGGCACGGAGGCGACGCTACGATTCAGACCTGAAAGCTATCTGCAGACAGAAAGTCGTCTTCACTGAACCTCACTCTTTCCTTTGGGACCCTCACCTGGTTGGCTGAGGCCCACGCACATTAAGGAGGATAGCGTGTCCGTTCCAAGTCTACTGAGTCTAATGTTAATCATCTCTAATAAAATACCTGCACAGTGGGGCACCTGGGTGGCTCAGTCAGTTAAGCATGTGACTCTTGACTTAGGCTCAGGTCATGATCTCAGGGTCATGAGATCGAGCCCCACGTTGGGCTCTGTGCTGAACATGGAGCCTGCTTAGGATTCATCTCTCCCTCTCCCTCTGCCTCTGCTCCACCCCAGCTCCTACTCACGCTCTCTCTCAACACAAACAAACAAAAACCCAACAACAACAAAACACCTTCACAGCACAACAAATAAAAACCCAAAACAACAAAACACTTTCACGGCAATATCTTGACTGGTGTTTGAACAAATATCTGGGAATTATAGCCTAGTCCCATTGACACAAAAATTAATCATCACAGAAGCTTGTGGAACTTATCTATTAAAGATGCAGTATTTTCTTCCCATTCTTGCGTTTTACCAAATATGTGAGGTAGAGAGGTGGTCTCTCTGGGAGGTAAGCGTTTCTATGTAGAAGGAACAGATTTTTGCAGATATGCTTCCTATCAGCCACAGTGTGGGAGGGCCTGAGAGAGAAGCTTGAGGAGATCCCTTCTCTATCTCCTCAGGCAGGCATCCCATCCCGTCAGACTAACTATGATGAAGCATCTAGTGTCAAAATATATGGTTTCACATTCTTCCAGTGTTAAGATTGAATACCACGGATCTGACTATCCACTCAAACTGCAATCTTTCCATTAGTGTATGTCTGTTGGAAGACAGCCTTGGTCTCAGGGCTCCTATTAGGTACAGACCTTCACAAGCACCTCTTCCTAACGTCAAAACACTACTCCCAAAGGAGGAAGGAGCAAAACAAATGAGTAAACTGTGTTGTTTGTAAATGGATATTCTCTTCTAGTCTAGAAAAATCACAGAAGGCATGATTCTTTCTCTCTCTGCCTTTTTTGTTTGATACAAGGTCATTCTCACTGGAATCTGTTTATAAAGTTGAGATCCGCTTTCTATACTATTATTATTATGGGGAATATGCATAAACCCTCAGAAGAGTTACCAGTTGGACTTTTTGGCTGGAGTTTTCTTGGTTATAAATCCTGAATTTTCTATTCTGTTTTTTTATTTAAAAAATAACTCCTAGGAAAACTGATCCCACTGGTGAAATATAAATGAATATAATTATAACTATAATTAATGTAATCATTAATAAATGCCTATAACCTTTGAAATCCAAATGATAGACGTATGTAATGAAAACATAATATAGTATTACTGTTATGCTGGGTTGCCATTATTCCTTAACCTAGAAGTGTTGATTTTATGATTTTGTGATAATAGCTCAAGCTATTTACCCATAATTTTTATGCTATCCTTCAATACTAATCTAATGTTACAGAACTGTTCATGGTGAAAACAGCAATTTTTCACCATACCTCAGGTCATTCTGCTCCAACTTTCTTTCTTCACTGTATCGTTTCCTTGTTTTATGTGAACAATGTCATCTTGAATATTTGTGAGGATACTTACTGCTTTGTTTTCCTTCTGTTTTATTAGCTCTCTCATCTTGCTAAGTATTGAGTTGTTCTACTTATCTTGTGCTTTTCTGCCTTTGCTCTTTGCAACGTTGGGTTTTCTCACTTGACTGCACATCTTGATTGCACCACTGGTAGTTTCTCTAGACACAGGTGTAGGTTCACATAATCTCCATAGACTGTGAAGTCACTTGTATACCTTGAAGATTTATATGATGATGTCTGTTACAAGAACATAGTAACAAGTGTGAGGCTTTGACAAAAGTTGAGACAGAATAAGTCAGTAGGAGAGGAAGAGTAGTGTGCAAGAGCTCAGGTCGGAGCCTGGCTTGAGCCCTGAAGCTGCTGTTCACTTGGGGTGGGAACAGGCAGTGTTCTTAACTTCTCTGTGTCTCTCTTCCTAAACGAGGAAAATATATGCTAAATATTTAGTCCATTTGGGCTTCTGTAACTGAATACCAAAGTATTATAAACAACACAGACTTCTTTTTCAGTCCTGGAGGCTGGGAGTCCAGGATCCAGATGCCGGCACATCTGGTGTCTGGTGAGAGGACACTTCCTGGTTCATAAACACCTGTGTTCTCTCTGTGGAAGACAGGACATGGGGATTCTCTGAGGTTCCTTTTATAAGGGCATTAATCTCATTCATGGGGTCTCCACCCTCATGACCTCCCAGAGGTCTCACCTCCTAACACCATCACATTGGGGGTTAAGGTTTTGGCATATGAATTTTTGGGGGATACCCACATTCAGCCTGTAACACTAACATTTCTTTCCTTCATTTTTGTCAGACTCAGCACTGAGTCTTTTCATTAGTTCTTCTGTAATTTTCACTGAAGTGTGTTAACTAAGTACTATTATTATCACAATTATATAGATTGAGGAATTTGCAATTAGAGAGGTTTTTAAAGATTCTCCCAGAGACATGAAGAAGAGGAGCCAGAATTTCATATGGCATAAAAGTTTGTTATTAACCACTAAGCTATTAACTACTGCCATTGTCCAAGAAGCTCCTTTAGGATGACAGCAGGCCTTGTGTTCCCAGCACGCGAGATTTCAGTTCTGCCGAGGAAGTAAAACTTGCTGTCACCTCAGTCTTTGTGCATTTGCCCATATTGTCAGTAACATGGTCCCATTTTCCTTCATTTTTATCACAGCTTTCTGCCTGGCTATGCTGTCATTCATTTTCCTTGGTATGTGAACACATGGACATACCCCAGGGGAATGCTACTTGAGAGCTGGACCAGTCCTCAAAATCCTGGCTCTTTGGTCTATTAAAATCCTTCATCTGTGCTGTGAGGGTTTTCCTGATGTGATTCAGATGTCAGGAGTTTTGTAGGACCATGAAACTGGTGCCAAATATTTAATCTTATACTTTCAAAATCATCAATTATTGGACAAGTAGAATAAAACTTGATAAATAAAAAAAATTTCAGAACAAATATTACTAATGTCTCTAAAAGTTTTGCAGTGAAAGAATCCTGGAATACCATTACATATACATTTCTATGGAGTAATAGAAATGGTAATGCACAAAGTTAGCCAGTATGACATGATGGCTAAGTATACAGTTAGATGGAAATTTACCCAAAACATGTTTGGGGTTGTGTTAAGTGGTTACGGACAAATTTGAATTATCTATCCCTGAGAATCAATGGTGACAGAGATGTTGTATGTGAGGAAGCAGGTAGAGAAATTGTTCAAAAACCAAAATATAGACAGATAAACCATGAAATTGAAAAATAAATTGAAGTTCCTTTTTAATAATGGAAATAATGTTCAATAATATACTTTGAAGTAAATAGAAGCCAAAAGCTCAGGTACTAGTGGGACAGAAAATCATAACAGAAGACCTATGAGTGAGACTTGCTGAATCTTACTGAGTAATTCATCACTTATCTCTTGTTCTTTGCATTTTTTTCATGATATTTTCTTAATTCTACTTTACTATTGCTGTAAAAGATGCCAGGAACAGGTATACATTAGCTAATCATGGCAGGCATGTGACTGAAATCGCTCTTCCTCTTTTCTTAAACTCCATTCTTAATGAAAGTACTACCTAGTACACATGATAGGCGGAATTTAAATCATTCTGGTGTTTTGATGGAACGAATTCTAGGTCAAGAGTAGTTTTAGCATTTCAGGGTTGACTCTGAAAATGAATGGATCTGCACTAAGAGGACTTACTCACAGCAACTGTGATCTTCTAAAACTATCTGTTGGCCACATCTTCATTACCAGTGAACTTCAGGTGAAAGGAGGCTTGATGCCAGGACAATTAGGTAAGGATGTCCTTGCAAATGTTTTTAAATTAGCTAAGTGCCTTTGAGAAGGGAATCCACACCAAGGTGATGCACATTAGCAACAGGAACATTTCCATTATATCCAAAAGATGAAATAATTTGAAGGCCTTCTTTTGACAAAAAATACCAAGGTATGAACACAAAGTGAATATTTATCTATAATAAAACCTATTAAAATGTTAGTAAGGTATTACAAGAATAATAAGAAAGTATTACCACTTCAAGATGATGAATCAAACAGCATAGATGAAGCAGAAGCTTCCTTAAGGACATCATCAAAGTTCACAAAACACAACATAGATAACCTGACTACCTCTACATCTATCAGAGAAAGAGAATGTATTGTTAAAAACATTTCCTTGAAAATCTCTTCAAATATTTAAGGAAGAAGTAATGCAAAATATACAAAATATTCCAGAAAACTGAAGAAAACAGGAAATTTCCAGTTCATTCTATGAGGCTAGCATTACTCTGATATCGAAACCAAAGATATTACCAGAAAAACACAGAACAATATTCCTCATAAAATCAGTGCAAAAAATTTTAACAAATTTCTAGCAAACCAAATACAACAATATATAAAGATAACATACAATAAGTAGAAGGAATTCACTTAGGAATTTATAATTGCTTAATATTTGAAAATTAATCAATGTAATATAACATATTGAGACTAAAAATGAAAAACTATGATCAAATGTATGAAAACATATAAAAATTCAAAATTTACCCTTGCTAAAACTTTTCTTTTTTCTTTTTTTTTTTTAAAGATTTTATTTATTTATTCATGAGAGATACAGGGAGAGAGAGAAAGAGAGAGAGAGGCAGAGACACAGGCAGAGGGAGAAGCAAGCTCCATGCAGGAAG
The DNA here is from genome assembly GCF_048164855.1 of Canis lupus baileyi. NCBI lineage: Eukaryota > Metazoa > Chordata > Mammalia > Carnivora > Canidae > Canis > Canis lupus. The sequence continues at coordinate 3,019,562 of NC_132852.1, read as the reverse complement.
CCTGACATGGGACTTGATCCCAGGTCTCCAGGATCAGGCCCTGGGCCAAAGGCAGCACTAAACCACTGAGCCACCCAGGCTGCCCTAAAACTTTTCAAAAAAGTAGTAATAAAGGAGGAATTTTAAAAACTGATAAAGGGCATAAATGAAAACAGATAACATCATTAATATCAAAAGACAGTGATTTTCCCTTAATATCAGGACAAAGACAGGAATGTAACTCTCAAGACATTAATTCAACATTATGTTGGGGATTCTAATGAGTGCAAAAAAGCATGAAAAAGAAATTAAAAAAGAGATAAAAACAGTTCACAAGCTAGTATTCATGAAAAATCTCATGGATTCTATAAAAATGCTAGTAGAATAAATTACTGAGCTGAATAAATTTTCAGAATAAAATATCAACATATAACATTCAGTTGTATTTCTATATGCTAGCAATGAACAAATGGAATTTTAAATTTAAATTATAATATGGTATTAAAATATGAATCACTTTGGGATAAATCATGTTAAATTTATGCAGGGTTCTACAATAAAAGCTACAAAATATTATTGAGAGTAATTAAGAAGGACATATGGAGAAATACATCATTTTTATGAATCAGAAAATTTGATATAAAATGTCAATCTTTTGCAAACTGATCTGTAGATAGATGTAATGTGATTTCAGCCAAAAGTACAACAGAATTTTCTTGTGGAAATTGACATGTGAATTTAAAATTTTACATGGAAAATTTACATGGAAATATAAATAAATAGTCAAATGACATTGAAAAAAGGGATTATTTTGGGAAAGGTACACTATCTGAATTTAATACTTATTATAGAGTTGCAGTGGTTAATAATGTTATTAATGTTAAGATAGGCAGATGCATCATTGGAATAAAAGAGTGATTCCAGATAAATAGCCCCATGTGTAAAATCAATTGGTTTTTAATAAAAATGATAATAGAATTCAGTGAAAAAGAAGATAGTCTTTATAAAATGCAAAGACAAAAACAAACAAATAAGCTTTATGCATCATGCCGTATATGAATATTAACTCAGAGTACATCAGACCTAACTTAAAAAACTCTCTAAGAAAATATAGGAGCAACCCTTTGTGACTATAGGGTAGGCAAAGATTTTATAGATGCAACACCAAAAGAATGATCCATAAAATAACAAATTGATAATCTGGGGTTTATCAAAATTAAAATTTCTGCCCCCAAGAAAACACTACTAGGGAGTGGGAGGGAGGGGGGTTGCAAAACAGAAAACAAACCAAGGACTGGGAGAAAATATTTGCAAATCGGAAATCTGACAAAGAATTTTATATGCCAAAAAAAAAAAAGAGCACTTAATGATCAAAACTCAAAACTCAAAAATAAGAAAAGCAACCCTGTAGGTAAGTAGGCAAAAATTTGGAATAGACACTTTGCCAAAGAAGACCTACACATAGCAATTTATTACTTGGAAGATACTTGACTCATTTGTCATTTTATGTAAATGCAGTTGAAAACCACAATGAAAAGCCAGTGCCCATCCATTAGAATGACAAAAGGAAAAGAAAAAGGGTGTCCATACCAAGTTTAGGCAAGGATAGGTAGGAATTTGAACTTTCACAGAACAAAGTGCGTGAAAATAATTATTATTAGAAAACAGTTCAATGGTTTCTTTAAAAAACTAAATACACACCTAACATATGCTCATTCACTCCCCTCTTAAGTATTTTTCTTTAAGAGCTTATTTATTTATTCATGAGAGTCACAGAGGGGCAGAGACACAGGCAGAGGAAGGAGAAGGCTCCATGCAGGGAGCCTGATGTGGGACTGGAACCCCGGGACTCCAGGATCACACCCTGGGCTGCAGGAGGCGCTAAACAGATGCGCCTCCCGGGGCTGCCCCCCTCCTAGGTATTTGCCCAAACAACATGGAAATGTATGTCCATGTAGAGACTTGTCTATGAATGTTCATGTCATCAGTATTTGTATTACCCAAAGGCTGGAAACAGCCCAAATGTCCATCAAAAGGTGAATGTACACACAAATGATGGCATGTTCACACCACAGACTACTACTAAGAAATGCAAAGAGAAACCAACCATTGCTATAGCAACATGGATAAATTGTGCTGCATAAAAAAAGCCATAAAAAGAACAAATAATTCTATGTACACAAGATTCTAGGAAACTCAAACTGATCAAGAGCAACAGATAGCAGATCAGTGGTTGCTTAGTGAAGGAGGTCATGGGTCAGCAGAGATGGGAGGCAGGGTCTCCAAAGGGCCTGAGGGAAGTTTTTGACATGATAGATATATTCATTTTTTGATTATGGTGATGTATACACATATCAAAACTTATTATATACTTGAAACATGACCATTTATTTTAGGACAACTAAAGTTTAATAAAGTAGCTTAAAAATGAACTGGAAAAATAAAAGTAAATTTAAAGGAATTGACATTTCCAGAAACACCACACACACACACACACACACACACACACACATGCATGAACAGTATCTTATGCGTTTATAATCTCTTTGAAGTTTTCATATTGTCCTGACTTTGTTTTATTTTCCATAGAAAAAAATAGAGAGGTAATTTAATATCTACTGTTTTTTAAAGATTTATTTATTTACTTAACAGAGAGAGAGAGAGAGAGCAGGAGCAGGAGGAGGGGCAGAGGCAGAGGGGAAGAGAGAATCCACTGAGGGTGGAACACAACACAGGGCTTGATGCCAGGACCCCAAGGTCATGACCTGAGGTGAAACCAGAAGTTGGAAGCTCAACTGACTGAGCCACCCAGGCACCCCTAATCTCTATTATTGATCAAAATTTATTACAGATACTTGGATGCATAAAACATGCAGCTTTGCACTTAGTACTCTAGACTTCAACTGCCGTATTCTCAAACCTTTCAGTGCTAATAAATCGTATGTCGTATAATCTCCATCAAAAAATAGTGATCACGGGACGCGTGGGTGGCTCAGTGGTTGAGTGTCTGCCTTCAGCTCAGGGGTGATCCTGGGGTCCTGGGATCGAGTCCCACATCTGGCTCTCTGCAGGGGGGGCCTGCTTCTCTCTCTCTCTCTCTCTCATGAATAAATAAATAAATCTTAAAAAAAAATAGTGATTGTATTGTATCACTTCACTACTGCCTAATGCTACTGCCTGACAAATTTATACCAAAGTCAATGGCTTAGCCAAGAATTACTTTTTCTCATGGGTCTACAACTTGATGCACTTGGCTGGTCTAGGCTGGCTCAGCTAGATGGCTGGAACAACCCTGCTTCTTACTAGTGTTCTGTGGGTCAGCTGGGTGGCTCTACTCCATATTTTTCTTATTGCCTTAGGACTGGGAGCAAGCCAGGACAATTTTGGTCATGGCAATAGCAGAGGAGAGGCGGGTAAGCAGAACTGTGTTCTATTTCTGAATGCCCAGGCCAGAATTGGTGCATTGATATTTTTACCTCATTCCTTCTTATGAGCCACTGGACAAGGATCAGGCAAGTGTAATTTCCCAATAATGAGATCATAATAACTATGGGGTTGACTAGAGATGCAAAGGAATTGAGCTAATTATTGAATTCACCACACGCATTTATAATTTATGTACTGAATCACTAAGGGATACCTCTTCCAGGAGGTGACTTCTGTTTTGATTAGAAATGGGGCTCCCACCCATGTTTTTATACATCTGATGGTTGGAAGAATTCTGCAAGTCTAACAGCTGGATATATATTTCAAACTTTGTTTTTTGTATACTATGCACATATTTACAATACCGTTATGTTCCACAGACCCAACTCTTGGGCCTGAAAATTGGTCATGGTGCTGTACTGGTTGACAGCATGGGCTAAAAAAAAAAAAAAAAAAAAAAAAGTACTACTGGAAACCATTTATATACTGGAAGAGTTGTTGATAAAAGTAAGTGCAAAGCACCTAACTGGATTAAATGTATTCTCAGCTCTGTTTCCCTTGTACTGGAAAGCAAAAGTATGTCTAGCCACTGCAATAGCCCCCACTGCCAGACAAAGTGAGGTGAAGAGCAAACTGGAGTGGAAACAGAAAGCTGTTGCCATCGATTTTGATTTGACAAAATTAACAAGAATATATGATTGTATGGAACTCATAGTGCATTGATCATAGGGCTTTGGAAAAGGCTGGGCAGGTGAGGGTCTCTTATCCTCAAGCCATGTTGGTCTCACAATCAATCAGCCCAAACTTTAAGTCTGTTTTTCCTACTTACGCTGCATGCATCTCGAGACCCCCTTTATCAGTTCACTGAGAAACCTGTGTAAACCACTCCACAATAAATTTAGCTTCCGTATTTCAGACTTAGCAGGGCCAATTTAATTCAGACATTTACTAATAACTATTGTTTGCAAAATACAGGGTAGGGATGCAATAGCGAGTAAGTCATGGATTTTGCCTGCAAAGAGTTCACACCCTGGACAGCAAAGATGGTCCACCCCCCGTTAGACAATTCATCAAACTGAATACATACATAGGTACAGATTTTTATATTTAAAAACAAAAGAGAAGACGAGGTCAAAAGGACTATGTTGTTACAGCATGCCAAAATGTCGTTGGAAAGTAGAGAAACGGGGCGGGGAATGTCTACTGACGGCCTGCTGTATGCCTGCCAGTTGCTAGGGACTCAGCCTCCCTTAGTTTATCCATGTCTTTACAGTAGTCTTAGGGGCTTAGAACTTAGGATCTATCAACATTGGAATTAACTCACCTCTCTGGGAGTGATCCGACTTTATTGTATGTGATCGCAGCAACGCAAACTTTGGGACGCTATGGGTCAGTGACAAGTAAAAAGGTTGGCGTGTGTCATTCCTTAGTGAATGAAATGCCAAGTGTTCCCTGGGACTCTGCTATCGGTACTGCCCTGCCTCCCATCCGAAGGTGGGAGTTCTCAGCCTGCCTGTGAGGCATGCTTGTGCTCGTGGGGCACGCCCCCTGTGCGTGGACAAACACAGAAGGGGTCACGCCCTACTTATTTCATTTTTCATCCGTTTAACAAGTTGCAATCGTTCCTTAACCTTATTATACGCTAGAAGATATCTCGTTTACCTATTTATAATAGAAAATAAGAAAGCAAAACTCAAAGCTAAAACATTCTTTGAGCAGAAGATTTGAAGGTGGCACCTGTTCTCAGTTTGGGGACCATGTTTATCTCTGTATAACGGGTGCACAGATTCAAGTGGGATTCATTTAAGAGCAATATCGGATGGTCACGGGGTGTCGTTCTCACCTATTTTCAGGGAAAGGCCTTAATTGCGATGAGGCTGGAGACTTCGGGTCCTTTGTCAGAATTTTGCAAAGTGTCTCCCTGCTTTTTTATGTAAAGAAGCAAGAATCCTGGAGATGATGTCATGTACCCAAAGTCCCACATGGTGTGTGTAACGGAGCCAGAATCCACTCTAAGCTGAACTGTCTCAAATGCCTAAAAACAAGAAAATACTTTTACCTGGGAACATTTGGGAGATATTTTGAGAAGATGCCTTTTAGTGGGACCTTGAAGACGTAGGGGTCAGGGACACATGGGGTCTGTTCCAAGAGAGGAAAGGGGTCCAATATTAAAGAATAAGATGGTTTTGGGGGAAACTATGGGAGAGAAGAAGTAAAAATACATCAAGGTTTTGGTTATAGAGGGTCTCACCCATCAGCTTAAATTTGGACTTTTATACTCCACATAGTGAAGCTACAGTACGGGCCTTTTTACCAGAAGTCTGACTTGAAGTTATTTAGATAAAAAAGAAAGATTCTTCTGTGGCAAGGTTACCTCCAGATTCAAAAACACAGAGACACATGCAGCAGTTGGCCAAAGACGAAGCAAGAGGCAGGGAATTCATATGAACAGAGGCAGTTCGGACGACGTGAGAAAGGAACCACAATTAAGATCTAAAAGAAAAAAACACACACACACACACACACACACACACACACACAAAAGCCCTCAAACTGTTCTTACAAGAGACAGGGAGTCAGTGTGGTGAGCGCCTGCCTGGGAACAGGTGTCACCGTGTAAAATAAAGACCACGGTCTGGTGTCCGTAGTTACCTGTCAGTGGATCCTGTTCTTCTGCCCTGTGGTGTGAGAAGCTGCTACGTGTCTTGCTTCCCCTTCTTGCCTTATCTTGCCTTGGCTTATCTGCAAAACAGGACCATGAACACCGTGGGCCTCTTGGAGGTGTTTATTATGATAGTTCAAATAAAACGCTTACTGTGCTGCGAACAGTATGCGCGTGTCCCTTAGAGGCTCGCTAGAAAAGAAACCAGCCAGTCCTAGGCACCCGCCACTCCTCTGAGTGGGCCTCGTGGCTGTCCCTCGACCCAAACAAACCACTGAATCTCCAAAATGTGTCCGTCCGGCGACCCTAACATCCTGGGCAGCATCAGTTCAAGGATTGTGACAATTGCCATCAAGACAGTCTCCGTCCCCTTAGCTCTTCACCTAAGTCATAGCGTTATTTTTACATATTATGGGGAATGACTAGGGGTTTGGTGGTGGGAGGGAAGCTATTTACTGAGCATATACTATGTCTAGAGGGTTGGGATATTAATTTCATTCTCACTGTTAGAATCGAAGGAAAATGATTTCATATAACTTAACAGACTTGTGATCTGAGGTAGGAAAAAGCTACGTTACTTGTCCAAAGATGCCTGTGTGTAGGGAGTGTTAGAGCCTTGGAAGGAAGCTCTGAAGCCAGATCTGTGGGATTCCAGTGTGTCTGTGTCGTCCCCCTGGTCCACGTTGCTGCAGAACTCGCTGGAGCTGTGTCTGGCGTTCATGCTCTTGGTTGGACAGTTTGTTATTCATTGAGCTGCTTATCCCAAAAGAGACGTGTGATGTTGTTGTTGTTTTCTCTCCACATTATTTTTCTATCTTCTTGGAGGGTTTTACTTTGTTTTTGTTTTTTTTGTTTTTGTTTTTTGTTTTGTTTTTTTTTTGTTGTTGTTGTTGTTTTGAGGGTTATTGTTGTTTTTGGTCTTGGTTTTTGGTTTTGTTTTTTGTTTGTTTGTTTGTTTGTGTTTTTTTTTTTTTTTGGCCAAATTTAGCAGCCTGGTATGAAAGGAAGAACAGGGACAGCCTGTCCAACCAACTTTGGGTTTCCCTCCTCAGTAGAGTGGGATAGAGCCTGAAGAGGGAGAAAACGGCAGGTAGCCTTTCCAGAAAGGAACAACACATTCTGTTAGACGGCACTAGGTAACTTAATCAACAACATCTATCATCATTCTTCTACTTTATTCATGGAAGGTTCTGGCTTGCAAGTCGGTCACATGGACAGAGTAGGCTCAGGCTGTTGAAGCAGACACTCGCACAGCAGCCCTGAGCGATGTAGGAATTTTGTCAAGTGTCAAAGTCGCCTCTGGCTCCAGTTTCAGAGATGAACCAGAAAGCTGGCATGAAGCCCCCATGTCGCCAAGGCAGCTGGCCAGTTCCCTGTCTGGTCTAAGACCCAGACTCCACAGTTTGACACTCTGGGGCCTACTGTCTAAGATGAACCGAGAATGGTTGGGAAGGTGTCCTCATCTTCCATCTGCCGTTTTAGTTGGGTTTCAGCCAATTATCAAGGTAGATCAGTCGTCTCTGGAAATAGATTCTTGTCCACAATCATGTTTATATGCAGAATGGTGTCTGGGGAAATCAATACTCTGTTGTGAACCATGAACCTTAAATGTTTGCAAGACATCTTACCACTTACAGAAATTGTGAAATATATTTGGTGACCTAAAGGTTCGTCTGTCCCGGAGTGGACTCTAATGACGGTACACCATTTCCTCACTAAGCCATAGAAGTAAAGGAGATGGAGGAAAAAGATAAACACAGCCACACACAGAGAGAGTAGAATCCATATTTCTTTACTCACAGACCTGCTTGAAAATCAAAATCTTTCCCTTTTCCCTCTGTATCCTCAATTTTTAAAAATTTCTTGGTAGGTTATAAAGATCCATAATTGGTCTTAATCAGAGGCGATGTTCCAAGTGCTGTATGTTTACCCTTACTAACTAGGACACTGGCAAAAAGTAGGAAAGACACAGTTTTCTTGGAAGCGAGGTAGATGGAACACTTGAGTGCGATCTTCCTTCAATGCCCTTACGTCCGTAATTGGGCACCAGCCAGATGTCACAGGGCTCCAATGAGTAAAAAAAGCCAATGAACATCTGAGAGGGATTGCTCATCCGGAATTAGTTGGGATGAAAATTTCCAAATGGGAATAACAAGGGTCACAGTGCTGTTGAGAAGACCGCATGTGTCCATGCTCATGAAGCGCTTAGATTATTAATAGTTCAGGAGTCATAATAAGTGTTCAGTAAGTAGCTGTCACTACTCAGCCACCCCCACTGCCACAGCCACCATGTCCTCCTCCCCATCACCATCCTCATCCAGTCATGGGTAGGGGGCGACTTCTCAGAATGCCTTACCAGCAGACAGGCCAGCAGACAGACAAACCTGAGGGATGGTGGTCACGTCACAATGGTTATGTGCTTCTTTCTACAAACTATAGTCCCATCCTGTTACCCACTATTATTAATGCAGAAAGCACATATAATATATAATATAATATATATAATATAATGTATAGAATATATAAATATATAATAAATAATATAATTATTATTTATAATTATAAATTATAGTTATAATATAATTATTAATATAATATAATATATAAATATTTAAATATATAATAATACAAATATGATAAATATAATATATTTATATATGCATTTTTCCCAATATATATTCAGAATATATATACATATATTATATATATATTTTTGTATACATATACATATATAGATATGTATTCCCCCCTGTGGACACTCCACCCATTTTCGCAGAGGGAAAGATCCCTCCAGGATTCCAAATTCCCCAGGGAACAAGGCCAGTCAGGTGCACTGATGAACCCAGTTATGGGCACCAAGGTGTCTTAAAGACACGCATATTCTGAAGAGCCCATGTGCAGGAAGCAGATTTTTACAAAAGAGCCCTTGTGTGTCCTTTCCCAGCAGGGCCCTGCAAAGGAAAGGGCTCACACGGGTCCCTTTTCTGGGAGTCTCTGATGGTGCTTTCGGCCAGCTGTGACAAGTGACTGATATGTGTGCCAGAGAAAATGCCATTTCACTTACAGGGGGCAGGTTCCTGGATTCCCCCAGCTGACCCGCACACAGGAAAGTATGAAACCTGCCATCGTTTTGAAAATTGAGGCAGCGGAGAATTTGATTGTCCTCTACCCATTTCGATTGTGAGATTCCCAGTTAATTTTTTAGACCGCAGAATGGATGCTAAAAGCCAAAGGGCGAGCCATGAAACGCTTCAGTCATTCTTCCAATTCCAAAGTCTCTGCACCTGCATGCAAGCAAACAGGGTTTTTGTTGCTGATGACATAGTGACTCAGACTCAGAGCTGTGTTTTCTTCACTTGTCATTTTCCAAACTGCCGGGGGACTCCCTGGTCTACACATTTTACAGGAACAAATTTTTAATTTATTGTAGGCTTCCATAGAAAAGAAACTAAAAAAAAAATAAAATAAAATAAAAAATAAAATAAAATAAAATAAAATAAAATAAAAAAAATTAAAAAAAATAAAAAAAAATAAAAAAAAAAAAAGAAAAGAAACTAAAATAAAATCCTGAAATCTGGGGTCATGGGTAAATGAAATTGCATTTATTCATAAGGCATGATCCCATTAAAATGTTATCTCAGAAAGCATGTATTTGAAATGCATATATTAAAAATATTTAAAAAAATAAATAAAAATAAAAACAACCAAACATACATTTTCAAACTCTATTATTAAAAATTCATCATAATCCTTGGCCACCACAGTACCTTAGGCAATGAGCCAATGAGTCTTGGTTGTAGAGAAAATATACATGGAGAGCTTTAAAATGTTTTCATTAAAAAAAAAAAATCTTCAGATTAGTTGTCTGTGGTGTGTTTAAGCACGTGCACTTAGAAAAAAAAACAAATAGTGGTGCATTTTCAGTTTTTGTCTTATGAAAGGGATAAAGAGAGTAAAGACGACAGTTAGCCAATTATTTTTACTCACATATTCATCAGTGCCCTTCTTGAGCAGAGCCGTGAGTGTCTTCCAGGTGTGAAATACTGCTGAATACCCAGGTGGAGGAAGAGCAGGTTACACACCTTTGCCCTCGAGAAGCTCACAGTCCGGAAGGACAAACAGTGATGAGATATAATGAAGTATTATAAGAAGGATGAGGAATCCTGTGTTATCCTCTAAGGTAGCAAAGACCGATTAATTCTCTATAGTGGTTTCAGAAGACTTTCTGGAAGGCCGTTGACGAAAAGAGAGTATCTCATCAACTTTTGAGTGGGGGGTGGTCAGCGAGGAGGCAGGCACAGCTGACAGGCCATGGGAGTGGGTGGCGGGGATGCAAGTGGACGCTGTGCCCGGTTCCCGTGAGCACCCTCCAGGGGCACTCGCACTGCTTGTGCAGAAGAGAGGTCAGTGCAGAGGAGGGTAGTGGGGGAGGCAGAAACATGCCACCCATGCCAGTGCAAGGACTGGCCTTAAAAATAGAAGACCCAGGGGATCCCTGGGTGGCGCAGCGGTTTGGCGCCTGCCTTTGGCCCAGGGCGCGATCCTGGAGACCCGGGATCGAATCCCACATCGGGCTCCCGGTGCATGGAGCCTGCTTCTCCCTCTGCCTGTGTCTCTGCCTCTCTCTCTCTCTCTGTGACTATCATGAATAAATAAATAAAATCTTTTTCTTTTTTTTTTTTTTTTTTTTTTTAAGTAGATGACTCAGATCTCTGTGGCAGGGGGACTGGTGGGGATGTGACTGAGAAGTGACCCCGACTGCGCGGAACTAGTCCAAGTAAGGAGAGTGAAAACTGAAATAAGTAAGGGCTAAGACAGTGAGTGGAAGGGGGTCTTCAGGACCTTTTTCAAGGAAGGTGGGATGCGCATCACCGAGCACTGGGACACGGAATACAAGGTAGTGGACAGAAAGGTAGTGAGTTTCGGGTCTGAATGGGGCAGGGGGTGACCATCCACACGGCTGCTGAAGTGATGGGTGGATGGGCCTGGAGCCGTAGAAAGGAATGGAGCTCAGGTTTACGTCGATTATCATCTAATAGCCTTAGTGCACGTCTGAAGTGTGAAAGACCAAGGGAGGCAAGGGAGAGAATCACAGGTGTTCCCTGTGTCTGTGGCAGGAGCTAAAACAGGTGGAAACAAGATCACTTACTGACCTGAGGCAACAAGAGGACTAGTTGCGCGGGGACTGAGAGCTCTTGCCCTGCAGAACGCCTGGCCTAACCGTCGGGGTCCTGCTACCCCCCCCGCCCCCCGCCCCGGGGAGCCGAGGACGTGTCACTACCAATGAGCCCGGGCCGGGATGCTGGCGCACATCAATTGCATTCGCAAAGATCGCTGAGGTGCAAACTATTATTGGGGTGTCTGCAGGTCCTAGCAGATATTTTGGGAAGCGCAGCAACTCCTTGTTAGCATAACTTAAGCAAGAAGAGACGGCTGTGTCTGCTGGGGAGCCTGGGGTGGCCCATTACACAGGTGAGGTTGAGGGAAAGCTTCCAAAGGAAGCTGAAAAGATGCTGATACCCCATGTCAGTGGGGAGGCACAGGTGAAAACAACCGCCACATACCATGACACAACCGTCGGGATGGGCGAGATCTGGAACCCTGAGAACTTGCATGCGGGTGAGCACGGGGGTGAGAAGGACTCCCATTCGCTGCTGGTGGGGATGCAGGTGGGTGCGGCCACCATGGGAGCAACGAAACAACAAACCCTCCGGCCACATGCCCCAGCACCCATGCTCCTTGGTATTTATGCAAAGGAACCCAACGCTCATGGCCACACAAAAACCTGCTCGTGGTGTTTATCACAGCTTTATTCACGACTGCCCAAGCTTGGAGACAAACAAACTGCCCTTGGGTAGGCGAATGGATAACCCGTGGCTCACCCAGACAATTGAATGAAATGAGCCGGAAAAAGACACGGATGAGACTTAAATCCATATTGTTGAGTGAAAGAAGCCAATCGGAAGAGGCTACATACTCTATGATTCCAACTCTGTAACATTCTGGAAAAGACAAAACTATGGAAATGGCAAAGGATCATTGATTGTCAAGAGTTTGGGGAAGGGAGGGTTAATACATGGAACACAGGGGATTCTGGGGCAACACAACTCTAATATGTGTTATATCGTGTATATCTCTCTATATATATCACATATATGGTATATAAATATATACTATATATAATATGTAGATAGATAGATGATAGATGCCCCCCTATCTATCCATCTCTCTCTCTCTCTCTCTCCTCTCTGTAATGGTGCATATCTGTCATATATTTGCAAAGCCATAGAATGTACAACACAAGAAGTGATCCCTGATGCAACCCACGTACTTTAGTTAATAATAATATATAAATGTTGGCTCATCAGTTGCAACAAATGTGCCAGGCTAATGCTAGACGTTAATAAGGGGACCCTAGGGTTGAAAGTCAGGGGATATATGGAAATACTCTACTTTCTACTTAATTTTCCCATAAAACTAAAACTGCCCTCCTCCCCAGTAAAGTTTGTCAATTAAGAAAACAAAGCATTTCTTTGTAGGGTATTATAAAGTGTCTTTATTTTATTCTATCATCTCTTCTCTGGGATTTGACCTCCTTGGGGTATTCATGGACTAAAACGTTGCTATGCAAAGTCTAGCAAAATGTTGTTCTCCGTATCATGTGTAAGACGCTAATTCATTTGCAATGTGTGCTATTTTTATTTTAATTATATTTCAAAGCTCATTAGGCTCATATCAAGATACCTATTATTCATTATAAAATCATTAAATTTTGATTTTAGATTATACAGTGTTTCTAAATTTAAAATCAGCTTATTTGGGTTATTTCTGAAAAGACATCATGCTGATTGGCTACTTCTCCCTCTTTTCCATCCAATCCCTGTTAGCATTCCAGTTTTCTATGCTATGAATTTCCTATGTATGTCATTTGCTTTCTTTTAAATTAGAATCACATGTTTTTTCATGCATTTTCAATATTTTCATTCATATTCTACATATTAAATCTTTGACATTTTTGGATGTTCCGATTGTCTTCTCCTCGCCTGTCGCCAGTCTGTTTAACCTGTCAACCTAATTGCATAAACACGAGTCTCTGATTTTGATGTATTCTTGTCTGGAATCACTAATACACTCGAATCTCTACTGCCACCTGTAAATCTATGCCTTTTACATGCTGTTCTCCACACGTCAAGTGTTCTCTTCTGTCTATGGTCTCACGTGGATACAGGACCACCGGAAATGGCTTTACTCAGGTGGTCGATCCCACTCAAAGAGCTTTGTTAGGCCCACTCAGCGCCTCAATGCTTAGAAGGGTCACAGGCAGGGAGCAGAACAGGCACGGAAGCAGCATCACACGGGGCCAGACTCTGACACAGGGATTCCGGATTCCCGTAGTCAGGCCCTCTGAGCACAGTGGAGGGGTTGGCAGGAAGCAGCTAGGATGCGGAGGACACGTCAGCTCAGAAAAGCCAGGAGGGTCAGGTTCCTTCCACCCAAGTGTCTCGTTTGCAACAGAGAAAGGCTGAGTGAGCAGCTCCCATCGTCGGTCATGAGGTTGAAGCACCCAGACCGTGCAGCAGAGCAGACCAGGGACACCCCGGACAGGCTGCCCTACGGAGCTGCCCACAGCACTCACGTGTTGACACGTCAAGGTTAATACCACGGAAGGACCACTTTCTTTAGGCCACAGGAGGGACTCATGTCAAACTCTTTTAAGAAATATTTTTTTTTCATGTAGTGATGCAGTATTATTCTTTTTCACACAATGAACCATTTCTTCCCAACACGATACAGTAAACTACCCATCATTTCTTCACGGTCTTGGGCCGCCTCTACCATACACAGCTTCCATTGTATTTGGGTCAACATGTGCGTTTTATTTTGTATAATCTGCTTAAGCTTCTTTTATTTTTTCTGTGCTAATTTGGCACTGTTTTTAAGGCTGACACTGAAAAATACTTCCTTTTCAGATGTTTTTTTCTGATTCATTATTGGTGATCATCTTGTACCTGACAAATCTGCAGAACTCTAATTTGTTTTAAACATTTATCTGATGATTCTATTGTATTTTCTTTAACAGTGAGCATATTGTCTGTACATGATGCCAGTTGTTGACTCCCCTCCGTTCTAGTCTGGGACCCTCAGAAAGCAGCAGCTTATGAGATGGCTTACGTGCTACCAATTTATTAGAGGGTATGATTCCAGGAACATAATCGAGGGCCTAGGAAAGGGAAGCAGAGGACGGAGAGCCAATACGACCTGTTCCATCAAACTAGGTGCCACTAAGCACTGATCCTTGCTTTTGTTTACCAAGAAATCATTTTAGTTGCTTTGTAGAGCAGTATGTCCTGAGGGAAAAAGAGAGAATTAACCCATAGGCTCTCTCCTCCAATTAAGCGAAGTTTCGGTGCATTAACTCCCTGGAACTTATCAACTTCTGCCTGCCTGGGCAACAAGCAAGCCCCATGTCCCAGCATACACAGGAGAAAGCACTCAGTTGGGTAGTCAGCAAGATCCTCTCCAGTTGTGTGTAAGTAAAAATTGATCAAATCCCAGGCAAGTCAGTCTCCATCAATGGCTAGAACAAGTCATAGTTAAGAAGGCCGAGAAATGGCGATGTGGTGTAGAGCATGGATCTTGTCTTGTCGCACAAGGGATCACATATTGCCATGTCGTTCTGGAATCCTACCATCCTCATTGATATTAGGGGCTCATCCTAGAGTGGCGCATCTTACCATCAACCTTGACCTACAGACAATAGGCTGTTTTCTCAAATATCCCAGTGCTTCCCTCCGAATGTGTCCTTGCACAATCTCTGGGAACATTATCAGAGGCGGTTTCTCACATTTACAGAGTCAACCCCTGTGATAATCCAACAGTATCACTTCACTAAGACTTCTGACATTTCCCTCAATACCATGCCAAGAAAATTCTGGCATTATCCCCTTATTCAAGGGTCAAGCCTTTGTATATCAAAGAAGTGGCTCCTCAAGGAGCCGGTTCAACAAACTATGAGGGCCGCGTCCTGGTGTCCTTGCCTGCACGCTGAACCCTTGACATAGCTGTGTGCTCCATGTCAATAAATCCCCCCTTGTAGTATCTCCCTAACCTCCAGTTCAACACCTTGAACATTCAGCCTTATGTGTTGCCCTGTTCTCGTTGGTATCATTTAACCAGTTTCTGCAATTTCTGTGACCACAGAGCTTTTTCTTTCCAGAGCAGAAACTATAGCTCTCCTCTCAGGATGAGATGTGTCCTACTTCTCTTTTTAACCTGGAAGCAGTGAGAAGCCCAGTGGCAAATCCCAAGGCAAATTTGCATCCTTGTGGCACACCCCTGCATCGGTGAAGTCACTACATTGTCTCTTGGCAAAGCGAGGCTACTTTTCTCTGGCAAAATCAGAGATTGTGTCTACCAGTCAAAACTTTCAGGAGAGGGGCCCCTGGGTGACTCAGTTAGCATCTGACTCTTGGTTTTGGCTCAGGTGATGATCTCAGGGCCCTGGCTTGGAGCTCTGCGCCAGGCTCCATGCTCAGGGCAGAGTTGGCTTGTCTCCCACCCTCGCCCCTCTGCCCTCCCTCTCCACTCTCATGCATGTGCTCTGTCTCTCTCTCTGTCGAATAAATAAAATCTTTAAAGCAGTGCAACCTCCAGGAGAATCTCAGGATTCAAGATCACCTGACTCATCCCCCCAAATATCCAGTCAGAATTCTGGTCTTTTCATATCAGGTTTCAAATTCTGACTTTGGAGGGTGTTGGCATTAGGCAATGGGTCGTCTCTACAGCTTTGTTACCACCTGCACAATTGGATCCTGGGAGTGAGATTTAGCGTCTTCTGCTCTGTACCCGCCGAGTTGACGCTCTATCTTTATAAACAATCTCTTGCAAAGCCCCTCAGAATCCCTGGTGCGCTTTGAGTTGGGAGTTGACTGCCCTAAACTTACCATTTTTTTTAAATCAGATATTCCAGACGTAGTTAATATATGCCAACCCTCTCCCTCCCAGTCCCTGGTATTTCCTGGAACTGTTCGGCTGCCGTGGCTACTATGCACCTGTGTCTCTCTTCACGATGACCACAGACAACAGCTTCGTTAGAACGCCGTTGAGGATCAGTAGTTTTCACGGTCTTGGGCCAGATTTCCACCCGGATTTAGGGAACCCTGAAGTCCTTAAATGACCCAGCTGCACTGTAGAGCCCTGCGTGATGGTCCGTGTTCTCGGGCCAAACGTCAACAACTTCACTCTTAGCTTTCTTCTCTTAGTGCTACTGTTTCACTAAGGAGTGTAATCTGAAGAAGAAGAAGTCATGACAAGGTACCGTTGGGGGGGAAAACAGCGAAGCAATGACCTAGCTGGTGCTAACTGTAGCACGTTGCTTGACTTCGGCAACATCCCCCCAAGAGTAGAGAGAGCTGCATCTCTAGAGCGTCTGCCTGGAGGAAGGAAGGTAGAATTTATGTTCTGTCTCCTACTTCTCATGAGTCAACGGTCTGCCCACGGGACATCACATCACTCATCTTTCTGAAGTTTACAACCATTGTGCAAGGAGGGTCTCCTCGTGAGGTTGTGCAGAGTGAATGTGGTTGGGATTCACGCGGAATGGGTCACTGCCACAGCAGTGGCTGGAGCGCGAGGTGGATACACTGGGAGGCTACGAAAGGGTGCAGAGGTGTCTGCAATCTGTTCGTAAACTTGTCTCTTTTCCTCTGCTTTTTTTTTCCCCCTTTGCTTTACTTGCCTAGTCAAGCACTTTAGCATTATGTAGAAAAATAGTATGTGCTGTGTAAAGGAAGCACAACCAAACTCTTCCTATCATAAAGGGGGGCTGCTGTAAGATTTTTGCACATGCTTCTTTTTTTTTAATGTGACACAGTTTCCATCTTTTTTTTTTTTTTTTTTTAGTTTTCAGCTATTGCATATTAACTTGGATTTTTTCATTTATCAAAAAGTTTATGCATCTACCCAGATAATCATATCATTTTTATATCGTTGATTGAAATGATGAATCAAATTATAGAATATTTCTGATATTTTTAAAAATGTTTTATTTATTCATTTGAGAGAGAGGGAGAGAGCATGAGCAGGAGGGACGGGTAGAGGGAGAAGCAGCCTCCGCACTGAGCAGGGAGGCTGAAGCCCACTGTGGGGTTCGATCCCAGGACCCCAGGATCATGACCTCAGCTGAAAGCAGAAGCTTAACTGACGGAGCCACCCAGGAGCCCTAGAATTTTTCTGATATTATGAGAGTCTTGTACTCCTGAAATATACTCACATCCATTATGATGTTTTATTATTTTTTAACGTGTTGCCAGATTTAATTACATGTTAGACTCTGGATTTTCAGAGCTGTGCTATGAAGTTTTTTTTTTTTTTTTAATCTGGCATTGTAATCAAGGTTATATTAAACTTACAGAATTAGCAGCACTCGTTTTAGTCTATTGTGAGGAGATAGACCTTTCACGAGGCAGAAGTTTTTCTCCTGATTGAGGTTTTTGGAGAACTCTCACACAAAGCCTTAGAGCAGGGGAACATTTGGTGAAGTGGTTTGATCCTTTTGAACATCAGCTGCAATGAGTCCTTTGAGAGTTTTTACTTTTATTCATCAATCTTCGCCTTTTTTTTTTCTTCCCAAAAACTGCTTTTGCTTTGTTGTGACCACCCAGCCCCCAGAGTGTGACTGGAGTCCGCCTTCCCTCCTCACCTGTCGGCTGCTCCATACCATTCATGCTACAGGGACCCCCTGGTCTCCCCTGGGCTGCACCGTTTTCCAATAAATCCTTTCCCCGTGGAGAAGAAAGCGGTGAACAACAAACACACTGCATGAGTGTTCAAAAAAAAAATCAAGTAATGGTTTTGTTATTGAAGAAGATTCCTGACAAGTACATAACTTATAGAAAATGGTTTTCGATATTTTCTATACACCGTGGGGCTCATACTGATTGATATCATTTGTCTACACAAAATCCAGAAGATGTAAGTCAGGAGCAGCAGCATCTATTTCAAAAGTGTGTCATTATTTTTCAAAGTCTGTGGCCAAGGTGGTGGCTTAACATGTGGAGCAGAAGAAAGGCTATGTAAGGAGCCCTCTGAAGATCATCCGTTTTCATTTAGATCAAATGATACTTCTCGTCAATTAATTCTTCTCATTTCCAATTCAAAGTGTGCAGGAGGGGTGAGGGGTGCATGTATGAAAGGTCAAGGAGTAGATGTTAATGTGCTGGCTCCCTTAGCGCTGGCATAGCTTCACAAACATTTTAAAAGGTGACACATTAAAAGGAGTATTCATCAAACTAAAAAAATCATGCTAATTCCAAGAGCATTTTTTTTTAACACAAATCTATGGCAGGAAAGTAAAGCTCTTAAAAATTCATTATATTGAAGGTGAAAGAGCACAGATTATTGTGAATGCTACAACGAATCCTGAGTTTTAACCTCAAAGAAGAACATTCCTTGTTTTTGAAATGTTAAAAATGTACAAAGACTTTTTGGGGGAAGAAAAACATCACAGGAAAACTGTCTTACTGAATTATGTTATGTAATGTGACTACATTTGAAATTAATTGTGGCTGAAATAGTTTATAACATCACTCAAGAAGCATCCAAAAACAGCAGAAAGAAATCATAATCTTCAAAATTCACAAATACAATATATATACTATAGTATATATATAATTAGGGAACTGTATATAGTATATATGTAATTAGAGAACTTATTTACAAAAAATGCTCAATATTATTCTAGTATGCATAAGCTAATTTATAAAATAGGTTTGGAAGGCTCTAATGTTTCAAAAAATATAATAGATCACAGGCAGGAAAGAAGAAAAATAAATGACAACTTTTTAAAAAGTATTTTCGATGATGTTGACATTAAATACAAAATCTGCTCATCCATATATATCACTGTTGTTCGTTGCCTGTGATTATTTAGTAATATTTTAGAGACATTTTAGCCTTTAAAATCTACTTTATAAATCAGCTTCTGGGGGTGCCTGGATGGCTCAGTCAGGTAATTTCTTGATTTCGACTCAGGAATGACCTCAAGGATGTAGAACCAGCCCTGCGCTGGGCTCCACTCCCAGCTCAGAGTCTGCTTTAGATTCTCTCTCTCTCTCTCTTTCTCTCTTTATGCCTCCCCCTCTTCTCTTGCTCTATAATAATAATAATAATAATAATAATAATAATAATAAATAAATATTTAAAAAATAAATCAGCCTCGTATCCTAGAACAAAATTGAACATTTGTTTGTAAATGAATTCTATAAATTTTGGTTTCAATTCCTGAAAAAATCAGTTGAAGATATTTAAATAAATGAAACACCAAACTTCAGCTTTAAGTACCTATAGAAACTTGCATTTATTTAAAACAAACAGCAAAGAGACCCAAGACACCTAGAATATCTAATTTTGAGATTCTATAATTACTCTGTGGGATAGCTTAATTTTTTGATGATGGCTTTAATTTTAGTTGTACATGGTATGTCCCATACTGTAATAGAAGGAAAATACCGGGGTGCCTGGGTGGCTCAGTGGTTGAGCATCTGCCTTTGGCTCAGGATGTGATCCCGGGGTCCAGGGATCGAGTCCCCCATCGGGCTCCCTGCATGGAGCCTGCTTCTCCCTCTGCCTGTGTCTCTGCCTCTTTCTCTTTGTCCTTCATGAATAAACAAGTAAAATATTTTTAAGAAAAAGAAGGAAAATGCCAAGGCCTATGATTTTGTAGTATCTAAATATGGTGAAACATTTAAAAGAATTTTAAATGGAGAAAACGTAATTAGACATGTTTTACCTTGCAAAATAAACATTTGTCATTGGGAAGTTATCATGAATATACACAAAGGAAGATATAATAAAACTCTTATTTCTTAAATACTTACAAATTATTCTATTACACATATTAGCATTGAGGATATACTTCATTTATAATAATTTGATACTTTTAACATGTCCGTAGTACATTGTAAAGACAGTATTTTCTCATTTAAAAATATATAAGTATTTATTAAATGTGTTGATAATTTCAAGTTTATTAATCATGAAATGCAACTTTAAAGAAGATTAAAGACAATTTTATTTTAATATTTATATATATATATTAAAACATTCTGAAAAATAACAGGTTCAACGTAAAGAAACTCATGGAGTACTTTTTTATAAGTAATCTCTACATCCCATGTGGGGCTCAAACTCACAAACCTGGGATCTAGTCCCAGCCCCACCGACTTAGCCACCAGGCGCCCGTGAAGTAGTTAAATACATACCAAGATAAACTATTTTGATTATACTTTTATAATGGTGAGATGATCATTATGAATATATTGTGTTTATATTTTTTGTTTAAATTTAGATACACGTGTCATTTTGACTCTAAGTAAGAATTTGTTTTTAAAGGAGAGTTTTTCATGGAGCTGTTGTAGGCTCACTAATGCCTTTAACAAAAAGGCTATTGTTTTGATTCTCGCTCAGTGGGTTCTCCTTTTAACTTCAGTAGTTTCCTAGTTGGGATAATAAAATATGCTTACACAGAGGCACTGGATGCAGGAGGAGCGAGGGTATTTGATCAACTGGTCAAGAAAATGAAGACCAGGTGCCCAGCATTTTATTTTTCTTATTTTTGAATAAAATTTTAAAATTTAATAACTGTTTTAGATTTATAGAAAAGTTGAAAAGACAATACAGAGAATCTCCACATATCCCACACCCAGCTCCCTCGATTATTAATCTCTTGTTTGAAGATGGTATTTATTGAAAGCAATGAGCCCAAACGAATATGTTATTATGAGCTGAAGTCCATACTTAGTTCATATTTCCTTAGATTTTTTAAAAAGATTTTATTTATTTTAGAGAGAGACAGAGGGCAGCGGGGAGGGGCAAGAGAGCCACTGAGGGACTCCATCTCTCAACACTGAGATCACCATCTGAGCTGAAACAAAAAGTTGGACGCTTAACCAACTGCCCCACCCAAGTCCCCAAGATCTCCTTAGATTTTATCTAATATCATTTTTCTATTCCAGAATTTCAACAGATCCCAAATTATTTGTAGTTTTCATGTCTCCTTTGGCCTCTTTTGGCCCTAGAGGATTCTCAGACTCATTTTGTTTGTGATGAGCTTGGCAGTTTTGAGACGTACCGGCCAGGTATTTTACAGAAGGTACCACAGTTGGTACTGTTTGATGCTTTTCTGGTTGCGACCCTGGAATTGTGAGTTTGAGGCAGGGGGACCATAGAAATTAAGTGCTTTTCCCATCATATTGAGGGTAGGTAAAATTATTTTCATGTACCTTTGCTCTCATTGATGTGTATTTCGATCACCTGGCTAGGTATGTTTGTCCAAATGGTTCACTATAAATTACTCATCCCCGCCCCCCCCCGCCACCTTCTTACATACTAAATTCTTTGGAAAAAATTCACTCTACACAGCCCACAGTTTATTCTCCTACAAATTTAGGTAAGCTATAAATCATTTGGAATTCTTGTACACAGGAAATTTATCTGTTCTCCATCACTTATTTATTTATTCATTCAATCATTTATTTATGACATCATAGACTTATGGATTTTTATTTTTATAGTTTAGGCTATGATCCATAAGTACTTTATCAATTTTGTTGGTCAAATGTTCCAGCTTTGGCCATTGAGAGTCTTTCAATTGCCTCCTGTGTTTCTTTGACATATGTGAGTCTTGAAGGGTTTCTTACATTACTTTTTAATCTCAATTATTTTTCCTGATTATTACTTTTAATGGGAAAAAATATATAACCTATAAATATTCTCTATAGATTTCTTTTACTAAGGATTTTTCTTTGTTGTTTAGTTTTCATTTTTGGTGCTCCTCATTCCTTCTAGAAGATTCCATCTGTCATCAGTTTTCATTTCTTTTCAATTTGAAGAATTGTTTTAACATTTAAAAATACAGTTGAGGGCTCAGCAGTTTAGCACCTGCCTTCGGCCCAGGGCGTGATCCTGGAGTCCTGGGATCGAATCCCACATCGGGCTCCCTGCATGGAGCCTGCTTCTCGCTCTGCCTGTGTTTCTGCCTCTCTCTCTGTGTCTCTCATAAATAAATAAATAAAAATATTTTTAAAAATAAAATTAAATAAAATAAAAAAATAAAAATACAGTTGAATGGTATGACTCTATTTCAATGAAATCTGTCTGCCTTCTATTACTTGGCTAGGTCTCTTTAAATTTTATCTTTATTCTTTAAGGGTTTTTGTAGGATGTATTTTTATTTTTCACCTTTTCAATGGCAACTATGGCTTTGAATCTTGCTTTATTTTTTACCTAGTAGGTGTAGAGGATATTTCCATGTTTGTGCATGGAGACGTTCCTCATTAATCTCTTTTTATAACTGCCTAGAATTTTATTGTGTGATGTATCATGGATTAGCAATCTCTTTGATGGGCTTATGGATACTTTCACTCTTTTGCTATTCTGAAGAGTAGTCTGAAGTGTTGCCTTGAACATATATTCTTTGTACATGTGTAGTTGTAGCTATATGGTAGATTCTCAGAGTGGGATTTCTGGATCAAAGTGTGAAAGGTATTACCTGTGAAAACTTGTCAAATTTTTAATTTTTCCCCATTTAAGAGGTAAAAATGAAATCTCACTATAGTTTCAATGTATATTTCTTTTGTTATGACTGAAATTGAGCATATATTTATACATTCAAGAGATGTTAGTACAGGGATCCCTGGGTGGCGCAGCAGTTTGGCGCCTGCCTTTGGCCCAGGGCGCGATCCTGGAGACCCGGGATCGAATCCCACGTCGGGCTCCCGGTGCATGGAGCCTGCTTCTCCCTCTGCCTGTGTCTCTGCCTCTCTCTCTCTCACTGTGTGCCTATCATAAATAAATTTTAAAAAAAAATTAAAAAAAAATAATAAATAAATTTGCCGATGTAATTTAAAAAAAAAAAAAAGAGATGTTAGTACATATTTGTGAATTTTCTGGCATGTCCTTTGACAATTTTTCTCTGTCATTGAACTTTTTATCCTTAATTTCTGGGACATACACATAGAAACACACACACATGAATCTATGCAGATTAGGGTTTAGACCTTGTTTCTTGTACAAGCTTCAACTTTTTCTCTAAGGTTTTTATTTTTCTTTTGACTTGGTTGTTGGTCTGTTTTCTTCCTTTCAGGGAAGAAGATTGTTGTATTTTTTTATTTTTTATTGAGTCACAATTAATATACAGCATTATTTCAGTTTCAGGCTTACAACATAATCATTCAAATTTGTGTGCACTGTGTAAGAATCACCACAGTAGGTCTAGTTACCATCCGTCACCATATGCAATTAAAATGTTTTGTTTTGTTTTGTTTGCTTTGCCTTGTGATGAAAACTTTTGACATTTATTCCCTTGGCAACTTCCAAATGTGCAATACAATACTGCTGACTGTATTCACAATGCTACACATTGTATGCTCATGACTTACTGACTTTATATCTGAAAGTCTGCCCCTTGATCCTATTTACCGTATCTCCCCCTTCCAAGTCCCCTCTGCTCTGGCAACTACCAGTGTGTTCTCTGCATCTATGAGTTTTGTTTTCTTTTGTTTGCTCATTTGTATTGTTTTGTTTTTTTAGACACATGTAAGTGAAATGATATGGCATATGTGTTCCTCAATGTGACTTATTTCACATGGCATCATACTCATACCCTCGAGGTTTATCAGTGTTGTTGCAAATGGCAAGATTCCTTTTTTGGCTTAGTAGTATTTGTGTGTGTGTGTGTGTGTGTGTGTGTGTGTGTGTTTATCTCACATCTTCTTTATCCATTCATCTTTCATGGACACTTAAGTTGTTTCCATATGCTAGCTATTGTAAATCTTGCTGCAATAAACATAAAGATGCATATACCTTTTAAAATTGTTGATTTTGTTTTTGCTTTTTGGATGACCACGAAGAAGTTGAATTGTTGGATTGTATGGTAGTTCTATTTTTAGGTGTTTTTTTTGTTTTGTTTTTTTACCTTCACACTGTTTTCCTCAGTGGTCACACCAATTTACATTTCCCTCAACAATACACAAGGATTTCCTTTTCCCCACATCCTTGCCAACACTCTCCACTTCTTGTCTTTTTGATAATAGCCACCCTAACAGGTGTAAGATAGTATCTCATTGTGGTTTTTAATCTGCATTTCCTGATAATTAGTGATGTGAAGCATCTTCTCATGTGCCTGTTGGTCATCTGTATGTGTTCTTTGGAAAAAATGTCTATTTAGACCCTCTTCCCACTTTTTAAAATTGGATTATTTGGAGTTGTTTAAGATTTTATTTATTCATTAATGAGAGACACAGAGAGAAAGAGAGACAGAGAGACACAGAGAGAGAGAGAGAGAGGCAGAGACATAGGCAGAGGGAGAAGCAGGCTCCGTGCAGGGAACCTGAGGTGGGACTCGACCCTGGGTCTCCAGGATCGTGCCCTGGGCAGAAGGCGGCACCAAACCGCTGAGCCACCCAGGCTGCCCCTATTTGGAGTTTTTTTTTTTTTTTTTTTAATATTGATTTGCATAAGATCTTTATAAATTTTGAGTATTGACCTCTTATCAGATATATAATTTACAAATATTTTCTCCCATGAAGTAGGTTGCCTTTCATTTGGTTGATGGTTGCCTTTGCTGTAGAGAAACCTTTTAATCTGATGTAGTTCCACTTGTTTTTTTTTTTTTTTTTTTTTGAGTTAGTTGCCTTTGCTTTGGAATCAGATCCAAAAATTAATTGCCAAAAGTAGTGTCAAGGAGATTACCACCTAGTTTTTTCCCCCCTTGGGGTTTTATCGCAACAGGCCTCACCGTTAAGCAAGGATTTTCCCTTAAGAGAAAAATTCTAAATTTTATGGCATTGGATTAAAAAACCTACTCTTTGAAAGTCACTAGTAAGAAATGAAAAGAAATACTGCAGACTAAGGATTTGTTTACAAAACATATATTTAAAAAGGACTTGTATCCAGTACATAAAAATCAGTCAAAACTCAATTATATGAAAACAAACCAATACATAAAAGAAAATAACAAAGTTTGAAAAGACTGCACACACACAAAACATATAGAGATGTCCAATAATTACATAAAAAGATGTTCAATATCATTACCCATTAGGGAAATGTAAAATAAGTACAATAAAATATCACTATGGGTATTACATTAGAACTGCTTTAAAAATTACAATAACATGGGCAGCCAGTGACTCAGCGGTTTAGCGCCACCTTCAGCCCAGGGCCTGATCCTGGGGACCTCGGTTTGAGTCCCACGTTGGGGTCCCTGCCTGGAGCCTGCTTCTCTCTCTCGCTCTGTGTCTCTCATGTACAAATAAATAAAATCTTTTAAAAAAATTACAATAAAAAAAGTGAAGTATGTGCAGTGACTGAAATGTCTGGAAAGAATAAAAGATGGTATAGTCACTTTAGAACACAGTTTGGCATTCTCTTGTGAAGTCAGAAATATACATAACATATGACCCAGTGTTCCCACTCATGGCTGTTTATCCAAATGAAATGAAAAAAATATTTTGACATAAAACCCTATACACAAATGCCCATGGAAACTTTATTCATGATCATAGAAATCACCAGGTTCCAGAACCCACCTATGCTTCCTGCATCTATATACACTTAGGCTATCCTAGATTTTGTCCTGGTTTCCAAGATGTAACATGTTGACCATGGAATGCAATTTGATTTTTTTTGAAGTCAAAGCCAAGAAATGCTACCTGCTTGTTCTTCCGGTGAACCAGTGGGGAAAAGAACAGAATGTGCTTTTTATGGTGTTAGCAGCCTTCTCATGTTGGATTCCTAATAGTGTTTTCCTTAACAGATGTAAGTCCTTTATCAGTTACATCTTAGAAAGACAGTGGATTACAATGTGGTGACCTCGGGTTCTCCCTTACTGTGTGTCAGCAGGCAAGTAAAGGGATGACTACATAATGGAGTCATTTGTTTCATTATTGTTCATTCTTTTACTTTTAACCTATTTGTGTCTGTAGATGGAAAGTTCGTTTCTTGAAAACAGCAAATTAGTTAAGGGATTTTTTATATATGTATATAATCTGACAATCTCTAAATTTTATCAGAATACTTAGACCATTTATATTTAATGTACTTATTCATCTGAATGTGTTTGTTCACTTTATCATCATGCTATTTATTTTCTGTGCTTACCAAGTGTATTTTTTTTCCTTTTTTTCTCTATTTTGTAGGTTGAGCATATTTCATTTTTTCTCCCTTTGGCTTGTTAGGTATAATCGTTTCATTTTGTTGTACTTTTTACAATGGTTGCTCTAGGATTTACAATATACTTCTTTAACCAATCACAGTTTGTCTTCAAATAACATTACACAATTTTACATATATTATAAAAACCTACAAAAGCATATTGTCATTTCCCTACTGTCCCTTGAGCTATTGTTGTCATTTCATTTTTATATATATATTTGAAACCCTAAGATACATTGATTATATTTTTGCATTACATTTTCAGTTATTTTTTTAAGGATTTCAAAAGTGAGAAGCAAGACTTTTGTATTTAACCACATCCGTAACGAGTATGATGTTCTGTTTCATAATAACGTCCTATTTCTTGAGTGGTTTTCTTTCTGCCTGAGGATATGCTTTAACAATACTGCAGTATATATGATGGTGATAAACTCTCTTACTTTCATTTTGTCTAAAAATGTCTTTATCTTAACTTTATTTTTAAAATATATTTTCATTGGGTATAGACTCTTAAGTTGGCAGTTTTTGTCTTTTGGCTCTAAAGATGTTGCCACATTGTTTTCTGGCCTGCATAATCTCTTATGTGAAGGTGATAATTCTTATCATCTTTTGGTCTAAAAGTAACGTGTATTTTTACTCACCTCAGTTTGCTTTATAGATTTTCATGTTTATTATTGTTCTTTAGTACAATAGTTCTTTAGTATTGTTCTTTAGTAGTTTTCTTTTTATTTTTTATTTAAATTCAATTAATTAACATGTTTTATTACTTTCAGAGATAGAAGTCAGTGATTCATCAGTCTTATACCCAGTGCTCCTCACAACACATGCCCTCCTTTATGCCCATCACCCAATTACCCCATCCCTTACCCCCTACCCTCCTAGCAACCCTCAGTTTATTTCCTATAATTAAGAGTCTCTTATGGTTTAATTTCCCGCTCTGATTTCATCTTGTTTTATTTTTTCCTCTCTTCCCCTATGATCCTCTGTTTGGTTTCTTAAATTCCACAGATGATTGAGATCATATGATAATTGTTTTTCTCTGATTGACTTATTTCACTTAGCATAGTACCCTGTAGTTTCCATCTGTGTCATTGAAAGTGGCAAGGTTTTATTTTTTGGATGGCTGAGAAATATCCATATATTCATATATGTATGAATACTACTCAGATTTATACATATACACACACACACACACACACACATATACATATAATCTTCTTCATCCACTCATCTGCTGATGGAAATCTGAGGTCTTTCCATAGTTTGGCCATTGTGAACATTGCTACTGTAACATTAGAGTGCAAGTGTCATTGTCCTTTCACTACATCTGTATCTTTGGGGTAAATACTTAGTGCAATTGCTGGGTCATAGAGTAGGTCTATTTTTTTATTTTTTTTTAAGTTTTTATTAATTTATTCATGACACACACACACACACACACAGAGGGAGAAGCAGGCTCCATTCAGAGAGCCCGTCGTGGGACTCGATCCCGGGTTAGAGTAGCTGTATTTTTTACTTTTTGTGGGACCTTCATAATGTTTTCTAGAGTGACTGACTGCACCAGTTTGCCTTCTCACCAACAGTATAAGAGGATTCCTCTTTCTCTTCATCTTTACCATCATCTGTGTTTCCTGACTTGTTAATTTTAGCTATTCTGACTGGTGTGAGGTGGTATCTCATTGTGGTTTTGATTTGTATTTCCCTGATGCCAAGTGATATTGAACATTTTTTCATGTGTCTGTTGACCATTTATGTGTCTTACTTGAAGAAATGTCTGTTCAGGTCTTCTGCTAATTTTTTATTGGATTATTTGTTCTTTGGGTGTTGAATTTGATAAATTCTTTATAGATTTTGGATATTAGTCCTAAATTAGGCTATCTGGAAAAATAGATGCATTCCTAGACTACCAAGACTGAAACAGGAAGAAATAGAAAACCTTAACAGACCCATAACCAGCAAGGAAATTAAAGAAGTAATCAAAAATCTCTGAGCAAGCAAGAGTCCACGGCCAGATGACTTCCCAGGAGAATACTACCAAACATTTAGAGAATAATTAATACCTATTCTTCTGAAGCTGTTTTTAAAAATAGAAATGGAAGGAAAACTTCCAAACTCTCTATATAAGGCCAGCATCAACCTTGACCCCAGAACCATGTAAAGACCCCACCAAAATGATAATTACAGACCAATATCCCTTATGAACATGGATGCAAAAGTTCTCACCAAGATACTGGCCAATAGGGTCAATGGTACATTAAAAGGATTATTCACCACGACCAAGTTGGATTTATTCTTGGGCTGCAAGGGTGATTCAACATCTGCAAATCAAGGTGATACTTTACATTAATAAAAGAAAGGACAAGAACCATATGATCCTCTCAATAGATGCAGAAAAAGTATTGACAAAGTACAGCATTTTGATTAAAACTCTTCAAAGTGTAAGGATAGAGGGAACATACCTCAGTATCATAAAAGCCATATGTGAAAAGCTGACAGCAAATATCATTCTCAATGGGGAAAAACTGAGAGCTTTTCCCCTAAGGATAGGAACACGGCAGGGATGTCTACTCTCATCCACTATGTCTTTCATAGTCTTATTTTTTTTTGTTTGTGTGCTTGGCGGTTGAATCTATAGGTCTATGCTATTCGTCAAATAGGCAAGTTTTCTTCCATTATTTCTTTAAATATTTTTTAAATTTATGTTAGGGTTTTTTTTTTTTTTTTTTTTTTTTGCCCATCTGGATCTCAAATTGCATTTATTTTTAACTGTTTGGTATTTTCCAATGGATTAATGATGCTCTGTTCATTTTTTTTTAATTTATTTATGATAGTCACAGAGAGACTATCTCTATAGTCTCATAACTATAGTTATGTGCCTATTTTTTAAATATTTTATTTATTTATTCGTGAGAGGCAGAGACACAGGCAGAGGGAGAAGCAGGCTTGCTGCAAGGAGCCTGATGAGGGACTTGATCCCAGGACCCTGGGATCACCACCTGAGCCAAAGGCAAATGCTCAACCACTGAGCCACCCAGAAGTCCCTGTGCCTATTTTTGTTACTGATTTATCTCTTGCTTTGAGTCATATATTTCTGTTTCCTCACATGCCTGGTAATATTGGGTGACAGATACTATTATTTGGCATATGTGAGTGTTGAGTCTTGCTCTATCCCTTTAATAGTGTTGATTGTTGCTCTGGAATTCTGTTAAGTTATTTGGAATGAATTTCACCCAAGCAGCACTTGCTTTGAATCTTCATTAGGGCCAGAGCCAGAGCACTCTTCAGTCTGGAGCTAATGCTGCTCACTATCAACTATATCAACTATGGGAGGACTCCTCCAAACGCTGTGTGTATTTCAGTATCTCTACAGCCCATCTGGTAGGATCCACACTGTTCCTACCTGTTTGTGAGTTCTGGGAGTTGTTTAGCCTACTTCTTTCCATGGTTCTTTCCTTATCATCATGGAGTTTCACCTCATATATTAAAATTCAGGGGATTCTTCTGCAGATCTAAAGTTCTCTTTCTGTCTGTCTGCCTGCCCTCTGGTGCTAGCTCCTTAAAATCTAACAGCTTCCCCCTCCACACCACCTCCAGTGAATTCTGGTCTGTCTCCTAAATTCTGAGAGAATGTTTGACTATATCCGTTTTTGTTCCCCTCTGTCTTGAAAACTATCTCCCAGCCTTCAGCACCAGCTGTCATTGGGCTTACCTTGTTGGTTCCTTTCTCTGAAGAATCACAATGCTTTGTTTTCTTGTCACTCAATTTATGAAAATAACAATATTCCACATAATTTATTAGTAGTGTACTGTGTGAAAGCAATTTCCACAGGAGTCAATTATTAATGGGAGAAGTCCATGATTATCTTTTAATTTAACATATATATTACAGACCCTGATTACATATGTTTCATGCATTTAGTGTGCACTTAGAATTTAGAAGGGATTTTTAGAGACTTTATTTTTAAAAATAATTGATAAAACTGAGAAACTTAATTGTTTGTTTTGATAGACTTTATTTTTAGAGTATCTTTAAGTTCATAGCAAAATGGAGCAGAAGAAATGCAGATTTCCCATATGTATGTGAGAGATAGACCCCCAACCACATCCCATGCATAATTTCTCCTATTATCAATATTTTCCATAAGAAATTGTTTTAATTGTTAACCAATCTGTTGTAATTGATGAGTTTGCATGAACAAGAACACATAATTATCACTCAAAGTCCACAGTTTACATGAAGGCTCACTCTCACTGTCATACATTCTATGAGTTTGGACAACTGTATAATGACTTGTGCCCATCATTATTAGATCATATCATGTGCTCTCTCTGTTCATCCCTTCCCTTCCCCCCAACCCAAACCCTGGCAACAACTGGTCTTCTTATCACCATAATTTTGCCTTTTGCAAAGTTAGTATAGTTGGGATCATACACTACACGTATTGGCTTCATTCATTTAGAAGCACACATTTAAAGTCTATGTGTTTTCAGATCTTGATAGCTCATTTCTTTATTGTGCTAATATTTCTTTGTCTAGATGTGCCAGCGTTTATTTGTCCATTCAGCTAGTGCAGAACATCTCAGCTATTTCCATGTTTCAGCACCATCCACATTCAGGGGTTGGCGGGGACATAAGTTTTGAATACCTTTGAATAAATGCCAAGGATTGAGGGACAAACTGTAAGAGTATGTTTACTTTTGTGAGAAACTGCCTAACTGTATTGCAAAAAGGTGTCTGTTGACGTTTTGGGCCCATTTCTCACCGGTTTGTTTTTCTGTTATTGAGTTTAAGAGTTCTTTGTGGGGCAGCCTGGGTGGCACAGTGGTTTAGTGCTGCCTTCAGCCCAGGGCCTGATCCTGGAGACCTGGGATCGAGTCCCACGTCAGGCTCCCTGCATGGACCTGCTTCTCCCTCTGCCTGTGTCTCTGCCTCTCTCTCTGTGTGTGTCTCTCATGAATACATAAATAAAATCTTAAAAAAAAAAAAGAGTTCTTTGTGTATGTTGGATAATAGTCCTTTATAACATACTTCTTTTGCCAATATTTTCTCCCAGTGCATTTCATGTCTTCTCAAGATAAACTTATTTTTTTTCATAAAAACAAAGATATGATTGGAAATTTCAGTTGCTATTTATGAATAACAAGAGTTCTACAAATTCACCATAGGAATAGTTTACTTTCATGTTTACATGTTTTTTTGCATTTTGGTGCCTGTTGCATTAAAAGGAGACATGAGCGTGTCACACC
Source organism: Canis lupus baileyi (assembly GCF_048164855.1). Classification (NCBI taxonomy): domain Eukaryota; kingdom Metazoa; phylum Chordata; class Mammalia; order Carnivora; family Canidae; genus Canis; species Canis lupus. Next base: position 2,988,034 of record NC_132852.1, on the reverse strand, counting down.
TTTACTGTTTCTTAATTCTTCTTGATTGTGTATACTTAAGATTATTTAGATGTGTGTGTTCTATTACGAGTAATCCTTTTACCCAAGGGACATAGTTTGAGAAAAGATTAATTTACAAAGCTTTTTCTCTGAAAATAGAGGCAGAACTGTGAAATGTGAGACCACAAAGCCGTTACAATGGGAGGATAGCACAGGGATAACCTGCGGAGGGCTCCCTTCTTAGTGAAGACACTTTGGAAAAGAAAGCAAACATTACAGATAAAGCTGAGATATCTTCTGTGTACCTATTTCTTACCCTCTCCAACATAAACTCCCACACTGTGGAAAAATTTCTCAGAAATTCCATGTTTACCCTCCAAGAGTAGAGTGCATAGAACAATGCTGGGCATGCAGTAAGTGCTCAGTAAATGTTCTGGATACTTTACCACATATTTATTCAAAATATCAGTCTATATTGTATTACAAGTATTTAAGTGTTCTTTTTTTCCTTTGGCAACTTACTTTTTCTTACTCCATATTATGTGTTTGAATTACCAAAGCTGACAAAGGAATTTATAGTTTCCAACCTGTAACTAGTACTATTACTACTTTGTATAAAATACCCACTTATTTATAGATTTTCCTGTTGAGGGACCCTGGATTATTTCTTATTTTTGATATTAGAAACAACATTGCCAGGAGATTTCCTATGTATTTCTCCTTGTGCAGGTTCATACGAGCTGCTCTTAATATATAACTTATAAGTGGAATTTCCTGGCTATGGGATATAATCATCTTCAACTTGGCTCAATATTATCAAATTTCACTTCAAAATGTCAGTCACAATTCAAGTTCACACTAGTAGAGTATGAAAATTTCTGTTGCTCTATATCCTTTCCAACACATTTTCAGTTTTTATTTTTTATTCTAAAGGTATTTGCAGGAATACCTGGGGCATAGAGAATGGGGTGATTATCTCTATAGGGGTGCGTGTTTCCAAGGAGACTGTGAATAAAGCCAGAAGTAATGAGGGCCTTAACTAAGGCTGGGTATGGAGAGGAGGAATTGGGACATTAATAAGATGCAATTGAAAGTTGTTAGCAAAAACTAAAAGAAGGAGAATCAGTCACTTCAAAGGAGTGAAAATATAAGACAATGTAAGTGAAATATGATTTATGGAGTGTAGGTGAGTGGCCATGCTGCCCATCCACATGGAGGTGGGAGTGGAGGCAGGTGCATCCTTTGCTAGGGGTGAAATATTTGAAATAAATACATTTTATGCGTGAAAACCATGAGACCCAACATGTGTGAGTGTTTGTGTGCCATTTGTTCCTCTTTATCCTATAAAAATACAACCCAAGTGTCCTACGCACACTCACATTTCTAGAATTAATATGTTTTAAACTTAGCTCTTTCCTTAGTTTGGCCAACTAGAATATTTCATGGAGGAAACAGAAAGAAAATTGGGTTATGATTATTGAGCTGCCATTCACTCTATAGATAGCACTTAAAACTTCAAACCTATACTTCAAGAGTTTCCCCTACTAAGGACGTGATTCATTTAGCAAAATAAATAGAACAGTGATCTTGCTACACTAATTATGTGAGTTCTCACTATAATTACCATAAAATTATAAGTTACAGTAATTTTCGGTACTCCACCAGGGAAAATGAAGTTACTTTGAATTATAATGGCAAATTGGATAGTGTCTTATAACAACATGAGATAGTGTAAGTTATTTGGGTCACTGTAATATGTGTTCCATCCCCAAATGTATCCTTTTAATTCTCTGATTAAATAAAAACCATATATTCCTACTTGAATTTAGCCTTACTCCCACCCAATGTATAATAGATGACGAGACTCAGAGAATTACAGAAGTAATAGTAAATTAAGCAGACGAATCCTACACATGAGAAATGGGGAGCAAGGGTGTTGAGTTAGTTCAGCTTGCTGGTTTGTGTGCAGGTGGGATGCATGTGATGTGTAGCGGGGTTGGCATTAACTGCAGCCACAGTCGCTTTTTTCTTCTTCTTCTTCTTCTTAAGAAGACTGAAATCACACCAAGTATATTTCCTAACTTCAGTGACACAAAACTAATGATCAACCATAAAACAAAGCTGGGAAATCTATAATGTGAATATTAAATATTTAATATTAATGTAAATACTAAGAACAACACACTACTGCACAAGCAATGGGCCAAATAAGCAATCAAATAGCAAATCAAAATATGTCTCAAGACAAGAGAAAAAGAAAACGCAATATTCCAAAACCTGTGGGATGCAGCAAAAGCAGATGTTAGAATGAAATTTATGCTGTAAATGCCTGTATTAAGGGGGAAAAAAAAGTTGAAATAAAAAATCTACACCACAAGGAACTAGAAAAAGAAGAAACTTAGGTGAAATTTAGTAGAGGAAAGAAATAACAAAGATAAGTGAGAAGTAAGTAAAAGAGAGACCAGAATAAACAATGTAACATTGAAAGTAATGACCAGTTTTTCACACACACACACACACACACACACACACACACACACACAAAAGTTGGCAATGCTTTAACTACATTAACTAAAAAAAAAAAAGAGAAGCCTCAAAAACCAAAATGAGAAATGGAAGAGACAACATTACAACAGATAACCACAGAAATACACAGAGTGAGAACACTTTATGTATAAATAATTATATACCAACAAATCAGTAATTTAGAAAAAAAAAAAAGATAATCCCTAAAAATGCACAAATTGACCCAGATTGAATTGTGGATCTTGAATCCAAAAAGTAGGAAAATAACCTTCTTAGACCAATAACAAGAAGGAAAGTTGAATTAGGAATAGTAATTCTTAAAGTTTGGTTCTGCCAAATTGTAGCATCAGCAACCAACAGAAGCAGCGTATTTTGATCAGAAAGATGAGGCATGATAGGGATTCTTCGTTTTGTTTTGTTTTCAGAGACGCTTACGTTTAAATCCAGGGTCTGTCATTCTCTCTTGAGTTTTGAATTCTTTATTGATAACGTGAGTGTGATATTTCCATTTCACGGAGTTACTAGAGAAATGAAATTATAACATATAAAGTGTCAAGCAGAGAGCCTGTGACCCAGTCAATTGTTAGTAAGAAACCGCTCAAGGTGCCCCCAAATCTGCCCAAAACGGGACAGATTGCACAGCATTTTCCTTAACAAAATCCCAGGCAGGACTGTATTGATTACCACGCACAAACATCTCTGCGTGTTGATGGAATGGTGTTTATAAAGCACCTTCTCACCACCCACTCTTAATAGTGCCATGGGGAGCAAAACGGGGGTGAATGGGGAATATTGTGTATGCTGCAACACCGATGAGCTATTTTCAGACACTGTGACCCCCCCCCGTCCTTTGCCTCACCCACCCCCATCAGAAATAATTCTTCACTTGGATAAAAACCGGTTCGAATTGTAATGACATGTGCACAGTGATACACCTCTTAAGACAAAACTAAATTTTGGACCTGATCCTCTAAGACTTTTGTTGTGTGTGGCGCTTCTCATCCATGACTCACGTGTAGCACAGAATAGTTTTACCTTTGGATAGAAGGACACAGTATTTATTGCTCCCCATGAAATAGGATTTTGGAAGCCTGGGGATGATTAGTTGACAAATTCACACAGCAGATAAAATAATATGTCCGGAAAAATGGATGCTCCCTTTTCAGAGCATGCTAGAATTGCCGGGAAAAAAACAGGGACTATGTTTCGTAGGCCTCTGGTGTCTGGGGATTATGTACCTCTGAAAGCCACTTCTAACCGGAGTCTCTAAAACACTCATGGCGCACCAGCACTCTCATCAGAAATACATTTCAAACTTATTTCCAAGCTGTAGGATGTAACATCCTTCCAGTTATAAGATAAATAAGTCATGGAGCTATTCTGTAGAACATGATGATTATAGTTCATTACTGCTGTGTGGTATATTTGAAAATTGACAATAGATCCTAAGAGTTCTCCTCACAAGGGAAAAAGAAAACACGTTTGCTTTTTAAAATCCATCTGAGGTAATAGATGTTAACTAAATTTATTTCAGAACATATGAAAGTCCATGCATTGAACTTACACAGCACTTTATGCCAATTACATCTTAATAAAACTGGACAAAAATGAAAAAAAGAAATATTTCCAGTATCTTTCAAATCTGATCTTTCTTCTTTCTTTCTTTCTTTCCTTTTTTCTTTCTTTCTTTCTTTCTTTCTTTCTTTCTTTCTTTCTTTCTTTCTTTCTTCTTTCTTTCTTTCTTTCTTTTCTTTTCTTTCTTCTTTCTGTCTTCTTAAAAGAAATGTTTCCAGTATCTTTCAAATCCGATCTTTCTTTCTTTCTTTCTTTCTTTCTTTCTTTCTTTCTTTCTTTCTTTCTTTCTTCTTTCCTTTCTTCTTTCTTTCTTCTTAAAAGAAATGTTTCCAGTATCTTTCAAATCTGATCTTTCTTCTTTCCTTTTTTCTTTCCTTTTTTCTTTCTTTCTTTCTTTCTTTCTTTCTTTCTTTCTTTCTTTCTTCTTGCTTTCTTTCTTTCTTTCTTTCTTTCTTTTTTTCTTTTCTTTCTTCTTTCTGTCTTCTTAAAAGAAATGTTTCCAATATCTTTCAAATCTGATCTTTCTTTCTTTCTTTCTTTCTTTCTTTCTTTCTTTCTTTCTTTCCTTTCTTCTTTCTTTCTTCTTAAAAGAAATGTTTCCAGTATCTTTCAAATCTGATCTTTCTTTCTTTCTTTCTTTCTTTCTTTCTTTCTTTCTTTCTTTTCTTCTTTCTTCTTTCTTCTTTCTTTCTTTTTAATATACGTATTAGCTAGTGTTTCTCCAGCTAGCATAGGTGAGTTCTATTAGGACAAAAGATCAGAAGCCAATTAATATACCTAATGTGGAGGCGCCTCATTGTTTATAAGTTTTGGGTACTTGGTGACTTTAGATTTGAAAAGGATTATTCATTGTACAGGATTATTTTAATCCCGTTGCAATGGCATCTGAATCTCTGTACCATTACTTTAGCGCACTTCACTTTGTTAGTCAGTGGTCCATCCCAGCCTTCCATGTGGCTTACGTTTGCAAGTGAGAGGAAATATGACGTGTTGTAAAGAGCCCAGTGAGAGGATCAAGAAGACCCATCTTCAGTACTGTCTTTGAAACTCCCCAACCGTGAAGTCTTACTATATTATTCAAATTGAACCTCACATGTGTGTCCTTATCATTTGACAGGAATGAGATATATAGAAATTAAAAAAAAAAAAGAAATTAGTACACGTACTCCAATTCACACAGTTTTAAAATATTATTAGTAGTAAAACATTGTGATTTATAGTCATGTGACCATTCTGTAAAGACTTGAAATATATACACACACTTGCAGATGTTATTACAACTACAGAAGCTGTGAACTCAGATGATAACAACTTTGTAAAACATCTCACATAATTATATTGTACTAATATTTTAGTTCCACATTAGTTCCTTGCTATTATTAAGGCTTATAAAGAATCTATGAGATAGAAGATTCTTTATAAGATTCATTACTCCAGGAACGCCTGGGTGGCCTCAGTGGTTGAGCGTCTGCCTTTAGCCCAGGTTGTGATCCCGGGGTCCTGGGATCGAGTCCCACATCGGGCTCCCTGCATGGAGCCTGCTTCTCCCTCTGCCTGTGTCTCTGCCCCTCTCTCTGTGTCTCTCGTGAATAAATAAATAAAATCTTCAAAAAATCATTATTCCTCCTGAATTACTTTTGAAGTGAGAGGATTTTTTTTTTTAATTTCTTTGGAGTCATCATTAAGTCATCATATGCAAGTGATAATAAATAATTGTGTAGAGTTTTTTTTTTAATATAGCCAGTTCATCTATAAATCAAATTAAGATTAAGATCTCCCCGTAAGCATTAGTATGCATGTCCCAAACACCTGATCACTCTCCATGCTCAAACAGCCAACTGCAGATTCTAGTATCATGGGTCAGCCACTGACAAAAATAATATCCTTACCTGGATGGCTTCCAAATGGTTTTGCAATATGTTTGGTCAGTGAGAAACAGTGATGCCAGTGGCATGACCATGTGCTATAATAGGTCAGGATCAGGCAAAGATAGTTAATAATACAAAAGTACTCATTTCTGGAGGCCAATGCTTGAAAGATCTAAGGATCAAAATTTGCCTGCAGAAAGTTTACCCTCAGAAACTGTGAATCTGTTGGCATTTGAGTCCTGAAGAATGTCGCGTCATCTCCTGCTGCCCAAACCAGAACCGTAATGACTTAGCAATCTATATATTTTACATGTACTGTGTGTATATAAACATCTATATTTGCATGTGATATGGACGTACACGTGCATGTGCATGTTGGGTACATAATTAGGGCCTTGTATTGACCGCAACCTGTCTGGCCTATGCATTTTCTTTCACCCACGATGGAAAATCCAGTGACTGTGAAACCTAGTGAAAAGTCTTTGGCTCTTTGCAAATCTACCTTCCTAAAGGTAATCAGGTGCAAATTCTGGATTCTTCTAGAAGATCTTGAAGGGTGGGGGAAATCTGTGTTGAGAGGATAAAGCCAATACTGGGATTATAGATTCAGTTTCCGTTTCTGCTTAGTTTTATTTTTTTTTTTCACCGAAAGAAGACAAATATTCAGAATCATCCTGAAATCAAAATTGTGAAGTAGGCTGAAATATAGAATTGGGAGTCATTTCCCCCAAATTTCCCCTAGCTCTAAAATTCTATCTTATTATAAGGATTTATCAAATTCACTCGGTTACGTAATTACTTAAAATAACCTGGATGCATCCATGTATCTATTCCCGCAGCATCGAAAATCTTGACCATTTTTTTTAGAACTCAAATTTAATCTTGTAGATTGAACAGTTCAAAGATAAATCATGGCATGAGGTTTCCAAGACAAGATCTGATTGGTCTTGTTCTGTCATCTGTAAATTTAAGACTACAATTACTCTGCATAGAATGTAGATTAAATTAGATTATACAAGTAACGGTACTCCCGAAACCAACATTACACTGCATGTTAACTAACTAGAATTTATTTTTTTTTAATTTTTTAAATTTAAATTCAGTAAGCCAATATATAGTACCTCATTAGTTTCAGATGCAGATTTCAATAATTCATCAGTTGCATGTCACACCCAGTGCCATCACATCACAAACTAACTAGAATTTAAATAAAAATTTGAAAAAGAAAAAGCATTTTAAGAGAAACAAGCTAAAAACTTTGTTTATATTATCGCCTATATATGTGTGTATCTGTAATTATGCGTGTTTAATAAAGTCACATATATATTTATATGAAAGTAACTGTGGTTTTAGTAGCTAAGCTAAAACGCTTTTATAGTAGCAGGAAAAAAAAAGAACAATTTTGTCCCCCCAAAGTAACAGCGATTCCGCAGGTAGCGTTGCAAACTTCCAATACACATTCAGAAGTTTTTAAACCACATGCTAAATCTTGCATTTCGAAATGACAGATCTTCCCGTGTGGCAAAGCCCTCTCTGTGGAAATGACTTTCTCGAAGACTCATCTCAGCCAATGCTATAATTTTCTCCCAGTTGGCCATTTCCGATCCCCTTCGTGTGCACTTTTCTTTGATGGAAAAGTTCCCCTCTGTGGCACAGCCTTCGAGATTTAGAAGTCCAACTCCTGAAACAATTGTTTCTCAAAAATATTCAAAATACATTTGAAGATGATGGAACGTGTGTCTCCTTCTCCCATCTCCTGGTAGGAGACCATGAGACAGCCGAGAGGTCACCGGGGGCCCGGCCATGGTCATCACCCCAGGGTGGCACAGTGGGGACCCTGCTCTGTCCTGCGGGGAGCAGATGATTTGGGTAGTGAGCACGCGCTGCCTGTCAAGTGCCTGCCTTTGGACAGAGCACACCTGTTTGCACACTAATTGCTCTCCTTGGTGGCCTGGGTTTCTTGGGAGTCCTTTCTTCTAAGAGGATGTCAGGCCTGCACAGCCCTGCATCTAAGCTCCCTGGACAGAGCCACCCCGGCCCAAGGGCCCAGAAGACCTATGCCCTCACCCCAATCCAGCCATGGGCAAGAGGCATGAGGTCGCACAAATCACTTTGCCTCTGAACTTCCTGTTTGCAAAATGAAGATTTGGGGGGTAGGTAGTTCTGAGAGCCTCGTTAGCTTTCCAAGCAAAGTGACTTTTCCTTGTACTGAGGAGCCTTGAGAGAGAATCGGTGCGTTCTCAGCCCCAACCCCCAAACTTCCCCTGCGTGTAGACATGTGTAAATTCTATACTACGAAGCTCCTGCAGGATCAGCCACACAGGAACCCAAATCTATAACTGGCAGTTTCAGTGAGTTAAGAACATCCTTAGCATCATGCTACTATAGTTCAGACTTCTTTTCTTTTTCTTTTGTTAGACTTCAGCAGTTGTGACAACGCAGGCATCTCTTAAACAGGGGTGACAAGAAAATATATATGACAACACAAACGTATGGAAGGAAAGACTGGGGCCGATTCATCTGAGTGGGTGCAGAGGTTAGGACCGAGTGCGAGGACCCGTAGACTTGCTGTCCGAAGCGACGTGAGCCCCAAGGTCAACACTGAATTGCTGTGACGCAAAAGTGTTGATGAGCCCAACAGAAAAAGGCCAAGGACAAACAGTATTCTACGAGAATTTTGTAAGTCATGAGAACATATTTACAAACGAGGAGGGGAGGAGTTGCTCCTTAATGATGCTAAGAATAATAATTGATTATTTGGGAAAACATGCAATTAGAAACTTTCCTCAGACTGTCCACCATACTGAAAGGTAAATAGGTCTAGAAATGTGAAAAATGAAGCCCTAAGAGCTGGAAGCAATTGAAGGGATGTTTATCCACATGAGAAATGACTTCTAAGGGCCGGGAGATCGATAGATTCGTTCGTGTTCAATCTACTGTGTCAAAAATCAGCATGGAAACAGTAAGCCACAAAAAAAATAAATAAATAAAAATAAAAAAAATAAAAATAAAAATAATAGGAAAAAGTAAGCCACAAGCAATCGGTACCCACTCGTGGGGCGGGAATCAGCAGCGGTGCCTTCTGTGGCTGACTACTTCCACCCTGGGGAGCGCTCGGTGCTTAAGGATAAACCCACTGTATGCATTTTAGAACAAGGTGTGTGTTTCCATATTTCCTTTCTCTTGTGGAAATACCCAGAGTTGATTTTCTGGGTTGTACGTGAGGTGTATGTTTAATTTCTAAGGGTCTATTGGGCCTTTTTCAGAGGGAATACCAACCATCCTCCACTCCCACCAGCAATGTTGGAGTTTCCAGTAGCTCAAAGTCCTGGCTGACATTTCGTGCTATTTATTTGTTCTTTCTTTTTACATAGTCTGATGGTGTGAGCTTCACTGAGGTTTTAGTAGGCATTTCTCAGGTTACTAATGATGCAGAGCGCTTATGTGTTTATGGGCATGTATATATTTTCCTTATGGAAAATGGCAGCTTAAATATTGTACATATTTATTCTATTTGTTCCTGAGGTTTTTTTTTTTTTTAATGCTGTGTTGTAAAGGAGATTTTTGTGTATCTAAGGTTCCAGCCCTCTGTCAAATACATGTTCCTTAATGATTTAATTATTTTCTCCAAGTCTGGCACTTGCTTATTCATTTTCTTAGCAGTACCTTTGATAATAGAAGTTTTGAGTTAAAAAAATTTGTATGTGTAAGGTCTAATTTACCACCTTTTATCATATTGGTCACTGCAATTTGTCTAGCAAAACTTGGCTTGCTGGTAAATCATGACTGTTTTCTTCTATATTTTTTCTCTAATGCTTCATGATTTTATATTTTACATTAGGCCTTTTTTATCCACTCTGACTTAATTTGTGTGTGAGGTAAGAGTTAGGGGTAAAATTTCTTTTCTTTTCTTTTCTTTTCTTTTCTTTTTTTCTATTCTTTTCTTTTCTTTTTCTTTTCTTTTTTTTCTTTTCTTTTCTCTTCTTTTCTTTTCCTTTCTTTTCTTTTCCTTTCTTTTCTTTTCTTTCCTTTCCTTTCCTTTCCTTTTCTTTCCTTTCCTTTCCTTTCCTTTCCTTTCCTTTCCTTTCCTTTCCTTTCCTTTCCTTTCCTTTCCTTCTTTTCTTTTCTTTTCTTTTCTTTTCTTTCTTTTTTTCTTTTCTTTCTTTCCGTTTTCTTTTCTTTTCGTGAATATCCAGGTATTCCAGTATCATTTGTTTAAAGGACTTTCCTTTCTCTGTAAAGTTACATTGGTACTTTTGTCAAAAGTTGCGTTGTGTGGGTCTATTTCTGGGCACTTGTTCCGGTTCCATGAATCTATTTGTTACTTCCTCTGCCAGCTTCCCTGTGTTTTGGTTACTGTGGCTTTAGAGTCAACCTTGAAGTTGAAGTATAAGACTTCTAGCTAGACAAATACCCACCATTTGCTTCAACGTGGATGGAACTGGAGGGTATTATGCTGAGTGAAGTAAGTCAGTCGGAGAAGGACAAACATTATATGTTCTCATTCATTTGGGGAATATAAATAATAGTGAAAGGGAAAATAAGGGAAGGGAGAAGAAATGTGTGGGAAATATCAGAAAGGGAGACAGAACGTAAAGACTGCTAACTCTGGGAAACGAACTAGGGGTGGTAGAAGGGGAGGAGGGCGGGGGGTGGGAGTGAATGGGTGACGGGCACTGGGTGTTATTCTGTATGTTAGTAAATTGAACACCAATAAAAAAAATAAAAAAAAATAAAAAAAAAAAGACTTCTAGCTATGTTTTTTTGTTTTTTTTCAAGCTTGCTTTGGGTTTTGGTTTTGGTTTTGGTTCCAAGTCCATGTATATATGTCTGTGTGTGTGTCAATATATATATATATATATATATTACATATATAAATTAAAATACATAATCAATACATATATTAGAGGATCATCTTTCAGTGTCTATAATAAAATCCTCCTGGGATTGGTAATGTATACTTATACTGTATTGTCTGTATCTCCTTCTTGTTTGCTCCTTGTAGTCACCTCAAGAAGAAATTGTATGCGGGGCACCTGGGTGGTTCAGTGTTTGAGCATCTGCCTTTGGCTCAGGTCATGATCCCGGGGTCCTAGGATCGAGTCCCACATGGGGCTCCCCACAGGGAGCCTGCTTCTCCCTCTGCCTGTGTCTCTGCCTCTGTCTCTGTGTCTCTCGTGAATAAATAAATAAAATCTTTAAAAAAAGAAGAAGAAATTTTATGCATCCAATTCCTTGTCTCAGGCTCTGATGTGGGCAAATGAAGGTGCTCTTCATGTCCACTTACCTTTACTGGTCGTATGTCCTGCTTCATGTGTGCTTTCTCTAGCTTAATATTTGTAATATATCATAAACATACCTTTTAAAAGACTTATTTAAGGGGTGCCTGGGTGGCTCCATCAGATAAAGATCTTCCTTCAGCTCAGGTCATGATCCCAGGGTCATGTGCTCAAGCCACCCATCAGGCTCCCTGCCTAGCAGGGAGGCTGCTTCTCCTTCTCCCTCTGCCTGCCACTCCCCCTGCGTGTGCTCCCTCCGACAAATACTCTCTGTCAAATAAGTAAATACAATTTTTTTTTAAAAAGTAAAAGACTTGGGATCCCTGGGTGGCGCAGAGGTTTGGCGCCTGCCTTTGGCCCAGGGCGCGATCCTGGAGACCCGGGATCGAATCCCATGTCGGGCTCCCGGTGCATGGAGCCTGCTTCTCTCTCTGCCTGTGTCTCTGCCTCTCTCTCTCTCTGTAACTATCATAAATAAATAAAAATTAAAAAAAAAAAAAGGAGGGACTCCTTTTAAAAAAAAAAAAAAAGTAAAAGACTTATTTAAGTCTTTGCCAAGTTTATAAGTTGGATGAGAAATCAGAAGTCATTGAAATGCACCATTGCTACCTACTGTCTATATTTCCATGAAAAACTTATTATGCTATGTTTCTACATTTTAAAAAACACATTTATATATCTTCTACCTACCCACAAATGTTTTATACAAACTGTGTTTTAAAGTAAGATTGTATGTGTAACACAACTTTAAAATTGTAATTTGTCGGTACAAATGTAGAGGACTATTGATGTAAGTAGTCATTGGTAATAACTCATTTTCTATATATTACTTATAAATAACACGCTAATATTTTTAGTGTGCAATTAGAATTATTACCCCCACGTTTTTTTTTTCTTGAAAAATGAATATCCTGGAACATTGACAGGGTCCCTTCCAACATCAGAAATATTCCCTGTCTCCTACCTAAGGTCTTCATGTGATCTGAGGCACTACTGCTTATAGACTCATTATAAGACATGTCCATAAAAGCAGGAGATACATATATTTTCACAATTTTTCTTAACTGCAATTTAAAACACTTTTGTGAAAATTATGCACGGGTATGAAGTGTTGAGTGATTTACAGTGATTCATTTTGGATTCAGGGTTGGTGATTTCTTTCCCTATATGACCCCGCATTCCTATCTAACAGATCAACCTCTTATACATGTAGGCTGTTGGGCTCATGGATTTTCTTTTTTATCCAGCTTAAGTTTCTGCCTCAGTTCCTTTGCCTGAGAGCCACCCTGCTGTGCATACCTGGACAGCAAACATCTCAGCATGATCCTTCTTCTAAAAGAGTCCAGAAGATAAGACATGAATGCTACTCGTCCTTTCCCTTCTTCCCATTAATTCATACTTCTCTGCTTGATTTTCCTGAATGGTAGACTTCCCAAGCCAAAGGAATGGCCAAAGGGAAGTCTCCCTGTACTAGTCTAAGAGGACAGAACACAGTAATGTCTCTCACCCTGTCTTTTATATCTGTAACTCATTTCTTCTTAAGCTGGCATTTGTGCAAAATGGTGGATTGACATACTCTCTGCTGGTCCCAGAGGACTTGCTGTCATCCTCATGTTTGTCCCATAGTTCACTGAAGAGGTCAAACATATGCAGTTGATTTACTATAATATATTTTCACAGATGTTATTTGGAGTTTGGTCTGACCAGGTGAAGCAGGATAATTCATTATTAAGTAACCTGAGTTTTTTATGCCAGGGAGCATTTGCATAAAAAAACAAGGTTAATAATTACTCATATTGAGGGAATGGGAAGGGAAGAGGATCTTTTTATATAATAATCTTCTATCCTTTGCTGCCAAGACAGCAGCCACCTGGTCACCCAAGGGAGTTAATCTTCTAGGGTCTACTTCTCCCCCTACCACAATCGAGCAGTGCCACGGAGCTGAATGATGCTCAGGTTTGTGGGACGAGGAGCGTACTGAGGTCATGTAGAGCAGAAATAAGGAAGCAGCTTGATTGGAGGATGGCTGAAACACAGCAGTTCTGATAAATGCAGATGCACAGATTCCACTACTGCTGGTGAGATTATCCGCTGACATTTCTGTTACTTTTGACATTGTGAATAGGTAGGAATATTTTATTGTTAATTTAGCAATTAGACACCGAACGCAGGGAAAAAACAAAACAAAACAGTAGTGTTCTGTTGTTATATTGTCTCCTTATAAACACTGCAGATAAAGTCATCAGAGCTCTCATTTTTCCATATTTCCATGTTGTCAAAGATAGGTGGGGGTGCAAAAGACGGAGGGTTAACATTCCAGTTCCTTCCACCTTCCAGGCCTGAGGGAAACCTTTTAGTTAAATCATGTCATTTAATCCCATTATAATTTGGACGTGTTGTTCATGGCCAAGTTTCAAAAGAAATTAGCTTCAAATCTTGGTATTTTACCAATCCCTGTCCCTCGGAGGGTAACATTCACTTACTCCTTTGTGTGTTGAATTAAAAAAAAAACAAAAAAAAAAAAAACTTAAAATTTCAATTGTCTGTATTATTCAGAAGAATATATTTAAAAGGTTGGCCAACATGGCAGGGATATTAATCCCCGCAGCGAGGAGGACCCTCGTGAGTCGGTTCCAATACCCCACATTTCCTGACTACTTCTGTACAACATCACCGCCTGTTTCCGCAGCCCCTCTCCAGAATGCAGCCACAAAAGGCAGCAATCCAGGGGCTGCTGCTCTCATTGAGCAGGTGAAGTGAGGGAAGATGGATTCTTCTATCATCTCACCAAAGAATTGCTTATTCTATTCAGATTTATAGTGTCTGCAGAACAAGAGCGCTGTCACTCATAATGGCCCTGGCCATTATTTATTTATGAGCGCAGGCAGCGGCTGTGATTCACAGGGCGGCGGGCAGCTGCTGTGCCAGCCTGCCATCCGTCATCGCCTCTTTCTCTGCTAGCACTGTCAGCGCTCCCCTGAAAGCTGCCCTCTCCCACTTCCAGCCTACGCACTCCGCATGTGTTTGACCGTTGCCCTCCAGTTCTAGAAGGGAGCGGCCGGCTCACACACGGGACACGAAGATTGACCACGCACAGCCTACAGGATCATCTTGGGCCCATGAGAGAGATGTGGAACTGCACTTGAGCTAATGGAAAGACCCTCCCTTCCAATCAAGTAGTAGCTGCTGGACAGTGGGCATGGGGTGCCGAGGGCCGTGTGGGGAGAACCTGCCAGGAGTACATCTACACCAAGGAAAGAAGGCAACATGACACAGATGGAGAGGAAGGGATGCCTCCATTCCCACAAATAGGTTATTTTCTTTGTTCCCTTTCTCTGTTTCCTTAAGCCAATGAGAGTAGTGTTTCTGTATCTTGGAATGGAGAGAATTATGATGAATAAGCAGCCAATGCTTTTATTGAGGATGAGATGGGATGGGATACTAGACACAAGTGAGTGAATCCAGAGAGATGAGACCATCCATGATCGAGGGACCGATGCCACCGCAACATCGCTTGTTGCATATGCAAACAGGGCCGGATAAGCTCAGGATATCACATCTAGAGGAAAGGATGAGCCTTTTCTCCAACATCTCCTGGAACAGAGACTGTAGGCAATTTATTTCAAATGAGTGGATACACGTGTCTTTGGTGCACTGTGTTTGTCAGGCTTTGATGACCACTAGATACTATTTTGCTCATTTTAAAAAGATTAAAACTTGGGGAGAATCCTGGATGGCTTAGTCGGTTATATGTCTAACTCTTGGTTTCAGCTCAGGTCATGATCTTGAGGTTGGGATGAGCTCAGGCAGGGCTCAGTGGGGAGTCGCTTGAGATTCTCTCCTTCTCTCCCTCCCTCTCCCTGTGCCCCTCCCTGAAACCCACTCATGCGCACGCTCTCTCTCTCTCTCTCCCTCTCTCTCTCTCTTTCTCTCACACACTCTCTCAAATAAATAAACAAAAATCTTAAAAAATAACATCAAATATTGGGAACAGAAAAGTTGCTATGTACTCCCCGAATCACGCACTAGTAATAGGAGCAGAGTCAGGATTTAAAGCTACATCTGCCTGACCTGAATGGACATTCAATTTATTATTTTTTTAAAGATTTATTTCTTTATGTGAAAGAGAGAGAGAGAGAGAGAGAGAGCTCATGCATGTGGTGGGAAGGAGAGAAACTCAAGCAGCCTCCGTGCTGAGCACTGAGCTTAACATAGGGCTCAGTCCTGTGATCTCTGAGCTGAAACCAAGAGTCAGACCCTTCATGGACCCAGGGGCCCCCACTCTCAATTTATTAATAACACTAATGATGGTAGTTATTTTGATAACTCCAGTAGTTATATTTTTCTGGGATAGAAGACATGCTTGATCAAAAGGACCTCACCCAGCAACCAGCACCTAAAATCTTAAAAATTATATCGCCTAAAATCTTCATTCCTAGACTTTTCTCTGAATTCAGATTTTCTTAATTGCTGTGCTTCTAGGCGGAATACTTAAAATATGTCTAAACATATTATACTGAATACTTTTCTAAAGTCAAAGGGAATTTTTGCCGGTATTAAATTATCTAATCATATTGATTAAAGAATCTATGTTTTAGATTCCTCTTGATAAACCTACATTTTGGAGTCTTATTAAGTCTCTATGTTTTACATAGAACTATTTTATTTATAATTTTTAATACATTGTTTAATGCGAATCTTATGGGACCCCATTTATATATAATTGATTTAATTTTTTTTTTAATTTGAGTTACTTGACACGTACTGCTGTATTAGTTTCGGGTGTGCAGCATAGTGATCCAACATCTCTGAATGTTATGTATGCTATGTTATGCTGTGCTACCATCTGTCACTATACAACCCTATGACAACACCATTATACCCTATGCTTTACCTTTCATTCCCATGACCTATTCGTCCCCATAACTGGAAGCCTCCCACTCCCCTTCACCCATTCTGTCCGACTCCTCACTCCTTTCCCCTCTGGCAACCATCAGTTTGTTCTTTGTTTTTATATGTCTGATTCTGCTTTCTGCTTGTCTATTCATTTGATTGGATTTTAGATTCCATGTGTGAGGGATAACAGGGACTTGTAAAATCACATAATTTGGGAGTAGCAGGGCTGAGTATGTGAAATGCTGAACTTGATGAGGGCAGGAACATTTAAAGACTAATCAGGGAGAGCACGTGACTTTGATTCATTTGCTGCCATGAGGAAAAGGAAATACACTTTACAGGAACAAAAAAATTGTGATTAGTTGAAACATGACTAAACAGGCTCTATTATGAAGCAGAAATATTTATAGACTATTAAATGTAAAAGGAGAGCTCATAAATTCACAAGGATTATAAAAGCAGCTTCCAAGATGCACTCTGTGATGGGCATACTCCGACCTGAAAGTAGTAGATTAACCATTATAGTAGAGAAAGAGAAACCCGAGATGGGTGAAGGATTCCCAAGAGTACACTTAATCCGGTTAATTTATATGATAGGGAGTTAGAAATTTGCCAGTTAGGTTGGTGAAATATTGACAGTGACCTCTGAGGAACTGTGATTATTGAGTCTGTGAGAATCCAGGTGAAGGAATACCCCTATGCTTCATTCAATGTGGATTCTTCTAGAAGAAGCTATATTGGACTCACACATTTTGTTTTTTCTTTAAAGTGGGCAAGAGAAAAGTATCCATAAAATGGGGTTGTGAAAATTAAGTGTGCATCAAAATCATCTGGCATGCTTGTAGACAAACAAACAAACAAACAGAACAGAACAAAACGAAAACACAGATTGTTGGGCTCCAGTTGAAGATTGTTGGGAAGTCTGGATCGGGACTCAAAAATTTATGTTTAACAAATTCACGGTTGATACTGATGCTGCTGTTCTAGTAACTATATGTTGGGAACCACTGGGTTAGCCATGGTGCCCTGTGCTCAGCTAGCCATTTGACATCATATTCCTTTCAGCCATCTGGAGAATCCCAGGTGTTACGTAAGCACACCATTAGGCTGTATTTTTTTAATCTCCAGGCCCAACTGATATAACACTTTCATCAGAATTTCTGTTAACTATGCTGTTGGTAACCATAGAAAGCCTTGGCATTCACTAGCTCTTTTCAAGTTGTCAAGTTGAGTCATGCATGTGCCCTTTCTTCTAACTTCAGAAAAATGGAATTCACTCTAAATTGTTTAGGTAGAAAATAAATTTCCTAATGATTCTTAAGTGAGTCATAGAATCATCAGGATGGCCAAAGGGATATACACGAGGATAAAATCGCAGGGACAATGCTCAAAACGGTAACACCAAACTGGCCTATTGCTGTGTCCTCCTGGAGTGGCTTAACTTGCAAACCATCCTCAATCCAGAACCATATTGCATTGTTAGCCTGCCTTTGAAATCTTTAGCATCATCCCTCCCAGAGAGTAAATTCTCCCCACAGAGCCCTTTGTGTAACATTGCTCACCTCTGCATTGAGGTCTGTGGTTCCATGTGACCTTAAATCACAAATTTGTATCACCAAAAATGAACTAAGAAATATATGTTTCGAACTCTACCTTGGAAATACATCACTTAGAATGTGCGGTCCTATCCAAATTTAGGGAGATGTTCAAAAATCTCAAATGGCCTTCTCAGTGGTTGTTCTGGTTTATTGTATGTTGCAAATGGTGCCAAATCTAATGTGTTAAGACAACAATGGATCATCTTTCATGTTTCTGTGGGCAAACTGGGTGAACTAGGTGCTTCCTGCTTAAAGTCTGTCATTCAGTTGCAGTTGAAAGTGGTTGGGGCTGTGTCCATCTGAAGGCTGGACGAGGCTGGATGTGCAAGATGGCTCACTCACATTGATGTCAGGAGGAGCTGGGGATCAACTGAGGAGTCATCTGGGTCTTCTTATAGCATGATGGCTGAATTTAGGAGAACTCAAGTGAAGAGTAAGTGTGAGGCAAGAGTAAGAAGAAATGTCCAGGGTAGTCCAGAGGATTATCCCTGTATTGGGCCCAGGACCACTTCTATCATTCTCTATGGATCACAGGACCTTCCCAGATTCAAAAGACAAAAGGGTGGCAATATTATATTGTAGAAGAACATGCAGGGGTGGAGTTGTGGTCCTGACCATCTTTGGAATAGTGCTCCTTGAAAGTGGACAGATGGAGTGTACTTGCAGCTAATTCAAAAAACAAACAATGCCCACCACATGTGTGTGTGCTCATGTACACATGCACACCGTGCACATACACATACTCACCTCGGTGTTCCAGTGTTGGTTTCAAATACTAAGGCAATTGTCTTTACAGTTTAGTGTGGAAGACAGAATTTGAGATCTCTCACTGTGATAGAAATAGGATGGAGATTAGATGCGGGACTTCCCTCCCAACCGCAGGTGAAAAGTGAGGTTCATCAACACAGGTTTTCGTAGTGATGCTATCTAGTAATGTACATCATTTCTGCCCAAGTCCTCGGTCAACTTTAAGCCAATTTTCTAAAAAAAAAAAAAAAAAAAGTTTATGCTTCAAACATGGGGTTAGACTTGCCCATCAGATTGATGCTCTACTGTTTTGAAGTCAAACCTTACAAAATTGAATATCCTCATGAATTAGTAGTTTGCTATAAATAATAAACTGCATATTAGAATAATCTTTAAAAATGAAGGGATCCATTCATTCTATGACTTTGCTTCTCAAACATGGAGCCGGTTTCACCTTAGAAAGACAATTGAGTATTTTCCTTATTGATCCTCAATTAGATAAGAAACTAATGATCCTCATTACTCCATCCACATCTGAAAAAAAACAGTAAAAGTGGGCACTGTCATTGTCCATCCCTGTTGAGAAGCTTTATAAACACAGCTTTGCTGTGGAATTGCTGTCAAGCTAAAAGAATTCTAGACAACACTCAAGATTTCTTCACACTTGATTACCCGAGGCGTTCTGTGGACACCCACTAAGGTTATTTACAAGCACTCACTGAGATCACTTAGAACTTCTTCAAAACCCGAGAGCTTTTTTGAATCTTTGGAAACTGCTTCCAAATTCCAACAGTTGTGAAGAAATTATTTCTTTTGAGTACTTGTAAAATAATTTAGTGCCATCATGAAAACAAATGCAGATTGGTATATTGAGTTGTACCGAATGAAAACTGTCTTACATATAGAATTAAAGATTATAAATGTTGAGGCTTTTCATTTTGCTGTCCATCCCTTCACAGTTTGGCATCACTTTGAAGTGAATAAAAGGCTCTGCTGTACTTAAACTAATCATTTAAAATATGAGGATTAAGTTTTAGGATTTGATTAGAGGGAGAAGTTTGTAAGTGTTGCCTTCTTATGCATAAGCATCTACTTAAGTCCTCTACTTTCAAAATGAATGTACCACCCTCAGTTAGACCTGTAACATCAAAGTGCAGGGTTCCTAGGATTTGGCTTGTCCATATAATAATTATCTGTTCTTCTTCTGAAAGAGAGGACAGGACCTGGCATGATGAGCTAAGGGAAGGGAGGGCTGGTTGTTTTTCAGACCTTCAGCCAATCTTTCTGTTTATAGCCCAATACTCTTACCATTTTCCAGAGAATTGGGAGTTCTTCAACAAAAATATGATGACTTCTCAGCCTTTCCCAATGCCATTTGTTTTTTTAGGATCTACTGAATCAGTTATTAATTTACTATCTCCTTTCCATGTTACTATTTTTCTTACTGTTGTCTCAAGTTGCATGTTTTTGTTGAGTTTTTTCCTTTCAAAATATCCGCTTACTATTTTTTAAGGAGATTTAGGAAATAAAAATACAGAAGCATTTTTTTTAGGGTAGAGAGAGTACTCCATGTGGTGGAGAGAGTAATCCATCCACTACTATATGGGGACATGTTATTATTCATTAATCCAAGTCCATATTCCAATGTACAACACCAAGAATGACCCTGATGTGAACTACGGACTCTGGATCATAACAGTGTCACTGTGGGTTCATCAGTCATAACAAAGGTACCATATGATGAGGGATGTTGACAGTGGATTATTATTTTACAAGTACTCAAAAGAAATTTTCAGTGCAAGGTCTGATTGAGATCTTCTCACTCTCCTTCGCTGCCTCCCCTGCTTGCATGCTCTCTCTCTCTCTCTCTCTCTCTCTCAGATACATACATACATACATACATACATACATACATACATACATCTTTGAAAAGAAATACTAAGTGGGAGTTGTTTTGTAGAGAAGAAAATGCATGACTCCAGAAATTCTTGAATAAAGCCAGAGCTATGATTTAAAGAGTTGACTGATGGGATGTAATAAAGCACTTGGAGAAAGCCTGAAGACTGAATGGTTTCAGTCTCCTGAAGGAAACAGTCAGGATTAGTTTTCTATGAGAAGAGAAAGGTATAGAAAGATAAAAGAAATGATTACATCATGCTTTGTGAAAGACATAAATATGTGGTCCAACTGTGGGGCACTGTGGGGTTATAAGAGATGCCCTGATGTACAGATCATATGACTTGACTCCATCAGAAAGTGAGAGATGCTCTCCATGCTGCAGGGTGTGTGATATTGGGCAAAACACTGTCTCCCTTTGTGCTTCAAGGGCCTGGCTGATTATCTCTAGACCCCTTTGGGTTATGCCATGACCTGAAGAGATGGATTGATTTTGGCTTGGACTTACTCGAAACGTTTCTAGGTTAGGTGCTGTCTATAAGCTACCAGCTTCTACATCAAAGGGATCAGCAGACATACTAGACATTGAATATCAGGAATCAGTCATTCTGCATGAAATTTGCAATATACTAGTGTCTTCATCAATTTTCCTTTAGCAGAAAGTATAGTAGAGCCTTAGGAGGAACTGAGGTCCCTACAGCCCACTTCCTAATCTTGATGAGGTCACTAACTTTGATAGTCTTCCCTTCCCGAAACCTGCCTTGCCTGAACACCATATTTAATCAACTCCCAGATTCTGCAGTACCACATTCTAAATATATCTCCACACCATTCTTTGTTCTTTTTCTCCACTTTTAGTGCCCAAGGCGAGCTTCTCACCCTTGATCTTGGTTCTACTGACATATACGTATGGAAATGGTTGGACTCTGAGGCTCCATGTCTTGCTCTCTACATAACCACTAGAAAGTACTAAAGTATGTATCTGTGTCACTGTCAAAGTTATATAAAGATAAAACAATGATTTTTTAAAATGTAAAAGGCATGTCCCTTAGGATGACATAGCTGGACCTGGGCAATCTGGCCACTGTTCCCTTTTCCATTAACCAATGATATATACTTTTCCTCCTGGATCATAAAGGACCCACCACCGAGTTCTCTCTGTTGTAATGCCACCTCATGTGTTTTTGGTCTGTCCATCACCTACCCATTCTATTTTTGAGGTCTCAGCTCTGGCACCATTTCCAGAAATGTTTACTTTACTTCCATTTCTCAGTCTGAGTTGGGTTCTGTCCTTTTCTCTACTTGAGCATCTCTCTAACAATACCTCAGCAGAGCTTATCGCCACCTATTATGTTCATCTAAATGACCTTCTGCAAGCAGGGAGCAAGTGCTGTTTTTGCTACTGCATTCATAGACCCTAGCCTAACTAATCAATAAGTACTCATTGAAAAAATACATGATTTTGTCCTCTCCAGATCATTTGGGGAAAAAAAAAAAAACTTTATGTCCTTATGATGATGCTTGGTACCCTTTGTAAGTGTTCTAGGAAATAATTCACAGAGAGATATTACATCAAAAAATTTAACTGAGTTTCTGTGCATTGATTTGCTAAATTTCAGAGTTTTATACTCACATGCAGCATGCAAAGGTGCATTAAGCAGAAGCATTATCAAAGAAAAAAACTCTCACATTCCGTAAAATGGGAAAGAGGCTTTATTCAGGACTGCCGTCAGAGGGGTAGGGACTACTGCAATGGGGTTTTGCAATACAGGAGGGAAATGAGGCTCTACTCTGAATACAAGGAAAGATAAGGATTTATACCCAAGGAGCAGGGTGGGGTTGGTGCATGGAGAATTACTAAGAGGAAATGTCAGGGATAGGGTGGATTCCGCATCAACTGACTTAGCAGGAACCTTGCCGAACTTGATCTCTTGAGGACATGCCAAGGATGGTGCCTTGTCAAGACTGGCTTAGAGGAGTCAGAACAGAGCTGTTATGGAGAAGGTGGGTATCCATGGCAATTAATGCCAAATGCCATGAGCACAGTCTCATTTATTATATAAGTGGAAAAAATCTCTTTAGAAAAAGATAACTTACTTACTGGCCCATGGAAGTTGTGGTACAGAATATGTATAAACTTTGAATTGGCTCATCTTTTCTCAACACTATAAAAATTATTTCTACCAATAACAGTATAATGCAGATACTATCCCAGAAGGAAATTTTAACAAAATCAGATATATAGGGCCTATAGCTAGCTTAGTCTGTGGATCCTGTGACTCTTGATCTCAGATTGTGTGTTCAAGCACCATGTTGGGTTTAAAGATTACTTAAAAACAATTTTTAAGTAAATAAATTAAAATAAATTTCAAAATCAGAAGTGATTATCATTTGGCAAAGTCTATGACTTCCAGTCTCCTGGATTTTCTGAGGTCCTTTTACCCTGAGATGAATGGAATGTAATCAGGAAATTAGTTTTATTTGATAAAGAGCAAAATTAATTATACAAACATCAAACATAAATTCATTAGTAGAAATAGCATGATGTGAGTATGTATACCTTCAGCCCTTCTCCTTTGTAGACTAGAATCACCACACAATTTCTGAAGAAGCCATAAGCGAGCAGCCGTTGGCCAGATTGTAAATGTAACAACCGATAATCAGTTATTCAAATAAAATCCTCCTGCAAATCACTGGTTAAAAATAATGTGTGTGAGTTTAACAGGGAACTATCTATCCAAGCTCTTGTTAAATCTACTCACTGGGTGGTTTAGTGATTGAGCACCTGCCTTTGGCTCAGGGCGTGACTCCGGGGTCTCGGGATCGAGTCCCGTATCGGGCTCCCTGCATGGAGCCTGCTTCTCCCTCTGCCTGTGTCTCTGCCCCTCTCTGTGTGTCTCTCAGGAATAAGTAAATAAAATCTTTAAAAAAATGTACTCACTGTTCTGTTTCCACAGTCCATTTATTTAAGCCTGATGTGAGTAAAGGAAGAGTTGGAGGAACCGGTTTCACAGGCAACAGGTGACATGTGTCCATTCCTGAATCTCAATGGAAACCACACAAAACAGAAGGAAGGTTTGGTGAGAGATGAGCAATAACCCAACTTTAACTCTCCAAACTCCCCTCCCCGCCTGTCAGTACTCAGCTGGGACATTCGGTTCATTCTGCATTCGCGAAAACATCTCACAATTGCGCGAACCTACCAATACAACTGATTTAGACGACACACTAGCTGGAGAATGATTGAGCAGAGCTCCAAACTCAAAAAGTAACAGGACATGCAGACTTGAAACTCCCGGACTTTTTTTTTTTTTTTTTTTTTTTTTTGATAATTGAATTTCATTCAGTGTTAGCCATTAAAAGAAATGAGTGAAAAAAGAACCATTTCCAATTGCAATTTCAGGAAATAACCAGGATAACATGAACCAGAAATTCACATTCAGAATCACCAATTTTACACATACAACTTAAAAAACATCCTTTATCTTCAGAAGAAGAAATCCCTGCATATCTAGAGCATGAAGCGTGTCAAATCACGTGGTTGTAGATGAAAAACAACAGCTTTTCACTGCTTTATATCTCTGGCCATCTTCATAGTTAGCAGTAGAACATCAATACAACTTTTCTAGAGATGGTGTTAGGTAAAGGTTTCCTAAGTGACATTGTTGTCCTGACACATGAAACTGAAGCAGCCAAAGGGAAAGGCAACAGTCCTTTCGCAACATTCGAACCACCTGTGCCTAGGGGTTTTCTTCAAAGGTGAGCAAAGAGGTCTTGTTTCCAGAGAGAGCGGCGGTCCCTTTCTTTTCACCAGAAGTTTCCAGAAAGTCTGCCCTCAGCCGTGACAGGCTGAACAGCTACCCAGAGGCTCTCGTTCTCCACCGAGATCACGAAGAGTCCTGACACATGTTATCATAGTTCTCCACATAACGATGCAGAATTTCTACAAAGAACACCTGACAAGAACCGTTTCTGGTTGTTTCCTGATATTGCTCCTTTCATCCTTACCAGGATCCTCATCCCCCACCCACACCCCTCCCCACATTAAGTGGTAAATAAAACACATTGCCTGGCTGTTGGAATATTACTATACGAGTTTCATTCACTTCTAAATGGACAGTTTATTTTTTTAAAGATTTTATTTATTTATTCATGAGAGAGAGAGAGGCAGAGGGAGAAGCAGGCTCCATGCAGGGAGCCCGATGTGGGACTCGATCCTGGGACTCCAGGATCACGCCCTGGGCCAAAGGCAGGCACTAAACCACTGAGCCACCCAGGGATGCCTAAATGGACAGTTTAGACAGACAGCCGTTTTTAAGAAGCGAGTTGTTGAGACATCAAGTGGATGCTTTGAATAAAATCTCTAAAACATATAGAAGTAGTACTCCTCCTGGGATTCAGGCTTCTGTACCTGGAAACCATGGAATATTGTTTAGGTATCTAACTAAGAATAACCATCAAAGGGAAATGAAAAGGTCATTTTAGCTCATGTCTCCTCTTTCTTAGACGCCTTGTAATAGAAAAATAAACTCTTTTATTTTTGAAACAAACTATGTTTTTTTCCAGATCTTTCATCTTTCTAATCCAGCTGGAAGCATCCAGAAATGTTAGAAAAAGAGTAACACCAACAATCTTTGTGAAACTGTATTTACTGTGTTTTATATTTTTATTTTCTATATCTTGTGAGTATGGCACTAACTTTAAACTATGGGAGTCCTGTAATACATGTAAAAATAATTCATGATGATAGATTTTGAGAGGCACTTAATGATCGAATGTAGATATTCTTCATGAACACGTAATTGTTCAGTTTCATAGGTTGTTAAAGAGATTACACAAAAAGTGAATTTCCCATATAGATCTGTGTGAGCAATATACGGAAAACATGAGGGGAATGATATGATTCCCTTTCATTCTCCCATGAAACTTTTACTCAGGATTCAGTCTGACTAGGAAACAGCACACATAAAGAGGGGAACCCTATCATTATTTAGGTTGTGGAAATGAAGCAAGAGAGTCATCAACAGGAGTTTGTACTTAAACCTACTATGAGAGTGGGGAATACACCAATGGCTAGAGAGGGAGTGGTCAATTTGGCAACAATGAGTAGAATATATAAATATGCGCTCTCTTTGTTCATGTTAATATGACACTGGAATCATGGAACTCTGTAGTTCCAGGGTCCAACTATTGGTGACCACTATACGTGGACTCTTAGGTGTTTAAAATCATTAAGAGTGTTTTATTTTGTTTTTAAAGATTTTATTTTTTGATTCACGAGAGAGACAGAGAAAGAGGCAGAGAGACACAGGCAGACGGAGAAGCAGGTTCCCTGTGGGGAGCCTGGTGTGGGACTCAGGGATCACAACCTGAGCCAAAGGCAGATGGTTAACCTCTGAGCCCCCCAGGTGTCCCAGAAGTGCTTGTTTTTATGCATGTTTTTATTGCTTGATTTTGAAAATATTTTAGATTTTTGTATTTTGTATGCTCTGTCATAGCCCAGTATCCGGAAACCATGTCTGGCACATAATAGTTACTCAGCAAATGTTCGCTAATAAATTAATAAATATTATTGAGAGAAGCAGATCAGAGGCCTTTCTGGAAAAAGTTGAGACATATGGGTGCAATTCACAAAGCATTACCATTCTTCACTTGGTTCCTGGCAAAGAAAGAACCCTGCCAAGAACAAAGATGTCACGTTTCAAGTTTAATGTTTAAATTAGACTTTCAAAAGCTCATAAGACAGGCCACCAACATATAAAACTTCAGAGAAATTAAGTCCCAAGTGTGGAATTTAAACAAAAAGAGAGAAATTTGGTAAAGTGATTGTAGAATTTTTTTTACTATAATCCATAGCATTAGTAAGATGAAAAAAGACTGGTTTTCTCACACGTCTCAGGAGGTTCCTATAATTCCTTTCCTGATCCCAGTCTCGGCTGAAGAGGTGTGCAGAGGTCGAGAGAAGAAGGAAAAGATATATGGATGGTGGTGTGCGATCTGGGCTCTCACAGCTTGCTCTTGGTGGAAGGCCCCAATGAGTTTCAGGAGCACTAAAAGTCCTGGATAAATTTTGTGAGTTCCATATCAGGAGAATGTCCCTCTTCTTTCGACTGGAATCCTGAAGGGGAACACCCTGTCGTAGGACAGAAGTGACAGTGTGACATACATGGAGGACAGGACCTGAGAAAGCCCAGTACCTGTTCCACCTCAATATTCCAGTGAAACGGAGCCAGCGACGTTCCCAGGGCCCTCATGGGAGACACCGATGTTGCCTAGGAATTGAGGGTTAGTGTTCTGGCCAGAGAATTCTTGTAATAAAGACTTAGGGGGGGATCCCTGGGTGGCGCAGCGGTTTGGCGCCTGCCTTTGGCCCAGGGCGCGATCCTGGAGACCCGGGATCGAATCCCACGTCAGGCTCCCGGTGCATGGAGCCTGCTTCTCCCTCTGCCTATGTCTCTGCCTCTCTCTCTCTCTCTATGTGACTATCATAAATAAATAAAATTAAAAAAATTAAAAAAAAAAAAAAAGACTTAGGGGACTCCACAGCTAAGGGTGCAAGGTGCAGAAGGCAATGAGAAGAGATAGAAGATGCCCTGAGTCTTTGAGGACCAGTCACAGCACAGAGTCAAGGAGTGAGACGGTGGGGTGGGCACAACTCTGTATATTGACCCTGTTGGAGAGAACAGACCACAGGTTACATGAGCTGTGGATCCAGAGCTCACAGGAAGACACACAGGGGTCCAGGAAGCATCAGAAGACAGAAAAGACCAGATGCTCCAAGACTAGGCCAGGATGATAGGAGCTGAGCTCTCAAATCCCCCTTACAAAGACTAGATCACATTCAGAACAAGGGTGAGAAGGAGGAAGGAAGAATCATTAATTCACAGAAATTGCATCTTGAATTTGGCAAAATCTTTTTCCTGCACAACTATTATAAGCCTTAATTGGCCGAATTCCCTTAAAAGAGCAAAAATCAACTTTCAATCTTTGGTGGAATTATGATTTCCAAAGAGAAATCAGTTATCAGGTAATCTGCATGTTTACATTGCTGCTCAACTATAAGGTGATGAATCTTAAACCTGAACAACAATGAGGAGAGCGTACACTTGCTTTTGAATAATTAACTAAGCAACCTTGTGTTCTATCCTAGAAAAAAATGGATGATAAAGTGATGGATTACCCCCAAGAAGATTACAACCTAGTGGGAAAGACAAATATATACATATATGTGAAAAAATTAAAAGCAAGAAAAATTCCTAAGGATAGGTTGAGAAAGTCTCAAATATGTGATGGCAATGGCACGTAGTTGGAAACTGGAAGCCATGAATCCCATTCCTACCCCAACACTCTTTAGATGTGGAAACAGTATGAGTTCTTAAAATCTGCGTGTATGTGGAAGAGTTGGAATACAGTGATTATAATTCTACTGCAAAATTACTTAGCCCTTTGAGGCACTGTTTTCTGTAGCATGAAACCACCACCACATATCTCAGAGGTGAAATGTAATAATGTTTATCAAGTATCTTGCCAACTATCAGTGCTTGTGTCAATATCTGGATTATTTGGATCCTGTCCTGTTCCACATTAATCATATTTTTAGATAGTTTAACCCCAGAAAATCACAATAATAGAATAAAAGAAAGCTGATCTAACCACAAGGCCTTTAGATGTCATTATAATTGTTTTTATTATGTTGGGGAAATAGATATATAGTTATTGACAATCGCATGGAGCTCAATACTTAGCAGTTATGTGGCGTGGAACTGAGTCACCAAATATGTGAGTGACCATCATTGTGACGTCACTGTAAGTCTCTATGATGACCCATTGTTCTGTCCCAAGGATATGACCATACTGATGCCAACTCTAATTTATAAATGAAGATAACTCATTGGTCTCATTTGCTAATACTAAAGCAAACCATTTTTTATGAATTATGGAGGGGTTAAAAATGACTAATCATGAGAAGCCTTGTTAGGAAGGTCTATTTGGAGGCTTCTGATACTTAGACTCCAAGATATACTATGTTCTACTATGGACATAAATATTTCTCTATGTATTTTATATAAATAACTATTTTAGTAAATAGTTTCTCTCTCTTCCCTCTCCTAGAATTGCATCTCAGTCTGAACAAGGTAGGTGCCTAGTAGATGATCCTATATGAGGAAGTAAATCAAGGCTACATTTTATAATCATTCTAAATTAAAACCTAAACACTAACCTCAAGATTATACTTTATTGGTATATGAAAACAGAGGACTTTATATAACTCTTTTTTTCTTAAAGACTTTATTTATTCGTGAGAGATAGAAACAGAGAGAGAGAGGCAAACACATAGGCAGAGGGAGAAGCAGGCTCCGTGCAGGGACCCGATCCTGGGTCTCCAGGATCACGCCCTGGGCTGAAGGCAGCGCTGAACTGCTGAGCCACCGGGGCTGCCCTATATAACTCTTAAGAAAAACACTAGCTAACTTCATATTTAAGATAATTGGTAAAGGAGCTGGACTGACATTTTTAAAACAAGACTGAAGTTTGCCCTTCAATGTACCTATGGAAAAATATACTAAGATAATAGTGGAAGTTGGAAGGATTAGAAGAACTAAAATTAGTTTACAAAAGAAAATATACAGTTCCTCAAGAATCTGCAAGTGAAATTTTTAATGGGAAAATTCATGATATACCATCCCTTTTATTGATCATTACATAAAATTCCCAAGACAAAATTTTATATTGATTCAAACTATGTTTTGGACTCATATGCTTATGCTAAGATCTTTGACTGTTTCCCACTGTTTGGTAACCATGAAAATGTTTGAACAGTACCTGATTTGGTTTACCATTTTATTTTCAGCTCAGCGCTGGTGTCTTTCTCTGCATTCTGCACCAGATTCAATAAATATTTATCGAATTAATTAAATTGAATTAGGACTTCTTCCAGACATTAGACGGAGAGATATGATTCAGATAGATAAAATGACTCAAAAAAAAAAAAAAAGACTCAAAAGACATGAGAACAAAAACACATCAACCTACTCACCCTACAGAGAAAGAAACCAAGACCTTACCAGTTGGGGAAGTAGCCAATGTCTCAAAACTGATTAGGCACTTAGAAAGGACTAGAATGTGACACCCTGACATCTAATTCCTTGTTCAGTTTTGGATCCAATAGTGTATTCTGATCAATCCCTCCTGGCTACCTGGCTGGTTGTGTCAATATGGACCATTCTGCTGCGAAGACAGAGCCCAGGGTTTTGTTTATAACACAGTTTTTATCATATAAAATTCCCGTTGATGTAAAACAGTGTAGTATAAATGGCCTCTGAAAACTTTACCAACCCTGTGTATATTGCTTAACTGAGTAAGGACTAAGAGTTTTTAGCAACATAAATTTAGAAAATCGTGGAATGTTAACACAAGATTTCCTCGCAGTGCATAGTGTGGGTTTCTTCTGAACTCCCCTCTACATTTAGGCAAATTTACAGCACATTTATGAAAAAGACAACATATTTATACATTTTTTAATTTTATTAGAATTCCCTTGCAATGATGCATTCTAACATTGATGAAGAGTTAGAGATCTTTGGAATATATTTTGGACTATGTATAATACACATCATTATGATTAGGTACAGGTAATGTGGAACTTATGAGCCACGTATTTATTTCTATTTACCACAGCATAAAACATTTCCTAAAAGCATTAACAGATACTTAGTATACAATACACTTTACCTTAAATTATCACTATGGAGACCAATTAGAAAAATGTTTGATGGTACATGTAAATACACCTTAGAATAAATCAGTGTAGGGAATGATTATTGTGGGGTGTTTTTGTTTTTCTTTTTTGTTTTTTTTGTTTTTGTTTTTGTTTTTTGTTTTTTGGTTTTTGGTTTTTTTTTTTGGTCTGCTTGATTTTTTTGTTTGTCTTGGCTTTTGATCATTTTCAATTCCTGGAGAATTTGCTCTTAGAGTGCTTTCTAGAAAATAATACCTAATGGAAAAAAATTTTATTGGCTCTTATCCCTACTAGAATTTATACTCTTGTGGATTGTGACCTTCATCCACCTGTTAGTGGAATATATAGATCAGTCCACCATTTTACTGGGTGAGGAATGGAAAGATTGAAAATTCTACAAAAGCAGGGGAACAAGATCACAAAGGAGGACAAAAGAGAGGTTTGGTCATTATAAACATTGAGTGAAAACTGCATTGGAAACCAAATCACATGGAACCCTGCTTTACCTTTTTGAACGTGTTCATTATTATGGTCAAGACTGCCTGAGAACGACCACTGAGGCATCTTGAAGCTGAAGATATCACAGAGCTGGGACATTTTGACACTTCAGCAAGAGCTCTCCAACAATCCGTACCACAGACACTCTCCAGCTCTCCCGATGGAGACTATTATTTTTTCACGTTTCCAGATATTAGAGGAATAGAATATGATTTCACAAAAAGAGACTTCAGAAATTAAAAGTTTCAAGTATTTATGTTTTGTGAACCCCTGGGAATGATGACTTCTCAAGGGACATTTATTAACCAGATGCCATTTTGTTAGAAAATATTTGAACGAAGAGGTGTCCAGAAACATCCTCAGGGGGGTCTTTTCTCTTCACTTGGGGAGCGAGTTGCTCCATGAGACCATGCTGAGCACATTTGTCATAATGAATAACTGAGATACCCAGTAGAACAGCAAGCCCGTGGTCCTAGTAACTACAGTACAGCTCACGGTGCAAGGATGAGATTGTGACCTTCATGAAGGCATGAGAGGATTATTTTTTTTCATTTAAATTCAATTAGCCAACATACAGTACATACTTAGTTTCTGATGTTATGTTTTTTTTTAAGTTTTTATTTATTTATTCATGAGACACACACACTCACACAGAGGCAGAGACATAGGCAGAGGAAGAAGCATGCTCCATGCAGGGAGCCTGATGTGGGACTCGATCCCAGAGGATCATGCCCTGAGCCACACTCAACCCCTGAGCCACCCAGGTGTCCCATGATGTAGTGTTTAATAATTCATTAGTTGCATAGAACACCCAGTGCTGATTCCATCACGTGCCCTCTTTAATGCCCATCACCCAGTTACCCCATCCCCCCACCCACTTCCCCCCCAGCACCCCTCAGCTGGTTCCCTAGAGTTAACAGTCTCTCATGGTTTTTCTCCCTCTCTGATGACTTCCTATTCAGTTTTCCCTCCCTTACCCTGTGCTCCCTTGCACTGTTTCTTATATTCCACATATGAATGAAAAGATATGATAAGTGTCTTTCTCTGATTGACTTATTTTGCTCAGCATAATGCCCTCTAGTTCCATCCATGTCAATGTAAATTTTAAGTATTCATCATTTCTAATAGCCGAGTAATAAGAAATATATTCTATAAATGCTTCACAAAAAGAGAAACATGCAAAGATCAGAATTTGGTAACGATCCAGGATCCTGTGGAAGAGAAGGACTTATAAATGTGGTAAGTGGGATAAAAGGGTCCATTTGAGCTTATACCCTCAAAATCAAGGAACTCACAGCAGAGAGAATTCCCATGAGTGATGATGATTGTGTCAAGAACGACTTTACTGTTTGTATCTTTATGGACAACTCTATATAGAGTAATTGGACACTCTACAAAGAGAGAAAGCTTATAAAAATTTTACTGTGCAAAAAAGTTTTGTTAACAGGGCAACTTTCCACTCTCAGAATGTTCCGAAAGTGAGAGACTTCATAAACAGAAAAATATATTTTCCTATTACTCATAATGTATATCCTTAATTACAGAAAAAGACATATTAGTGTGAAAACCTAGTTACCCAGAAAGCCGTGACTACATGGCCTAAAGATAAAAATCATAACATTTTGACATGTACTTTCCAGAAAATTTCAAACATGTAGTTACATATTCATTTTGATGGTATTCTATTATGTAAATACTTTTGCAAAAATGTCAGTTGGCTCTACAAGAGCTTTAGTAGATTTCCTTTATTATGAGTGAATGTATTACAATATGCTCGACATTATTTATAATTTACATTTCACTATTTTTTTTAAAAAAAGCTATGATGAGCATTTCTGTGAGCGAATTCTGGTCTCTTATTTAATTTATATCTCACTGGCCAATGGTCTACATATTTATGCCTATGAAAAGTCCTTAACAGTATGGTGGGGAAGCATATACGTTGATTTATCTGCAATGTCCTATCTGATCCCTGCAGGTAACTAATGGCAAACATGTATTTCTTCCAGTATTAGCATCTAAGTTCTCCTTTAAGGGACGCCACCCAAGTGAATGAAACCCTTGGTGCCATTAGCACAGTCTTGAAAACTGTGTAGATTCTCAGTCCTGTGTGCTTTTATCTTCTCTATGAAGGAATTAGGATTTTCTTCATCTACATATTGAAAATCACATTAAAAAAAAAAGATGTACATACAAACTTTGACAGACACATATTAGGTTGGATTTAAGCTAAACTAGATGGAGTTGTTTAAAAAAAAAAAAAGAAAAAAACTCATGCAGAAATAGATTAGAAATCATGTTTAGTTCCTACACTTTGCTAATAAAAACAGCTGCTCCTTGGTAAGCCACAATTCATCAGGGGCTTTATCCCAACTCGCTAATTAAATTATTAGAATGATACTAGTTGATACCCATTTTTACAAGTTTCTCCTTTCTCCCTGAGGCTTGGAGAAATTGAACAACCTACCCCAGATATCAGAGCTCGTAATTGACAAGATCGATCTGAAAATTATGTCCTTCCTTAGCCCAAAGGCTGCCTCAGTGCCTGATCTGCCTGGTTGTAAACTTGCTGACGGAACTTTTTAAATCTTTAGGATCGCTAAAGGAAATCATTTCCATTGAGTTCATTTACTCAAGCTGTCTCTTAAGAAGGGATTGGTGATTATTCGTTTTTCTTTGTGTTTTCCTGAAGCTGTGAGTTTCTGAAACAGAAAATAGCTTTCCCCAATGGCTTGCTAAGTCATACTTCTTACTATCACCGGTGAATCATTTTAAATATCAGCAGACTACGTGGGTATATTCAAATAACGAGGAACTTGACGCTCATCCATCGCCCGTGAGCACAGCAGCTGCATAGAATGTCCTCTGTCTTTCGTCTTCTCACCTTTGCCAGTGTCCACGACATCCAACACCAGCTAGGTCCCCCTAGTATTACCAGGAACGTGATTCAAACATAGTTGATTTAATGAAACTATCTCTGCAATATCATGCTTCCAATACAGCGCCCTAGCCACTTCAGTCTGACACCGAAATACGTTATTTATGTTGCTCTTGTTTCTCACAAAGAGAGGAGCTGACAGGTGCTTTCTGCTTCTGTCTTCAGCGCCTTTCCCCTCGAACACCTTAAACCTCTGAATTTTGCGGCTGTCGGGAGAGGTGGCACTGAGGGATGCCTGGCTACCTAGTTGCAGTGTGGGGTAGAAAGCGACCTGCTTTCTTTGTCCGGGGTCTGCTTGGCTGCTCAGCATCCTCTCAGGGGGCCATGCTGCAAGCATCCTGCTCCGTGGCAACTCATCCAATCCACTATGATTTTTTTGTTTATTTGCTCAGTTCCCAAGTGTGGATACTGATATTGAAGAGTTCAAGGCTGGCTGATTACCTGCCATGTGTGTCTCCTTATGTCGCACTTTGTTGGGCACCATTGTGGGCTGAACCACGTTCCCCGCAAAATCCACAGAGTGAAGCCTTAAGCCCCAGGATCTGAGGATGTGACTGCGTGTGGAGACCAGGCCTTTAAAGAAGTGACTTAACTGAAAACGAGGTAATTAGGGTGGGCCTGGTGTCCTTACAGGAAGAGATCAGGATCCAAACGTTTACACAGAAGAGACCTCCTGGGGACACAGCACAAAGGTAGAGTCTGTAAGCCATGGAGAAGGGCCCTCGGGGAAACCAGGCCTCACAGAAACTTCCTGTCTTCTCTTCAGACGTCTCCTCCGGGCCCATGAGGAAACCGGCTTCTGTGGTTTAAGTCACCCAGCCTTGGTGCTGTGTTACGACAGCCCTAGAAGACTGATGCAGGCTCTATAGACAAGAAAAGAGAAACAAGAACCACTGACTTTTAGGAGGCAACTCCTGTTTTCCAGTTTGCAAAGACTTGTACTGATTCTGTATCTCATAAGGATGGCACGCTCTCGGGATGGATATCACGAAGGAGTGAGGGACACAGACCAGGCAGAGAAAGATAGGCTGGGGCGCCTTCACTACGAAAACAGCCGGTTCCACTGGCATCAGTCAGTGGGTGCAGATTGTTACCAACAGGCAACAAATGAGGCTGAGAGGTCTCTTTTGACCAGAGGCATTCTGAGCCTTGCAGGTGCATGCCCCCCCCCCACCCCCGCCGGCTCCTGTGTGTACCAGCCATGTCTTGAGAGCTCCTTCAAGGTAGCACCTCTTACCTCCTCTGGGGTCCCACACTTACCCCGTTTGTCGTTACTCTCTGATGGTGAGCAGAGATGGGTAGATCCCGGGCGAATGCATGTTGTCTTGGAAGGCAGAGGCTCCGATGTTATCTTTAAAGATAGGGGGTGTGGCTGGGGCAGTAGATTCTTCTAGGTAGAGGTGAGACGATTCTGTAGGTTCAGGGGGATTTGGAGTTTCCTGTAGCTCTAGATCATCAACTCCAGTGTCTCCATCCCAGGTTCAGGAGGCAATTCCTTCCCGGCCCTTCCCATCCGGGGCTTTGGTATAGCAGCATTGCCAAGTGAGAGATGAGCTTTCTCCAGAGATTCATTACCCTTCCCGTGGGACCCTGGGCCTGATCCCTGCCGGCGATCAGGGGTTCTATTTGCAGGCTGGCACAGAAGTCCGGACGACTGCTAGACATGATGACTAACCACCCTTCCCGATTCTCCAGTATGCACATGGCATTTAGCAAGAATCATCTAGCTCCATTATTCTTTTTATGATGACTCCTGCTCAGCTCTCAAGTGCGTTATCCGTCACTGCTATCCCATCCCAGTTCATCAGTGGAAGTTTTAACAGCCTGTGTGACTGCAGCGCTGGCGGGGAGGGGGGAGGTAACCTAAGTCTCCTCGGTACTGGGGATGGCCAAATAATTAGCAGGAGGTGTTGTCTCACCTCCATCTATTAGGGCTGCTGAGACAAAATACCGCAGCCCCGGTACCTTATGAACAACCAAATACCCATTACTCAGGGTTCTGCAGGCTGGAGCCGCGATGGGAGTTCCACAGCTGGATGCGGACCCTCTTTCTTGCCCGCGCCTTCCTGCTGCGTCTTCACACGATGGCCTGAGACCAGGAGCTCGGTGGGCCCCTTTGTCAGGCACAGCGCCATTCATGAGGCCCTCTCTTGGTGTCATCACCTTTGGTGTTTAGAATCTTAACAAACGGATCTGGGGGGAAACAGATGTCCAGACCTCAGCAGAAGTGACACAGTCTGAAAATACCATTATAACGTGGGCTTTACCAGACCACTTTGAGCCCACACCGTCTCGGTGAGATTCCCGGGGGTGAGCTTCTCTGGGGACCAGCCTTTGAGGTAGAGACACCCAAAACCCTGAATACGGAATCCTGGGTTCAAGGCGGGAAAGGGCCTGAGGCACACGCCGGTGACACATGTGAGTAGTCAGAGGAAGGTGCCCAGGTGCCGGGCCTGCCCTGACGGCAGAGGTGCCCCCACCCCGTGGAGGGGCCCAGGTGTCAGGATGGCCCTCAAAACTCGCAGGGAACAACTGAGGCCTGGACGCCAACGGGAAGGGAGTCGCAGGCTGCAGGCTGCTCTCAGGCAAGAAGCACAGCCTGGAACAAAGAAGCTGTCGGGTGAAGGATTCCCAGGAGAGGCCCAGCACGTTCCTCTGGATTAATCCCCTACCCTCCCACCCACCCACCCCCATCTACTCACTAACTGGCGTCACTTGCCTTTTGCATTGTTATTCTAGGTTCTACTCACTTCTGTATCTCACATTCCTTTGCTCTTGAAAATTCAACTTTCTTGAAATAGAATTTATGTCCAACAGGTTGCATTCATTAAAAGGGCACAGTTAATGAGTCTAAGAGACGTGCACACACAGGGTATCATCACCAGGGCCAGGAAACAAGGCATGTCTTTCCCCCCAAAAGGTTCCGTGAGCCCTTCGACCCCTCTCTCCACCTCACCCCAGGTAACCAGTGATGTGCTTTGTGTCATCACCAGTTAGTTTGTACTTTCTAATATTTTATATAAATGCAATTCTACAGGACGTACTCTGGACTGGCTTCTTGTACTAAGCAGATTGATGCTGAGATTGGACCATGCTGTTTACAGGTTTTAGCACCTCATTGAACTTTTATTATTAAGTGGTTATCTTTGTGTGGATGCACAACATTTTTATATCCATTCACAGGTTGATACACATTATACTTGCTACTGGTTTGGGATTATCAGGAATCATCATTTGTGCACAAGTATGTTGTAGGCATATGTTTGCATTCCTCTTGGGTAAATGCATAAAAATTCATTGTGACAAACAGTAAGCACATATTTAAGTTTTAAAGAAACCACCAAATGGTCAGAGCTACTGTAGTTTAAATTCTTATCAGTAGGGTATGTTCCCCATCTTTGTAAAACCTTGGTATTGTTGGTCTTTTTAATTTGAGCCAGGCTAATGGATGTCAAGAGGTATTTGTTTGAGGCTTCAATTTGCATTTTTCTGATAACACACTGACCGTGCTTGATAGGATTATTCGCCGTTCGTATATCTTCTCTGGTACAGTGTCTGCTCGAATTTTTGCCCATTTATTTTAATTTCCTATTTTCATAACATTGAGCTGTAAGCCACATAAAGGCTTTTTTGTGTGTTGGGTAATATCTATTTTGGAAATATACCCCATCCTGTGGCTTGACTTTTGTTGTCTTCATGGTGCTTTTAGAGAAGAACATTTTTAATTTTGGTAAAGCGATGTTTTCCTTAATGGTTGATGCATGTTTTACTGCATCTGAAAAATCTTTGTCTGAGTTACAAAGATTTTCCTCCCACATTTCCCTCTGGAAGATTTATAGATGTTTATATTTAAGTCTAGAATCAATTTTGCCTTGATTTGATTTCCCACCATTTTTTTCGAAAAGACCTTTCTTTCCCTGATGAAAATTGCCCAATGCTGAGAATTTATTTTCTTCAATCAGTAATCGGTTTCATTGATCTGCGTCTCTCCATAAATCACTGCACCACTTTCTGATTTCTGGAACCTTCACAAATCTCCAAATCAGAATATTTAAATGCTCTAAAATTGTTACTTTAAAAAAAAATTGATTTCACTATTTTAGGTCATTTGAATTTCTCTGCAAATTTAAGAATAAGCTTGCCAATGCCTGTACGAGTCTGTTGCTGTTTTTCACTGGATTGCCTTAAATATGCAGATCAATTTGTATACAAATGACAACCTGTCAATATTGAAGCTTGCCAGCCTGCCTGTCGTCTCTATGTATATTCTGTTGATTTCGGTAAAGGTCTAATACTTAGTTTGTTGCATTTAGTCCAAAATGTGTAATAATGTGTAACACATTTTTTTTTTTGTATTTCACCCTTATAGCCTTACTAAACTTTCTCATTTGTTCTAGTAGATATCTGTAAATTGATTATGATATACTGTATAAATAGATTTGAGATCTGTAAATACAGACAGTTATCTCAGATGTATCAGCCTTTACTATATGAAAAAACAAAACATCATTTTCAAGCACATGATGCATTTAGGACTTAGCAAAGCTTAATGAGTCAGAAGCTCACAAACACCATAGTGGGCTTTTCTAATAATGAAATGATCATGATGTCTAATAAGATATTACTTATTCCTTTAAAAAGGACTGCCAGCCTCAGTGATGTAAAATTTCCTCCTATCTGTACACCACCTTCTCAACTTTCTCCAAATTGTCACCTTTGTTCCAGGGAAATTTTACTTTTCTTGTTTCCAGCTAGGATAAGTTACCACTACGGAAACTCCAGTTAGCTTGCACGTGTACATCCAGGCGCAAGACAAAGAGCCCCCTCCCCAGTCCCCTGAGCATTTAGCACCGGAGATGAGAAATACTCCTCATGTTCGAGTACTCACACGCATGTTGGCACAAGTGTCGCTGTGTAACGTACGGACGTTGCACTATGGAATAAGGGACACACCAAAATACTAATAAGAATTTCTGGAAGGCGATTATGGGGATTTTCTTTCCTTTCCTTCTTTCTTTCTTTTTTCTTTCCTTTCTTTCTTTCTTTTTCTTTCTTTCTTTCTTTCTTTCTTTCTTTCTTTCTTTCTTTCTTTCTTTTTTTCTTTCTTTCTTCTTTTTCTTTCTTTTCTTCTCCTGTCCTGTATCTCAAATTAGCCATAATAAGGGATGCACTGCTTTTTTATTTATTTATTTAAATTCAATTTCCCAACAACAGTACATCATTATTTTTAGGTGTAGTATTCAATAATTCATCAGTTGTGTATAATACCCAGTGCTCTTCTCATCACATGTCCTCTTTATTGCCTGTCACCCAGTTACCCCATCCCCTATCCTCCTCCCCTCCAGGGACCCTCAGATTGTGTCCCAGAATTAAGAGTCTCTCATGGTTTGTCTTCCTCTCTGTTTTTTTCACACTCAGCTTCCCCATGCACTGTTTTGCAACCGTGAAATCAAAATTTTGTTTGTAAGAAGAACCATATGAGAAATTTTACAATTGTTGGTTTTCAAACGTCATAATTATTTTATAAAGTTGGGAAATGCAAGGCTTTGGCCATTCCTTTTTGAACTGCACTTTTTAAAAGAGAAAATCTCAACTTTTCAGTTATGCTAGCTGGTAGCATTGTATCTCTCTTTTATTATCCAATTAGGGCCATCTTTATAGTCATCACAAGCTCATCTGCAGAAACTTTAGATTATTTATGCTGAAGGCTTTTCAAGCAATAAGTAAATTATGGTGTATGATTTGGAGGTTTGTTTGCATATAAAATTTTTGACTGGGAGTTTTCTTTAATATTAAACTGTAATAAAGAAAAAACTCACAGCCAATGCCATTTCATTAGTAATGCTCTCTGATTTAAATTATATCTAAATACTTAATATATTCATATTATTATATTAAATATTTTATATAATTATTATAGTGTTGCATATTAATATTCAATGTTATATATTTACATATATGAGATAATCAAAATTTATGTGCTTGTTTCTCTTAAACATGACAATAGGAACTTGTAATAAAGTTTCTTCCTTGAGTTCCTAAATCACATGCATGCTATTTAGTCTAAGATACAAAATACTTTCATGGATTCCCAATATTCATTTCATTGCAAAAATTAATTATAATAGATAGAATTCCTTTTGTGTGCTCAATCTTATATAAAAACCTTCTAATAGTTTTCATGTTTACAAGTACATTGTTGAAGATCAGTTTATTTGGGATAAAAGAGAGAGAGAATGGCTTCTCGGAAGTTATGAAAATATATGTGACCTCTTTGTTAAAGAGTTGTAGTTCTCTGCCATGCATAGATTAATGGTTTCTTTTGTTCATTTCATTTGATTGTAAATCCTTTAAACTCCAATTTGTTAAATTCCTCTCCTGTTTGGATAACACTTTTAAGGAGACACATTGACTGCCAGGTTCTGATTCTTTGCACATCAACCCATCTAACTGGGCATGAGTAGAAACAGGTAGTGAGGAGTAAATCTGGCTTCATGTCAGGGAGCTTACATAAAACACCTCTTGATTTTTAGCCAACTGCAAGCATAAGTCAATCACTTGAACTAAATGCCACCAAACTTAGATTGTAGTAACTACTGTTGAGTCTAAATGCCAAAATCAACACTTAGAGAATCATAATGAAATTGAAAGCTGGACACACCAACATGATGCTGACGTGTCACCTGATGGTAAAATGAACTATAAATGTTTGTTTTTGGAAACAGATGCCTTAAAAAGGGCTTAGCAGTTGCCTTTAAATCATGAGTGTTGAAATGTGGAATTAGTCCAAAGGACAGAAGTGAGATTGAGATACAAAACCCACATAAACAATGAACTAAATCTCATGCAGTGGGTTCTCTTTCTGGCAGTGCAGAGCTGGAGCCTGGACATCCCGTGGGCCACTGTGAAATCAGTGTCTCAGTTAACTCTTAGCTGTGATAGAGAATCTGATTTTCCTCTTCTGCCTAGATGTGCGTAGTCTCACTCTAAAAGGGAAGACATTGGAAACAATCTGCCAACCTGAAATCTATTAAACTGAAAACCATGTTAAAGTATCCCAGAGTGTAATAAGTTTTATTTTTATGTTTTATTTTTAAATCTTAATTCTCATATAGCCAACATACGGTGTTATATTAGTTTCAGGTATACAACATGGTGATTCGACACTTCCATACATCACCCAATGCTCATGGGGACAAGTGCGCTCCTTCATCCCTGTCACCAATTATCCATCTCCCCGCCTCCTTCCCTGTTGTAAACATTCGTCTGTTCAGTCATGTAAATTTTGGATGAATTGTTAAAAAGCAAGAAATCACTTCCTCTTCGGAAAATACAAAGATTATCTATTTATTTATTATATACATCAAATTTGTTATATAATTACAAAAATACATGACACAGAACACAAAGTCTCATTTTTTTTTAATCTTCAGTCATCAGAGTTTCCTTGAAAATAAAAATTAGTGACACAAAGTGAACCATACCTTTAAAAATGCCATTCAGGTAATAATCCAAAGAAGAGATTGTGTTGAGTTGTTCAGGACTAGAAGTGAGGTTCAGGACAGCCTTTAACAGCTCACAGAACTCTTCTTTTCCATCTTCAGTGTAACTTTGGCTGAGTTCAGTTTGGTCCTAGCAAGAGCAAGATTTAAGAAGAGAAAAAAAAAACTTAAAATGTTAAAGAACACCCTGATAACTATAAATTTGTTGATTTAGGGTCACACATGGACAGGTAGGTGGATCAGGATATGGGAAATTTTGACTCAGTTACATGAGTGAGGACACCAGATCATTTATGATTTCTCTTTTCCCCATTCTGCTTCCTTCCTCTCCTTATTTTGTATTTACATTATGGTCACAATTCTCATACAGTTATATTTATTCCTAAGGGATTAAGTAAGGCAAGAACGAAGATGCTTTGTGCATATTCCCTACAGAAACATAGTTTCCTCAATAGGCTTCTCAAACTATTTTAACAAAATATTATTTTCTTGCTTCTGTCCCCAGACAATGACCACAGTAAGATACTGGCATAGGAAGCCCTCTACTCACCTTACCTTCACAGACACACCAGTTCAGCAGCAACACAGAAATAAGTTCCCTTTTTGAGAAATCCAGAATCCAGTTGAAAGACCCCACATCCTGGGTGAGTGTGAATCTGGCCACATTGAAACCAGTAGGAAAAGCAGAGGCACCCTTCCCCATCACCACCCAGCACAGTACAGGAAAATGAGAAGGGAACTCCAGCACCCAACTGATCCCCGAGGAGTAACAGAGCTGCGCTGCACTTAGTGCTGCAGTTTTTCCAGCTTCTTCCCAAGAGACTGGCATCTATCTTGCCTGCCTTGGAGAATTGACTGAGCCATACACTCATCCCTAGGGACTACCCTGAGCCAAGTGGTGGTTTGAACTAGCAAGCAGGTGTCAGGGAGGAAAACTTTTTTTCTCCTCTATTCTAGGTTCCTTGGCTGATATAATAATTAAATTGACCTAAGACATTTTAGCAGGAGAAAATAAAATTTAATTTCATATGTACAGGAGTTCATAGAAATATGAGGCTCAAAGAAGTAACCAAGGCAGGCAGTTTTTATACCTTTGAAACAAGGAGACGATGAATTTGTAAAGATTTGAAATGACAAAGGGGTTTGGGCTTGGGGTAGTAAATTAATGAAGAAGGAACAAGGTTTGGTTACACAGCCTTCTCAGCCCTAAATTCCTCATCCCTGGTAATAAGGATGTCTCTCTTCCTCCTGCTACAGGGAGGGTACCCTTCACATAGGGAATTTATTTTATTTCAGAGGTCAGAGTCCTTGCACTTGTTACTTTAACTCAAAATAATCAATATGTAAAGTGGCATATTTGGGGGTGGCAAAATAATTCTGCTCCCTTTTGTGGGTGCTTCCCACACTCCTGTCCCCATCTCAGCACAGAGTGAGGTGATGAAGCCCAGCCCCCAGCATCTCCTTGAACAGCAAAGAGTTGGACCACAATCCAACGCCCCAGCTTTTCTGGGAGTTGCCCATAAGGCTGGCTTCTCCTGCCCATCTCATAGGGCTAGCAGGACCCAGTCCCAGTACTTTAGCTGCCTGTAGGTCAGTGACAAGGACAGCAATTTCACTGACCCACAGCTAGTCTCCACAGCGCCTGCACCTGGAGCAGTGCAGAGCAAACAGGTAAAACATCCCAGACCTCTGCTTTGTCCTAGAGGGGAAATCCTTAGACTGGGGTCCAACAATCCAATTTTCATGGGGGCTGCTATAAAATCTGGTTCTAGGCACACCTACCTCGAGGCCTTAACAGAACCCAGTAGAGTGCAGACACCTGGATACCTGTAGAAGGAAATCCTGCCATATGTATCAGTATGGGTGAACCAGGAGGGTGTGATGTTCACTCAAATAAGTCAACGACAAAAAGACAAAGAATGTGTCATTCCACTTATGTGAGTGAGGCATCTAAAACAGTCAGATAGTAGAAACAAAGAATAGAATGCGGTTGCCAGGGGCTGAGAGGAGGAAAGAGGCGTTGCTATTCAATGGGTATAGTTTCAGTGATGTAAGAAAAATAAATTCCAGGAATGCCCTGGGGGCCCAGTGGTTGAGCGTCTGCCTT
The DNA here is from genome assembly GCF_048164855.1 of Canis lupus baileyi. Taxonomy (NCBI): domain Eukaryota; kingdom Metazoa; phylum Chordata; class Mammalia; order Carnivora; family Canidae; genus Canis; species Canis lupus. Next base: position 2,944,886 of record NC_132852.1, on the reverse strand, counting down.
TGGCTCAGGTCGTGATCCCGGTGCCCGGGGATGCCTGCATCAAATCCCCGCAAGGAGCCCGCTTCTCCCTCTGCCTCTGTCTCTGCCTCTCTCTACATCTGTCATGAAATAAATAAATTAAAAATGTTACAAAAAATAATAAATCCCAGAGCTCTGCTGTACAATGTACTGCCTATAGTGCACCATAATCTGTTTTAACTTAAAATCTATTAAGAATGTGGCTTTCATTCTTACCACAGTAAAACAAAATAGAATAAGAAAAGGTAATTGATGAAACACTGAACTCCACCTCTGAAACTAATAATACACTAGGTGTTAATTCAATTTAAATAAAAAATAAAATTTAAAATACATTAAGAAAGAATAAGATAAAATAAAAGGATAAAATAATGGTATAAATAAGTAAAATAAACCAAATTATGTAAACTCAAGAAAATGATACTACTCTAATAAGTATCAAACTGGCAATTTGATTCACTTGTTAAAATGGAAAAACTAAATTATAATGTCAACCTTTCAATGTGCTAGTAAAATTGTTCATAATATGTGGTCTTTTTCCCAGTCCTTAGTAACAAAGTTAGTCTCTGTGGCTGAGTCTGTGTCATCGCCCAAACTGGTATCATTTCAAAACCAGCACTGTTTCATTTTGGTAAAATAAATAAATAAATAAATAGATAAATAAATAAATAATAAATTAAAAAAATAAAAAAATCAAACTAATTAAACTGAGAATATACTTTTAAAAACAGATCTCTCATGAAGTATAAAGGCTGGTTTTTGTAGCTAGTTTAGAGTAAATAATCTAAGGAATGTGTCTTAGGAAAAAAGTTCAGATTTTATCTGATATTTTTGGACTTAAATCTCAGCCTATGATCCAGGCTTCGAGGACATTATTTAGACTCTATTTTTTCTTAACCTACTTATTCAGTTGACCAGAATATATTTCTCACATATATTTGGCTTTCCCCCACAGTTCCTGGTTCATAGCTTCCCAAACCCTTGGAATTTCTTGAGAGGTTACAGCAGTGGGAGCACCTTTTGTTATAATATTTGGTCTCTTTGTCCTCAGTTCCTGAAATCCTTCAGAACCATAAAGGTGAATGATTGTCTTCTTACTCCTAACACCCCCCTTTCCACCACAGTGGGGGGAGGGGGGCGCTTATGTTAATGAGGTGATGCTAGAAAATACCTAAGGATGAGGACTATCCAGGTGAGCTAACAGTTGAATAGAAGGGTGGAACTGATTTCTGGGGAGGGGAGAGTGAGTGCAGGTTGAATCAATTAGCAATGGCCAATGATTTAATCTATCATGCCAATGTAAGGAAGTGTCCATAAATGTCCAAATGGAATGGCATTCAGAGAGCTTCCAGGTTGGGAAACCAGAAGGCTTCCATGTGCCACTGTACCAAGTCCCAAACTCCGTGGGGAGAGAAGCTCCTTTGTCAGGAGCTCACCCTTTGTGCTTTCATCTGGCTGTTGATTCCTGTCTCTTAATACGCTGTGTGATAAACTGATAATCTGTGCGAGCCACTCTAGCAAAGTAATGGAACCTAAGGAAGGGCTGTGGGTATTTCTGATTTCTAGCCAGTCGGTCAGGGCACAGGTGATAATGTGAGGTTGCGTTTGGCGCCTGGAGTAGAGGCAGCCTTGTGGAACTGAGCCCTTTACCGGTGGGACCTGATTCTATCTCCACATAGTGTCAGAACTGAGGTGCGTTCTCAGACACCTAGCTGGTGCCAGAGAATTGCTTGTTGGTGTCGGGAAGCCTCCACATACCATTGTAATGGGTCCAGAAAAAAAAAGGGCCAGGGGTTTCCGCTGCCTACTTTCACGACTCTGATTCTGACGGTCACCATCCAGCTAGACTTACTCCCCTTGTGAAATAATGTATTTAGAGCTGCTTATGTCATCAGAACCCTTTGTTCTTCCCTCTTTATGTCTCAAACTCTATACCAATTATTGTTTTTTTCTTTTCCTCATGCCATAAACCTGTAGACATCATGCTTTGTTCATATCTGTCAGCATTCTAGCTCCTCCACACTCAGCCATCAGGCCCGTGATGCTTCTGCCAGCATCCTCTCCCGCCAGCACCCTCAGCTCCCTGACTCGCTGTCCTTTTATACCAAGGATGTCACAGATAAATGCCTGTCTCAGGGGCCTCTAACTTTGAATCTCTTCCCTACCTACACAAAAGCTTTCCAAGAGATACGTTTTCTTGCGTATTCTACCATGAAAACCTTGAGGTTGCCAGTCTCCACTGAGCACTGAAGAGTTATCAGGTAACCCTATGGTTCCTTTGTCAACTCTCCCTCTATTCTATACAGTGGCAGATAAAAACTCTCTGCTCTCCTGAAAACTCTGAACCCCATCCCTTCCCACCAACTCAAAGACATCATAAATGAGAAAACAATATTGGCATATTTTAAATTATTTCAACTCCCTGTTCAGGAGTTGATATTTATTTTTTTTAAGACCTATTTATTTATTTAGTTGGGGCAGGGGAGGGACAGAGGAGAGAAATAGAGAATCTCAAGCAGGTCATGTCTCAGGGTCCTGCTCTGTCTCATGACCCTGAGATCATGACCTGAGTTGAAATCAAGAGTCAGACACTTAAACCACTGAGCCGCCCAGGTGCCCCTAGGTTCTATATTTAATTTTCCCTTTTCTATTCTGAGAGTTCTATCTCCTGTGTTGTGAAACCATGAGCCAGAGCTTAGAGCATAAATCTGGTTTAAATCATTCATGTGTACATTGTGATGATCAGTCCAGAATTTTGAAATAGATTACAGAGTGTGATACACGTCACTCCTTCTTGGAGGTTCAGTGAGATATCTCACATCTGAAATAATGTTAATGATAAAAGTGAAACAAAAACTCAATGGAGTGGCTTCCATATCACTGATACTCTCATTAGATCACATCTCACAAAACTCTACCATCTTTACATTGGAGAAAATATCTTTAAAAAGAAATGTTAGACTTTGCCAGTTAATGAGGAAGATGTTGGGTCACCAAAGTAATGTGGCACATCATGTCAATGTCATGTCGATAGTATCAGATAATGAACTTCCTGAAAATGAATGAGGTCATACGTTTGAATAAGCCAGTAGCAACAGTCAAATCTCTGCCTGCAGATATAACCATGATACTAGTGGCATTCCTTGTTCCTTTGTCTTTGTAATCTTTATCAATTTTTCTCTCTCAAACTTGAAAATTAGATTTATATGTCTCTAATTAATATTAATTATATAGTCAAGTAATAATGCACAGGCTACTAAAACAGATATGGAGGAGTCAAATGGGCCTCTAGAATTCCTTCCACACCTTTACTTTCTAGAAGTTTTTATTTTCTTTATATTTTGGGTTTCTATATGTGTATATTTTTAAGTGCTTTATCTAAACATTCATTTTGCATATCATGAATTTGATGTTTCAGGAGGCAATTTAATCTAGATCATGTAGTTCATTTCTTAAATTCCATCTTATTTTAAAGTGGGACTAAAGAAGAAAATCTAGACAGTATAATAAAATACATGCACAGAAATAAGAAATCTTTTGTTCCCACACAAAAAGGACATGAATATTGACTTGGTTCTTGATGGCTCCCAATGACAAATTCCAAGCAAACATTTTTGCCTTCCACTTTCTTAGAGTACCTAGGTTCCCTAAAAAAAATTCTTCTTAAGATGCAATGAAGAATCTAATTTGTTGTTTGGCAACCATTATTAACTAAAGCTATATGCAGTATTTATGTTGTGAAGACTAAATTATAGTTAGAGGTACAAGGGAATCTTATGGCACCAAAGAGAAAGAGGAAATAGAATTTATTACATTGTTCTTATAAGAAACACATGGTAGAAATAAACACAATTGCTCTTTAGTAATTATAGGAAAATAGTATTTCTCCTGGGTTGTCATATCTTCATAGAATAAGTTGTGTATAATACGGTAAATATTAGCTTCGGGAACATCCTTATAATGAACATAAGAGTGAGCTTCACAGAGTTATATTTTTAAATTTCTTATTAAAAACCAATTATGTAATAACAAAGGAGAATTTAATAAAGGCAATTTATAAAATTGGGTGGTCTAAGTATATATTCCTGGTACAACTAATAATTATGTTGTGAAAACCAGGTCACTTACTTAATTCTTAGTTTAGTAGTTTTGTTTTCCTCCCCAACTGTAATGGAAGCCACATATACATACACATACACACACAGGTATATGAGAGAGACAAATATTGTCCTCCACATGATGCTCACTTGTCAATGATATGTTCTGGATTGGTCAGTCAAATCATACACACACACACACACACACACACACACACACACATACTGCTGACTATATCTGATATGGGAAGAAAAGTCAGTCTTTTTGCATGACCTAAAATGCTTTGATGCTCATAAAGTAGTTCTAAGTTTAGTTTTTTGAGAAACATCCCTGCCGTTTTCCATAATGGCCTCACCGATTTACATTCTCACCAATGGTGTGTTCAAGTGTTCTAAATTCTCCACATCTTCATCACTACTTCTTTTGTTTCTTTAATAATAAACATTTTAACAGGTATGAAGTGATGTGTTTTTGATGTGCATTTCCCTAATGATTACTGACATTCACCATCTTTTCATGACGTGTTGGCCATGTGTATGTCTTCTTTGGAGAAATGACACTACAGAGTCTTTTCACAAGTTTTAATCAAATTGTGTTGTGTTTTGTTTTGTTTTTTAAGTTGAGTTGTCGAGTTGAGTTGTCAACATAGTTGAGTTCTATGTTTTGGAGACTAACCCCTCATCAGATAAATGTTTTACTGATATTTTCTTACATTCCACAGGTTGTCTTTTCACTGTTGATTATTTTCCTTGTGAGGCAGAAGCTTTTTAATTTGATGTAGTCAACTTATATGTTTTTGCTCTGTTGCTTGTGTTTTGGTATCACATCCAAGACATAATTTCCTATATCAATAGCATGAAAGCTTTCCTCTATGTTTTCTTCTAGGAGTTTTGTCATTTCAGGTCTTACATTCAGTTCCTTAATCCATTTTGAGTTGATTTTTGTAAATATTAGATAAGGATCCACTTTCATTAATTTGAATATGAATGTCCAGTCTTCCAGTAATCCCACGTCCAGGTATATATCCAAAATAACTGAAGTCGGGTTCTCAAAGAAACCTGGGCTAGCATGCTTACTGCAACATTATTTACAATGGCCAAGGTATGAAAGATACTACATATAAAAAATCTAAATCTCTATCAATGGATAAATGAATAAATTGAACATGAGATATGTATGCACAATGGAATTTTTCGCAATGGAACAGTTTTCAGTTTATAAAATGTTAATCTTGCCATTTATGACAAAGGTAAGCCTGGAGGAAACTTTGCTAAGTGAAAGGAGCCAGTCACAGAAGGACAAATGCTGCATCATTCCACTTATATGAAGTATCTAAAATAGTCAAACTCCTAGAAGCAGAAACTTGAATGGTGGTTGCCAGGCGATGGAAGAAAGTAGAAAGAGGGTTTGCTGTTAAAAGGGCATAAAGCTTCATCCTACAAGATGAATAAGTTCTAGAGATTGGCCGTACAAACCTTTGTGCCTGTAGTTATCCATGCTGGACTGTGCGCTTAAAAATTTGTTAAGAGGATAGAACTCATGTTAAGTGTTCTCACCACAATTAAAAATAGATAAAGAAATGAATGCATTAGCAAATGGAGGTGAATCTATTATTTAGAAATACAGAAATTTCTAGATCTCTGAAAGCCATTGTGGTATGCATTTCCATGAGTTGCTGATTACTTCCTACTCCTTCTGTTCATTGACCAACAGTGACCAACATCTAAGCTACAGGTTCCAATCAAAGGAAACACCTCTTCTGAAAAATCATATTTTGGCTATTTTGTTTTACTTAAAAATTAAATAACAGATCTCAATATACTTTGAGAAGGTGCTAGCATAGTGCACATTTTGTACAAGAAAGCAGCTACTAGAGTGAACCATTTCTCAATGAACCCATAATGTCTGGGATTATAGGACACATATATCTCTCTTCATTGGCTTCCCCTTCTTCCCAGTGATTTTCTTCCTATAACTGTGTCTATAACCAGCACAGCTCTGGTTGCTCTGGGGGAAATGTTAAGGTATTGGTTCCACTATTTGTCATAAGATGTGAAATCACAGAGAGATCGTCTCAATTTCCTCATCTTGATGGTAAGGAAACATGAACCCAGTGAGGTAAAATCACTTGTCCGAGCCATGAAATGTGTAGATGAAAGAGCAGAGAACAGAACCTGGGACTGTCATCTCTAAACCAGTTCTCCAAAGGCCACAAGTGCAGATGGCATCCGTCTGCAGATGGTCCCATAGTTCTTCGGTAGAAAGCCTGAGCGCTTCAGAAACTAGTAACCTCCAGAGTCACCATTTATCGTTCTTGAATTCTTTTTTTGTTTCTATTTCTATTCACTCATTTTTTTCAGGCTTCAGTGTAGTTATTTTATCAACTATAATTAAGCAGTATTAGCTTATTTATGCTGACATGCCTTGATTCAGCCTATGTATCTCGTTTCCCATGAGCCAGTCTTCTGGACCATATTCTCTGTGAGGTCCCAGATGTTAAATTTCATCTGGGGATGAACTCAGAGTCAGAACATTCTCCTTCATAATGAATAGTTCTCTGTGATATTTATTTGTTGATCCTAGCTGCGTGCCTTTCTGCACTATAAGGTTGGTGTTCCAACTCATATATCTGAGAAAGGTTGACCTATTTGCTCTCAGCCCTCAATTCCTGTTTGAGTTCACTCTATGCTGGCTGTGTCTGCCTATATTTCCACTAAGTTCCCCAAACACTCAGGTATAATGCCTGCTCTGTGTCCCACCATGCAAAGGGGAAATAGACAAACCCAATGGAGGAAAAATGTGGATCTTTAAAAACAATCCTTCAGGGGCACCTGGGTGGCTCAGTTGGATAAGCATCTACCTTTGACTCAGGTCATGATCTTGGGGTCCTGGGATCAAGACCTGTGTCAGGCTTCCTGCTCAGTAGGAAGTCTACTTCTCCCTCTCCTTCTGCCTGCCACTCCCCCTGCTCCTGATCTCTCTCTCTCTCTCTCTCTCTCTCTCTCTCTCTCTCTCTCTCTCTCCCCCTCTCAAATAAATAAATAAAATCTAAAAAAAAAAACACACACAATATTTTAATACAGGATAAGAGGCAAATGTTAAACCAATAATTATAGAGAAAGTTAACTAAATTTGTTACAGACAGGAAATGAATACAGAAAACTGTGAGGGAGTAAACCAGAGAGATGTGAACTAATATAGTAAACACTCAAGGCAATCTCTTCTCTACTCCTGTATTCCAGCATCATTCCATGAAGGGGCGGGAAGGGGGGATGTTCAGCAAACCCTCATCCAGGCATTAACCTGCAACCTCTATATCTATCTTACCATGAGACTCCTAGCATATAATGCAGTGTTTTGCACTGTAATGTTCTGATAATGGACTAGGTCATGACTACCGCATTAACCACTCTACATGCTATATTCCCCCTTTTATTTGTTCTTTGAGATGTTTTTGTTTCATGTTGGGTTTGCCATTGAAAAAATATAGTGTATTCTAAACTAAGTCAACCATACTAATTATGTTTAAATCCACTGTATCATATGAAAATACAAAAGAGAATATATTAAAATCTCAGAGAAGGAAAATGAATCAAAGTCAAATTTGAATAAATATCTGTAGCTTCTGCTCTCGCATGTATTTCTAAGTGTATATTTATATTTTTAATTTTAAACCTTTAAATTTTAAGGCATATATATATATATATATATATATATATATATATATATGAGAGAGAGAGAGAGAGTCATGAACATATGTCACACAATGTATAGTTCATAAATTAGTTGTTTTGGCATCCAGCAGATTCCTCTGTTATCTCATGATGATCTCTCTGTTAACATCCAGAAACATTTCTTATCAGGGGTACCACCTGTGCTCTATCTTATTCCCAGCCTACTTTCCCAGTACCTATCAGGTATTTATTTGTAAGCAGCTTTAACATCTTACATGGCTCTCTGCTCCCTGACACAGGCTGGTGAGAGCTCCTGGTGCCCTAATAACATTTTTGTTGCCATTTCAAACCCCTTCCCAGAAAACAGGGAGTCCAAGAGCTCTGATGTAGCCTGAACACAGAGGTAGAGCAAGAGAGGCTGTCTTTTTGATTTGAGGGTCCACGGAGACTGCTCTCCATGGAAGACAGTGGACTGCAAAATATGGAAAGCAGTATGAGTGAAGATGCAAAGCACAGAATCCAGACTCCCTGGCTCCCCTGCACCCAAGGGAGAAGGGAGCCAGTACCGAGGCCATGTTTCCTTCCAACAGTGGAAGCCACATCTAAATTGTAGATCCAGCCGGCAGATGAGAAAGAAAGTGTAGCATCCCTGAGATGCTGGCTAATTCAGTTCTACCTGCTTCCTTAATGATTCTGTTGCTGAGAATAAGGAACCTAGTTTGGGTGGTTCTCACACTCATGTCATCGTCAACTTCTGTGAAAATTACTCTTAAAAAAATGCTTGGAATAACAAGTATCGCATCACTAGAAACATTGCTTTGTGTTGTCTTTGTTCCATTTTCAAATATTGTTATATATGGCCCACATTATCTAGAAAATACTGGAAACCAATTTGAAGTAAAAAATAATACAAAGACAAAAGCCAACATAGAGGAAGCTCTCAAAAAGACAGCAAGAAAACATAGAAATGAAGATCCTTAAAAAACACAGTGAACAGAGCAGCTTCAGGTCCACACAGAATGAGCCTGGGTCCACTCAGACCTCAGGCGGCACATCCCTTCTCACGCATGTTTCTGTGTCTTTCTCCAACTGTAGGCAATTTAGCAGGAAACATGGTCTCCAGAAGCTTCGTGTTCACTGAGGCTCCCAGTTCCAGGGAAAGAAGCTGATGGGTTGGATTATGTGAGTGATTCTTAGGCAAATCACTCAAGCTAGAGGAACAAAATTTCTGAGTGGCAGTACTCAGTGGAAGCAGTGAGAATCACTTCCCTGGGAGACTATTACTCTGAGAAGAGAAATCTTGAGGATTCATTATAATTTGTGACCCTACTTACCATCTTTTACCTTGAGTTCAGTCTGTCCCATTTTTCCCCCCACAGGAATCAAAGAAGTTAATTTTGTAGAAGCCTTGAGTATTCACACAGTAGACATCATATTTTAAGCCTGGCTATTTCAGAGTTTGGGAATGTTTTTCCCCAACACCAACACCTCAGGGTAAATGTGTTTGATATATCTCTCTAGGCACAAGGCCCTAAGATGAGTCAGAAAGTCAACAACATAAAGCTTCAACTAGTTGATTAGCTCTTAGTGCAATCCTCATAAAAGATGGAGGAAAATGAGTTCATTAAGGAAAAGACAAAAGAGAAAGTTCCAGTGGGGCACGTTCTACTGAACAGGGATGAGTAGTGTGGGAGTTCTTAGGGAGGATGCTCAGTACATCACTGGAGCAGCTATGAATTCCATTCTACCAATTAATTGGTTAAGTGTATATGTTTCCTTTAGTGAATCATGGTTTAGCAAGTCACTGCGGAATCTGACCCATGAAGGCACCCTACAAAGGCATTTCTTGTATGGATATGGTGCAAACATGGGACATATATTAGTCAGAAAGGACCAGCTAACAACCCTGAAATCTACAAAGCTTAAAGAGATGTGCTCATTCTCATGCCTACTCTGCCTAACTCTTAGGAAACTAGGAAATCTGGGACAACAAAGAAATTCATTGAGTAACAAAGTTGTCCCTGGCCCAGAATAGTAGAATATTTTTTTTTAATTTGCTTTGGTCTTATAATTTCTTTATAAAGAAAATTTATGTTAAATACGTGTCAAAAAATACGTGTCAAAAAATACGTGTCAAAAAAAGAAAATATGTGTCAGAATTCTTATCTTTTTGTGGGAGTCTTGAGGGCATACGGATCCTCCAGAAAGTGTGAATGCTTATTGATTTATCAACTCTGAGTTTCTAAAAACGTACAGAGAACATGCTTATTGTGAAGTATTTACATCCTTAGCTCTGAAAATGTCACCTTCTGAAAGTACCCCCCACCCCAACATGTCTTCTATGAGAGCAACCTTAACTACAATCACTTCTTGGCTAAGTTCATAGATTTTACACTTTATAACTGAACATATGTACGAGATCTGATGTAGGGGCAACGTGTTGTACCAACTTAGGGGGTGATAAATAATTTAAGTTCCTTCTAATAGGAGTCCACCAGCATTTGAGCAATCCCACAACAGGCATGTGTGACAGCTCATTGCATGATTAACTCCCAAAGGACCTAACCCTGTTTAACTAAAATGGAATAATGCTACAAGAGGATCTATAACTTCAAAATAAAGCTACACAGCAGCTGGCTATGGCTTTATATTTGAAGTTTGGCTGATTATGTAGTAATATAAACATGGTTTCGTGTTATAGCTTTGTAGATAGGAAAATAAGATTAGAGTAAGAATTAAACATTTTATGTTAACACAAAACAATTTAATTCTAAGCAATCCATTTTATACTTTGGAATGCATCCTCTGCTTTTTCATCATTAAAAATGAGACTATTTATCATTTATATAGAAATTAGGATTCTACTAATTTTTCTCTCAATTATTGAGCCTAATGTTTATGTAACATAGATTCAAAGAACCAAAATGTACCTTGAAGAGATTTATTTTTTAAATTCGTGAAGTTGAATCTTTTACATTTTTAAAAGTAATACAGTAGATACTGAAATACTGAATGATCCGCACAAAGGATTCAACAATGAAAAGTCTCTCAAGAGTCTTTACAAAACCACAACTTATAAACATTATTTTTTCTTCATCCTAATCATGTTATTAGTATTTCAGGAAGAATGGTGAATAATTAATGTAATTGGGCACATCCTTATCTTACCACTTTCATCGGGTGTGCTTCTAATGTTTCTTATTCAACATATTAGTTTTAGGGTGAAACACACACACACACACACACACACACACACACACACTTTCATGTTGTAATAACCAAGTATTCATTCATCTTAAGTCCTAACAGATGATGAATTTTATCAAATGTATTTTAGCTCCTGAGAGGATATTTTTATCTTTTTATGTTATTGTGAATTATTTTAACATATTACAGATATTATTATATTGATCCTATTCTATTGCATTTTTTAATATTTCATTTCAAAATGTGCACTATGAATCATAAATGCTACTGGTCTAAAAATGTAGCCTCAGATGTCATGTCAATATTGTGACACTACAGACAAAAGCTTCATTTTCTTCCTTCTCTAACCTGTGCTCTGAAAGAAATAAAAGAGAAGTGGAATTATCTCTTTAAAAGGGCTAAAATCATGTATGAAATGGTCTGGAACTTATTCTTGGATATTTTTGTGTGTGGGAGGAGAATGTAGATTTTTTTAAATGGTCTCAATTTGTTCTACAGTAAAATACCTAAGACATTAATAGCTCCTTAGGAACATAAAATATTAATTTACATTTATTGAAAAATCATCATTTTCATCGGGGTTTTCAAATCCTTAAGCATAAATAGAAAAAAAAATTGCAAGCTTTTATTTTCTTATATTTGTGGTTTTTAGCTTTTCTTATATTTATGTTTAAAATTTTTCTCTAATTTTATGAGTATATACATTCGCCCTTTTTTTTTACTGAGTTAACAACAGTTTCCCATAGCGCATCCCCACCAACAGTACATGGGGGTTCCTTTTTCTCTATATACTCACCAACAGTTGTTAATTCTTGTCTTATTAATGACAGTCACTGGAACAGGCGTGAGGTGATCAGTGACCACCTGTTCAGTCTCTATCACTCCAGAGACACTCTATAACTTAAAATTATTACAGACTGGTGGATTCAAATACTCATCTGCTATTTGTCACAAAATAGCATCAAAACTCTCTTAGTTACCTAATAGAACGTGGAGAAAATCCAAGATTTTGAGGTATCTTGTTTATGTTCATAAAGGTTGCAAGTTTATATTAACTTGAGAGCTTCTCAACTTGGAAACCCAGCAGAATCAGAAATCAAGCTGTGCAGAATGTGTGAAATATATCTTTTATGTTTTCATTGTGAGATATGGTTCTCTGAATATATTATAGAAAGCAGTTGTGGTGATAACTCAGCGTGTTTTTTTTTTAATTTTTTTTAATTTTTATTTATTTATGATAGTCACAGAGAGAGAGAGAGGCAGAGACATAGGCAGAGGGAAAAGCAGGCTCCATGCACCGGGAGCCTGATGTGGGATTCGATCCCGGGTCTCCAGGATCGCGCCCTGGGCCAAAGGCAGGCGCCAAACCGCTGCGCCACCCAGGGATCCCCTCAGCGTGGTTTTGATCTGCATTCCCCCAATGATAAATAATGCTGACCATCTTTTTATGTGTCTGATTGCCCTCTTCAGAAAAATGTCTATTCAGATCCAGTGCCTATTTTTGAATTGGATTTTTTGTGGGGTTTTTTTTTTGTGTGTGTAGAATTGTATAAGTTCTTTGCATATTTTGGATATTAACCCATTATCAGTTATATAATTTGCCAATACAATCTCCCATTCAGTAGGTTGCCTTTTCATTTTGTTGATGATTTTATTCACTATGCAAAATCTTTTAACTTTTGATAAATAACCATGAAATATCACCTTATACTGTCAGAGTGGCTAAAATAGAAAAGATGGAGAAATAACAAATATTGATGAGGACGTAGAGAAAAAGGAACCCTCGTGCACTGCTAGTGGGAGTGTAAATTGGTGCAGCCATTGGGGCAAATAGTATAGTTTCCTCAAAAATTTTAAAATAGACATACCATATGATTCAGTAATTCCACTTCTGCTTAACCAAAGAAAACAAAAATACTGATTCAAGGATGTATGCACACCTATGTTTATGGCAGCATTATTTAGAATAGCCAAGATGTGAAAGCAGCCAAGTGTCCATGGATAGATGAATGGATGAGGAAGATATGTCACGTATACATACAATGGAATGTTATTTAGCCATAAAAAAAAATAAAATCTTGTCATTTGTGAAAACATGGATGGACCCAGAGGTTATGATATTAAGTGAGATAAGTCAGGCAGAAAAAGACAAATACTATATGATTTCACTTATATGTGGAACCTAAGGGGGGAAAAATGAACAAACTCCAGCAGAAACAGACCCATAAATACAGAGAACAAACTACTGGTTGCCAGAGGAGAGAGAGATGGAGGATGGACAAAATGAGCAGAGAGGAGTGGGAGATACAGACTTTCAGGTACGAAATGAGTAGGTCACAGTGATGAGGGATACAGCATGTGGAATATAGTTAATGTTGGAGTGTGTTGTACAGGGATGAGTGGTAGCTACGTGTGTGGTGAGCAGAGCAAAATGTGTAGACTTATAGAAACACTGTGTGGTACACCTGAGGCTACTGTAATGCTATCTGCCCACAGTACCTCCATTTAACCTTTATATATATATATATGATGTAATGGTGTCTTCTCCTTTGGGATTCTAAATATATAAGTCTAGCATAATATGATGTAAGTGATTTGATATTAAACTATTTTTTAACTCAAAATATAAATATCACCCTAACAACACTATTTGTAAACAATGCAACAACACGGGAACAAAAACACCACTGGGGGAAAATGTGAGCCCTTATACTCAATTAGCTATTTTTAGTGAAGAACCTGATCAGAAGTGACAGTCTTCCAGGCTATAAATAAGCACCAGGTTTTGTCTAATTAACACCGCTTCTTAGTTTTGTAGCACCTTAAAGTTTTTTTTCCTAGAGTTTATCTAAGTTCAAGCAAAAAGAAAAAAAAAAATCTGTTATACGTGAAGGCCAGGACCTAGAGGAGAGTGGATAGTGCCAGGAAGATGACCAGGAGTCTGGCCAAATCTTGTGGGATTTGAAAATTTGCAGTAATCCAATACTCAAGCCTCAGGCTGCAGACTCAGAAAAAACCCGTTGCTCTGGTTGCCAATAGCGGGTCTCTTTGTTGGTATTTCAATTCCTCGTTACAGCTTTGTTCAGATGTAACAGATGTGCCATAAATTCACATATTTACCATGTCCAATCATATCAATTTTGAGATATGTATATGCCCTTGATACCAGTGCCACAATCAAGACAACGAACACATCCATCACCTCTTTTCCTCAAGATTTTTGAGAACTCATCCCTACCACTCCTCATCCCCAACCACTGACTCATTCTCTGTCACTTCAAATTAGTTGACATCCCTGGAATGTTTATAAATGAAACCGTCCAGTTACACTTTTTTCTGTATGCCTCTTTCACTAAAAATAATTATTTTGAGATGCATTTATATGTGTTCAGTCTATTTATTGCTGAGTTTGATTCCATTCTGTGATATACAGTCAGTGCATCCAGGCACTTGTTGAAAGACATTCAGGTTGTTTCTAGTATTTGAGAACTACCAATAAAGCTGTTGTGTGCATGAATGTAGAACTCATTGTACGTCCATGTCATTGCATGGACCTGTAACCTCATTTCCCTTGGCTACTTGCAAAAGCATGAAGTAGCTGAATGATACACCATGTGTGTATAATATTTTATAATATTTAATGTAATATTTATTTAATATTATAAAACTATTTTTCAAAGTACTTATAAAATGTTATATTCCCATGAGCATTGTATTAGAGATCCAATTCATGTGCGTGGTTCCAAACATTTGTTCTTGCCAGATTGCTTAAATTTTAGCCATGCCAATTGATGAATATTCTTTCTTTACTCAATTGTGCTTTCATCGTTGTCAAAAACCAGTTGTCCATATATGTTTGGATCAACCTCTGGATTCTCTGTGCAGTCTCCATACTGCATAATTACTGAGGATAGAGCTATTGCTTCACATTTTATGCCTTTCCAAATATATTTTTGTTTTCTTCAAATTTCTATGAGAATTTTAGAATAGTATTTCTTTTTTTTTAATTTTCAATTTTTCCATTTATGTTTTTTAAGATTTTATTTATTTATTCATGAGAGACACAGAGAGAGAAAGGCAGAGACACAGGCAGAGGGAGAAGCAGGCTCCATGCAGGAGCCCAAGGTGGGACTCGATCCAGGGACTCCAGGATCACGCCCTGGGCCGAAGGCGGCACTAAACCACTGAGCCACCTGGGCTGCCCTAATTTTTTCCATTTCTACAAAAAATTTGAATTAAGATTCAATTGAATGTATAGGTAAATGTAAGAAAAACTGACATATTGACAATACTGAGTTTCCAACCTACGGAAATGCGATATGTCTCCATTTATTTAGGTCTTCATCAATTTATTCTCCACAATGTTTTTTTGATTTTTAGTGTATAGGTCCTACATGTCTTTAGTCAGAATTTATGTCAGACAGTATCTAAGGTGATCCTCATAATGTCCACCTCCTGGTGTTCTTACTTTTATGTCAACTTCTTCCACTGAGTGTGATTGGGACCCATAACTGACTTCTAAACAAAAAA
Organism: Canis lupus baileyi; assembly: GCF_048164855.1. Lineage (NCBI taxonomy): Eukaryota > Metazoa > Chordata > Mammalia > Carnivora > Canidae > Canis > Canis lupus. The sequence goes on along the minus strand of NC_132852.1, from coordinate 2,929,359 downwards.
CATAATTATTATTGATTTTTCCATTGTTTTCCTATTTTCTATTTCTTAACTTTCACTCTCATCTTTCTTGTTTCATTTTTTTTTATTTATTCAGTTTAATTTCCTTTTTAATTCCTATTTTCTTAAAGTGTTCACTGGGGTTGTTGATTTAAAAGGTTTATTTATTTTTTTCTTACACAAGTGATTCCTGCCCCAAAGCCCCATTGAGCAGCATTTCACAAATTTCCATGTGTTGAATTTTTATTATCATTTAGTTAAAATATCTTTTAATCTCCCCCTTTGATTCCCCTTTTGACTCATGAATTACTTAGAAATGTATTATTTAGTTTTTGAAAAAAAATGACATTTTTCAATAGATTCTATTGATTTCTCATTTAATATCATTGTAGTCAGAGAACTTTCCTCAGATGATTTGAATACTTTTAAATATGTTGAGCCTTGGTGTATAGCCCAGAATGTGATTTCTCTTTAAATATGTCCTATGTGAACTTGAGAAGTATGCTTTATCTGCTATGGAATGACCTGTAAGTATCAATTAGGTCAATGGTGTTTTTCAAATCTTCTAAACCTTTGCTTATTTTCTGTCCTAGCAGTTGTTGTGAGAAAGATATTGAAATCTTAGTTACAATTGTGGATTAGTCTATTTCTCTTATTCTATTAGTTTTTTTACATCATGTGTCTGGAACCTCTGTGTCTTTGGTCTGTCTGGGCTGCCATAACAAAATACCATAGGCTGGGTAACTTACAAACAATAAAGATTTATTTCTCACAGTTCTGGAGGGGGAAATCCAAGGTCCAGGTGCCAGCATGGTCATGTTCTGTGAGAGCCTCCACCTGGTTCACAGCCAGCACCTCTCGCTATGCCCTCATTTGGTGGAAGGAGTAGAGATCTGTCTTTTATAAGGTACTAATCTCATTAAGAGATGAGTTGACTCTTAATAACTCTTATAACTCTCTTATAAGAATTTCACTTTCATGACTTAAGCACCTCCCAAAGGCCATCACATTAACATGAATTTGGGAGGCACAAATATTCAGACCATAGCACTCTATTATTTAGGATTTTTTTTTTCTTCTGTATAACTTAATATTTTCTATATCATGAAATGGTCTTCTTTATCCCTAGTAGTATTGTGGGTTTTTTTCCTTCTGAAAACTATGTTGCCTCATTAATATAGTTACTTACTCCGGCTTTTATTAAAATTTGTATTCTTGTGGTATACTTTTTTACATCTTTCTACTGTTAACCTATTTGTTTTTTAATAATTAAGGTTTGTTATAGGCAGTATATGGCTGGATCTTGCTTCACCCTTCCCTTTCTGCAATCTGATAGTCTCTATCTTTTAATTATGGTATTTAGACCACTTACATTTAACGCAATTATTGATATGGTTCAATTTAACCTGTCATTATACTATTTGTTTTGTATCTGTCCCTTTGTATTTCCTTTTTTCCTCCTTTTTCTGTCTTCTTTGAGATCATTTGCTCATCTAAAAAACACATTTTATCTCCTTTGTTGGATTATTAGGCACACATGCTTGTATTTTACTGGATCTTTTGGGATATATTGAGTTCATCTTTATGAAATCACAGGCTACCTTCAGGTGATGTTATGCCCCAACAGTTATAGAATAAGAACTTCATAACAGTATAATTTCACTTTCCCTGATAGTTGTGGTTCTGGGGTCATATAATTTATGTTTATAATTCTTATAAACCCCAGATATTATGACCACACTCTTTCTTTAAACAGTTAATTGTCTTTTTAAAATATATAAATAATACCAAGTACCTTATATATTTAATTAGGAAGTCATCTTTTCCAGCTGCTTATTTCTTTGAGTAGATCTATGTGGTATCATTTTCTTGTGCTTGTAGGATATTCTTTAGCAATGCTTATTAGTGGAGCTGTACTGGTGATATTTTTCCAGCTTTTCTATGTCTAAAAAGTCTTTATTTTGCATTCATGTGAAAGTTATTTTTAGTGGAATAGAACTCTAAACTGGTAGATGATGTGAGTTTTACCTTAAGTGGTGCCAGATGCTTTTGTATTCCTATAACTATGTTTGGGCTTTGTTTTGGAATCATGTTATGTAACTTGCAAATTTTTTAATACTTTTAGGGGTTGCTTTTAAGATTTGTTGGGCAGTGATTAGTGTAAAACTAATTATATCTTATTACTGAGGCAAAACCCTCTGAGGACTCTTCTCAATGTATAATCTTGAAGTTTTCTAATTTGGCTGGTGAAAATACTCAGTATTTGTGACCTTTTCTGAGTATGAGCAGTATTACCTATAGTCCTTTTTGGGCATTTTTTCCCCCTGCCTCCAGCAGTCTCCTCACTCAAACACACTGATCAGTACTCAGCTGGATACTTTAGGGGACTCCTCTGTTTATGTCTGAAGTTCCCTCTCTGTACAGCTCCCTCCTCAATGGTATTTTGTCCAGAGACCTTGAGCTGCCTTGGACTACCTCAGCTCAGGGAGCCAGCATGGCCCCCTTGGTATCCTTTCCCTAAGATGTGGACTGGAAACTCTCTCAAAGCAGTAAACTAGAGCAAGCTTAGGGCTTGCCTACTTTGTTTCTTCTTGTGCCAGGGATTGTGGTCCTTTGTTGCCTGAGTTACACCTTAAGAAAATTATAATTTCATGTACTTTGTTTGTATTTTGGTTATTTTAAGTGGGATGTTATAAAAATATGTCCCAGTACAGATCAACACTAACCAAACTTGTAGTTAGTAAGATAAAGTTAATCCATATATAGTTTCCAATAACACATATGATTTTCTCCCGATACTTGAGAGTGTTGTAAGGCAAAATTAGAAGGTCAAGACTAGATCCGAGCAATCAAGGTAGTGGCCTGATGCCAAGACTGCCTGGTGCACCTACCTCCCATGAAAAGCCTCCTCAACCCATCAGCAGGTGTAGAGTCCAAACGTGTAAACCTCTGCTTGCCTCTGGGCAGTGTTTGGGTGGAGACTGACAACTTTCCTTTATCTATACCTCTATGGCTAACAAAGATGCCTGGTGTATACTTGTTTTAAAGTTGCTTTCAAATTGGATATTTGCATGATAATCGTTTTCAGGAAGAATTGCCTTCAGGTCCTATTGGGTCAGAGGTCCTTAAATAATTCACATATTCTTTGATTTTTCTATATTAATCTCATTTTAACACAGAAACAACTTCATTTACTTAATTTTCAAATTCTTATTAGATTCTCAGTGAGGCCCAAGTGCTACCCGTAGTTCCTAAATTTGCTCATTTATCCATGACATCCCACTAAAATTATTTTACTGTAGAGCAGCTTAAGTACACAGATATATTTCTCTCCTGATGTTCCATGTGCAGCTATCCACCATCGTGTACTCAGCACCAACCTGGTACTTAAATGTCATGAGATAAAGGCATATGGGCTTTTCCTTCTCTTACATACTAATCTGAGGGCACACATTTCAGTATCTCACTTATCTCCAAAATCAACATCCTTTATTCTGTTAGGTTAACAACATTCTTTATCATTGTAGTGTGGTCACTTTTCCTTAGAATCATTACTGTATACTAACCAGGTGTGACTATGTTACCTGTGTTTTAGCTTTTTCACATTTTTAAATAGAAATATTCTTTCTTTGGGCGCCTGGGTGGCTCAGTTGGTTAAGCATCCAACTCTTGGTTTTGGTTCAGGTCCTGATCTCAGGGTCTGAGGATTGAGTCCTCTGTCAGTCTCCATGCTCAGCATGGAGGCTGCTTGCGATTCTCTTTCCCTGTCCCTCCTATTCCTGCTCTCCCTTCATCTCTCTATCTCTCAAACAAATAAATAAATCTTAAAAAAAAAAAAAGAAAAGAAAGTTCTTTCTTTCCCTGAAACTCTAAAATGCCTTTAACTGCTACTTTGTATAAAATGTACCCTATGATGTTTCTTGATCCTGCTGCCTCTAAAAATAATTCAAATCTTCCTATTAATTCAATTTCATTGTATGTTTGTTTATAAGACTTCCTTGAATAGTCCACGATTTAGTTTCTTTATTTAGGATCTTGTTTGTGCTACCTCTGTCCACTTTGAGTGGATTATGTCCTCAGAAGTTCTTCTTTTTTTTTTTTTTTTTTTGCCAGACTCAGGAAGATATGATTTGAAGCTCCCCAATCCATTGCTTTTATCTCCTGTTTTCTAATATGAAATAGAAGAGCACACTGAGACTTGTTCCACCATATCTGAACTATACTGCTGAATAGTCTTAAGTTTTCCTTGTTTCCTCATGGAGTGCTGACAAAATGACCCATTTCAGGGAGTAAAAGATTCCCTTGGGTGAATCTGAAGGATTTGGCAGCAGAACATATGTGACCAGCCTCTGTAACATGCAAACTTTATCCTCCAAGCCTTTGTCTACATTTCCTATTAGTCCCCAACATTTTGGCATTGTCCTCCTTTATAAAAGTATGTCAAATCTTTTCCTTTGTGCATCGGGAGTACACACTACTCAAACCCTGCGGCAGAGCCCTCGGGTGGCTACACCATCCATCCCTCCATTCTTCCTCAGTAGCTGAACACTGGCTTCATTCCTGGTGGTCATGTGTCCTACTGAAGACCCCAGTTTTAACCTCTTTTGCTTCTAGGGATGGCCAACAAGGTGTAATTTAAGTGGATGAATGGAGCATCTGGCAAAGTTCATTGAAACAGCAGAGTAACTGAAGGAATCCATTCTGTCTTCCAGCTTTCCTCCAGAGTCCCATCTAGAAAATATATCTAATGGCCACTGACAAATAGAAATTAGACAGTGAAAATGGCAGAGCAACATTGGCAGACTGTGTCTCTAAGGACTTTAAAGAGCATCTCAGTCCTGGACTGTCCATGTTATACCAGTAGAAATGCAAATACTGTGTTTAGGCTCCTGGGCTAGTATCTGATAACAAAAACCAAGCAGAGTCCCTGGCCTAAAGTGTTCCCATGACTGGAGCTTTTTATTATGCTTGCTGTTACTTCGACTTCTCACGTGAACCTTGTGAGGAATAATCCATATTTTTGTCAGAACTGCTCTGAGTAGCTCTGACAAACTGTTCCCTACCAAGGAGAGTGGTTATTGAGTTTCTAATGTCTCCGAGATGGGAGAAACATAATTCAAACTTAGGTCTGACTCAGAAACCCAAACTTCAAGTTCTACTCAAATATTTCACATATTCACTATATTTTATTTTATTCTGTCATAGTCCATTTCATGTGATTTAATCAGGTGGCTTAGAACACCACAGAAAGCAGAAACAGCTTTACCCTGGCCTCACTTATGTTTAACATGCTTTCCTTTACGAGTGAGTCCAGAGATGTCCAAATATACAGGCAGGTCTCTCCAGAAGGGTGGTCTTACCACACATGGTCCCCTGCCCAGCCAGGAATAACTTGTCTTCCTTCTCCCCCTTGGTCCAGGACTATGGTATGACCTTAAGAGTAGGTCAGTGTATTTCACCCGCCATTCATCCCAAATGACTTTTAAAATAATAATCATAATTTGGTGGATTTTCTTCTTTATTCTAAAGATAAATCATTCCTAATACATAAATGGTTTATAAATATATTATTCTATATATTTATTTATCAATGTATAAAATATTTATAAACATATAAAAATATATATTTATTTATAAATATTTATATTATTTATTTATTATATACCTGGTGGTGCCACTATACCTGGCACCTCCAGGTATAGTGTTATATGTTATAACGGAAACTCCCTCCCTGTCTATCTAGTAATAATACACATCCATACATACAAGTACACATATTTTACCACTTTATTTTTAGCAAATTCCTACCAGCACCAGCTAAACCAGCACCTATGATTTTGTCTTATTCTTACAGTACTGTCTACATCTCCCACATTAAGCCTTTGTTGGTCTGCCTCTCCTATGAGATTTTAAGTTCTAAGAAAGCACTGGTTTTGTCATACCCATTTCTATCTGTTCAGCATGTAGGACAGTGACAGACTCACAATAAGTGATTATTGCAGATATGCTCATGAAATTAATCATTGAAAACATCTGGAAGACTATATTTACCAAGAATCTTTTGGTGTAAACGCAGCGGCCGCCCCTTCACCAGTAGCAAAACGAAGGTGGGGAAAATGAAAGACTCTTGCCCAAATTCAAACAACAGATAAGCAGAACTGGAGATTTGGAGTCTGAATCTCTGTCTGAAAAATCTATGCTCTTTGGATGGTATTGGGAGCAGAACTGTCCCCAGAGCCTCACTGTTGGTGTTCAAAGAGCTCTTTCCTTTCTCAGCTATTTATCATGCTATTCACACTCCTTTAGTTGTGACATCTGGCATTACACAATTTTTCTTTATCTTTTGCTTGGGTTTTCATCATTAGTACCTATTTTCACCCTCTTTCTCTCTTAATAGTGAGAGGGTTGTCAAAGGGTGCCTCCCTGCAGCTCCAGCCAGGCTCCCCCACATGCACTGCTGGGAGCATCCGCTTCCTTTCCTGACAAATGAACTCAATATGTGAGGTTTGGGCTTAAACTTTACTCTCACTTGGCATTCTCTCCTTCCTTTGACTATCTACAAGAGCTTTTCTCAAGTTTTTAGAAAATTTTCAGTCATTATTCTTCCTCTGATCTATGTCTAGTCTTCATTATTTGACTCTATAAATGATACCAGATACTTTGCTCTTCGAAAGTGGTGGATTCATTCTGTATCTTCAGAGTGATTTTCCATGGCCACATTAACAGACCAAACTCCTTCTCCACACAATCAGAGGATTTATAATGACAATAATGTCCCCATTTCCATTCTGTGGCCTGGACATTAATGGTCTTCAGCTGTCTTGGATTTTTTGGGTGGTTACTTTGCCATTTTGATGCATGGGTGCTTCCCTTGGCATCTTGCAGGGAGGTCTGGCTCACCTTTGGGTTATCTCTCTCAGATTACGAATATTTTCTTAAACTTTGATTGATTCCCCAGATTTTGTTTTTAATTAAGGTTCCCATCCTAAGAGAGTGTTCTTAGCTGTAGTCTGCTTTTCTGATCATAGAGTGGCATGGCTTGTCCTTCTAGGTTTTGTAAGTCTGTACGGTTCATCTACTTTTATTTATTTATTTATTTATTTATTTATTTATTTATTTACTTACTTATTTATTTATTTAGGTTCATCTGCTTTTAAATTAAATAACATCCCCTAAAAATATGACTTTATGAGTCATTACCAAGAACAAGTTCATGTCATCATCTCACTAATTTAAATAAAAAATTCCCCACCTCTGAAGGAAAGAAAATGTCCTCTAAGTCACACTTGTACTCTCAGAAAGTACTCTGGATTCGGATTGAAGGGTGTTCTTTCTTAGGTGGTGAATATATATATCACCTAAACCTGATTCTTGACCTAAAACTCTTCCATAAGCAGGTGTCCATTTTCTCTTCAAGGAATATGAGTCCCTGAAATCATGACCTGAGCCACAGCAGACGCTTCATCGACTGAGCCACCGAGGTGCCCCTTGCTTGTTTATCTTCACACTGGACCTCACAGCCCCCTCCTCCTTTCTTGGGCCAAAGCTCTCTCCTCCCTGTTATGCCCACCCCAGCTCTTATATGGCTCCCACCACTTGAAATTCACTCTTCTCCTCCCCTCCCCTGCACTCACACTATTACTGAGCTCCACTGAGCATCTCCTGCTCCTCAACTATCCCTGCTCCCACCCATGAGGTGGTTACAGCAGTCTCTGCTTCAACAGGGTCCTCTGCTTGTGCTCCCAGCTCTCAAAGCTCTGTGTGCTCGCTTTTTCCGTGAAGCCTTTCTCCAGCTCGTCTGAAGATTAAATATCAGTCTGTCTTTTATTCTTGCTCTCTTGTCTCCACTCCTCTTTTATTTTTTTTTTTCCTGTATCTCTCTTTAGCTTGCCCTGTTTTTCTCTAGTTCAGGGCCCCAACTTTCCAGCAACAGCCAAAGCTTGGGGGGCAAATGCTTGACTTTATCCAGTTAAAGTGCTCCAGGATTGCCACTGATGTCCTCACATGTGCAACTATCTCTTTTTCCCCTTTGCCTCTTGACATTTGACTCCAAAGCACCTGCTCTTCTGACTATCACGCCCACAATTCTTGCCCCGGGATGTTCTATTCATTTTCAGACCCTCCCACTCATCCTTTAAGCTTGGTGGATCTGAGTCTCCTATGCCATTTTAAAGAAGTAGAAACTGGGAAGCCCTGTTTTCTAGTTTGTTACATGATCTGCAGGATTGCAATCCAAAAACTAAGCAAAGATCCCAACCATGGGGAACATATGAAAGTGATTTGTTTGAATACAGATCTCAAGATGGTACAGATTTCTCTCTTCTTTAAATCAGTATAATGGAATTGGTGAACGAGCAGACTTGGTAATAAATTCTACAGCCCTTGACAAACTTCTGTTTAAACCCTACAGCTATGGTATCAATCCGGTCAAGCAGTAATATTTTCAAATTAGCATTTCATTTAAAAGAGATAGCACATGCTAGAATTTTCTCTCACATCTGCTTTCCCAGCCCGATCAGTTCTGCAGCCTAGGATGATGATAAGGCCTAATCATATGAGAAAAACTCAGGGAAGCTGTTCATTCTTACTGAGCTGTAACTTCAGGTGCAAGACATAAAGGACAAAAAAAAAAACATTATTTTACGTCACATGCCACTTTTTTTTCCCTAATAGTCATGTTATTTTCAATCCTTTATAGGTACTCAAACAGGTGTTTGAAGATAAAATAGGCATATATTTAATTAGACCAAATTTCTGAAATCTCCTTGTAATTACTTTATTCTCATATATATATGAGACATATATATATATGTAATGTTTCTTGTGCTCTTTTCATGTAGTGAAGACTCCTCTTCCAGTTAAAATTGCTAGTTCTAAGTTCACTTGTCACTATTGTGTAACTGCTACGTTGAATCAGCTGTTTCAAGGAGAGAGGTGATTCAGAATAGCTCCGCTTTTTTCTTTTCAAGATTTATTTATTTATTTTAGAGAGCGCACACATGAGGGTGGGAAGGGCAGAAGGAGAGAGAGGCAGAGAAGCAGGCTCCTGGCTGAGCACAGAGCCCCATGAAAGGCTTGGTTTTTAGGATCCCGACATCAAGACCTGAGTGGATATTCTCAAGGGACTGAACCACCCAGGCGCCCCTAGAACAGCTCCACTGTTTAAGGAACTACCTGCTAGGAAGCAAACACTACTATCATGTCTTTTAAGATATTTGTAAAATTTTAAACACTGAAAGGACTGTTTATTATGATTATCACTCCAGAATAATCCCTTTGGGCAAGCAGTTGATCAGCTCTCCTATCATTAGTAATGTTGGGATTTCTCCATTATCCACCTTCCTCATAGCAAGTATGTGTTAGCTTCCACATTTTATGAAAATCACATATAAGGTACAAGACAGGGCAGGGGGATATTTCTACATAATTTATTTAAAAGTTTTAATACATTTACAGGACAGGTGGACATCATTCCATAATTTGTTTAATAAGTTAGAAGTCACTTTTATCACAGCACTTGAGACGTGTCAGTGGTCTTGAATAAAGTGGTGATTAATTGCTTATGGGGTCTGATGCCAGCCCAGAGAAGTGAGCGCTCATTGACACGTTCATCTATGCCATCGTGTTTTCTGATAATCTTGAATACATCAATTGATTTTCAGAAGCAAAGCAAGGCTCTACAAAGGAATGTGTGCTAGGCTTTGCATGTTTGGGACTGCATTTGGAATGCTAGCTCTGGAGCCAACGCTTTTGTCTGTTTTACATCTGCCCCGTCCTGTGAGCCACCTTCAGCTCTCCCTGTCCGCTCTGACCACAGGCTCTACAAGCAGCTCATTTTCCCAAAAGGGCGCTTTAGATGCTACTCATTAGAAAGATGTGAGAATCCATCCTGCTCTGCCAGCTTGGAGGCTTAGTTTTAATCACCATTAATGAAGGTAATGATTTAGTGGGTGGAAGCAGGAGTATTAGAAAGAATGATTAGACTCTACAGGAGTTTCATAACCAATCTCCATAGAAGCTTATTCTATGTCTCAGCTGATCCATTTGATTCCATGTTTGGAAATTATCCCTGAGAATAAAGGGAGCTTGAAAAATCCTCAAACCCAAGACATATTCAGGCTTTTTTTTTTAATAAGAGCTCTACAAATTTAGCATTGTTTTCCCCGAACTCCAAAGTTATGTTAGTCTACCATTAAGGTAAAAAATAACTACTACTTAAATGCTAGTAAGAGAATAATATTAATATTTAATGAAGTAGAGGTTTCTAGATAATGGCAAACTATAAGTTTTCTAGTAACCCCTTAAGACTTTTAGAAAAACCATGAGAGAAGCAAAACCTACAAGTTGGAATACACTCACTACGGATATGAGAAGGATGTATTACAGTAGACTGAATAAATGACCCCTGCTTCTGTAACAGTGTAAGAGAAAAACCCACTCCTCTCCCTCCGCGGCCTCGTGCAAACCTCAGCCTGGCTTACTGATTTTACAAGTGGCTAAGGGACATCTAAAAACACCATCATCATCAGGGTTGAGGAATGATAATGATCTCGGTTTTAATGCCTGATAACTAAGCAAACAAAAACATTCTGTAATAACCATAAACCATAAAGGGCCAATGTTGGCATAATGGCTCCCTGCTATTAGTATAACCTTCAGAATTAGCTTTTCATGGAGGAAAGAAGAGGCGTCTCTCTGAAGCCTGTGAGGTCAGGACACTCAGGACACTCCACTCAGGTCAGAGTGGAGTCACTCTGAGCTAACGGTTCTCTTCTGTCCGAGAGGAACTGGTGACCAAGTGTTTGCTAGAAAGCTAATGGTCCTGGTACGGCTATGGTTTGCATGAAAAAAAAAATCCTAGATTTCTATAGGCTTTGAAACTGGCTAAATGTGTATAGGGAATTCTTCATTTAAAAAAAGACATTGTTTCTTTGGGGGTGGGAATAAAGAGCTTTGCACATGCCTCGAAGCTTTGATACGTGCAGGTTCGAATACAGAGCTGCAAGGAGTATTTGTTTGACTAGAGAAACAATTCTAGGCTTGTTCTTTCAAATGTCAGAAGTAAGTCTACAAAGTTTTGGTTAATGTCAGACATATCAGTATTATGAATGAGATACTTGTTGGAATAAGGAAGTAAAATGTAAACTCTTTTAAACAATTTTTCAAATATTTGGAGCAAGTGAGAGCACCACTGTTTTGAATGGTGTGTGATTAAACACAGAAAAGGCCAGGTATAGGGCACTATTTAAGGAAACTTCTTAAAAATGCTTTTCAGGTTTAGATATCTTTTGTCTGAAAGTAGGGACAAGCTTCTCATTCTCTAGCTTCAGGAATAAGAGTTCAGTGCCTTGGTGCGAAGGAGACAAAGAATGGAGACAGAGGTTCAGGTGTTTTGGGGAAGAGAGATGCTCAAACATGGAGCAAGTGATTATTTTCAAGAGAGTCCTAAAAGCGGACTATTTTCTGGGTATCCTGAAGCCTACAGTAAGGATACAAAGTGTGAATACTCTTTCTGTTGGTATTTATCTTCTTCTAGATGTTGGATCTCATTGGGGAAAAATTGTTAACTAAAGACTATTGCTTTTCTAGATGTGGTCAATGGATAAAGGACCTATTGAGGTTTGTAAGAAAGCCTCAGTACTAGAGAGATACTATATTGGGTTACAGCTGCTAAGGTCAGAATAATAAGGCTTACTATTTTATTTCAGAAAACAGCTAGTTGAATTTCTGAATTGGCTTTTTTTGTGTTAGCCTAAAAGAAAAGTGTGACCATCCATACAGGTTTCTTTGGTCACAAAAAACTGAGCTCCAATGAAAAAATCAGAGATAATTACATTTCTACACACAAGAACTAATCATTTTGTGGTTTGAGTGTTAATTGGGAGAAAATGTTATTATTATATTGTGTCTCCTTTCCTAAGTTTGGAAGCTGTGAAAATGTACACTCTTATTTCATTCTTTTGGTGGTTATATTGTCGCCTTGAATACAAAATTGAGAATGCAGACATGGCTATTTAATGTATGCAAAATAAAAATATATACTTCACACGTGCACACACATAGGTATATATATGCTTATTTTTATATAAAAATCTCTGGAGAAATAGTATTATTGGAGAATTTCTCTTAATTCTATTCCAATAGGAGGAAGGAGACACAAATGTGAATGGAAAATGTGCATCAAATATAACCCATAGTGTAAGACATACCAACCTAGAGATTATGTCTTTTTTGTGTGTGTGTGTGACTTGATCCCTGAAGTTTGAGTATTCTTGTAAGTTTTTCATGGTACAATATAATTTATCTGTGTTGCATAGTCACGTGTGGTGACATGTTTACTTCTTGATAGTATTTTTTTTGCAGCATGTGATTTGGGTAGGTTTACACTGAAATAATAAATACGAACCCAAGTATCTCTGAGAAGCTACTCAAAATTCAAAGTTTTGTAAAGGGACTTGCAATTTCTAAAATGGTTTCTGAGGGCAGCCCAGGTGGCTCAGCGGTTTAACGCCAACTTCAGCCCAGGGCGTGATCCTGGAGACCCGGGATCGAGTCCCACATCGGGCTCCCTGTGTGGAGCCTGCTTCTCCCTGCCTGTGTCTCTGCCTCTCTCTCTGTGTCTCTCATGAATAAATAAATAAAATCTTTAAAAAATAATAAAAAAATAAAATGGTTTCTGATACCGGACCTTGGTCATATCCAAAGGCCAGTTGTTGGAGTGAAGCTTCACTGTGGCATGCTTCTATGATCTATATGTATGCACCTCAAAATCCAAGGGTGTGTGTGTGTGTGTATGTACATGTTCTAAAAGTGGGACTTTATCCTGTCAAAGATGGCTCAGAGGCCTCAAGGAATGGGGCAGTGGCTTATTTGTGTTCCTGTGAAAAGATGTGACCCATGGGTGTGAACTGCCACTTGGTTGAAGAATATTAATACCGACAGGGTGGATGTTTCTAAGAGAGAGAAGAGCAGAAAAGCAATTGCACACTACTCAGTTAGAATCCACAAGAGGCGGACGGAGCCTCAGACAGTGGGCTCGAGCCGAAGAGCGTTGTACGGTCTCTGCCAGCGCTCTTCTCCATCTGCAGGCCTTCACCTCTGATGTGCTCGCCTGGGCCTTTGTTCTCATGTTCTTTTCCCAGGCTGGGCCCATTTCCATCTTACAGCTCTCCCCAGGAAGCGGTTCTCTGAATGCTCAATCTAACTTGATCCACTCCAACCTTCTTCCCAAACACAGGTCCAGTTACCCCATCATTTTGACAGTGGGACCCCTTTTTTGTCATTGCCATTCATCTCTTTTCTGTTTATCTCCCTGCTAGCTGATCCAGTCCAGCTTCTTGACTTTCAGTGACTCCTGAATCTACCCCTGTAGCCCAAACATCTCTGGTGAACTCCAGAATCAGGTATCCAAACTGCCTACTGGACATCTCTGCTTGGATGTCTGGAAAACACCTCAAATTTGACAGGCTTAAATGAAAGACTCTAACCACTCTGTTTCCCACCCAACCACTCCTTACTCGGCCTTCCAATATCAGTTGATGGAAAAGCTACCCATCACTTTGCTCAGAACAAAAAGTTCCAAGTCATCCCTGGCTTCCTTCCCTCTCTTTCCTCTTATATCTTATCCACTAGATAATCCTTTGTGGAAACGAGGATGGTTTATCTTAGCACCCATCTAGAGTCTAAATATGGTGTATATTTTTAAATATTTTTCTTTTTTATTTTATGTATTCGTTTATTTGAGAGACAGAGAGAGGGAGGAGGGGCAGAGGGGGAGAGAGAGAATCCCAAGCAGGTTCTGCACTGAGCATGGAACTGGACACCGGGCTCGATCTCATGGCCATAAAATCATGACCTGAGCCAAAACCAAAAGTCAGACACTTAACTGACTGAGCCACTCAGGCACCCTCTTTTTTGTTTTATCATTTTCTAATGGAAATTTGATAAGTCCTGTCATACACACTCAGTTCTCCAAAACTGTTAAATGTCGATAACTTGTGTAGGCTAGGCTGTTACTGGTTAGCACAGGAATTAGACTTTCTTTTTAGCATTTAAAATTTTCCAAATGTCAGGTTTATGTTAAATCAGATTTTAAACACTCAGGGAATTACATATTTCAAAGCTCTAAATACTTTGACAATATATATAATTTTAAAATGATACAGCTTTTAGAAGTTGTGGGGGCAACAGCAGTTACTATATAGGTGAAACTACACAGGATGTATAAAGTGAACACGTAGCGTGCATGGGTAAAAAGATGCTATAATCTCACATCGCTATTTCTTTAGAGCCAAATTGGGAGTTAGATAATTCCATCATGTATCTTTTTCAAAGTTTTGGATTACTAATGCATCCCACGATTACATTTTACATCTCTAAAACAGTAATAAGACATTGGTTATTTTTGGAAGATATTTGTCTAAAAAAGATAGAACTAACAAAACCATACAATTTGTCTGAACACTACATCCTCTTATTTAAGGTAAAAAGTAAAATCTTTTGCAATGGCAACGTAAGATTGAATTTCTTTTATAAATCTACAAACATTAAACTATATATCAAAATATATATTATATATTTATAATAAATAATTATAAATTTATAATAGTATATTATAATTATAAAGGGAAATATAAAAAATTAAAATAAATAAATAGATAAAGGGACAATACTCAGTTTCAATTCTGTGAGGTTTTTTTTGTCGGGTAGTTGAAGTAATGTTAATGGAAGATACTCAGAAAACAACCCAAATAGGGCTAAAACCTTAGCCTCTACCATAGTGTAAGTTTCTTTCCCTTGAAAACAGATCAACAATGCAAAATGCTTGTTCTTGAGCACAGTATTTCAAATTAGCCTTATCTTTTCCATAGTCGTATGAAGGACAATACGTAACAACCAATCCCAGAGTTTAAAGTGCCTTCGTTAAGTTTCTTACCTGCTTTTCCTCTTTGATATTAGCGATAATTCAGAAACAGATCCCGTATTTCCAAAGAAGACTAAGAAATAACACTGACAGCAGGAGCCAGTGTGCACAGAGTAATCACTGTACTCCAGGTTCTCTTGCAAAGGCTTTACGTACATGAACTCATTTAATCTTTGGATCCACACTTTGAGGTAGGCACTATCATTTTTACCTAGCCTACAGATGGAGAAATGAAGTCCAAAGAAGTTTGTGATACTTCCCAGATCCATGCATTTACTAAGTGGTAGATCCGGGCTTCCAAGGCAAACTGACTGATTTTTACAATTTACCTTAAGTTTCAGTTGGACAAGAGGAGTAAGTTCTGGAGAAATGTGATTCTAGTTAACAATTCTCTCTTGTATATTTAAAATTTTCCAAGAGGAGTGTGGTCTTCTGATTATTTAACTTGATATAAGGATATAGTTAGAAATTCTAGAGAAATATGTATTCCTTAAGCAACTGTTTTGAAAACACAGTCATTTTGTTGCCGAACAGATACACGGTGATTCATTATTGAGTTAAAGTCACAGTTTGAAGTAGACAACCTGAGATTAAAGTCACTACAGAGTGACTCGGAGAAAAGTAGCTCCCATGAGAAATTTATGGCTTAGATTTCAGGCCTGTAAAAAACTGGATTTCTACTGTTTTTAGAATAGCTGACATGACTAGTTTTCATCAGGTGCCCGTAGAACCACATTCATCTGAGCGCCAGCGAGTGTAGGCGTGTGGAAGGCACACCAAGCTCTTCACAAAGGATTTCATCTGTGGGTTCTTTTCCTTCACGTCTGACGAACACAAGATACATGTTTTCTTCTTCCTGAGGAAAGTAAACTATTTATTCCATCCCAGGAAAAAAATATATTATCTTTGAGATTTTAATTCATCAAATCCTTGCATCCTTAACAAATGCAAACATGAGAAGGCTTCGAAATAGGAACAGACCAGAAATAATTTATAGTCTTCACACTTGAGAACTTAGTCTTAGAGATTCTTTGTCCTAAAGAGGAGTAAGGGACAGGTGGGTCTAGGGAGGGAGAGACATGTAGAGGGCTACGGGATTGGGCTTACAGAAATCCCCAAAATGCAGAGATGTAAGGAAACCAGAGATAAGGGAACACTTTAGACCACCCTGCCCTAGGTGTGTGTGGGGCGGGGGGTGGAGGGGTTGGCCTTTTTTTAATGGCAATCACCTGTGATGGACAAAGAATAACCAGAACCTAAAATAAGGAAGCCATTGAAGATGGTATCACAGTCCTTACTCAAACCAGGACATCACAAGAATAAGGCCAGAAGCTCCCTGGTCAGTCCTAAATGCAAGACTGTCGGTGGAGGCCCCCGTGGGCAGCCCTGTGGGTCCCCTCTCACTCCTGAGAGCTCTCTCTGGATCCTTGCTTCCTGAGCTTCCTGAGCTTTGCTCATGCTCCTTTGTCCTTGAGATTCATTCCTCAACTCCATGAAACAAGAACCTCACTCTCCTTCAAAGGCATTTATAGATGTACATTAAGGATTTTGTTTCAACAGTATGAACTTTGGAAATTATTTAGGCAATGTTCTATATTAACTTTTATCAGAACACATCTTCTCTCTACAGATAATATGTGTGTGTGCATATACACATATATAATACACATATATATATAATGGTATATATATGGTGTAGTGTATATGACATATAGTATACATAAGATCATTCATAATTCTCTTATATAAATATTTTTAAAATTCCTTTTTTTCCCTTTCCTGGCTAAAAAATACACTAAATGTCTTTAAAAATAGACAACCTAAAAAAAAAATAGACAACCTACTAATATTTTGAAAGAGATTTGAGCATCACAGACTAGAATAATATGGTATTGCCTATGGAGCTGTTTACAGTCCTTGAATTTTAAAGAAATAAGTCTTGAAGTGGCGTCAACCCAGAGACTTTGCAGAACAGATGGCCCCCCACTCCGGCTTCTTTTGTAAAGACTGAGAAAATGAGGTCAATTGGCATCTTTTGATAAATTGCCTACAGTGAATCATGGTTTGGGATAAAGTGTTTTTGTTTTTGTTTTTCCTTGAAAGAGATGGCATTTTAATGAATAGGCACCCCTTCAAAGCATTTAAATATCAATAAAAGTGAATTCGAGCAGAGAAAGGAAGAAAAAGGCAGACTACACAGGCTTGAGGGAATTTTTACATTAAAAAGTAAAGCCCGCCTGGGTAAAGTGACTGAAGCAAAGTCTGGCTACAGTATGTTAATGGGGAAAGCGGATCTGAAGTAAATCTGAAACTGGAGTCAAGAAATGATCTCACCAGTAAAGTGAGGTGGTTATTGCTGAGAAACGAACTAGCAGCGCAGCCCAGGATTTTAGCAGTAAAGCAACAGCATCCCATAAGCCAAAAATAAAATAAATTTGCTGCTTTAAAAAAAAAATTCACAAAATTTACATTTAATAATACAAGCTGTGTTGATTTTATTTTGTTCATTAACATAGAAGAAAGTTTTCATGATGTGTTTGCTAAGAGAGAGCAATAACATAAAAGCTGATACCCTTTTAAATGTGATCAAACTTCCCCTCTTCAAAGAATATATACTCAAATCTAAGGCAGATCTTGAACCATCATATAAAGATGTGTTAAATTATTTATTGTTTTCGGTAAAAGAAGAGGAAAACAGGTTTCAGAAGATAATCATGTGACAAAACTAAATTTGGCCACTTTTAAATAAGCAAATGTTTATATAATTTGACAGATGGGATTAATTCCTATTCTAGACATGATAGCAATTTCCTTACATAATATTTATATTTATATATTATATATATATATATATATAATATATAAATACACTTTAGGAATCTTTATCTCTTACCCTGATCTGTTCTCAGTTTTGTTGGGGGGAAATTAGTTTATCAGATTATGTTACACAAAAATCCACCACTGGCAAGTTTCTCTGAACATTAAAGAGATATACTTTTTTCCATTATATATGTGTGTGTGTGTATATGTGTACACACACATATATATACTCAATAAAAAGATATAATAATATATAGCGTATATTACATATATATTACATATATTACATATATGTATATATAATGGAAAAAAGTATATCTCTTTAATGTTCAGAGAAACTTGCCAGTGGTGATTTTTAATACACACACACACACACAGACGCACACACACACATCCATCAACAATCCTAAAATGGTCCTTAAGAGGCTTGGCAAGACTTTGGTGAAAATATTACTAAGTATTAAATAGTGAAGAGCCTGCTTACCAGTAGCAGTTATAAAGTGAGATACTTTCTGTTTCATCTGCATTTTCTTTCTGCCCATTCAGAACCTCAGACAGGCAACAAGCAGAGGGTTTATTGAGTTCCAAGTACTGTCTGCATTACTTCAGACCTATGGAGAGCGAGTTAGGTGAGGTCCTGCCTGGTGAGTCCAACACTCCCTCAGGGTAAAGAGACCACAAACAACACACTGAAAACTAGAAACCTAACATACATGTCAAAGCAATTTAAAATTTCAAATTAAAGATCAGGATAATTTTAAGGAATTTTGTTCATCCTGTTTTAGAGTTGTTAAATAATGTAAGTCATGTTGTCCAGAACTGACTCCTCACAGAAAAGAGTTATTTTTTTTAAGATTTTATTTATTTATTCATGAGAGACAGAGAGGGAGAGAGAGAGAGAGGCAGAGACACAGGCAGAGGGAGAAGCAGGCTCCATGCAGGGAGCCTGATGTGGGATTCGATCCCGGGACTCCAGGATCACACCCTGAGCCAAGGCAATCGCTAAACCGCTAAGCCACCCAGGGAACCCCAGAAAAGAGATTTATGAATCAAAATGTTCATAGTGTTTATAAAAACTCCATTGAATATAATGTTCTTCAAATTTATAAAATCACATCACACTCATACTTAGATCAAACCATGAAGAATTTAAAAAAGTATCATGTTTTATAATTTATGTATATATAATTTTCATATAAATATTATATAAGTACATATATTAAATATTGTAAGTATTATACATGTAAAATATATAAAATTTATATATAAGCATTATATATATTTATTTACTTTTTCCATATATATATATATACACACAATATACTATATATACACATACCTCAATATCATATATAGTATTATATATTACATAGATTACTATAGAATATATTATAGTAATATTATATATAATATATAGTTTTATTATTTAATATATATTTATACATATGTAATTTATTATAAGTATTAAATATATAATATATAAATGTATTATAAAATATTGTATTATATATTTAAAATATGTAACATTTATATGTATTACATATACTTATATATTATATATACATAATGCTTATATAATATATTATATTATTTAAGTTTATATCATATATATAATATTCTATCCTTAAGATAGAAAAAGAAATAACCTTTCCTATCATTCTCTGCTTAAATTCTAAAATAGGGATCCCTGGGTGGCGCAGCGGTTTGGCGCCTGCCTTTGGCCCAGGGCGCGATCCTGGAGACCTGGGATCGAATCCCACGTCGGGCTCCTGGTGCATGGAGCCTGCTTCTCCCTCTGCCTGTGTCTCTGCCTCTCTCTCTCTCTCTCTCTCTGTGTGACTATCATAAATAAATAAAAATTTTAAAAAAATCCTGAAATAAAACTTTAAAAGATATTAGCATAATTTGCAACACTATAAATTGAACCATTACTAAAACTACAGAAGCAGGGCTAATTAGTTCAAGTATCCCTGACCCTAGGTTAGCATCATCAAACTGAATACAGGGCCTGAAGTGAGTGAGACGAAGACAACTGATGAATAACAACTGGTTGAAATATTATTAGTGAAAAAATATCTTCTAAGAAAAATAGAAGATAAGTGATTCATTGTTTTTTAAATCTCAAGAGAAATGTAGGCTCTACTCAACTATGGGACTCTACTATTGTTACTATTTAAGATTAATTTCTCCTAATAGTAAAATTCCAAATGCTGAGGATGCGAACAAAGATTTAAAATCCAAGTGTTTGACTTAAAAACTCAAGGACCAATTTCCTTTCTAGCCCATGATCCCTTGGTCCAATATGAACTTCTATCTTCACTACTATTGATAGGGAATATGAGCTCCATTCCCTTTGATGGCCTTTTTTTTTTTTTTTGACTTTTATAGCAGTTCTGAAAGGTTGGATATAGTACTTGATGGATTTCTGAGACCATATGCTCCGTCTCAATTTTTAGTTAGTATTAAATCTAGGCCAGAAACAGTTGTCTTTCATAGTTTTCAGATGTCCAAACAGAAAGATCTAAATAATGAGTGTCAGAGATCCTTTTCAGCATTCAAAAAAATCCATATACTGTGAAATATCTGTCCTATACACTTTTAATTATCTTGAAACTAATTATATAAATATGAAATAATTTTCATGTGAGGAACAGTGCTTTACCATATCCCATTAAGCAGATAGTAGGTCTCTTTCTTCTTTCCTTACACTAAACAATGCTCAAACCACAGCTTCACCTAACGGTGCAATTTTGTAACCAGTAAATGCCCGTTGAGATCACTTGTCTACTCCTTCATTGATAGTTGTGAGGAATAAAGCCTGGAGAACATCCGCGTCTTGCTTTGTTCAGTTCTTTCATCTTTACCTGTCTTGTGAACCTGCCTAGGATCCTTCATGTGTTCGTCATTCCCAAGCTCTCACCTGGTCTCTGAAGCGCAGCAGTTGTTGACAAGGGCCCGTCAGAGTTCATGCAGGGCAGGAGGAAATTAAGCTGTTCCTATTTCAACTCGGTTTCATAATGGACATTTGGAAAGTGAGAAATCAAATTGTTTCTATACAAAATAATAATATTAAAACCTTCTTGGCAGGTACAGATACTTGAAAGATGGGCTCCAATGGGTGCAAATCAATGATTTTCAACTGGGAGGGGGGAGAGTATTTGATTTTTATGTTAATCAAAGGTGGTCTGGGGTAGAAGCAGTGAGAAAATGCTGGTCTGGATGGTCTGCGCTGTGACACCGTGATAAGGACTCTTCCATATTATGTTTGATTGAGGAAAAGTAATTTATTCTAAGAAGTTTTTTTTTATTATTTTTACTAGTGATACCACTATATATATAAAACGTGGTATCATATATATACATATTTTTTTCCTTCCATTAGTAAATTTTCCCAAATATCTCTTGGTCTATTTAAAGATGTGAATGTTGTCATTCTGTTTATATTTTCTTTCTTTCTTTCTTTCTTTCTTTCTTTCTTTCTTTCTTTCTTTCTTTCTTTCTTTCTTTCTTCTTTTCTTTCTTTCTTTCTTTCTTTTCTTTCTTTCTCTTTCTTTCTTTCTTTCTTTCTTTCTTTTTCTTTCTTTCTTTCTTTCTTTCTTTCTTTCTTCTTTCTTTCTTTTTCTCTTTTCTTTCTTTTCTTTCTTCTCTTGTCTTCTCTTCTTCTCCTTTCTCTTTCTTCCTTTCTTCTTTTCTTTCTTTCTTCACCTTTCTTTCTTCCTCTTCCTTCCTTCCTTTCTTTCCTCCCTCCTTCCTTCCTGCCTTTCTCTCTTTTCCTAATGCAAAGTTAGGTTGGGGGTTAAAGATTATTGTCTAGTGAGGTATTTATGTATTTAATGTTTTAAATCTCATGTCCATCATTCACTCTGGCATTGTGCTTTCTGAGATACGATGTAGAGAACAATTCTACACTGCCTCTTCCTTACAGGACTTTGATAATGTGGGAGGGTGAGGGATAGAGAGTCACCGTCTTGGAAGTGTAACTTCAAACTGAGTTAGGGTTCTCTGAAAACACTGGACAAATCTGACTCGGAAGTTGCTTGGTTGTGGAGTGCTGGCTGGGATATCCCCTCTGAGAACTCTCTCCTGTATTTGTGACATTTGACCTGGAAGCTAAAATAATTAAACCTCATAGCACAGAAATTTTGCTTTAAAGAGGATACGTAACCAAAGTATGCATTTTGTTTGTTTGTTTAATTTCTAAAGGAGAAATTGTCACCAATTCACCTTAAACACGCAGGTTTTGAAATTTCAATTTAGATAAATAGCCTGGAAATAATCCTTGAATTTCAGAGCAGCAATGAGTGTAAACATTTTGAAATATCTGTACAATACTATGAAAACACCCTTGATGCTTGTGAGTAACACAGAGTTACTGCTAGCGCTTCTTTGGTTTGCTGTCTACATAACTGAAAGGGATACTACGTTTTAGTTAAAGGTTAGTGAAAATAAGTAGGTAATTGTTTCTCCCCTTCAAGTTCATATGCCTCTTGAATTCCATCCACAGATCTCTTCCATTAAGTAATCTGATGGAGAAAATGTAATGATTCTTCTTAGCTCAGTTTACCCAAATAAGGAACTTCCACAATTTTGATTCAGTATCTAGATAGTTACCTTACACGTAGCACTGGGATATTCTGAGTAGTTTTATTCATCCTTATCTTTGTCTTCGGAAGATAGATATCAAATAGAGAGCTCCAATACCCATGCCCTTAAAATTCTTACAGAATGCTGCTTGGGTGGCTCAGCCAGTTAAGCGTCCGAATCTTGATCTCAGCTCAGGTCTTGATCTCAGGGTCTTGAGTTCAAGCTTTGCGTTGGGCTCCACATTAAGCATGGAGCCTACTTAAGAGAAAAAAAGTCTTAAACTATTTTTCCCTAGGCAAATTATAGAAACTTAGTTGCCCAGATTGTCAAATTGTAGGAGAAACATCCAGATTATATTTCATTTTAAACGAGGTGTAATCAATTGAAAAGTTATCTTAAATTTCAAGAATATTATAAGACATCAGGTCCTCTTAAAGAGAAGTCATTTTTTTTTAATTCCCGAAGACAATTCTAATGTTATGTTAACCTTGTGATGCATCAACTTAAAAACCTAAAAGTATTCATTATTAGAGTAGCTTCGATTGAGATTCTATGAAGTATCGAGTACTACACTAGATGTTTCAAACATCACAGAAAGCTGCGAGGTCAGATGAAGGAGGCTTCTTTTGCAAAGGTGGAAACTGAGACTCAGGGTTTTCTGGCTCCCATGCTTATGTCAATTCTTCATGTGAAAGCATTTGATAGAAACCATGCACTGCAATTAATGATGTTATAGAAAAAAGCATAAGCTGGAAAATATCACATGGCAGGTTACAAAACTGCCCTCTTCTTGCACTGCACCTTGGCTGCCAAGGCCTCCTCGTGGAGAAAATCCTTTATTATGGTAGAGTTTTTCTTCAAATGCTGGAAGACGTTTTATTTCCATTTCAAGACCCTATGTTAACATTTTAAGAGTACCTGCAAGAACAGCTTTCAAGAGAGAACTTTGGTGATGATGCCTTTGCACTTATTTTAATTTAATGGATGTACTTTGTCACTGAGACCCTCATATGAATTGCCACTCTCTCTTTTCTCTCTGCTGTGTTGGGCTGGTTTAGGGGACTTAGATGTTGGCGGTGGCTGTGGCATTTCTGGGTCCTGGCTTTTCCTCCTCAGTCCACTTTTCACAGTCCCACTACACCCAAGCCTTCAGTATGGAGAGTTCTCTCTCTTTCTCTCTTTAATCACCTTCACTCTCAGGAGAGCCCATCAATTATTTTGGGTAAATATGCTATTTGCAGGCATCGAACTCTCAAGTTTATAATGTCAATCAAAACCTTGCCTGTGGGCCCCGTCTTGGCGTATGTTACTCCTTAATTATCTTTTGCTCTTGGATGCCACATTTTTTTTTTTTAACCAAACATATTAACCTCCACCTCACACTATTCTTTTTTTTTTTTTTTCAGCAAATGTGCCTATCAACCTATCTAGTCACGAAAATCATATATTAGGAATTTTCCTTGATTCCCTTTTTATTTCTCTTTCGCCTCCAGGTATCCATCCCACAATCCTAGCAGTTGCGCCACCAAAAGATTTTCAACATATGTGCGTTCTGTCCATCTCAACTACCAGCAATGTTCTCATTTTCCCCTAAATTCGTTGATTTTAAGAAACGTTAATACAACACCTACCCAATAGACCAGTTATTGCTCTAACCCCAAGAAATTCAACACTGAACAACAGCAACTCCAAATCTAAGGGGGCTTACAATAAACATTTATTAATCACCTTTTCTTTGTAGGAAGCATAACAATAACTCTATTGGTGGGAAAAGTATTGCAGTGGTATTTTGTTCTTTGCGTGAAGTTCTGTCGTTAATTATTCTCATTTCTTTGAACGTGACAAGGCAAAATCAAAGTTCCTTTTAGTTGTCTCGCTGACTAGGTTTCGAGTAGGTTGTGATAAGTTATTAGCCAGTGAAACATGACCCACTGTACAGACACTCAGCACTTGAACTCTTATTTAAGGAATTATGGATCTTGACTTGGATGATATTAGTGCTCTCTCTGCTCTGATTACTGAAATTACATGTCATTTATGAAACCGTTTTAGTATAATATTCCTTTCTCTGTTGATTACCACATGATTGCTTTAGAACAACTTTTTATTGTTGTTCTATTCTCAAAATGTGGTGTTAACCAAAAGGGTCTAGGATTTCAAAGGTCAGTCAACCTAGAAGATATGCCCGATTTCACTGTTTGAGATCAGGAAAACAAAACAAAACAAAAAGTTAGATCAACTTTTGAAAAAAAAAATTAGGAAACTTAGACAAGTATTTTAACAGATTTTTTTTTTTATTTTTCATTCTGGCAACTGGGTAACTGGACAGTCGTTAGGATTCTGAAGAACATGACTTGTTTTTCATGAGAGTTTCAGAAGCTAGCCAATTGGTAAGGTAAAAAAAAAATATTCTCATTCAGGACTATATTTTCTAATATTTTGTTTTCTATTGATTTTCAAAATTCTTTGGTTAGTTCTAGAAATAATGGAGCAAACAATGAATTCTTAATAGATAATCAAAGAGAGTTCATAACCTTAAAATAATAAATATTTTTGAAATGAGGGAAATACCAGTAATGCAATTTTTGTCTATATATCACTGCGTGAAGTTTAATTTTAGTTAAAAACATTCTGTTTTCACAATCCTGAAGAGATTATATTTTCCATAGTGCACAGGGCATTGATATGCATATTCTCATTAAAATTCTTCATAGAATAAACATGCTTCATTTTTATTTGAATATGTATTTTAATAATTTGTTGTGTTAGTGCTTTCAACGATCAGCTTGTTAAGCTTTACAGCGTTATTTGCTATTTTAACAAAAAGTTTATACATTCTAACCATGTCAGTTTACATGAAAATACAACTTTCCCAATTATTAAAAGAGAAAAATTTGGCAGAAGTTCAGCAGGCTATGGCCTAGTATATCAATATCACAACGTAAAACAGAACTCCTCCCCCTCCCTCAACTACTGAGTATAATCTATACTGGAAAAGTCTTACTCTCATCTTTTAGTTCCCTTCAAATGCCTAACCCAGTGACTGGAATGTATTTAGAACTTCATAATTATTTGTTGAATGAATAAAAATACCAAGAATTGACTTAATTGTTGCCATGCATTATTTACACTTCCAAATAACGTTCAAATATATAGGATGCAATTGTGAGCAAGAGGGGGATGCATATTATTTCCTGTCTTTTAAACAAAATTGCCAAAGCACAACATGGACAGTGAGTGATATAAATCACTTGACTGGACATTGCATTTTCAACTTTGTTGGTGATTAATTTCTGCAAATTTTCTATGTTTTTTTTTAATTCTCTCTTAATGTTTTTTTTTTTTTTAAGATTTTAGCCAACAGGAATTATGGTATTAAATTCTTGAGAGCTTTATTTCCAACAGATAATTCTACGTCCCTCCCTAATTTAGTGAATGTCTGGTAGAAATGGTGAAAAGAAAGCTCTTTGGTGCTTCCTCCCCCTCCTGGCTGAGTTCCATATTACAGTCTTTCTGGCGTAAATCCATGTGACATAGAAAGCTTCTAGCACACATGGGTATTCCCAATTTTCTTTAGTTTTTGTTTAGGTTCAAATTGTTCTCTCATAAAAAAAAAATGTTTTAGTGTTGTGGTAGGCTTGTTTACACGTGAATTCAAACAAACGACTGTGAAAAGAGCATGATATTAGAAGTCTCAAAAAATGTCGCTATGGAGTGGGTGGGCATCAAGGAGTTATTGTTAATTTTACTAACTTAATAACTACATTCTAGTTATGTAAGAAAAGGTCCAAATTTTATTTTATTTATTTTTTTAAGGTCCAAATTTTAGACATGTATGCTTCTGTGTGTAGGAGTAGAAAAACGTGACAGCTGGTATGTGCTTCAAAATACATGATCAAAAAATAAATAAAAGTTAGATGCTTCAATCAAAAGTAATGTTACTTTTGGTGCCCCAGGGGTTGACAAGGACCAAATTTGGGGGAGGGGGTGAGAAATTGACTGAGAGTAATAGGTATAGGGCATTTCTTATACCAGTTACTCTGACTTTTTGCCCACCTGATATTATTTTCCAAATTAGGGTATAAAACATGTACTTCAGTGTGATTCGTTGAAAACACCCACAACTATTGCCAAGTAGACATAAAATTCACACACTGTTGGGACTAGAGAAAGTAATTTAACTATTACCGAAGGTGAGGATAAAACATACAAATAGCAGAGATGCAGTCTCAGGTTTGAGGGTAATTTGGATAATTTGGTAGATTTAAAATGCCCCTGGTACCAGCCATTCCCTCAAAATCACTCCCAGCTACCTTGTGAAGCCCGATCAGAGTGAAAGGAGCCTTGCTTAGGAGTGAAATAAGGAATGTGGGAGAAGAGCATGTGGTGGCGTCTTCACAGAGGACAGGGACGCCGAGGCGATGTGGCTTCGACACCCATGGGACAGGCATCAGGACTGGGTGTGCAGCTTCCTTCTCACCTCACTCCTGTATAAATTCTTTCCATGTTAGACATTATGGAGTTTAAACACAAATTTTGTCTCAGGATGTTCATTTAAACAAATTCAGAGCAACCAAAATCCTCTTGGAGTGACTTTCAAGGGCCCCTTGAGACCAAAATCCAGATTAGAAATAACATTTGCTGTAAAAGATGCTGAGGCTGATGATAACAACAGCCGTCTTGATTAGGGACTTGTTGAACATCAAAGACTACACTAAATACTTCTTCACCAGGCCACTCTGTGCTTGCCACAAACCCACGCATTAGTTCTTTTTTAAAGGTCATTTTGTTGAGCTGTGGTTGTTCTATACACACCTGATCTCTATTTTCTGATTTCAACTTGATGAGTTTGGAAAGATAAATATAAGCATAAAAAAGGAAAAATCTAATGGCAGGTCCCGTTTTCCGGGCGAGAACCATAAAGTGTGGAGAGGTTAAGCACCTTCCCCGCATCCTCCCAGCTAACAGGAAAGGTAAGACCACACCCGTTCTGGTCCGAACAGAGCCTGAGCTCACCCAGCAAACCATAACTGGTTCCCACCAAGAACATCCCTGGAACAAGGATGAGGATGGCCTTGCCAGTCTCTCCAGCCAACGCTACTGATGTTTTCTATTACTTTTTTTTTTCTTTTTTTTTTCCTTTTAAACAAATCCCTAAAATTAACCACATTGCTGAATCACATTTTCCAAGATAGCTGCTAGTTATTTTTCTGATTGCAATTATACATAATTACTCTGTCGGATTTTTGTCCACATTATTTTTCTTAAGCAATGACCTCAACTATTCTGTATTGAATGGAATCAACCTCACAGAGGACTCTCTCAAGCCACAGAGGTCTCTGTGTTGGATTTACTCAACCACAGCCAGGTATCAGCAGCCTCTCCTCTTCAGTGATAAGTAAGTGCATTGATGTAGAACCTGCTTTTCAGAGGAAAAGCGCTACACTTTTTAAAGTGTCTTGTATACCTCAAAGCCTTGGATGTGTGCAACTTCCATAAGCTTAATTAGAGTTATATTTGGAAGAACTGGAGGACATATTTTAATTAGATAGCTTTAAAAATATGTCTTATTACAATGTTGCGTTCACGCAGAAATCCTCAGGTGCTGTATTTATAACTTTCATCAAAGTCAGGAAACGAGTGAATTTCTAGAGCACTAAAGTGATGGGAAATGGGAAATTCTGCTTTTTCGGTTGTTACCACCGGCAGGAGCTGAGCGAAGACAGTGTGGGTCTCTATTACTATACTTGCACCTTCCTGTGAGCTTATAATGATTTCAACATAAAAGAGTTTTAAAATCTGCTTCTTAAAAAAAAAAAAATCACAAATGTATACATCAAGAAATTCAGGTCCGGATAATTGAGTCACTAGTTTCAGTTTTGCATAAGTGAAAAATAGCTGGAAAAATAAATAACTGAAAAAGAAAAAAACACTTTTAAAAATCTGGAAAAAAAAAAAGTGGCATCTCTAAAGAAGCTTAAGTTAGAAGTCAGCATGATTAATTTTTTGATTAACAGAAGAAATGACCAGAATAAATTTCTGAGCTGAGAAATACAGGGGTGAAAATTTCGTGGTAAATTATTTTTATGTAAAAATCAGTCTTTCATGATGAAAGCAAGAGATATTATTTCTAGGTGATTGGAAGTACAGCATTCAAAACCCTTCTGTGCAGGCGCGGTGTGTGTGCATATTTGGGTCAGAGCAGCTACTGATAAAATACCTAGGACTGAACCGGAGCGAATATTCAACTACAAGATTCTGAATGGGAGGCAATTTCTCCAGGAAGGAGATTGAATCAGAACTCCCTCGCGGTGGCAACTGTATTTCTAAGGCACAGGCTACTTTAATCCCAGCCTCTGTTTTTAAAAATACTGGGAAAAAACTAACAAAGAAAACACTTGGTTTTTTCTGAGAGGTATCAATTTTTTCTTTAAAAAAACACGTAAAACAGACTTGCTCACTGAAGTCGGTCTGCTGTTAAGAGGATGATAGTCTTCAGACACTTCTCCCTCCGGGGGTGTCCAATTAGACGCCTAGACCCGCTCCATCATTTACTGTCGGGAACATCAAGACTGGGCTGATGGACACGGGAGGGCGACTTTGAGGATGGAGAAGCTTCTAATGTTAAATCATAGGATCGCAATCCTTTGAGGATGGAAAGGGCTCATCGGTAAGTAGTTGGAATAGTGTTGTGACAACCACG
The DNA here is from genome assembly GCF_048164855.1 of Canis lupus baileyi. NCBI lineage: Eukaryota > Metazoa > Chordata > Mammalia > Carnivora > Canidae > Canis > Canis lupus. The sequence goes on along the minus strand of NC_132852.1, from coordinate 2,900,332 downwards.
AGGCCGAAGGACGGGTGGCCGGTGAATTCACTCAATGGTCAGTGGATCAACCAAGGAAAGGCTTCTCGGTTGTAAGCGAGTCATGGGAAGGGCACATCACCCCAACAGGGACAAAGGCCCCTCCACGCCCCGGCCGTGTGCTAGTGTTAGGAGTGGGGCTCTGGAGAGCACTGTTGACTAAGTGTGCAGCTCTCCATCCAACTCAGAAGCTGCTCGTCGGAACAGGGCACCTCAGTCCGGCTGCCCCAGGGCTCTGCTCTGTAAGGGGGAAGGGCCCAGGGTGCCCCAGGGGTTGACAAGGACCAAAGAAGTCAATAGACGCGAGTACTTACCAGACTGGGGCGCACAGCAAGTACCCAGCGGTCGTGCAGGCCACGTTTAGTGATGCGCTCCCCCTGCGAGTACCTGGTCGTGGGACGTTCCTACCTAGGTGCTCATTGAGGTGTCAGCCCTTTTCTGTCCTAAATGCACTTGCCTGTTGCCCTGACCATCCATTGAGGGCAAGACTCTGCTCCCTTCCCAGCATGAGGCTTACCGGGGAGACTGGGAGCGTGGCAGCTGCACCCCCTCTGCAGGTAAAACCCCATGGCCACTGCTTGCTTCTAGGTTCTTCCACATTGGCCAACCAATGCTCAGCAGACTGTACTTAATGTAAGGCGGCCAACGGCGGCCAACGGATGTGTGTCCACTCAGTGGCTGTATCTCCAGGGCTGCAGCCGGGGCTCAGCAAACACTCTGGTCGATGTGTGAGCCATTGCTCGGGCCAGTTTCGACCACTTGTGTCACCCACCTGACGAGGACATACCTTGAAACACCACCTGGGAGGCCTCTTACCTGCTGCAGTGGAGCTCATAACGTGGCGCGGGGGTTCCCATCGTGAATCCACCTACAGCCTCTCAACTCATCTGTACCTCAGTTTCCCCATCTGTAAGACGGTGCTACTGGATACTGTGTAAGGAACGGACGGATAATAGATGTCATGTAAGAATCGATGACTCAGCAGCCTTACGAAGGGGACTGTCACCTTTACAAACATATCCCCTCCTCCATTTCTGCTGCATCTCCTTTAAAACACGCGCTGAGACCATGAAGCCTGGCCGACTGTTAAGTTTGGCCAGCCCGTCCGTGTCTATACCTGGGATCACCTGGATGGAGATGTGGAAGGGCCGGCCGAACTGGACTAGGAGAAAAGGACATTTTCCCTGGATGGCAAGATGATTCCACCACCTGCTTGTGGGGCCTTCTGTGTGTTAACAGGAGAGCAGGGCTCCCTGCTGGTGGTCGTTTTCCTTTCCTGACCGGAAGCTGCAGCTAACACTGCAGACGTTTGGGGGGAATTCTCAGAAAGATGCAAAAGTCTTAGGTCTTCTGAGGAGAGCAGCTGTGGGGGGACACTACGAAGACGTCGTGGGGCTCTCTATGGGAGAAGACGGCCCATGAGGAGACGACATGAGGCGTGAAGCTTGGTGATCTAAAGGTGTCTCCTTGTCACTGTGAGCCACTTCCTGGGCTGGCCGCTGCCACCACCTTTGGTCTCCCTGTGAGTCGGGGGGCTGATGCCCCCCTTCCCCTTCTTGTGCTGCATCCCAAGCGCTGCCGGCCTCACTTCCAGCAGGAAGAAACTATTCGGTTCCATTTGTGCATTCCTTCATTCCTTTGTGCTTTTTTCTTTGGTTTTATTTCTTTATTTAAATTCAGTTTGCCAACATACAGTACAAGACCCAGTGCTCATCCCATCAGGTGCCCCCCTCAGCGCCCGCCACCCAGTCACCGCACCCGCCACCCACCTCCCCTGCCACTTCCCCTTGTTCGTTTCCCAGAGTTAGGAGTGTCACATGGTTTGTCTCCATCTCTGATTTTTCCCACTCAGTTCCCCTCCTTTCCCCTATAATCCCTTTCACTATTTCTCATATTCCCTATATGGGTGAGACCATATAATGTGTGTCCTTCTCCGATTGACTGACTTCACTCAGCATCACGCCCTCCAGTTCCATCCACGTCGGAGCAAATGGTGGGTATTTGAATGCCCGTGAGGTAGCAGGTGCCCGGCGAGGTGCTAGGGACCCGGGGCCAGATGAAACCGACCCGGTTCCTGGTCTCGTGGAGCTTCACGTCTGCAGCAGGAACAGATGCTAGTATTCTCGACTAATACTTAACGTGCACGGCCGTTGTTCCGAGCCCCGCGTCTACACTGACTCAGGTCATCTTCACCAGCGCTTTCCGGAGCATATCACCGATGACGAAACTGGGCCACAAAGGGTTTGTGCGACTGGTCGGATTTATATTGCTGATCAGCAGAAGAACCGGGCAGCCTGTGCTCTTGCCTGTTCTAGAGTTTCTCCTATTTTAAAGAGATAGTCATCAAGTAAGCTCACAGATGTATAGAGCACGGCATGTCTTCTGTTGTGGGAAAAGGTGTGTGCACTCCACTGTGGGTGAAGAGTTACACTTTGATTTGAATATTTTAATATGCAAAGTATTTTTACCTTATATATCATCATTAGATCTTTGCAACCACCTTATGATGGAGAAAAGGCAGATTTATGAATTACAACGCAGCTGGTAAAGCCGAAAATGCCGCCTTCTGACTTTAAATCTGCTATCCTCCCTCTGGTGTTTTAATTTTTCTTACCTTTAATTTCCGAATAAAGCTCGCTTTACGCCCGTGCCAAATGAAGTAAGGACAAAAGAAGCCTTGCAGATACCTGAGGATTAATCTTTACAGAAAGACAACTTGAAAGCAGAGAAGGAAGGTACACCGAACCTTGAAAGAGTCTGCCTAAGTACACTAGCACTTATTACCTTTGCAAATCTTGTCGGGAGCTCCTATTCTAACTATAAAAAAAACACACTATAAAGTATCTTTAGCAACTACTTTATAAAGGTAGATCATTGGTACTCAAGAAAAGAAGGGGGAGAAAGAATGGAAAGAAAAGAAAATCATCCTGCCTAGATTCCAACTGCTGACCTTACAACCAAATAGTACTAAACACTTCACTTCCAAAGCATACAAATCAGGTGGAGCGGCAAGAAATCCTATAAAAATACCTACTTTGCATAAACATCCAAAAACCACTCTAGCAGCTGTCCTGCTTTGTCAAGCACGGAAAGCCCTTTTATTTTTTTACGCCCTCCCCCCCCCGCCCCCCCCCACACACTCGCAGATGAAAAACTAGACATTAAATTTCGGTCTTTTGACTCTTGCACCATTATCCTTTTAGATACAGGTTGATAGCCTTCAGGAATTGTTTTTTGTTTTTTTTTTTTTTTCTTTTCCCACTGATTAAATGAATGCCAAAAAGTACTCCTGTATAATATAGATCAACAAAAATAATGAGCCAATTCTATATGCCAGAGCCTAAGGGGAAAAAGAAAAATATCATCCTTACCCATCAGGAGTTCACACGGAGGAAGAGAAGTAAATAAGCAAACATAATTTTGCTGCTCTGTGATAGGACGTGTGCTCGAGGCAGAAAGAATGAGTGTTTTAGGGGCATCTTGCTTGTCAAAGCTGAATGGTCTCAGGAGATGAGGATGGGGGAGGATGCGACCTACCAGGGGGTCAGGCTGGCCCGGGGAGGGGGCGCTCCTCCAGTCGGTCAGGTGCAGAGGATGGGTGGGGGTGGCAGGGTGTGAGGCGGTCCACCCTCGGAAGTAGCCGCAAGTCCGAGTACCCGGCAGATAGTCGAGTTTTCCTGGGGAGATCAGTAGGTGTAAATGCCTGGAAAGAACAGTATGCGTCATGCTAAAAATGTCCTAGTTGTCTTCTCACAGGAAATTGGGTGGAGAGTAATTTTCAATACGAAAGTGAAATGGCAAGATGTTGGTTTTAAAGGATTTCTCTGCAAGCATGAGAGACGAAGGCTGAGAGGTAGGAGGGTGAACTTGGTAGGAAACACGAATCCGTGAAGCTACTTCCAGACACAGAAGCCTTGCTTCACAGCAGCGTAAAAATACCTGTTAATACTGGAAGCGTCATGGGCACCTGCTCAGGGCCCCAGGTCTGGGTTCTCCTGGGTTTACAAGCTGGCTTCCGACGGCCAGGCCTCTTGTGCAAGCAGCGTGCAAGCAGCGTGCAAGCAGCGTGCGGCGGGCCTGCCCTGAGACCGATAACCACCATCAGACGAGAGCTCCGTGCTGCCCGTGTCCTGCCGGGACGCCCGAGCCCAGTGTGGTAGAAGGAAAGGAGCCAACAGGCCTGATGAGCCCAAGTCAGATGCGCCCCTGCACCCAGGGATGAGGACGGTTCTGGAGCCCGTGCCTTCAGCGGACTGTAGGACTCTGCCCAAAAAGAAGGAAATGATGATGAGCGGGAAATAGAGAATGTGCAATGAAGTCTCTAACTAACCTAGTTTGTGTATACGTATGTGCGCCTGCATAGATGTACGTAAATGCAGTCGGTGACGACTAGTTAGCTAAGGCAGTGCATGTACAGATCTTCCTCTCCCTACGAGGGGGTTGTGTCCTGACCGATGTGTCATACGTTGAAAATATCCTACGTCAAAACACATTGCCATATATCTAGCCTACCAGACAGCCCAGCCTAGCGAGCCCACCGCACACGGGCCCAGCACCCCGACATTAGCCTACGCGTGTGCAAATTCATCTGACACAAAGCCCATCTTATAATCAAGAGTTGACCGTCTCCTGTCATGCATCGGATACCCTACCGAAAGGGACTAGGGTGCAAAACGGTTGTCGGTTGTTGATCCCCGTGCCTGTGTGGCCGCCTGGGAGCCACGCTGATGTGGCCCTGCATCGCAGGAGAGGCTCCTACCGACCGACCGCACAGTGCATATCGCTTTCCTGGGGAAAGATCCACATTCGAATTCTACGTGCAGTGTCTACTGAGTGGGTATCACTTTCATACCATCATCGTAAAGCCAGAAAATCATAAGTTGAACCATCGTAAATCGGGAACGGTCCGTATATGCAGGCATACACACGCGTGTGTGCACCCCCACACATACACATGCAGTCCACAATTAGCACAATGTGCATAGTCACCACATATATGCACTGGATAGCCATACATATACTACGGGGAGTCCTATGGTATACGGGTATAGACATACACACACTAGGTTTATATAGTTAGCGTGTAATGGTTTACACATAGTGATCAATCACCATAATGATACAGCGTAAGACCAGAGCTGTTCAAATATCTTTCAATTTTTCAATTTTTTTTTTTGCAGCAAAAATCATCCGGGGCAAAAGCAAATTCACTCACTCTATCAAATTTGTCATTTCCACTCCACTTCAGATGCCCTTTTGTCACTAGTTGCTCTCGAGGTTCCAGCACATTAATTCCAGCAAGTTCCTTTATCAGTACTGATTGTCATGAGCTCTAAGTAAGTATATAAATACGGAAATAAATAAACCCTACAATGAGAGAGGGAGAATATATGCAATCTCTTTAAGCAAGTTTACCAGCTAGCCTTCCTAATGCCTACTGCGGGATTTCAGCCGAATTGTAATACTTCAGACTGTTTTCATGTTTATTATTGGAATGTAGAGGGCCGATAATGCTGCACTGTGTTTTGTCCCCGGGATCTGAAGAGTCTGGCCAAGCTAGGGCTAGCGGGAGGGACGTTTAGGACAGCTGAGCTTGGGAAGCAGTGGGAAGGGTGAAAAGTAGGACAGGAGAGAGCGCAGGGTTTGGGGAACTAACAGAAACCAGAGGCTCAGCAGGCTTAGAGGTCATATGCGGGGGCGCCTGGGTGGCTCAGTCGGTTGGGTGTCTGCCTTCAGCTCAGGTCAGGATCTCAGGGTCCTGATAGAGACCCACGTCGGGCTCCCTGCTCGGTGAGGAGTCTGCTTCTCCCTCTCCCTCTGCCTGCAGCTCCCCCTGCTTGTGCTCTCTCTCTCTCTGTTAAATAAATAAATACAATCTTAAAAAAAAAAAAAAAAAAAAGGAGTCACCTGTGGGCTCCCGGTGAGGCAGAGAAGACAAGCATCCAGGATCTAGCAGCCAAGGACACGGCCTAAGGGGTGAGGACCAGAGACAGCAATCGCTGAGAGATGAGAGAAGCCAGCCTCAAAAGCAGCCAACCATCGACGAGCCCCAGGATAAAGTCCAGACAGGGAGCCTACTACGGGGGAGTGAAGCAAGGACGTTAGGTGAGCTGACTTTCCAAGGCAGAGGCTCCCCACGGCCTGGACCACGAGCGGGCCTACTGTGTGAGGCACTGACTAGGACAGGGAGCGTGCTGCACCCTGGTGCTCCCTGATCCACAGGTAACGGGGTTGCTTGATGCACCTTTTTCTCTTCCTGGAATTGATGTGTTTCAGGATCACTTGGCTAAAACAAATCTACGTTGCTCTTTGGCAGCGTATTCGCGAAAGGGCACAGAAGGTCATTTCTGCAGATTTCGATATTTACATAATGAGACGAGCGCAAAGAGATTGGGCTGAATTTGACCAGGAATAGCAAAATGAACCACTGGTATCAAGCAGCAAAATTAGCCAATCCAAAGGAGAAGCCGGGTCAAGCCAGCATTATTTCCCTGGGGCCAGAAGATGGCTTGTCAGGGTTGCGTTCGTAGCCCATAAACAGAATAAATATCTTTCTAGATTTATTTTAGTTAAGGATGGGTTCATGGGGAGAAAAGAAAAAAAAAATTAAAAGCCCAAATATTTCTTGTCACACCCCACAGAAGACCCAGTGAACACATCGTCTGGGTTTGGTAAGGAAGATGGCATTTTAATTAACCCCAAGATAAATCTATTCTATCGAAAACTGCTAAAAACAAACACAAAAACAAAAAGCGAAACCAGGTTGCAGACTTGAAAATGTCAAGTTTTGGAATTTGTTAGTATTTTATAAATTCTTTAAGAAATAGGACATTTCCTTTGGCTGTGAATATATATTCAGAAACTTTGGAGGCGTGTGTGTGGTGTGGGAACATCACCTGGACATAAGGACTCCTCTTCCCGCGCGCAGGCACCCCCATCAGGAACAGTGGAGTGGATCCGTCCGCACGTAGCAACAGTGTGAACAGCTGAGGAGAAGAAGAACCGACCGACAGTTCTATCTGGTAAATTAGCAGTTAGCCATATGCATAGATTAAAAATAAAAAGTAATAGGATTTAAGATTGTGGAACTTTTGGGTTCATTGAATCCACGCCTCCGCAGATATCTCCAAGCAAAGACCTCCAAGAACATTCCTTGAGGATAATTAGTGACAATCTGAAGTAATTTCCTCCCAGGCTAAATCTAAATCACACCATGTCTCTACACAAAACAAAAATCCCTTATGTAGGAGCTTAGGACCCTTGACTCTTTACCACTGTGACGTGTTTCCACTCACAGAACATTCATTTTTTTGTTTTGTTTTGTTTTGTTTTTACTCAACGTACTTCTGACATCAAACATGTGGGGTTTTGTTTTGTTTTGTTTTTCTGTACACCAGGGAACAGTTCTCCAAATCTCCAGACACCAGCAGGATGCACTATAATTTATTTTATTTTTTTATTTTTATTTATTTATTTTTTTTTATTCAGAAAGAGAGAGAGACTGAGAGGCAGAGACACAGGCAGAGGGAGAAGCAGGCTCCATGCAGGGAGCCCGACGTGGGACTCGATCCCGGGTCTCCAGGATCACACCCTGGCCTGCAAGCGGTGCTAAACCGCTGCGCCACCGGGGCTGCCCTATAATTTACTTTAATTCAGACACTACCTCCCTGGAGTGAGCATGATCCTCCAAGGGCCCAGTCCCACAAGATTGCCCCCACTTCAGATGCCAACCACACATCTGGGCCACCAGCTGACTGACCAGCTATAAGTCAGGGGTTCCGTGACCCCCTCCTTGGGTTGATACTTTGCAAAAAAATGGCTCACAGAACTCAGTGACACACGATTCACATTTACTGGTTTATTAATAAAAGACATAATTAAACAACCAGATGAAGAGCCACATAGGATGAGGTCCAGAAGGCTTTCCAGCGCTTCTGTCCCTGTGGAATTGGGCTGTGCCACCCACGCCCCCTGGCACCTGAACGTGTCCCCCAACCCGAAAGCTCTCTGACTTCATTGTTTAGAGTTTTTATGGGAGTTCCGTTACGTAGGCACAATTGATCAAATCGTTGGCCTTTGGTGATTAATTCAGACTCCAGGCCCTCTCCTCAACCCAGAGATTGGATGGGGCTCCTGAAGGTTCCAACCCTCTAATCACACGGGTGGTTCCCCTGGACACCAGCTCCTATTCTGAAGGTCTACAGGGGTCTGTCCTTCAAGGGTCACCTCTTCAGCATAAACTCAGGTATGACCGAAAGGACCATATGAATAACAAAAGAGGCTCCTCTCACTCCTATTACTCAGGAAATTCCACAGGTTTTCCAAGCTCTGTGCCAGGCACCACCTGCTCTGTATGCAGAGTTTTATTTCTCCACGTCTTCCCCAAGGGTTTGTACTTACTTACTTGCTTACTATGAAAGTCATCCTAGTGAGTAAGATATGGTATCTCTTCTGGGGTTTTAGTTGTTTTTCACTATTGACATGATGTTGAGCATGTGTTCACGTGATCATTGCCCATTTGTATATTTTATTTGGAGAAATAGTCACATTGCTACTCCTTCAGTTTGGTTGTCTTTTTATTGTTGAGTTGTAAGCTATCCTAATATGTTCCAATATGAGTACCTCATCAGATAAATGATTGCAAATATATTCTCCCAATTTGTTATTGTGCTTTCACATTCTTGATAGTGTCTTTAAAACAGATACATTGAAAAAAAAAAAAAACAGATAAATTGTCAATAATGATAAAGTCTGTTTTTTTTTTTTTCTTTTTCACTATTTCTATGTTTTCATAAAGAAGAAGTTATTGCCTAACACAGTGTTAGGAAAATTGCTTCCTGTGTTCTCTGTCCTAAGATTTAAAAAAAATTATCTCTTGCATTTAGATATTTTATTTACCTTGAGTTATTTTTGTGTGCGGTGTAAGGTAGAGGTCCATCTTCATTTTTTTTCTTGCATTTGTATAGCAATAGTCCTAGCATAATACATGGAAAAAAAACTATTATTTTCCTAGTGAAGTGTCTTGGTGACCTTATCAAAAATAAATGACTATAGATATCTTATTTTTTTATTCTTTTTTATATTCCTTTTACCTACCATGTCTGTGCTTATGCCAGTGCCATACTATTTTGTTTGCTATTGTTTTGCAGTAATTTTTTATAACAAAGAAGTCGTTTTATGTCAATTTTGTTCTTTGTTTACAAGACTGGCTCTTCTGGGTCCCCTTGCATCTTCATGTAAACTTTAGGATCGGCTTGTCAACTTCTGCAAAAATTGAAGCTAGGGTTTTTATAGTCTGTATTAAACCTTCAAATAATTGTGGGGAATATCACCATTTTAATAATCTTAAGTCTTCTGAGCCATGACCATTGTATCATTCCATTTATTTAGGTCTTCTTAATATAACTTCAACAATATTTTATAGTTTTCAATATAAAAGTCTTGACCTTTCTTGTTAAATTTATTGCTGAGCATTGTAATCTTTTCAGTGCTTTTATAAATGGAATTTTTTTTCTTAATTTCATTTTCAGGTTGATCATTGGTAACATATGGAAACGTAATTAATTTCTTTATAGATCTTCTGTCTTGCAACTTTCCTAAAGTTGTTTATTACATCTAATAAGGCTTTATTCAAGATTATTAGTTCCCGATATAGTATAACTCCTTTCTTTCCAGTGTGGATGCTATTTTTTTTCAGGCCTCATTGCTCTGACTAAAAACTCAGGTAAAATGTTGAACAGAAATGACAAGAATAGAGATCCTTTTTTTTTCTGATCTTAGGGGAAAAGCATTCAGTCTTTCTCCATTTACCTATGAGTATTTCATAAATGCCCTTTATCAAGTTGAGGAAGTTTCCTTTGAATCCTACTATGTTGAGTGATTCTATCATGGAAGGGTGTTGGATTTTGTCAAACTCTTTTTTTGGAGTTTAGTGAGATGATTCTAATGGGTTGAATTAATTTTCGTGTTAACCAACATTGCATTCTTGCATAAAACTCACTGGTTGTGGTGTATTAACTTTGATATATTCTGTTGGACTCAGTTTGCTAGCATTTTGTTGAGTACTTTTGCATCTATATTTATAAGAAATATTACTCTGTAAGTTTTCTTGTCATGCCTTTGCTTGTTTTTTTTTTTTCTTTTTTTGTTTTGTTTTGTTTTATCAAGGGTAAATCTGTCATAGAATAAATTGGGGAGTTTCTCATCCTCTTCTATTTTATGGAGAAGTCTATGAATAATTTACGTGGATTCTTCTTTAAACAATTGGTGGAATTTACTAGCAAATCTATCTGGGCCTGAGCTTTCCTTTGTGCTAAATTTCTCGGTAAATAATTGAGTTGTATTATTTGTTGAAGGTCCATTCAGATTTTCTTTTTTTTATTATTTGTTTTGTTTTGTTTTAGTTATATAAATATCTTAGTCTGCTCAGGATTCAATAACAAATTACCGTAGGCTTAAATAAGAAACATTTACTTCTTATATTTTTGGAGGCTGGGAAGTCCAAGATCAAGTCAGCAGCAGAGCCAGTGTCTGGTGTGGACTTGCTTTCTGGCTTGCAGGTGGCTGTCTTCTCATTGTATCCTCCTCTGACAGAGACTAGAGAGGGAGAGGAGGCAAGCTCTTTTTTAAAACTTTTATAAGGATACTAATCCCATTTGTGAGGGTTCAATATTCATGACCTAATTTCTTCCAAAGGCCCTTCCTTCCTTTTAATACTATTACACCGGGGATTACAATTTCAACATAGGAATTTTGAGAGGATACAAACGTTCAATCAAGTAGTGTGTGTCTTTTTAAGTATCTTATCATTGAATCTGGAGGATCACATATGTTAGCATAGAGTTGTTTTTTCTTTTTATTTCTGGAAGGCTGGTAATTATTTCCCCACTTTCACTCCTGGCTTTTGTAAAATGAGTCTTTTTTTCTTAATTTTCTCGGTCAGGATAGGGAAAGATTTGTTGATTTTGTTAATCATTTCAGAAATCCACCTTTTGATTTTTTTTAATTTTCTCCATTCTTATTCTATTCCCTATTTCATTAATTTTAACTCTAATCTTTATTATTTCCTTTGTTCTTGCTTTTGGTCTAATTTTCTTTTCTTCTGGTTTCTTAAAGTGAAATGTTTAGCTGATTTATTTTAGAGCTTTCTGTTTTTAATGAAAATGCTTTTGTTATAAATTTCCTTCTAAGCATGGTTTTCACTGCATCCCATAAATTTAGTTTTAATTTACCTCAATTTTTTCTAATATCTTTTATGATTTTGTCTTTAACAATATTTGACTACATAAAGAATGTATTTTGTAGCTTTTAAATTGCTGCAAATTTCCTTTTGTTATTAATTTCTACTTTCCGTTTTAGTCAGGGAATGTACATTTTATGATTTTAATAATTTTAAAATTAGTAAGGTTTTGTTTGTTTGTTTTTGCCTAACACATGGCCTATACTGGAGAATGTTCCAGAATTATGTAGACTTCTATATCTGTTGGTTAAATCCAATTGATTTAAAATGTTATTCAAGTTTTCTGTTTCCAAGTGGATTTTCCACCCAGTTTTTTAATCTATTATTGAAATTGTAATATTGAAGTCTAAATATTACTGCAAAGTTGTCCCTTTCTCTTTTAAGTTATGTATTTAAGTATTTTTAAACTCTGTTGTTAGGTATGTATATATTTATCAATGTTACATCTCTCTGGTGAATTGAAAATTTTATGATTATTAAATATCCTTCTTTTATCAATTATTTTTATTTTATTATCTATTTTTTTATTTTATTAGTATACTTACCCCTTTGATTACTATTGGCATAGTACATTTTTTCTATAGTTTCATTTTAGAATGAATGTGGAATATATTCACATTCATGGAATTGGAATATATTCTGGAATATAAAGTGTATTTCTTTTAGCTAGTATATAGTTGTATGTTTTTTATCCATTGTATCAGTTTTTGTCTTTTGATTAGTGCATTTAATTAATTTATGCTTAATGTATTTACTGATAAAGAAGGTTTTAAACTTTCTGTTCTCTTTGCTTCCTATGTGTCTCATGTATTTTGTTCGCCTATTCCTACATAATAGTATATGTGTCATATTTTTTGTTGTTGAAAAATAGACATTTTGAATAATTTAATTTGGCAACAGCAGGCTCTAGATTTCCTTGTATTTAAGTTAATGTCTCTGTTCTTTGACTGTTTAATGACTTTCTTGGGCTCATCCTATAAAGTTTCATTTTTTCATGTGATGTTTCTGAAGTTTTTGCTTTATTAGTTTAATGGGAAGTAGATGACAGGATAGCAGTTGCACCAATGAGTGTTGTACTCTTTGTCATGAAGCTTTGTATATGTTTTTGTGAATAGCTTTAATGCTCTGGAATTTTACAACTCTGTTTTAGCTTTCAGTTTCAGCTTGTACAAAAAATCAAGGTAAGCCAGACATGAGATTAAAAGTTTTTAGTTCTTTCCTGGGCATACACATAGCCCTGTCGATGCACATCACCTTGTAGATTCCCAGGACTATATCATAACTTTTCAAAAATCCTCTATGGTCATCCAATTTTCAAAATTTTTCTTTTGAATTTATTGCAGACATTATGTTTGCCATCTCATGCAACTTTACTATTAAGCAATCACCATTGATTTTCTTTTTGTTCAATAATTACCCTGGACATAGAGTTTCTCAGTGATCAAAGACTTAGTCAAGTCAAATAAATACAAGCCCTGTGAATGAAATATTCCTGGGAACTATAAGGAAAGTCAAATAGTGAAAAAAAATCTAGATATGGGGCATTTAGGGGAGCTCCAAGCCCATTTTACTTCCCCCTGACTTATATATTCTTGTTTTTCACAACTACGTGAGAACTAGTGAGAGGGATATATAAATAGGGAAAATTAAAATGACACAAAGCTCATTGTTTTTAACCAATATATAGACATTTTTCTTTAATATGTGATCTTCAGTTTGTTGCAAGCCTTTGGCTGACTTACAGAATTTTGAAAAGTTGTATTTGACCATTCAGCCTGTGTTGTCATTGCTTTTTTAAAGGAGTGAAGTTTCAGAGATCCTTATCCTGCCATTGCAGAAGGGCTCCCTATTACATTTTATTTATAGCTTTAATGTTGTTCAAACTGGAACAGGTGAAAATGAGGCCATAACCTGGGAAAAGTAGTCACTTGTTGCCTATGTGCTGACTATAAATTGGAATCACCTGGAAATCCTAAAAAAAATACTGATACTCTGGCCACATTTAATTGCTTTAGAGTGATCTTTAGACTGTAAAGAAAGCTTTTCAGGTGAATTTAATGTGCAACTAGGAGTGAGAAGAATAGTTTCAATTGAAGAGAGCAAAGTTTTGTAACGTCTGAGAAAATGTTTTTGCCTCTGGAAGGAGTAGAGAACAATCTAGGGAATTTCCTTCCATGGAAGGAACAAAGACTGGGACTAACAATAAAAAGCTTATGTGGCTTAAAAGACTTAACTAGACAAAGGGATATGATATAGTCTTAGGCCTAAATAATTAGAAACATAGGTTTATAAGAAAATGAGAATATTTTAATTCTCCCATCCTCTGAGAACTGTTTGGTATCCAAATAGTTCTAAGGGAGGAAAGGAGAAAAATTTAAGGAAATAAACTGAAGCAGTTACCCCACAGGAACCCAGATTCCTCTTAAACCTTAATATCCATACTTATAATTACAGAGCAGTAATCTGCAATAAGGACAAATGGATACAGTCCCTGATGGCCGGGGAGCTTCTCAAAATGCTTATGGAAGTGTGAAGATATTTGGGACAAGACCAGGAAAATAAACACAGAATGTTTAAAACATCAGTAAGTTACACAATGCCATTGATACTGTAGGAAATTGGTTGTTGTTTATGTTAGGGGGTCAAGGCATATGATTTCTTTCCTTATTTTTTTAAATATTTTTTTTAAATCATGACACAGAGAGAGAGAGAGGCAGAGACATAGACAGAAGGAGAAGCAGGCTCTCTGGGGGGGAACCCAATGCAGGACTCAATCCCAGGACCCTGGGGCCATGACCTGACTCTCAACCACTGAGCCACCTAGACATCCCAAGACATGCAATTTCACAGTAAGATAAAATGTATGTGATTTGGTGATTGATGAGGGAAGGAGGGGGCAAAAGCAAGGACTGGAGAGAAGAGCAAAACAACAAGTTTAAAATTAGCTCATAACCCCATTAAGATGTGTCTTCAGAATAAGATTATTCTAGGCATTTGGGCAAGAAAAACAATTCAAAAATTTTTGAAAGAAAATTAGGGTGAGAATCATATTACAGGTCAGTAACAATTAATGGTAGAAGGCAATGGAACAGTACATAGGAAGAAAAAAATACAAGAAAATGTGAACAAAGTCTTATCAAAATGCTTGGGTGGGCAGAAAAGATCAAAAACGTGATTATGTTAATTCTTAATATTTCTTGGAATGAAATGATATTGCCCTAGTTTGAATATCAAGGAAAGAACGACTACATATAGCATTCTAAATAATAAAAGCAACTCCGGAATAACTAAAAATAAGTGTAATCTATAAACAAATCAGAGATGGAAGAGAAGAAGCCTTGCAAGGAAGTGTTAATAACAAATGCTCTCCTCTTTGACACTGTGAAATCATACCTATTTTCTAAAGTGCTAAGATGTTGGTGAAATGTACACACGTTGGCTCATTCTTGTTAAAATTAGACTATAAACTTTCCAAATTGCCAGTAAGAAAATATGTGTCCCTCAACACATGCATTAAAACAAAGAGCAGAAATTATCATCTCTATAGGAAAAGTGGCAAAATAAAGGAACATTAAAATCATACAAAGCAGCAAAATGAAAATCAAGCACATCACCTTTACAAAGAAGGATAAATGTAAATATCTATATGAATATATAGAGAGATACTTTGATATTAAAAGGAAAAGGGGACTTAAAATGTAAATCCCAAATATAAACAGCTTAGAGTGACTTCAATAATTAAAAGGACAGGCAACGCGGTAGTGAATGGGAACTGGCACTGCCATTATCAGCCAAGACTCAGCTTAATTTAAAGGATGTCTGAAAGACACAGGGTATTACCATACGCGTCAGGTCCTGGCCAGAGCAAGATGGTCTGTTCAAACCGAGGGAAGTTGAAAATGTTTGATGAAGGAAATATGTTTTTAAATGTGGGCAGAGGGGGAATCCACAGACACACATACTTGGCATGAACATTCTTTTAATATTAATAATAATGTTTAACCCACATTTTGTACCGTCAGTCATGAATTATTCAAATCATTCTAAGGACTTAAATATTTTTTTTAAAAAACTCAATATTTTCCAGATTGATGATGTTGCTAAAACATCTGCTGGGGGGTAAATGTCATAAATCATATGAATTAAATGATATGCATGACAGTTAATCCCCGTTAGTGACAGGAAATCCATGCAAATCTGTAAGAAAAAGAAACACCCAAACAGAAAAGTGGGCAATTGTTATGGACTGAACGTTCACAGACAAGCACCCAATAATAAACACATGGAGAGGTGCTAACCATTGGACAACTGTGCCTCTCTAGACAGTAAGTTAATACTAACCCCCTACCAACTGGCAGGCAGTCCTTGTGAACTGTGGCGCAAACACACCTGCGCACTGGAGGCAGGACGGTAAGTCAGCACCAGCCTTTCAGGGGACAGGTGCCATAGCTATCTCCATTTGAGATGCACGTTAAAGTTTGATGAGCAAACCCGATATTAGGAATTTAAATTATAGATATGTTTTTAAAAATCACCAGACATGTAAACAAGGGTGTCAGGAGAGCACCGCTCGGAGTTCTAACGAGAGAAAAGCAACACGCATTTCCATCAAGAATGAATCAGAGTTCAAAGAAATGACTCACCCCACGATAGCCTAATAGGGGATATCACACATAATTGCAAAAGAACAAGAATTTAATGTGAAGAATTTGAAACTATACGAGTAGGAAATAAAGCCAAGGCCAACGACTGGTGAACTTGGCATGAGATGCTCTCAACACGATCACAGCCACATGGTTGTGTGTATGTGTGTGTGTGTGTGTGTGTGTGTGTGTGTGTGTGTGTGTTGGGGGTCCTGGGGGAACAGCATGAGTAGGAACATTTTATTGCTTGGATTTCTTAACCCTGTGCCTGCACTACCTTCGCTTTCCGGCTTGCAAAGGGGCTGTCATCTGGACTATAAAGTGACTCAACGTATTTTACGGCCCCCGTGTATTTTTCCATGGAAAAATAAAAATAAATGCTGTTTTTAAAAAATGGGAGGAGAAGAATATATATGCAGAATAATCCATCAGTAGCAGGAGAGCCCTAATGACGGAGACCGGCGGGGGCCCCAGGGCAGCACGCTGGCATTAAGACAAAGATGGTGTGGTCCCTTGAGTCCAGAGGGTTGCTTCCTGTGTCTCATATCATGGGTATATAAAAAATACATATATTCCCAGAAAACTAGGTTAACATAGAAATCTGCAACTTCAGATATTCTGGGGAGAGCAACCCTTCCTCCCCGTGGGGTCTGTGTAAACCTCAGAATTGCCTCTGAAAAATGACTGTGTTCATTAGATGGGGCACATCCCCCCCACCCCAGTTCACACCTAACTGACCCGGCTACGCCTCTGGTTTCAGAGACTCAGGGACCAAACCTGGAACTTAAAATATGATTGTGTGTACGTTTGACCGTGCATCCATGCTTGTCTGTGCTCTGTGAGATGCAGACAACAAAATCCAGAAAGGGAGTGATGGGAAAAGAGCAGAAATCCTATTTTAGGAAAATTCTAGAATCTTGATTTAAAAAAAAAAAAAACAGATAATAGTGATATCTCCTATTCATCCTGCATGATATTTAAATGTTATTATAACTTTTATCCATATATTTCCACCTCCCTCTGACTTATCTTTTAAATTTGTGCCCAAGGAATCGACTCATATTTGAAACTAATAACGCGCAAGCCCATTTTAGCCAAAATTTCAGATATTTTCAAAATACCTAACAGCTAACGGAATGATTTGTCTCTCCCCATCCCTGCTTGGCTGCTGGTGGATGTGCTGTAAGTAACCCTTCGCATGAAAATGGGCTTCGAAGAGGAAACGATGGGAGACCAGTCCCGTATCACCCGCAGACCGGAACATCGGTGAGTCCCCGTGAAGCCCACAGCTGCAGGAGCATCAGTGAAAATCTGCAAACATCTGGAGACAAAGCACAGTCCTCTGTGTCTGGAAATCCAATATCAGAATTGTGCCAAGCACATGATGGCTTTACCAATTTGCACAATTACTGAGGAGAAGGAGCCCAGCAGATGTCGATACTTGGGGAAATCATTCACACCTGAAAAATGAACATCACTAATGTTTTTCTACATTAATTCAGATTACTTTATATATTAGCCCACCAGCTTGCGGGATGAAAGCTCAACGAGACACTCATCTAAAAAGTGATGTAAATGATACTAAATTAAAGCAAGACTTAGAAATGTAGGAAGAGGGGGCTCTGCGGCGGATTTGCCTGTGATGACATACACGAGCGGGATCACTTGTTTGATCCTGCAGCATCTGAGGCCTGTTTTTTTTCCCCCCCAATAGTCACATAAAACACATGAAATGAAAGAAAAGCAATTCAGGTTTTTTAATTCACTAAATTTTGACAGCTAAGAATCCCCTGGAATGACTTAAAAGATCTTTAATGAGTTTACAAAAACCTATTGAACGGGACTCCAGAACACTAGGGTCATCGTGTAAACCTTTCTGCGGGGTTAACCGTATGGCAGGTGCCATTCACCGTCCAATTTCATTTATATTATGTCGTCTAGAACAATCCCCACACAACCCTTGGTACTGTGATGTCACTAGCCTTATTGCACCGGAGGAGGCCGGCTGTGGCTGAGTTAAGGAGCTAGCCCCAGGGGAACAGCAAAAACGCAGCTGGAAATGAAAGCCTCCTTTTTTTACTTTTTTTTTTAAGCCCCTCTTTTTAATTTCCAAACCCCACCCTCTCCCACATCATACAAAGACAAGTTTGTATGATGTGAATGTGAACTCTCAGAAGCCCGAAATACCAAAATCTACCAAGTGTACGCTTACATGGCATCTCGCAGACCCGTTTTAACCTGATTTTACCTCTCCTACAGGTAAGCAAACACAAGGACCCCAGCTGGGGACAGCATATTAACATAAATAGTGTAAAAAGAAAAAAAAAAGAAAAAAGAAACCTGGCATCACCAGAATATTGTAGAGTTTACCAGGAACACTGACGCATACGACGGCATTTTATATTCACGCCACTATTGTGTGAAAAAGGAAGCTGGTGTTCTGATCCTGTGTAGACAATTTTACAAGCTGGTGGAGGAGATTTCAGCTTAATCTGGCCCAGAAGAAATCCACCCTGAGTGTTATTGTGCCCTAAGTGGCACTCCCACTGTCTCTCCATCCAGGTCTTCACTCCTGATTGAGCTGGCTCTGTTATTTTACATGGACTTGGGGTCAACCTTGGAGCCTTCCTCTACTACAGTTTTAAGACTTGGACATGGAGAGGGGACACAGATGCCCCATTGAGCATTGCCCTGATGCCTTCCCAATCCAAGGCAAACCATAATTCCCATTATTTCCCAGAATTTCCACATGTCATATATCTTTTTTTTTAAGGTTCCAATTTTTATTTGAGAGAGAGAGAGATTGAGAAACAGCATGATCTGGGGGAGGGGCAGAGGGAGAAGCAGCCTCCCTGCTGAGCAGAGGGCCCTACGGGGGGCGGGGCTCCATCCCAGGACCCTGGGACCATGACCTAGGCCGAAGGCAGACGCCCAACCAACTGAGCCACCCAGATGTCCCCATACATCGCGTGTATCTTGATCAACCTGTCCCAGGGGGTGTTTGGTAGAATCGTTGTCCACGTCTCCTGAATACTCAGCAATGCGCTTGGTGCCAAAGGTTTACCGAAAAGAATGCAAACAGAATCTGCTCCAAATATCCTCAATTATTGATATTTCAAGAGATACCAGGTAACAGTGAAGTCGTTTCTAAGTTTAGTTAGGCAAAGAGTCACTTAACCAAAGGAGGTACCCGCCCAAAACCATAAAGGCTAAGTGGTACCAAGAATCATTTTGAAGGCCCTTACCGACCACTAGCCCGTCTACTAATAGTCCGTTGGTACTATTTTCAAGATGAGATGCTTTTTGTAAGATAAATTCCACTGGACCAAATTGTTATTTAATTTCTGAGCCTGATCTCAAAATATTTCCTTAGGTCGGGTAGGGTTTATTGGAGAGCACGGCATTTCTTATGCATTTACAATGAAAAATCGTTCGGATTAAACTTACATTAACTTTGCCCTTTTCAGCATTGGGTAAATGTGCAAAGTGCATTTAAACGATGGTACTTACAACTTGGAGTTTGGAACCTTATTTTTAAAGGTAAATATTTTGGCTCATTTTAGTTCCAATTGTTCTGACTTAGCTTGAGTTTTTTTTTTTTTTTTTTTCTTCCCGATTCAGGTCCCTGATGTGAGGTTTGCAGTTCCCTGGTTCAGCTGATTTGCAGAGGAGGCCGTCTGACCGAGCATGAAGAGTGTATTTTCTCCTCTGCTCACATATCTCAAGAAATGAAAATGATTTGCGGCCGGTTCTTCCTCCTGTCCCTCCCCATTTCGTGTCTCTTCCCCTGCCCCTTACACATCGGAAATAATTGGGGGGAGACTAGAAAGTTGGGTTAAAAAGTTGGAATTGAAAACTGGCTGTCTCGGGAGGCATGCACACGTGCTAATGGGGCCCCAGACCATTGTGCCGCAGGTCTGAGGACACATCCTGTGTGTCCCTGGGCCACCGGCATGCGGGGGAGCAGCGCTACTACGGCACATCCACCTGTGAAGGTAATGAATGTATCCGGACACCCCTTCCCAGCTCCGAGCTCTGAACCCCAACGCCTCCTGGTGGCTTTCCAGGCTCCCTTTGGCCTTGCAGTGTCAGGACCCAAGGTCAACCAGGGCCCTTCCACTTGCACTCCTCACCCCTCCCTCAACCTCCCCGCCTCTTCCCTTCTCTGCTGCAATTCCTACTCCCTCCCGTTACCCTTCTGACCCTTCCTCTGTAGCCATGGGCCCGGCACTCGCCTCACCGTCTCTCTGGACCTAACCAACAGACCCGTTTCCAGTTTAGCCCCTGCCCATTGCCCATCGCCATGGGTTCCCACCTGCCTCCTCCCATCGCCCCAGGTTCCCAACCAGCCGGTGGTCCACACCTGTCTCCACCAGGGGGGTCAAGACAGAATCTAAGCCTCCGTGACACCTGTGCTGTGGATCATCCCCTCCTGAGAGCCTAGCTTTTTTTTTTTTTAAGAGTTTATGTATTTATTCATGAGAGACAGAGAGAGAGACAGAGACACAGGCAGAGGGAGAAGCAGGCTCCCTGTGGGGAACCTGATGTGGGACTCGATCCCAGGACCCCGGGGTCATGCTCTGAGCCAAGGGCACCTGCTCAAGGCACCCCCTGAGAGCCCAGCTTTATTCTCACTGCACCTCCCCAGGCTCCTTCCATGCCGTTGCTCTAAAATGCACTTCCCCCAAGAACACCGCACTCCAGCGGGTCTCTGGTTTTCCCCCCTCCCACACCCCCGATCTCAAAGACCCACTAGGTTTCCTCCTTAATCTTCACTCCCACTTGCAGACTACCATCCCCGCTCTTCCCGGCAAATGCTTTTCCTGTGAAGCACAAACATTCCTGCTTTCCATAGTCACCACCTGCTTCACACCCCATCGGTCATTGACTGTTGACGGATTAAGCATCTGGCTTCCTGTCCTGTTTATCGGGGTTGTGCCACCCTTGGCGGAGCCAGCAGCCATGCAGACAGTCTGACTCACACCAGGCTTTCTGTTCCCCGACCGACTCACTCCAATGGATTGTCTCCTGACACTGGTGGCCCTTTCCCATTGGTACCCTGAGCGACACTGTCGGAAGTCTGCAGCCATCGTGATCCCAACTGGGAGGATGACCTCCTCTGACCACAACCTCCTACCTCTGTCATGGAAGCGTCCTCCATCCACAGTCGGGCTCTCTGTACCCACCACGACCCTCAGCACTCACTACCCCAGACCCAGCTTTGACACCCTAGTGTCTCATTCGTCTGGTCCCTCCCTGTTTACACACATCCAATTCCTTGGTCTTCATTCCATTATCCCTAAGTTAAACCTAACTAACTTTGCCAATTCTGGTGGCGTCAAAATACTTGGAAATTGTTGGGGGAAAAATACACAACTGTGCTGATTGCTCCCCTTTTTATACTCAAGACGACAAAGTTCTCAGGGCCCCTCGTTGTCTGTCAGTCCTACTATGTTTTTCTAGTCGAGTTCCTTGAAATAACTATTTCACATGGTGCCTCTCCTGTAACTACCAACACCTCCCACTCCCCCTCATTCGACGGCCTTGCTTTTTATTTAACTGACAAAATAGAAAAACATCGTAAAAGTGTCTCTCACACTTTTCCCTATCCTCTCCCCCAAAATCAGCCTTCCCAAGACCACTGGTGAATGGCATGTTGCCAAGTCCAGTGGCATTTCTGTCTCCATTTTACTCTGCCTTTTACCATTGGACACAGGGAACCATATATATATATATTTTTTTTTTTTTTTTGAAATGCATTTTTGACTTGGCTCCTGGGACAATACGTGTCCTTTGTTCTCCTCCCACCTCACTGCCCACTCCTTAAAATCCTTGATTAGCTCCTGCATCTCTTCCTACTCTCTAAATACTGACGGGCCTTAGGGCTCTTTTCTTGGTGTCCTTTTCTTCTCTATCTACACTCCTGTCCCTTGTGAGCCCATCGCTGTTCTCAGGCTTGAAATACCATCTTTAAACCGTTGACTCCCAAATCTTACGTTTCAAATCGCCATCCCTCCTAAACCCCACGCTGGTAATTCCACATGCCCACCAGACATCTCCACTTGCAAGTCTGACAGGCTCACGTGGGTTCGGCACAGTGAACCAGCTCCCCACCAGCAATATCAGTGGGGTTCTAGGTCTCCCTGGGGCTCCCTTAACTGAACCAGAGCCAATGAAGGAACCAAATCTGGGCTTTGGCATCACCCTAGCTTGTCTGCCCCAAGCTCCGCTGCTCTCTGCCCAGTCTCTGCCTCTGTAGTCCGCCTCTTATGTGACATTTCCCTTCAGGATCGCTATCTTAACCATCCCAACAGCCCTCTGAGATAGGGAGGTCATTCCCATTCTGCAGATGAGACAACTGAGACCCAAAGGAGTTCACTTGCTTGCCTGATGCCATGCAGCTCGTTAGCGGAAGGGCAGAAGGAGGCTGTGACCCCAGTTCTGGCTGCCTAGAAGCCCAGGGTGCGTTCCACTCCATCGCCCTGTGGTGCTTTCTGGGGGAAGAACAGTGGCCACGGGTGTCAACTTTGTGTTAGGGACACACAGTGCCAGGTCAAAAGGTGGACTCACCAACCCCAGGTCTGTCCCTTCCCTGACCCTCTTCACACAAAACAGAATTCTCTAAACCTCATCCTTTGTAATGAAGCCTCCTGCCCCTCAGGAGGAACCCCTCAGATGGAACTGGGGATGCTGTAGAATGACAACTTGACCCCGGAAAAGAGATAGTCTCTCTGGGCTTCAGTTTACCCAACAGATGGATGTAGGAGGGTTGTCTCTGCACTTCTAAGCCCTTTTGCTAAACTCAGAGTCCTGAGGTTGTTCTTGCATGTGTCTGATGAGTGCAGGCACCATCTGTCCTCAGTAAAACCTGTAAGGTCCTGCATGATCCTGCCCCCGACTGCCTCTCTGATCCTACCTCCTGCCACCCCGGCCTGGTCCCACCATACGGCCAGGAGGCCTTCCTTGCTGCTCCTCACACATTCCACGGCTGCCCCCGGCTACGCCTGCCTGTCACACTGCCTCTACCCTCTGCCTGAAATGCCCTCCTTGGATATTAATATTACTCCGTTCTTCGATATATTTTCGTTCCTGTCCAAATACCATCCTGCTTGATAAATCTTTGAAAATTCCTATCTAAAAAAGCACTCATCACTTTGCTGATTTTTTTTTCATTTGTAGCATTTATTGCTACTGTAACTTATATGTGTATTTGTTTACTTTTTATGATCTGTCTCTATTTTTATATTGTTCCATAAACATAAAGAGGTTTTTTTTTTAATTTTTATTCTCAGCTATTTCTGAAAGTAATTTCAATGGCTTCTCAATAAATATTTGTTGAATGGATGAATAAATGTTATAGCCCCCACTGACCTTTATACTACGTTAAATTAATAAAAATTAAACCGGCAGTGAGGATAGCACAAACCAGAAGGGAGGAGAGAACATAAGCAGGGGGTCCAGAAGGAGAGCTGTTGCAGCAACTCACCTATGGATGGGTGGCAACCAAAATAGTGATGGTGGAAGTAATCATGTCATGGGATTTTTTTTCTTTTTAATGGAAGACAAGCATTTTCATTTTGTTTTATTTGTGTTTCGACTTCATTCTCCACTTTCCAAACTGAAAAGAACAAAATAAGGGGAAAAAAAAAATCACCTGCTGTGAAAAAAATGGAATAGTTCTGACTCCCGGATGACTATGCTGTAGATCTAATATTGGGAATGCGGAACCGAAATAAAAGACAGTGCTTGAGATTTAATAGCTACATCCTCAAACCTCAGCCAGAATTAAATATATTTACTTAAAAATGAGGACCGAACTCCTACAGGTGATCTTTAGTATAAATGATCCTTAGGATATGGATGGACCATGAGAGAAATCTGTGTTGACCCTCTTGAGTTTCCATGGGACACCACAGATTGGCTTCCGAGGATCTAGGGGTGCTGAATGTACCGCTTCTAAGTCTTTACACCCCAGTCTCCCAGCTCAGAGAAATTTCTGTGGAGGGCGAGATACACAAAAATTGAAGGTATCAGTGTCTCACTCAGAGGTTTTGCTATAAACCTTACCAGTTCCCTGAAACCCAAATACTGAGGGGGACATTCTTTCGTGTCAATGACTTGTAGATATTTTGTGGGGAATTATTTATGAAATCCCCAATCACAGTTATGAACTGTGTACACAAGGTGAAGCCCAGTCTTACAAATATGGAAATGAAGGCCGCAGTAGAAATACAGAAAAAAATGAAGCGGATACGCCCTAGAAAGCTGCAGTAATTCCATGGGACGTAAGTGACGGGTAGCAGGTAATAATGGGTTTTAAAACAGTGATTGCTTTAGAGGACCAGAAATCTAATTCTTAATTTTCTCAAAAACAGGATAGAACAATAGAACAGGGAAAAAAAAAAAAAAAAGCTCCTGAAATAGTTTGTATCTGCAAATGGAAAGAACACTAAGCCTTCAATTTCCTTGGGAAATTGGGTACAGAGTCACGGTAAGGAGTGAGGGAAGAGAGGAGAGCCTAAGTACTAATTTCCTCACCGTTTGCAGCAGGAAGAAAATACATATGGTCTAATGATGAAATGTTCACTTCAAAAACAATAATAACTACAACCTTAATATAGATCATATTTATTTTAATATTTTAATAATTTTAACAAATTTTGTCTGATATTTAGCATTGTCTTCAGGCTTATGTCAAATTTTGTTTACTATGTTTACACATCCCTAATAGAAATTTTATGTATTTTGCTCAAAATTAATTTTTTTTAATTTTTAATATTTCAAAATCTCATGTTTGTCTATTTCTTAGTCTACCTATCCATATGTATGGATAATTATATAAAGCGATGTGAAACAAATTTTCATGATGATTGCTTCTGTGTAGTGAGTTTTATGGTGATTTTTTCTTTTTCCTTTTTTTTTTTTTCACTTAATTTTACAGAAGCAAAAAAAAAAAATTGTTGATAGAACTGGAGAACTATCAGGCAGTCCTAGAAATGATTAAAGATGGGTCAGCAAAGCAAGATTAGTCTTGATTATTAACCCAGGGACCCTGAAGAGGCTCTCTATCCTGTCCCCTTGATCTGTTTCTCTATTATCACACCAACACCACACTTTCTTGCTTATTCTAGCTTTATAGTAACTCTTGAAATTGGATATTGCTAGGCCTCTGACTTCGTTCTTCTTCCTTTCTATTATGGTGACTATTAATTCTTTGTCTTTCCATTAAAAAAGAGTACAGATCAGTTTGCTGATATCCACAGAACAACTTACTAGGATTTTGTTTGGGATTGCATTCCGTCTATGGATCAATCTGGGAAAAACTGACATCGTGACAGTATCGACCCTTCCCACACATTATCGTAGACTATCTCCCCCCTTATTAACCTATTTGTTTTCTGTCATTACAGTTTTATTATCTTTATTATGTTAATCTTGGGAAAATCTTGTTAGATTTACACAGAATTACTTCATTTATTTTGTGCTGTGTAAGTAGTATTATGTTTTTAATTTCAAGTTCCAATTTGTCATTACTAGTGTCGAAGAAATTAATTGAAAAAAATTGAAATTTTTTTTTAAAAAGAAGAAATTGACTTTTTCATACTAATCTAGTATCCTATAACCTTGCATTAATCATTTATTTGTTCCAAGAGGGTTGTATTTACCGTTTTGAGGGGGGGGGGCTAGGGAGGGATTTTCCACATAGACTGCCATGTTATCTTTGAAGAAGAGGATTTATTTCTTTCTTCTTAGTCTGTTTAACTTTTATTTCCTTTTCTTATGTTATTAAATTATACAGGAATTCCAATGAGATGTTTCCAATCTTAGGGGGAAAACATCTAGCTTCTTGGCATTAAAGAAAATATCAACTACGGGTTTTTCGTTATGTTTTTTGTCAAGTTGAAAAGACATTCCTCTCTCCTCATTTTCTGAAATGTTTTTTTAAGTCGTGATTGAGTTTTGTAGAAAAAAAAAATTCATCTGTTAAAATGATATGATTTTTCGACGTCAGCCTTCATCTGATGGGATATGCCTTAATTTCTGAATGATGAACTAGTCCTGCACATTAGGGGTAAATCTCACTCTGTTATTCATGATTCCTTTTTATACACAGATTCGATTTGCTAATATTTTTTTTTTTTTTGCTAATATTTTTTTGAGAATTTTTGCATCTCTGCTCAGGACAGGTTTTGGTCTCTAATTTTTCTTTCTTATCATATGTTTGTCCGGTTTTAGCATTATGGTAATGCTGATTTTACAGAATGAGTTAAGAAGTATTTCTTCCTACTTTCTGGAAGAAATTGTAGAGAATTGGTATCATTTCTTCCCTAAATGCTCGATAAAATTCACCATTGAAACCATCTGGGCCTGTGCTTTCTGTTTTGGAAGGTTATTCACTATGGCTTCACTTTCTGTAATGGAAATATGCTTATTAAAATTGTCTATGGATGGGACGCTTGGCTGGCTCAGAGGAGTGTGCAGCTCTTGATCTCAAGGTCATGAGTTTGAGCCCCACATTGG
Source organism: Canis lupus baileyi (assembly GCF_048164855.1). NCBI lineage: Eukaryota > Metazoa > Chordata > Mammalia > Carnivora > Canidae > Canis > Canis lupus. Next base: position 2,873,911 of record NC_132852.1, on the reverse strand, counting down.
GGATGGAAATGACTTAGATAAACACAAAGTCAAAAAAAAATATTGCTCCTTGTGTAAATTTCAGTACATTTTATTTCAAGGCATTGGTCCATGGTTCCTAAGCTCTCAAATTTCTGGACAGAGAGTTATCCATATTTTCCTTTACTCTCCTTTTAACAGTCATGGGATCAGTAGCAGTAGACCTTCTTCACCTTGGATATTATCAATTTACGTCTTTGCTGTTTTGTTTCTTCATTAGCCCGACTAGATGTTTAACAATACTATTGATCTTTTAGTCTTGTTGATCTTCTCGATTGATATCCTGTCTTCAATTTTATTGATTTCTGTTATAATTGCATCCTTTCTTTTCTTGTGCTTATTTTGGATTTAGTACGCTCTTTATTTTCTAGGTTTCTAAAGGGGAAGCTTAAATTATTGATTTTAGGTCTTTATTCTTTTCTAATACACACATTCAATACTATACATTTCCCTCTTGGCACTGCTTTTCCCCTAGAGTTTGCAATATATATTTACCAGTGTTCCATGTCTAACTTCAAAAAACACTATGCCACCCCATAGGTAGTGTGGGTGTACCAAGTATTCCTAATTCCTGCCTCTGTCCCTTATAACATAGCTGCCACTCTTTTCACTTATCCATAAGCTATAATTACTAATTACATTGTTGCTATTATTATTTTGAACAAATGATCTGTTGTATCAATTAAGAATCAGGTAAATAGGGGCACCTGGGTGGCACAGTTGGCTTTTTTGTAAGCCTCTCGAGTTTCAGACCAGAGACCAGAAGTCCAAGACACTGCCTTTCAAGGTTAAGTCTGACTAGTATTTAATTTTGATTTTCCTGCTGCTACCAAACCAGAAAAGATGGGTGATAGCCTACAAATAAAGGTGAAGTGCTGGTTCACAGTGTCAGGTGCTTAAGACATTGGGGAGAACCAGTAGTAGTGAGGAGGCATGACAGAGAGAAGGGGACATGCTTTCCACCCAAACTCCCGGAATTGGCGCTGGACATAATGAGACTAGGTGAGGCATATTATAGTGAGGCTCCAGGTATTGGTTCCTGTGCTTCAGCTGTGGGGAAAAGAAGCTGGGCCTCCGAGGGGTCCCTCAGTCTGTGAGATGCTGATGCAGCGCTTCTCAAATTTGACTCAACCTAGAATTACCTAGAGATATTGTAAGAATTCTGGTGCCCATATGACACTGAAATTAAATCAAAAATTAAACCATATTCTCTCTCCAGTTATGTTTACAGGATGACAGTTACCAAAGCATCCAAATGGCTCACTGGTTGAGCATCTGCCTTTGGGTCAGGGTGTGACCCCGGGGTCGCAGGATCGAGTCCCACGTCGGGCTCCCGCAGGGAGCCTGCTTCTCCCTCTGCCTGTGTCTCTCATGAATAAATAAATAAAATATTTTTTTAGAAAAAGAATCACAGCCATAGGCCTGAGTTTCCTTTTCCATTTTTAACATCAAATCAACTAGCATTGTCTTCTGGTTCTCCTGACTTCTGAGTCGTCATCATGATAGAAATTAGAATCCCCAGACATCTCATGATGCCAAGTCAGACCTCGATATCATCAGGCTTCTGCCCTTATTATTTTTAAGGCCATTGAAAATGAGAGGTTCCCAAAATGCTTTCTTAACATATTACAGTTTTTGCCAACTTTACACCCAGGGTCTTCTTTTTCATAAACAAATTAATACCATTTTCATCTTATCCTCTGCTCAATATGTAAAATGAAAAGCATGCTTCCATCGTCTCTGAAAGTATTGCACAGAATGTAATAGTAACTGCTAGGTCGAAAAAGAGATGTGTGGTTAGCGAATTTGGTAAATGCTGGCTTAAACGAAGTTAAACAGCTCTCTTTACTGAAGAACTGTCTAAAACGTGGACCAGCCCACCATGTATTGTAAACCGTGGAGACATGACGTATTAACTATGATCATTAGTGTCAATTATACAATTTATAAAAATATATATTTATAAATATATAATTATATATTATAATCATTATATAATAATATATATAAAATTAGACATATTAGATAAAATTAGATCATTATATAATATATATAAAATTAGATATATTAGATAAAATTAGATCATTATATAATATATATAAAATTAGATATATTAGATAAAATTAGATCATTATATAATATATATAAAATTAGATATATTAGATAAAATTAGATCATTATATAATATATATAAAATTAGATATATTAGATAAAATTATATCATTATATAATATATAAAATTAGATATATTATATAAAATTATATCATTATATAATATATAATTAGATATTTTATATAAAATTATATCATTATATAACATATAATTAGATATATTATATAAAATTATATCATTATATAATATATATAATTTTCTATATCATATTTAAGTATATGTAATGCATTATCATAAAAGTTATAATACATAAATATAAGCATATATATATAATATGTAAAAATAGATATCCCTTACAGTCCTTTTACCCTGGAATCAAAAGACTGTTTCGTAAATTTGACAAACAGGTGAACACATTTAAGAGATTCCCTCCTTCCCTTGTTTGTAGGCACAAATACCCCCTTTGTGATATAGTCAGAGCTTAAGTGGCTATCACGCACTTACGAGAGAACCTTTAACTACACCATTTTCTCTGCGGATTCACGGCCACTTGGCTGCCCCAGACCCTGATCATCGCCAGGTATCCAAAGCACCTGCTGTGTGGGCCTCACGCCGGATACGCTCCTGCTAGGGTGCTCCAAACTGTCAACACCTTCAAACATCAGTGGGAGCGGCTCAAAATCATGCGTCTTCAAGGTCAGCTAGTAGGGCTGGGGAAGTGATCACAATTGTGGAGGGAGGACGTTGGAGGTGGTGCGCTGTCCCGTCAAGCTGCTGAGCGGTGACGTTTCAGGAGGTTTTAGGAAGCGGTGCGAGGCCGCAGGCTCCTGCTCCTCCTCCCCAACCACGCTGCAGGGCGCTGAGGAGCCGGACACCGAAGTCGAGGTGGAAGAGGGAGTGAAGCCTTCAGGTGCTTTCCACAAAGCCTGAACCCAGAGGGAGGGAACCGCCGGGGGGCAGTTACCCGAGGACCGGGGTGGGGCTCGAGGTGGGACCTCATGCCCAGGAGCCCCCCAGCTGCGTGCACGCTCATCCCTCACCAGCCCACGATGCTCCGGGCCTCCCTTCCCGCAGCTGGGCTGTGTTCACCAGGCAGCCGATCAACGGATTGGGGAACTCTTGGGTCCCCGGGGCGGTTATGTCCAGAGGGGTTAGGATACTGTCCTAGCACTGGGAAGCCCACTGTTGATGATGTCACTGTTGGTCTCTAACTATTTGTTCACAGTTGACATTGGTCTGTTGTGATGCACGAGAAGTTATAACGTTGGTGCAACTAAGTGTGCAGGTGCAGGCGCAGGTGCAGGTGCAGGTGCAGGGCGTGTGTTAGACACCCTTCCTCGGATTTACAGACCACAGTCAAACCCAACCCCGCAGCAGCAGCCCTTGAGGAAGCGTATGACAGGCCCAAGAAATGGGGGCAGGGCTGGTTCACTTCTTGAAATCCACTGACCACCCCCCGTGTAAATGCTGCAAGGGACCCGCCGTGTTTGCTTGGGGCGGGAGGGCGGTGGGTTTACCAGGTGGAGGCCGCGTCGGCAGGTGCCGTGGGCCCCATTGCTTCCTTTTGCGTCCATGCGGATTTTCTGCTGTCCCGCGGGCCCTTCGAGCCTTGTCTCACTGTCCCTCAGTGGCCCTGGGCTAGTCGCTCAGTGGTCCCAGGCTGGTCCCTTGGTGGCCCCAGGCTGGTCCCTCGGTGTCCCTGGGCTGGCCCCTCTGTGTCCTCGGGCTGGTCCCTTGGTGTCCCCAGGCTGGCTCCTCTGTGTCCCTGGGCTGGTCCCTCTGTTTCCCCAGACTGGCCCCTTGGTGTCCCCGGGCTTGTTCCTTGGTGGCCCCAGGCTAGTCCCTCGGTGGTCCCGGGCTAGTCCCTCAGTGTCCCCGGGGTGGCCCCTCGGTGGCCCCGGGCTGGTCCCTCGGTGTTCCTGGGCTGGTCCCTCGGTGTCCCCAGGCTGGTTGCTCGGTGTCCCCAGGCTGGTCCCTCGGTGGCCCCAGGTTGGCCCGCAGTGGCCCCGGGCTGGCCGCCACGTGGCCTGGGTGGTGATGCTGCTGGGCCTCGGGTGCCCACCGCCTGGGAAGCCCCCGCCCCAGCCTCTGGAGTGCGGTGACTCTGCTCGACTTTCCGAGACATGTTCCGCCGCCGCCACACATCTTACAAGGTACGAGGACCTTCTTTCTCCTGCTCCTCACAAACACGTCCCCCCCCTTTCCTGTTGCCTCCACCCTAATAGGGATGGAGGTGTGTGCTTGTGGCTTTGATCCACAGAACCCGTCCCTGCTGATCCACCGCCCAGCCTCTCTCCTGGGCTTGCCGACTATTTACATATCTGAGCACTGCTTTTGCTGAATCACAAAGTTTGCCTTTCTGTTTCTATGCATCTCGAGGTATTTTCTGATTTCCCTTGTGATTTCTCCTCTGACCGATTGGTTGTTTCTGTGCCGTTTAATTTCCACCGAGTTACGGAAGTTTTCCTTCTGTTGCTCCTTTCTGGTGTTCTTGCACGGGGGGTGGAAAGAGTACTTGGTATGATTTGGTAGGATTTCTTAAAAAAAGAAACAAAATATTGATTAGCACTTGTTTTGCAGCCTAACAGATACCCAGTCTATTCTGGTGAACGTTCCCTGTGCATTTAGAAAGGTGTGTGCTCGGGGATCCCCGGGTGGCCCAGTGGGTTAGCGCCGCCTGCGGCCCAGGGCCTGATCCTAGAGACCTAGGATCGAGTCCCACGTCGGGCTCCCTGCATGGAGCCTGCGTCTCCCTCTGTCTGTGTCTCTGCCTCTCTCTCTCTCTCAGGGTCTCTCATGAATAAATAAAGTCTTAAAAAATAAGAAAAGATGTGTGCTCTGGGGCTGTTCACATCCCGTTCCCTCACCGACCTCTCTGGTTGCTCTACTCATATGGAAAACGGGCTATTGATGCATCCAACCATTATTATAAACTCTTTGTTTCTCTCTTCAACGCTGTCGGATATTTTTTTTTCTTTGCGATTTTTGGGACTCTCTTGTTCGCCACATGTAATTCACTGTTACATATTCTTGATGGATTGAAACCTTTAACGATGTATAACACACTTGTGACTTGTACACTTTTACTTATTTACGTAATTCTGTATGTCTGTATTGATTTATTTTACTTGAAATCTGTTCCTTCTGATAATATAACCCTTCTGTGTGTGCGTGTGGGGGTGGGTTACTGTGTGCACAGTGTGTCTCTCTCCATCCTTTTATTTTCAGATTCATTGTGCCTTTGCATCTAAATATCCTCAGGAACAAGAGAAGAGATAGGTTGATATTTTTACTTACTCTTCCAACTTCTGCCTTATTTGGAGAGTTTAGTTTATTTACTTTTAAAGTAATAATTGGTAACAAAAAGTCACTTGTACCATTTAGCTATTTTTTTCCTGTCTTAATTTTTTTTTCTTTTCCCTCTTTTTCTATCTTCTATTATTGCCTTTCTCCATATGTAGTTGATGCCTGTGTGTATGTGTGTGTGTGTGTGTGTGGTGTATATTTTAATCTCTTCTTTCCTTTTCTGTGTGTGTATTAGCGGTTATCTTGAGGATGCAATTCATACGATCCCCTTATAGCGGCCTAGTTTGAATAATGCCAACTTTTTGTCAAAATTATATAACTGCACTTTCAAACATCTCTGTTCCTCCCCCTTTAGATTAGTATTTTCACTGGTTACATCTTTCTGCATTGGGCGCCCACTAACATCGAAACAAACAGTATACTGGTTCATGTGTTTGCCTTCTAAATCAGAGAACAAGAGGAGTTATAAACCAAAAATGCCATAATATTAGCTTTTTTATACTTTTTATATTTACCTAGGTGGTGACCTTCACCAATATTCTTTATTTAGCCGTACTGCTCATATTTAATTACTGTTCAGCCTTCTTTCCTTCCAGCTCGAGGGGCTCCTGTTAGCATTGCTTGTGGGGTAGCTCTAAAGGTAACAGACTCCCTCAGCTTTTGCTTATTTGAGAATGTCATCATTTCTCTTTAATTTCTGAAAGGCAGTTTTTATTTGCAATTCTTGGTCGACAGGTTTATCTTTCCCCTGTCGGTACTTTCATTGCCTCGTGGTTTGTTATGAAAAATAAACTATTAATATCATCGAGGATCATTGGGACTAGTCACTTTGGTCTTGTGGGATTCAAGACCCTTCTCTTTGTAAGTGTTTATTTAAATTCCAAGTAGTTGGGATCCCTGGGTGGCTCAAGGGTTTAGCGCCGGCCTTCGGGCCCAGGATGTGATCCTGGAGACACGGGATCAAATCCCACATCAGACTGTCTGCATCGAGCCTGCTTCTCCCTCTGCCTGTCTCTCTGTCTCTCTGTCTCTGTCTCTGTCTCTGTCTCTCTCTCTGTGTCTCATGAATAAATAAATGAAATCTTTACATTCCAGTGAGTTGACATACGGCATAAAATAATTTCCGACATACAATCAGGATCCTTTCTTGGTCATCATCTCTCAACAGTTTGTCTACAACGTGTCTTGGTGTAGGTCTCTATTTAGATCCTGCTTGGAGTTCATTTGAGCTCCTTGGACGTGTGATTCATTTCCTTAAACAAGTTTGGAAAATTGCATTATTTTTTTTTTCAAATTATTTCTCTACCTCTTTCTCTGTCCCTTCTCCCGGGACCCCCACAGGTTGGGCTGCTGGATGGCGACCCACAAAACCCTTGAGGTTCATTCAGCTTTCTTTGTTCTTTCTTCATTCTGCTTTTCGGGCGTGATAATTCCCATTTTCCAATGTTTGAGTTCACTGATCCTTTCTTCAGCCTAATCAAATCAATTGTTGGCATTTTCTTATAAATTGTTCATTTTCATTATTGTACATTTCAGTGCCTGAATTCTTACCTGGTTCCTCTTCATGATTTTTACCTCTTTATTGATATTCCCATTTTTCATCCATCATTCTTTCTGGTTTACTTTACTTCTTTGCCTATGGCTTTCTTTAAATTCTTGAAAATATTTAATAGAGTTGAGTTAAAGTCTTAGCCTAGTAACTCCAATGTCTCGGCTTTTTCAGGGATGATTTCTGCCCATTTCTTTCTCTTTGGCATGGGCCATATTTTCTTATTTCACCGTATGCTTTGTAATTTTGTGTTGTTGAAAACTAGACACTAGAATATTATTCTCTGGTGACTCTGTAAATCAAATTTACTCTCTTCCTAGCTGTTTCTCTTCCTGACGGTTGAAAGCTGTCCCTTTGCTCAACTAATGTAATGTTAAGATAAAGACTACCTTCAATTCCAAGAGCAAGAAGCTAAGCAAAACAAAACCAAAACAAACAGAAGAATTCTCCCTCTTTTTGTAGATTGACTTTGTCACTGGTGCTGAGCCTAGAGATCAGCAGGGGATCTGCTCAGCTCTTTTGTGAGCACTCATCCTGCCCTTGGTATTTGTCTGTGGCTTTCTAAATTCCTCCAGTACACATGGGTGCTTTTGGACGGCCAAATTTCCCCCCAAGAAACTCTCTCCAGGCTTCTGAGGTCAACTGTGTGTCTCAACCATTATCTTTTGCCCCCACGTGGGTCCAGGTCTTGCTTTACCATGCAGTGTTTCTGAGCAACGTCTGTCACTTTTCTGCCCCGAGTGGGTTCTGTGTTAGGTGAAGCAGAAATGAAAGGCTTGCATCAATCCTTCAGGTAACCCCAGACAGATTAGGACAGACAAGCATGATGCATTGTGCAGAGGCTCTGCTCCCTCTGACGCCAGAGACCAGGATCCCACGTGAAGAATGCAGGCTGCACCTCAAGACTTCCTCTGAGCCAGGGAGGGAGGTGCACCTAGAGCAACTGCAAATGGCACAAAGCTTTCCCACCATTTTCAAGTTGCCTCGTCTTTGACTCAACATTTGCCTGATTGCAGTAAACAGTTGGCTGTTTTCCAGAGTCCTGACACGGTGGGTTGGGTTTCCGCTTGCTTCTCCTTTTCTCTGTGGGGGAGGGCAGTTTGGAGCTGCCCAGTCCACCGTTTTGCCAAAGTTACTCTGTTGACTTCACCTCTTTTTGAGTTTCTATGAATTTCCTGGATTTTTTCTCCACTTTCCCATGCTTTTGTGTGTATATAAACAGACTGATCTAATAACAAAAACTAACATGGAGAACGTTGCTTCACAATAACAGAATATTTATTAAACCATATGGTTAAGCAACGTCTATCTTCCTAGAAAATTGCTGGTATTTTTGAAGTATACATCAGGTATTTGGCAGTAAAATATACACTTAAGCTTGTTTTCACCAATCTGACATGGTTTCCAGTATGGAGATAATCTGAATCATTTTTTGTTGGCTTTTTTTCTGAAATGTAATTGACAATATATCATTGTATTAGTTTTGGGTGTACAACATAATGATTTTATACTTGTAATATTTTGAAATCACCACCACAAGTTCTAGGTAACATCTATATTAATATTCCTTTTTTTTTAAAACATGCAATAAAAAGAAAATGGTCTCACTATTTCTATCTCTTCCTGCCGCAGCTTTCTACAAGTTGAGGACATGTAGATCTGTCCATAAATAGATCTACATACTGTCCGTAAATAGATGTACACAAACAGACACACACACACACACACACACACACACACATCCAAATATGTTATTGAATTATTTTGTTTCATGGAGAATGTTTGTCTTTATAACTTTTCTTGAACCACCATATTTTAATTTTGCTTGTAACCCATGCAAGACAACTTGAAGGTAATACGAAGGGTAAGAAGGAATATATTTTGACAAATAACTAAGCTGCAACATAATAATCTGATATCTGAGCTTCTGTCTGTCAGATGCAATCATAAATAAAAGATAGAAAGAAGCAAGGGACTGCTTTTTAAGGAAATTAAATTGTCTTGAGAATATTTCAAAAATGTGACTTGAAAGGGCATATACATGACATAAGTGTTCTTCAGATTTCTGTTGATTCCTGAATGATCCTGGGTGAGATCAATCGTGCTGATGTTCTTGTCTTGTGTCTAAATGCTCATCCAGGGAATAAATTCCTTTAGAGCAAAGGGCCTTGCTCATGGCCCCAGACACCAGAGGCAGACTGTGACTTAAGCTTTTAAGGTGATTCAGGCTTCACCGCACCCCCCGGGGCACTCAGGAGCTCGATTTAATGTCTCCTTTGCGTTTTAGGATTTTTCTATGTGATAATTAAGACAGCAACTAGTACAACCATTTTAGGCATCTGCCCATACAAATAGCTCCTGAAGTGAGGGCTGTGGATGTCTTGAGGTTTTGTACATTTTCTCAGTGGGCCAAATGTCAAGATGTGGAATATCAAAGTTCTGAATACATTGGAACAAAAGGAGGAAAAACCTGCCATGTTTGCAACTGAGGCATGGAAATCCGATATACAGGGACTACGACGGCAGATAAAGGATGTAGAACGGCTGCATTTGTGTAGTTGGTATTAAAGGCATTTTGCCACAACTGGTTAACAAATGTGTGTATACTTCTTCCAAAGTCTCTGAATTTAAGTAATTAGACATTAAGATTCTTATCAAGTGGCATTTTGCATTTTGTTCTGTTTCATGCTGTTTATGCAGAAGCCACAGGATATTTAACCTCTGAGAAACCTGCATTAAATCAATATTACATTAGTGTTTTAAAGCCATTAGCTCAATAGCCATATGTCCAGATATTTTCTCCATTCAGAAAGTTAGGAATCAGTAAATAAAAATGAGATAATTAACAATGAATACCTGCTACTCACATTTTATGTATACAACATTATCTCTTTCCATTCGAAGCGTGTTCAGCTGTTACCTATCATTCAAGAAATGTAAACCCATACCCCCCATATTGCATGGCAATGGAGCTCTTGTGGTGACCTCACATATGTTTCCATGGCAGCATATTCATCTGGAAATGGCATCGCGCTTTGATTTGTAGATGGTCAAAGACGGACTCCTGAATTATACCCATTAAAAGGCTAATTTTCAAAAGAAACTCTTAGGTTGGAAATTTCGCAATGCAGGATTATAAACTAACACACTATTTATATTTTTAGTGAGTATGCATTTCTACTTCGGAATCTGAAGTAGCATTTCATCATCCAAATGCCTTGCAATTAGGATATCTACAAGGAAGGTAGGTATTTGCACCAGAGTAAGGGATATAGTTTGGGCAACTCACCAGCGTCACAGGCTGAGTTGCTCCCTGGCCCATATGGGTGCTCATCTACTTCGGCTGCAGACTCTCTGGCTTAAACAGTATAAAATTGTTTTCTCATTGTCCTAGAGACTGGAAGTCCCAGATCAAGGCCTGGTTTGAGTTGTTGGTGAGGACTCTTAGCTTGTGGGCAGGACGTACAGAGAAAGAGAGAGAGAGAAAGAGAGAGAGATAAGGAGTAGGTTCTGGTCCCTTTATATAAGGACACTAACCCTATGAGATCACAGCCCACCCTTAGAACCTCATTTAAACTTGAGTAACCCTGATTATTTCCTTGGAGATCCCATCCCCAAATGCAGCTCTGCTGGGGGTAGCAGCTCCAGCGTAGGCACTGGGGAGAGGGTCACAATCATTCAGTCCGTGACTCCTGGCCTCTTTATCTCCATCTTCCTACGGCTTTGGCATCTGCATCTCCAGCTGTAACAGAGTGATAGATTTGTATCTCCTGAGATCAAGTGGCCTGTCGGGATCGCTGGGTGTTTGGTGTCCTGAGAGATCATTCAAGGTTACTTTGAACGTCAGCAAAGCAGTAATGAACTAGAGATGATTATCGATTTTTAAAAATAAGCTATTAATAAAAGAAAAAAAATAAAACTTCCTCTGCAACATTTGAGTCAAGGTAAGAGACTAGATGTTTTCCTGTGTTTTGTGAGAAGGCTCTAATGTGCCCAAGTCTATGCAATCAGCTGGATACTCCAAAACCTCAGGCATTCACTTTGACCCCTTCCTGGCTCCTTCCCATCTGCTTTGCTCAGTGAATCTGGGAGATCACATTCACTGACCCCAGGCCTGACCTTTTTTCTACAGGCAAAAAAAGTGAGTCGAGGGATGCCCACCATATAACCTCACAGCATCTCAGAGGGATCCACAATTTTAACTCAGAATTCAGATTATTAAAACTATTTAAAGTTACGGCTGTCAGTAGAGACCCCTGGGAGTTGGAATAATGTTTACCTGTAGCATCACAAAATAATGTAAGGTACTCCTGCTATAAAACTACATGCATCCTGAAAAATGTCATATTCTGCAAAATCATGGATGACAAAACACAGGGCTTATGAGGAAAAGAAGGTCAGCACCAACTCTTTTAAGCCGATGGTAACTTCAGCTCCAGAGCCCTGATTAAAGCAGCAATGATCCTAAGTGAGGTCTAGCCCCGTCCTTGGGCATCACCACGTAGAGCCACCACCTGTGCGTCTTCGCAGGTCCTCAGACTTGCAGGGCTTTGAAGACATTTACTTCTAATAGAGACCATTCCATCAACATGAAAACTATCACTCAGGGGCAGCCCTCTTCATCAGTATTTGAACACGGGGAGATATTTCCTCGCCGCTCCTCTGTCCATCCTTGAGTTTCCTGGGATATCTCATAATGGAAAAACAGAGACCAAGGCACAGATTCCTTACCCTCAAGGGCTGTTTTGTTCCCTTACGGTCTTTCTATATTGCTGATGTCTTTATCTGTAATCCTGCTGTGACCTGACCATAATCCCTTCATGTTATTAACATGCTAGGGGAAACTGGATATGAACCAACGGGGTCTATACAAGCTAATATTCTCTTCCTGTGTATACGAACGAATTTAAATCAGAGAAACAACATAGGAATAGACTGTATTTGGGGTTATAACACGAAAGAAAAATAAAGAACAGAGACCGCCGATTACCTCCTGAAGAGGGCCAGGCTTCATGAAGCCCATCGTCCCAGAAATTCGCACACACACACCTGCAATCGTGCTTCTTTAGTCAATGACTCTCTCTCTGCTTCTTCAAATGTGAACGATCTTGCTTCCTTCTTCCCCCCCTTCCTTTAGATTTTGTACCTGCTCAGGCTGTACACACCGGCGCGACCCCGTTCTTTCCCATAGGTTCCATCTACACCTGGAAAGAGCGATGGTCCTCCTACCCCGGCTCTGCGCCCGCTGCACCCTGAGCAGCTCTCTTTGGTAGGAGACCTTTGTGACTTTGTGACCTTTGTGACTTTGTGACTTTGAGACTTTTGTAGGAGACCTCTTTGGTAGGATTGCTTTGTGATTGGAGCAGAGGCTCCATGAGAGCAAAGACAGGCACTCAACTTTGAAGAAAGACGTTGAATTCCGAATGAAGGAGTTCTTACATGATTCAAGTGGCAAGACACACTTAAACCTTTTGAACTGCTAAGAAAGAGTTTCCAGAATAAGCATAATCCCTTTTAATTCCAGCCAAACCAATATGTGAAAGAGCCCCTGAGGGTTGCTGAGAATAGAGGGGGGAGTAGGAAGGACCTGAAGGACAGGAGGCCCCAGGGCTGAGTGGCGATGAGAGTTGATCCTGCGTGTTGTTTGGGATGTTACCTCAGCATCAACTAGTGGGCGGAAGGGGGAGGCGCTGTGGGCTGAATGTGGGTGCCCCCCCAATTCACATCTTGAAATTCTGACCCCCAATGTGAGTACTGGGAGGTGGGGCTTTAGGGAGGTGCTACATCCTGAGGGTGGAGCCCTCGTGAATGGAATCGGTGCCCTCATGGCACAGGCCCCAGACAGGTTCCTGCTCCTCCCGCCACAAGAGGACCCGCAAGTCCACCATCTACACCCAGAAGAGGGCTCCGGCCTGCATCCAACGAGGCTGGTGCCTTGAGCGTGGACCTCTAGCCTCCAGAACTGTGAGAGACCAACCAGTGTGCATGGTTGACAAGCCCCCAGGCAGTGGCCCTCTGCGATGGCAGCCCCCGTGGACTGAGGCAGAGGGCAGTGCCACCTGCCACAGCTCCGTTCGGCACGGGTCACAGAAGACAGCCTTAGGCTGACACTCCCACCCCTTTCCTCTCACCTAGCTTCTCCACCTGCCCTGCCTGAAATTCCCCATGGAAGTGCCTCCCCCGTCCTCTCGCTCACCTTTCATCCTGAGTTCTGAAAAGTCAGCTCAGGCACCTGCCCTTTCAATCCTTCTACTTCCCCATCCATCATCTAGAGGACTGTACTGCTTTCTTTTCTAAATAAGAATCTGAAATGGCATGGGGTCCTCATTTTAGACTCTAGGTCTAAAATTTAGACCTAAGTTTAAGTTAGGATTCAAGTTAGGATTCAAGACCCCGTGTCATTTCCTGTAAATTCTATTTCATTGTTATTTTTCCAAAACAAACTCTGTTCATAGGGGAGCGGAGGACATGTCTCCTGTAGATTGTTCCGGAACACGCCATGTTCATCCTCCTCTTTGTTCTCTGCTAGGACTGCCATCCCTCTCAAACTTTCTTCCATTTCAGTCCACTGATAGCCTATCACCGGCAACAGGACTGGAACAGAAAGGAATATTAACATAATCTTCCTTCCTTGGTTCCACTGTAGGGAGCATGTTCTAGCCACACCTTCCACAGCACCCCCTTCTAACACGTGTGTCCAAGTGGGTTCTAATGGGGTCATGGATGGTGACCCAGTCTGCCTTCTGTACGTACAGCTCACAAAATACTTAACCCAGCAGATGTATACATATGTAAATAATCTATGCATTAAAGATTAACAAGTTAATAGGTGAGACACATAATACGAATAATTTCATGTGGGATTATTGGTGTTAAATGTCGGCTCATTACCGAAAAAAACAAACAAACAAACAAACAAAAAAAAACACCCTGAAAACTAAATCCTGTTGTACAGGTGTTTACTAACTCTGTGCAAAGGGGTAGCTGAAAATAAAATAAGATTTCATGTAAGTAGTAGGATAAGAAGGGAAAAGAGATTTAGGGCCATTTGAAACAATCCAAGTAAGTGTGAGCTTTAAACATGATATCACAGTACTGAGGTCTGAAAATAACCTTTAAACTATCAAGGACTTGAAATAAAGTAAAACTTGAAAGCACATGGTGGCTATTGAACTTTGGGATTTTCTCCCCAAAAGGTATAGAGATTAATGGGAATGTAGGAAGTTTCCTCAGTGGAAACTCTAAATCCTATCACCCGCGAGAAAGAGTTAAACCCATGAGATAACAAGTAATGACAATTTCTCCATTGAAACAAAACCTCAATTTCAGTTCTAAATTGATGGGAACATCATAAAGGATAAAACGGTTCCATCATTTACATTTTTTTTGTCAGGCGGCGAAAATTTTCATTTATGTATAATTTCAAATCTTTAGAAACCTCAAGAAGTCGTTTTCTCTTTATATTTCTCCCCATCGATTCTTCCTCTGATTGAGTACGTTGCCGTCAGCAGGAGGGCGAGAGGCAGTGTAAGGTCTGGAACTAGAACAATGGTGTTGGGAGCTTGGCTTCGCCCCTGCTGCTTGTAAGACCTCTACCTGCTTCATCTGTCCCCAGATTGATAGGAGGTGAAGAGTAAGGCAAATATACGACATGTAGGAAAAATGAAAATATTTACCCCAAAGGATTTCTGTGAGGGTTAGAAGAGGCCCCTATGTAGATGGCTCCTGGCACCTGGTATAAGCACTCATGAAGTGAGTCTTTATGACCTAAATAAGTCCTTAAATAGCATCAGGAAAGCCACTCCTCTCACCACCGACCTTAAGGAGCAGCGTGATTCAAACAACCGTAGCAACGTTAGTTGTGGGTCAAAAGGGAGAAATTACGTTTCTATTTGACCAAATAGCTGTTGACTCCATCAGGAAACAAGGGAGGCAGAAACCAGGAATCTATGGGGTGGGGCCTCAGTGGAGGCAGGTAATGCCCTGGATCTGGACGCCCCAACCCCTAGTTCTGTCTGGAAGGGGAAAGCAAACCTAAGGAGGTAGAAGCTCTCCAGCAAGTCTCACCTGCACCAGAAGCATTACGAATCACCTGATACTTTACTACCACTTGCTGCACTTAATCATGTCTTGGTTTTCCTAAAATCCTATGGACCAGGACTTATTCAGCCTAGGGAGAAAACTCAGGTCCCTGAAGAAATAGGTGGGCGAACTAAGGCTGGGAGGGAACCCGGATCTGCTGGGTGATCTGCAGCCTTCCTTCCCCGGCCAACCCCGTGCTCCTGCAGAAGACATCGGGACACACAGAGGCCCAGGAGGGGCGGATGTTCAAGGTGTTGCTTTCATGACTTGTTGCATACCAAGCGTGTAAAAGAGAAGAGGAGGCATCCTCCGAATGCCGTCAAGGCCATTGGTCTGCTGTCACCTGTTGTCACCGTCTTCCTTGGCACCTGTGTCCTCCTCTCCGCCACGCTGTTTCTCTCTGGTATTTCCCCTCGTCCACTTCTCTCTTTCGCATCTTCTGTTCATTGTGCCGCTGCTTCTTTCTGAGCCTCTGCAAGCTCTGTATTAATTCCCACTCTTACAATAGCCAAACTGTGGAAGGAGCCTCGGTGTCCATCGACAGATGATGGATAGAGAAGCTGTGGTCTCTGTATACAATGGAAGATTCCTCAGCCATTAGAAACGACAAACACCCACCATTTGCTTCAGCGTGGATGGAACTGGAGGGTATTATGCTGAGGGAAGTAAGTCAATCGGAGAAGGACAAACATTATATGGTCTCATTCATTTGGGGAATATAAATAATAGTGAAAGGAAATAGAAGGGAAGGGAGAAGAAATGTGTGGGAAATATCAGAATGGGAGACAGAACATGAGAGACCCCTAACTCTGGGAAATGAACTATGGGTGGTGGAAGGGGAGGAGGGCGGGGGTGGGGGTGAATGGGAGACGGGCACTGAGGGGGCACTTGATGGCATCAGCACTGGGTGTTATTCTGTATGTTGGCAAATTGAACACCAATAAAAAAATAAATTTATTATAAAAAATAATAATCCCCACTCTTGCCAATTTAAGCTCGATTTTCAACTCTTGAAGTAAATGGCGAGAAAACAGAAAATTTCGGCGAAGATCTGGAAGGCATAAAACAGACAGATGAATATGGAAAAGACGACAGCAAAAACAAACTCAAGAGATGGATCTCATGGGAGAGGAAGGATGGAGGAAGAAGCCAGTGAATTGAGAAGAACAGGATTCACCCGATCTGAACCCCAAGGATGAAGAAGATGGAAAAACAATGAACAGAGCCTCCTGCCTGTGGGTCAGTAAGGGGATATCCAGCATTTGTTTCCTTGAGGTCCCAGTAGGACAAAAGAGACCAGAGATGAAAGGTATTAGGAAAAATAAGTGAAAACTCCCCAAATCTGGCTAAAGACACAAACCTACAGATTCAGGAAGCTGAGTAAACCTCAAATAGGATATACCCACATACACACACACACAAATGCGGGGACACACACCCGAATTAAAACTTTTAAACACCGAAGACAAAAAAAAAAAAAAAATCTTGAAGACAGCAGGAGAAAGGATGCATTCCTGTAGGAAGGACAGATGTCTTGTCCAGAACCACGGAAGTCAGAAGCAGGTGGCACCTTGTTTTTCACGTCCAGAAAGAAAAATGCGCATTGCAAACTCAATATCTGGTGAAATTATCCCTCAGGAATGAGGAGGGGCAGTGCAAATGTTCCTGGATAAGGGAAAAGTAGAAGAATGTGTCACCAGCAAACCTTCCAGTAGAAACTGGCCAAAGGAAGTTCTTCAAACAGAAAGGAAATAATAAAAGAAGGAGGAGCATCCAGAAGGAAGAAGGAACGACACAGCGGACACGTGGGTGTGCGCTCCCCTTATAAGCAAGATTTGATCACTGAAACAGGAATCACGGTCCCATCCGATGGTCATGACAAGCCTTTGCTGGGGTTTTGATGAATGAAAAATAGGTCCGTGCAAAACCTGTGCAGCTTTATGTGTTGGGGCCCCAAACTGGAACCCGCCCCACTGTCCTTCAACAGGCGAGTGGCCTAAGTACACTGTGATGCGTCCCTAACCTGGGCGACGGTTTAGCGATACAAACAAATGCCCTGTCGATACGCACAGCAACTCGGATGCATCTCCGGAGAAATGCTGAGAGAAGCCAATCCCAAAAGATCACATACTGTGTGGTGCCGTTTATGTGACATTTTGAAAGGCCGAGTTTCAGAAAAGTATGATAGCTTGGCAGTTGCCAGAGTTTAAGGGGAGAGAGACAAGAAAGGAGCTGGTTGTTAACTATGACTTTTTATTTTCTGTATTTTCTGATGTTTTGACATGTGGAGGCCTTGCTGACTCCGGAGAGATTGGCTCTCCCAGGGCAAGCAAATTGCTACCAAATATCTTGCTTGAAAGCAAGACAACCAATCCAGGGCCCCACAGCCCCAGCTACTTCCCTAATCGGGGTCTCACACTCCGGGCCACCCTCCACCGGCCCCAATCGAGCCCACTGGCATTATTCTAACTAGCCCGTCCTATACCTGCTTCCCCTTCCTCACCTGTTCCTTCCCGTAGGCCCTTGCTCCCACTCCTGCTCCTCTGCCTGCTGACTCAGCCCGGGGCCGCCCAGCATGGCCCTGGGTGGGCCTCCTGTTTTCAGACATCTGGGAGGATGCACGTCTTCCATCACGACCATCATTTCCACGTCTGTAAGCCTCACCGTACCTGATGAAAACAAGGCTCGGGTGCTTCTTAAAACAGGAGGTGAGTGTGGCGTCGACGGGCAATGCCGGGGATGTCTGCGGTGTTGGAATCGTTTCTCACCTGCGACACATGGTGCGTTCGCAGGGGACTTCATCAACACGCACAGTTGAGAGCAAAAAACACTTGAGAAGTCCCTGCAAGGTCAGGGAGGGCACCCACGTCAACACCCACTTTGTGATGTTGCACCACAGCTTGCAAGCTGTTACTGATGCCAGAAGCTGAGGCAGGTACAGAGGGCCCCTCTCTAGGCCATGCCTTATGGCGGCACCTGAATCTGCAGATACCTCCATGCAAAATTTTAAGTACAAACGTTTGTAAGGCCAAGCTGGTGAGTTTTATAAAATTATATGACTCGTCTAAATAATGTGGTCTAAATACCGTTTCAGGATTCTAAGACTCATTGAAAAAAAAAATGATCAGGGCAGCCCCGGTGGTGCAGCCGTTTAGCACCTGGTTCCGGGATCGAGTCCCACGTCAGGCTCCCTGCATGGAGCCTGCTTCTCCCTCTGCCTGTGTCTCTGCCTCTCTCTCTCTCTCTGTGTGTCTCTATGAATAAATAAATAAAACCTTTAAAAAGAAAAAAGAAAAAAATGATCAATACATCTGTGGATGCGAGTTAGCTTTAGAAATATTCTGCTGAGGGAGTTGTCCAGAAACTTCGTTTTTTTTTTGTAATTTCGCATAATTATTATCTGCTTAGTGAAAAATTTCATAAACTGTTGAGTGGCGTGTTGGAGAAATTTTGGCAAAATCACATTCGGGCGAAAGGCAGAGAAGCACAGACGCAGACAGAAACTCCTGCAAAAGTCGCAAGAGCACTTACTATTAACAGGGGAGGAAAGAAAAAAATCTAAAAATGAACCGACCTGAAAGCGATTGGAGTAGCGTCCTGGGGAGAACAGGTGATGCAGGCTCACATTTCCAAAAATAAAACAGGTCTCAGGGAAGAGCGGCAATATTCCAAAGAGAACCAGCTTAGTGTCCCTCTCAGGGGGGATCTAACCTCACAGAGCCTGGGAGCCACTGGCTGGGACTCCGCCTTCCGACTCCAGACAGATAACCAGCGACTGTACCCAAGAGGCCAGAGCCGCGGGAAGGGCATCCCGGCCTCGGGGCCGGCGAGGGTCTCAACACCGTGGGCTCGGGCTGCGCCTGTGCAGAGGGGCGCACGGGCCAGGGCCCCAGGGGTGGCAGGTGCCCCGAGCGGCGGGGAGACGCTGCAGCTCCAGGTCCGGGAGGGCAGGTGCTGCGGGGATGCCGGGACCAGCAGATGCAAGGGACTCACAGCAAAATGACCGAGATGTAGTGAGCTTGCGGGGACAGTGGACCCCCACGGAGAGGGGAAAGAATCACAGGAAGAGGGGAAAACACCCGAAAATAAAAACCGACCCTCTTGTAAGTATGTAAGTGTCCGTGTTGTAAGTGGGCTTTGAGGTGGGGGAGGCTGGGGTTGGTGTCCCCCCCGGGCTGGCCTCTTGTTCTTCCTTGGCCTCGATGCTCTCCTGGTAGCTGCTGTGGACTGAATGGTTGCGCCCCCCCTCCCTCGCCCAAGTTCATCTGGTGAAATGGTGATTCCCAAGGGGATGGGAGCAGGAGGTGGGGGCTTTGGGGAGTGAACAGGTCACGGGGGTGAAGGCCTCATGAACGAGGTTGGTGCTTTTATAAAGGAGACCCCTGGGGATCCCCGGGTGGCTCAGTGGTTAAGTGTCTGCTTTAGGCCCGGGGTGTGACCCTGGGGTCCCGGGATCGAGTCCCACGTTGGGTTCCCTGTGTGGACCCTGTTTCTCTCTCTGCCTGTGTCTCTGCCTCTCTCTCTCTCTCTCTGTGTCTCTCATGAATAAATAAAATCTTAAAAAAAAAGAGAGAGAGACCCCTGGGGCTCCCTTCTGCCTCCCGCCGTGTGAGGACCTGGCGAGAAAGGGTCTCCTCAGCCCCTGAGTCTCTCTGCACCGTGAACCTACACTTCCAGGCACCAGAACCACAGGAAGCAAACTCCTGTTGTTTTCTAAGCTGCCCAGGGTTTGGGGTTTTTGTTACTGCAGCGCAAACTGACTAAGCAGTGGTGCTATTTCTCTGTAGTGGCCACGGGGTCCCCCAGTGCATGCACCCACACACGTCCCCATGCACGTGATCCTGGTTCAGAGCCACCCGCCGTGGAAGGGGGGGGGGGTGAGTGACAGACCCCCGGGACTTCTTCAAGCCGTTGCTAAACCTGAGGAAGGCAACTCTCAGATTCCGGCGAGCGCTCTCCCCACGTGCTACCCCAGGCGGGAGAACCGAGTACTAAAGAAAGTGATGAAGCTCAGTCACTTGGACATTCCAAGCTCCAGACTGTCGCCGGCTCCAGAACCGTCATAAAGGAAACCTTGTCCCTGCAGGAAAAGGGCAGAAAGCAACCAACTGCAGGGGCGGGAGGGGAGACCAGTTGTCCTGAGGGGCTCGCAGGCGGCTCCCTCCCTCACAGAGGCCGACCTTCTCTGCAAAGGTTTTGCTGGTTTTATTTTTTTGCAACACAAATTAGGCACTCTATAAGAAGGTTAGACGATCTTCACTACTAGCTCTGTTTCTAACCCAAGAAATCCCTTGTATCAGGATGGTTTGACATCTTACCAGCCACGGATCGTTCTCTGCAAACACACACACGCACACACACACACACACACACACATCATTTGAGAGAGCCTCTAATCTCTTGAAAACAGGTGCGTAGAGCCAGGTTAAAAATCTCTTTCTCAAAAAAAAAAAAAAAAGCCTCTTTCTCTATAATATTTATAATCTCAACTTAACTTGCTCATCTGGAAGATTTTCCGAAACAGTTGGGATTTTCAATATTTTGAAGGAAGATATTTTAAAATGGTGTCCACAAGTCTGTCTTGCAATTGCTTGGTCTTTTGCTTATACTACTAAAAGCATTGGAACCCGCACACTTTGCAATCTGCACCCCGGGAAACTCCCCAGCCCGCTAACCCCCAGGGGCCACGGCCTGTCAGGTGCCCCCGTGCCCTCCCCGCCTCAGGATTGTCGTAGCCGGGACCAAGGCCATCGTGAGGGCTGAGTGAGGCCGTGTGCACAGAAGCACGATCCGGGCAGAGGGGACCATGCAAATGGGAGTGGCCGTTAGGTGGGCAGCCCTGGGTGGATACCTAGCACCCCGCGCAGCTCCCACAAGGTTTGTTGGGTAAACCCCAGGGAGATGGCTCTCCTGGTTGTCTCCTCATCTGTACGGCGAAGGGATTGTACGCTTTGAAATCTAGTGACCCCCTTCTAGTTGCATTATTTTTTCTCATTTGAAATAATGACAGTCAAAAAAATAAAAGAAAAAGAAAGAGAAAAAGAAAAAAAAATAAATAATAAAATAAAATAAAATGATAAAATAAAATAAAATAAAATAAAATAAATAAAATAAAATAAAATAAAATAAAATAAAATAAAATAAAATAAAATAAAAATGAGAGTCCGTAGCATTTCACTATTTGTACACAGGCTTCACCCTAGTGTCCCCTTGGGTGCCACAATAATAGTCACGTCCATTACACTAATTCACACCTCCGTGTGTGCAGGGACAGATGCCTGTGAACAATTTCCAAATCTCCTATTAATGATACTGGACCAACTCAAGGATAATAACACGTGTTCCCACAGACCTTCTAAATCTCCACGGTGTCCTCCAACACGGTGTTTCTTGTGCTCTCAAAATTACATGGGAAGAGGGCAGGTGGCGTTGGCCTAGTTACGATAAGGGAACCAACAATCTAGGGTGGAAGGAATTTACATCGAGATAAAGTAACTTTGCAAAATCCTCGCGCCTCGTGGTGGAGACCGATGGTCCAGGTGGGCCCAGGCCTGTCAACCTTCATCCTCTTCCGCCCTACGTTCCCTTGACACCAGCTCTACCTGGTAGCAGGGTCAAACCAAGGTCCCTCCTTCAGAGTCTCTACTCAGATGGAGGATAGAGCACCCACTCAGCTACTGGAATATTCCATCAGCCTAACCCTACCGTCTTTTCTCACCCGAATTGCTGAAAATGCTCAGAGGAGCATTCTCTCTATAGATGCAGCTGGCAAAAGATTCCGCCCTTCCGCTGGCGAAGACGCAGTTGGGCATTTGTAACTCCGAGTGTGTAGGCATGCATTCACGGGCGCATGCGTGTGTGCCCATGCGTGTGTGCATCCGTGAACATCCACTTCTGTCCCCTGCGTCCGTCCCAGAGTAATTAGGACACGCTGTCTCATACTAGAGACACGAATGGTCACACTCATAAAGACTAGGGACAGATTATTGCAATTGGAGGCAAATTTGTGGAACTGGCGCTCACCAGAGCACCTGTTGAAACTGGGGGTGTCTCCTGGCTAAAACTAGGGGTTTCTACTTATGGTCTGGCTCCAAGGCTTGTTGGCCAGGGCTGCCAGATCGAGGACCTGGGCCTGGCTGGCATCGGTAGTAGTTCCCATAACTCAACTTCTGAGTGCACTTTGAATCCCGTTATCCAGTTAATTTCCTGAGCGCCCCCAGCATCGAGCTCCTCTCTCTGATCCGCGTTAGCCTCACAGAGCTGAGAGGAACTGCGAATCCATCCATCAGGGCTGAGATAAAGTCTGACTTTCTGCAGAAAAGCATCCTTGAAAATGATTCCGGTGGCAATTTGCTCCGATCAATTCTCCAGACTGTAGGGTAGCCTGATACAAAATTTCCTTAAGAGAGGGATCCCTGGGTGGCGCAGCGGTTTGGCGCCTGCCTTTGGCCCAGGGCGCGATCCTGGAGACCCGGGATCAAATCCCACGTCGGGCTCCCAGTGCATGGAGCTTGCTTCTCCCTCTGCCTGTGTCTCTGCCTCTCTCTCTCTCTGTAACTATCATAAATAAATAAAAATTAAAAAAAATTAAAAAAAAATTCCTTAAGAGATAAGTGGAACTTTGTCCCGCCTTTGGCATGAGGCCAGAGGCACAAGCTACACATTCCAGTTTCTACCTCGAATTTGAGGCCTGACTGTCGAAGGTGATGCGGCTTTGAGAGCCATCTGGTTATGGTGTTGGGATCCACATGATACCCATCTTCAGGGCCTGTGGACGCCGTCCTATCAGAACATGCTTCAGCACGATCCTGGTGTGCACTCCACAGGCCTTGCCAGGGTCTGGGGGCTCTGCAACACCCTAGAGCTGGGCCTGAACCCGTCCTGCATTGGCAGCTCAAGTGCTTCGAGTGCCTGAGAACAGGCCAGGCCCTAGGGAATCCTACAGCTTGCCACACACAGCTGACCTGTTCATGACACGATCCCTTTCTACTCCCAGAGGTGGATGTAGCACCCCATCCAGGTTACTACCCATTAGTTCTTGGCCTCCATCATCCTAGAGAGCTCAGGAAGCACTACCAATGTCCATTGACGGGGGGCATCCAGTTGCCAGTGGTGAGTCTGCACAAAGGGGGAAATGCTTCAGCTGAATGATGTGATGAGGTCATTTAAGGACATGCATTCTGACTGAAGGGTCACTCTCTGCTGCCCTGGTTAACACGTTAACGCAGTCACCAGAAGAGCAGGTCTTCCACCCACACCGAAGGCGGGAACAGCCTGAGAGAGACCGCATCTCCTATGTCTTCATCCAAAGATCCAACGCGAATGTCCCCGGAGCGTCAAAGCCATTGCTGGATCCTCTGCATTTCCACAGAACAAGGCAGCGTCCTACGTGCAAACAAAGGGCTTGGTCCTCCCCAGCTCCCGGGTCAGCTCCCCGGAGAGCTGCAGAGTGGTGCTATCTCATTTCTACCACACAGCAGTCCTGGCTGTGAAGATCCATCTTTGTATTGTTTTCCTCTCTCAGAAATTCAATCTCACTCAGCATTTTCTTTAGTCGGGTATCTGAACCGACAACCCTGGATGAGAGACGGATGAGAGGTAGCTTTGCTGGCTGCACAGATTGCTAGTAGGCCCCGGCCCCCGGCGCCCTCCCGCACAGCCCGCTGAAAGCCCAGCTTCACGGGAGCACCGTTCTCAGGACAATTAGCAAACCCCTGCGAAGTTCTCCACTTCAGCTTTCTTTGAGATTTCTGAATAAAATGCTCTCCATATCCTCACGATTTAACGTGGACCACCGTCTGCTTAGAGAAAAGCAGATCTTAGAGCACAGAGGCCCGTGTTAGAGATGGAGAACACCGACAGCAGACGGAGAGGACCCTTCACCCCTCTGGATAGGTCAGGTCTGTTTGATCAGGTGCATTTATACATAAGGCGAGGGCGGGCAGGGAGAGCAAAGGCATCGCGAGAGAAACTGGCAGTTGCAGTGGTCATTTTCTGACATAGTGCACAAGGGCTACTCAGTTTCTAACACGGTTCGCAATTGAGGATGAGCACACTGCGTGCATTTCTGATGGGACTAGGGGTCTTCTCCGGGGGGCTCCCTGTGGCATTCCAGGAGGGACGGCTGGCATGGGGTCATGACAGGCCACTCCCATCCCCAAGTCCTTCACCGAGCACACAGTGCATGTAGCACCTTCCTTTCAGGCAGGGCACAGTTGGAACGACGCTCCCCGTAATCAAAGGATCCACAGTCGGTGAACACAAACGCACAGTAGGATCCCCAAATCTGGGTCCATGCTCAAAAAAATGTTGTAAAATGTCTTCCGACAAGCTAGAAATCTGTTTGGGAATCCATCATGTATATAACCCCCCAAAGCTATCCGCATGTGTTTTGTCCTCGCCTAGAATGCTCTTCATTCTTTGCATCCATGTGGTTTGCATCCATCTCTCCTCCAGGGTCACTCAAGGCCTTGACATACCAGAAAAATCTTCAGCAGCAGCCCCAGGTAGCGGCAGGATATCATGAAAAACGCTTGGGCCTCATTCTAGAGTTTCCATCCTGTCCCTGATAATTATTTACCTGAGTCAGGACATGTCAATCAATCATTCAGGATGTATGCTTCTGCATAAGCACCCACGTGACACTTAGTGGGTGTGTTATTAGGGCACCTTGTGTCTTCTTCTGATTGTCCCAATAGGAACCAGGCCTCACACCTCTTTGTATCATAGCACCAACTGCAGAATCGTGCACATTTCAGAAGCTCAGTGTAAGTCGTTATTGCTACTGCTCTGCTGTCAGCAACCTCCTACTATTTTGGATCGGACCGCAGCACTGCTCCGCATTGAAAAGGGGTAACCTAAGAATTAACTGCTTCTTGGTAATTCCAAGGATGATAACTATTGCTTTTTGAAGAAGTTTTCCTAATAGGAAAGCTTTTGTATACACAGTTTCAGGAAGTATTTCAGAGGATCTTATTTCAATCAATAGGAAAGAAAGGACAATCCTTCAGAGGAAAAAAAAGATACAAGATATATTTAAACTCAAAGGCAAAGCTAAAAAGAATGGAGAAAAGGAAGCTAAACTTGCTTTTGTTTCAAATTCTAACTCAGTACTTTTCATATATAGCCTCAATTACTTCTTTTTTTTTTTAAGATTTTATTTATTTATTCATGAGAGACAGAGGGAGAGAAGCAGAGACACAGGCAGGGGGAGAAGCAGGCTCCATGCAGGGAGCCCGAGGTGGGACTTGATCCCGGGACTCCAGGATCATGCCCTAGGCCGAAGGCAGGTGCTAAACTGCTGAGCCACCCAGGGATCCCCAAGCCTCAATTACTTCTGACAGCAATTTTAGGAGTTAAAATATAGGTATTACTTTCAGGACTGGGCAATTGGTGCACTTGAGTAAACGCCCAAGGCCACCCAGCTAGAAAATAGAAGAATTAGGATATCACCTAGGGTTGGTGAAGATCCATGTTTTCCCCATGCCGGGAATTTCTCCTTTTGCAGAATATTGACCCACAGCCAGGTGGAAGAAACAGATCTTGTGAGGTAATCAATGATGGCAGCCTTATCAGTCCTTGATCGTAGGATGCCTTCCTGAACATATTCCTTTGCTTTTACTTCCATGCTTTTCCCAATGTGATATTCTCCAGAGATTTTTGCTTTCTCAGTGAGCAGTCAAGTTAGCTTATGAGAGTTGACTATCCAACTCAAAATTCATAGGGATATCTTCTCCTCATGGGGTGTTCTGGAATACCAAAAAGCCTCCAAGTTTCAAGGGGCAAGGCTGCACTAGTGTCATTTCTGACCTACTGAAATTCAGAGAGATTTGGAGAGTTGACATCCAAAATGTAGAGATAATGATATAATTTGTGTATCCTTAAGGTTGGTCAAGAGAGAAATGGGCAAGGAACAGAGGGAAATAATACTTTGGTGGACAGAGAAAACAAGAAGGGAATATTCTGGAGCAGACTATGCCTTCTTCATGAGGAGCCCTTTTCTAAGCCATTCTTGACACCCCACCGCCACCAGCCCACAGAGAGTTCCTGTGCTCGGTGGTGCTATTCACAAGATATTTGAAGGGAGAAAGAGCAGAAGAAGACCAAGTACGTTTCATCTCAGTTATCGACACCTTTAGTGTTCATCCCAGGACCCTCCCTCCAATGCAGTAAATCTGACAGAATCAAGAGTCGATGGTCTACACAGACACGATCACTGGGATTGATGGTCTCCAGACAGGATCACTGGGATAGAACGAAAAACCACCAGTATCAGAATGCCTGTTTTTCAAATGGAACTACAGCTCTACGGCTGGTCTCCACGTGTTTTAAAACAAAGGAAGCATTTTAATGATGTGTTTCCTCAACACGAGGAGATCATCATGGGGGAGCTAGTTCCCACAGGTGAAAGGGAATTGATAACAACATAGCTCACGACGTCACCATCTCCTCTTGATAGCTGAACCTAAGACATTTGTGAACAAGATGATTATTCCTAGTTCTGTGACTTCTTATGAAGAAAATATAAAAAATCAGAACAGTTCCAGTTTGCAGATGGAGACAAATGCAATGATTTGTGTTCTGAAGTTGTTGCAGAGATGTGCCTGTGTGTGTGTGTGTGTGTGTGTGTGTGTGTGTGTGTGTGTTGTGTTGTGACTGCTTCTTTGCAGGCCATTCTGGTAAACATATGATTTTTTTAAAAAATAATTTTGGAATGCTTTTCCTTAAAGAACTCCCTGAACCTAACCAGAGACATATAAGCACATGTCATTATAGTTAACTGAAGAAGAGGAAAATGCTAAAAGTAAGCCATAAGAAAAGAAAAATCATGGAACTCTAGAGGTAGCATAAATATGAACCCAAACTCTGTCTTACAGCTAAGAAAATTGAGTCTCAGAAGCGAAACAGTTTTGCTAAAAGCATCAAGCTAGACAACAATATTCAGCCCTTCTGAGGTCCAGTCTCATTGGAGAATGCCTGTTGGTGGGAGTCTCTGGAAAAAGTCACCTGCCAGTAGATAAGGATCCCTAAAGCTAGGCAAAAGTTTGTGTTCCCACAGTAAGGTTTAGTCCCGGAGGAACAACTGAATCCCTCCTCACTGATCTAATGACCTCAGTATTAGGCCACGCTGATAGTTTTTAAAAGCATCTCCGCCCTGGGTTTGCTTTAGTGTGAGAGGAAAGCATTGTTAATGAACATTCAGAATGTCACCTCACCCCGTGTCCGGTTTCTCAAGCTTGCTAGTGTTCTGCAAACCCTGGGAAAGAGCCAGGTGCGAGGCTGCCTTTCAAGCTGATTTTAAAAGTCATAGTCAATAAAGCCTGTGGTTTTCCCCACATGGATTTTTGCGAGATTCACCTTGAGACAATCTGGGGGATTTGGAGCTTCTGTTTCCCTACCCAGATCCACTTTGCCACTCCTAAAATGTGGATCAGAGCAGAAGGGAAAACCTTTCTCCATCTGGGTTCTTCTTTTCTTCTCTCTTTCTTCAGAGATTGGATAGAAAAGGGAAATAATACATTTTTTTTTTTTTTGAGAATTTTGCTATCCATCGACCATTGTTGATTTTCCCAACAGGTCTATGAGGTAAGTATCATCCTCCATATTTTCAGATGAACAAACTTAGGTTAGGTGTTTCCTAAGGTCTGTTGTTTAGAAAATGGCAGATTTGGGATTCAAAAAGCACGTCCTTTTGACAAGGTCAACCCCAATACGGGTGATTCCCAAAGAACAGTCCCACCATTCATCTGCGTCACCTAGAAACTAATCAGAAATGTAAATCCCTGGCCCCATTCCAGACACGTTGAATTAGAAGCTCTGGAGTTGGAGGTCAGAAATCTCTGCTTCAACAATCCTTCCATGTCATTAGGATGCACACTGAAGCTTGCATTTGGGGCTCCTTTACTTTGGGTGCCCATTTATAAAAGAACAGAATTCACAATTTTCTCCCTCCCAGTGGATCACCCTATAGCGTGATTTGTCTTCTGACTCAGATTGAACACATCTCAGTTTCCCACATCCTCATACTGTTCATCTGTCTTCTGTTTATCCATCTTTTGCAAAGGGAAAGTGCTCACTCTGTGTATGTACGTATGTACACGTGTGCGTGTACGTATACACACAGATGCACATGCAGTTAAAGGTGTTATTTTATCAGAAAAGCATGGGACGTTATTCAACTAATTTGTTTTAAAACCAATGGAATAGTTTTAGAAATCAAGATTCATATGAATAAATAGTCTGTAAATGGTCACAGAATCCTTTCTTTTTTTTTAATGGGCTAGCAAATGATCTATCTTGGAGAATGCTCCATGCACACTTGAAAAGAATGTATATTTTGCTGTTTCTGAGTTGAGTGCTCTATAGATGTCTGGATCTGTTTTTTATTTTATTTTTTTATATATATTTTTATTTTTTTATAAAGCAACCACAGGAGCATAGAGGTCAGTGTGTGAGAACCCTGAATCCCCGGCTTAGGTGTTCCTCAATGTTGGGGGGAAGGGGACAGTACGTGTGGTTTGTAAATGTCGATGCAGCAAAAGGCCAAGTGAGAGTCACCATCTGGCCCATAGTGAGATATGACCCCCTACAAAATCATGTGATGCCGGAAAGCCGCCCATCCCTCCTCAGCAGAAGGGGGGTGACGATTCTCAGCCACGCTGCGGAGGAGAGTGCACGAGAAGGCCTCTGCGAGCCGTCAGTGATGATTCTGAATCCTGGAGCCGCCCATCCTTCTGGCTCCTCCAAGGCGGGGACTGCATTTAGGGAAACAGGAATCCTGTGGCTCCGGGACTGACCCTGCTATTACGGAAACAGTCTCCCCAGTTGTGTTATTCACCGTCCGCTTTTAGTCGGTGACGTGGAATAAGCCAAACAACGACCCACCTAGCAATCACGGCAGCGTACCCCGTTCTCTAACATTTTCACACGTGTCTAGCTTTCCTGGCTAATTAGCATCCCGTTTGTGCAGTTTTTAATTTCTCGTTTTATCGCAAGCATCCCGTTCGTATTTTCTGTCCCTCCCCAGGCAATTTCAGCTAGAAGAAAACCACTCTCCCTCTTCATTTGTAAGACTTTTCAGAAGGCTTCTGTTGCCTTCTCTGCACCTGAGTCTTAATAAGGTAATTGTGACGTTATTTCAGGGATGCTTTATCCTCCCCTCTGCCTTGTTCATCCCACTGCTTGCCTTCCACCGCTGAGTGCCGGTATCATCCCTAAGACTGCTTAGCCAGAATCCGGAGGCTGCAGATGAGAGCATGCCTAGGACTGGAAAAGGAATTTAAACAAAAAAAGAAAATTAAAAAGAAAAAAAGAAAAAAGAAAAAAAGAAAAAAAACCCTCAGTACAAAAGTGCAATGTTCCAGGCACCGCAGGCCAACGCCGAGAAGTGGTCACAAAGCTGCCTGGTGTGAATTCCCCACAGTCCCTGACTTACTCTAATCCCATTTGGTTAATGCTGCTCTAAATAACTGGCATTAGAATTGTAATATAAATCAAGGCCTTCACGTCCATTTAGCAATCAAAGGGGGAAAGGGCCTCTAGGAACATAATAATGGGCTTCATCTGCAGCCTGATTACATGAAGGGGGCAAGAGAGTTCCGGAGGGACTATCGGAAAACAAGTAGGGGACCTCCGATCAGCTAGGAGATAAGACCAAGGGACCACCAATTTCTCTGCAAACGCCCAACAAGGAAGGCTGGACACTAGATGGCAGCAGTGCCACATGCGTTCCTTCCAAATTAAGCCTTAAGATCTTGGGGGAAAAAATATCGCAACATTAACACCCAAATACAGCCAGATCACAAAATCAGCCTATTGTACTTGACAGCCCTCTCCCACCCTCATCATATTTAGGATCAAGAAACAATTTGGCACGAATCACTAGAAGTCTCTGATATACGTTCTGGGCAAAGGAAATGCCCCGTATAAATAACAGAGAAGATGGGTAGTTATGGTCATTGGGATCGTTGTTTCTTAAAAAGGGGAATTTAAAAAAAATGGGGATCAGACTTTTTGTGCCCCAAAGAAAAGAGGTGGCGTCAAAGACTGTAGACAGAACCAACCCAAGGAGAGTGAAGTTCAAACTGCAGCCCGGGGCCTGTCACAATTATGCTTAAAGGTGTTCAATTGTGCAGGTGACACTCAACGTTGCTGATTGGGATCCTAATAAAGTAAAAATCATCTATGCGTCCCAGACCAGGAGCGTTAGATTTTGGAAACGTTTTTTAATGGGAGAAATCCTTCTTGATGACATGAGTCATTAAGGATAGCAGTCGAAAGACAAGACAATGTTTCTCAAGAAGTCTTGGGTCTTGTAAAATAATTTTTTTTTTCTTCTCCTGATGAAAAGCTGGAAATGAACTATTGGAGCACTTAAGGGGTCTTAGACAACATTTTTGTTGACTTGCTGATCTACAGGTACTATCTGGGACCTGACCTGAGATCACAGAGGGGTGATCCCTCCCTCTACAAGTCTAGTTCAGCCTAAAGAATAGAGCCCAGGGATTCCACTGGGAATTCCCCAATGATTGAGCCATTTCGCTTTCTTATTCTTACTCCAGGGACGACTTCAGCAAAACAGGACTCTACATGTGGAAACTCCACATGTCATGTATGAGACAGTTACTTTCAGAAAATCAAATTTGGTTCCTTGTATGTGAAAGAGACATTAGTTTTGATGCTGGCTCCAACTGTTCCGGGGAGGCTGTAGGGAGGCTCAGGGAAATCATGCTTTGGTGCTTACATTTCAAAATTGTCGGCCCTTTATTCTCCAGACTGGTCATCAAGACCTTAGGTAGCCTGGAGACCGTGGGGGCAAGGGGACTATGAGAAGAATAAGGCAGGGATATAAAAAAAAAAAAAAAATCATTATGACATCGTCAATCGGTTGAGTCTTGAATCTTGACCGAGGCAAAATGCAGGTGGAATAAAGCTCCGTGGGCGATGGCCAACGGCGGGCTCTCCATGCCACCAGGGGCATTCGGTGACGGGGAGGATCCAGTGTTTGGTGCCACTGGTGACTGTTTGTGGACACAGACAGCAATCCTCTCTTGCAAACTGGGGCGTCCACCCTCTACTGGAGTCACCCAGCCCTGTCTCGGTGCTGGCCCTCCTGGTGGTTTCTCTTCTCTGAAAGCTCACACCAGACCCTAAAACGCCTTGCCTTACACAGTCCGCCCAGAGGTTGCATGGGGACCTTTTCTATCTGCGGCAGGTGCCGTCTGGCTCCTTCCACCCCGTCCCCGGGCCTAGAGCTCTTCTCTGTCTGGGGCCTCACCCCTTAGCCGGGCACAGAGGCGCTGGCTCCCTTGCAGTCCTCGCCCGGCCCCTTCTATTTATTGGAATACAGAGCTCTCCCTGAAGGTTTGCCAACATGCCACCTCCCTTCACCAGACCACGCTCTCCGGATCCCGGCCACTGTTCCCGGTTTGGAATTCCGTCTGAACCTAAGTTTGCTCACGCATCACCCCTAAGTCGGAACAGAGGGAGATCATCCTAACTTCTTGCGCCTAGTCGCCACGTCCAAGACCTCTAGACAGAATAAATACACACACACACACATATATATTTTGTGTGTGTGTGTGTGTGTGTGTGTGCGCGTGCATGCTCCTCTTCCTCCCTCGGGGCGACTCAGAGCTGGTGGGCTCTCTAAGTTAGGCGGGGAGGGGGGTGGGGGCGCGTGGGGTGGGGAGGGGGGCTTCCCTCGCGTCACCCAGCAGGAGATCAGCAGGTGGAGGCCCCCGCAGGAGCCCTCGGGTTCGCCCGAGTGGCTGGGCTGCGTAGGCCACGGGGTGCCCCCTCCCGAGCGCCCCGCGAGCGTGGGTCCCCCCGGCCTGCGCGCCGCCGCGCGGGGGGCCGAGGGGCGCGCGCTGCCTGGGGTTGCGCGGTGCCCAGCCTCCTTCCCCTCCCGGCGGGTAGGGATGGTTGAGTCCAGCCGCCACGGCAGCGGCTCCGGGTGCCGCTAGCAGCCTGTCTCCTGCGCTCCCCGCCTTCCCTCTCCAGGCTGGCTCCCTCCCCCCGCGCCCCCTCCCTGCCCGCCTCGCCGCCTCCCTCCCGCAGCTCCCACTCGCTGGCTCGCTCTCCGGCTGCCTGGGCTCCGGGTCGCTCCCGGCTGCGCGCTCGCTCGGCGCCGGGCCCCCCTCCCGCAGCCTCGCCGCCTTGGAGCCTCCCTGCCCGGCCCGGCCCGGCCCGGCCCGGCCCGGCCCGCAGCCCGGCGCGCGCTCGCCCGGAGCCGCTCAGCGCCGCGGAGGCTGGGGACCGATGCTATGAGAGCGCGGCGAGCGGGGCGCGCGGAGCTGCAGGAGGCGTCGGGTGCGCGGCCGGTCCGGGCGCCGGGCTCCGGCTCGCCTCGCCCTGCGGGCATCCCCCGGCTCTGCCGCTAGCCCCGCCGCGGAGGGCCCTCGCCGGCGTGCGCGTGTGGAATAGCCGCAGACATGCCTGCGCCGAGGACGTGCCGGCTCCTGCTCCTGCTCCGGGTGCTGCTGCTTCTGTGCGCCGGGCTCCTCGCCGCAGCCAAGGGTAAGCCAGTGCCGCGCGCCGGCGGGGACCTGGGCGAGCCCTCCGAGGCCCGGCTCGCGGCCGCGGGGGTGCGCGGGGGGGAGGGCAGGGGACCCGGGCGCGGGGCGGGCGGCTGCCGGGGCTTCTCCATCGCGGACGCGGGGGAAGGCGCTGCCCGGGAGCCGGGCTGCCATCGCCTCCTTCCCCAGCCGCCCCCCCCCCCCGGGCTCCCCGCCTCGCCTCGCCTCGCCTCGCCTCCACTTGGCTGGCACGACACGCTCGCCCTCGGCTTCGCTGCTGGGGGCTGTTGGGGAGAACCGAGCCGGCCCGAGTTGGGCTCCGACTGCGCCGCGGCGGGCGGTGCAGCCGGCTCGGGCAGGTGGCGGCTGCGGTCGGGGCGCTGCGGGGAGGTCCCCGGGACTTTCCCCGGACCCCGAGCCCGCGGCTGCCCGAGTGGCCCGGGCGGAGGCAAGTTCCGGCCCTCCAGGGGCTTGGGGGCATCCAACAGGCGGACCTGCGTGCAGCCCGGGCTCCCCGCACCCGCGCGCGCCCGGCCGCCCCTGCTGCCCCCCGCAGCCCCGGCGCGCTGGGGGACCGAGCTCGCCCCCGCCTCCCTCCCCCCTGGACTTTGCTCCCTGCAAGTTGGAAGGAGCTGGCGAGGTGCGCGGGGAAGGCGGGGAGACCCGGCCGGGGTCCGCCGCGGGGCCCGAGGCGCTGTGCCCCTCGCTGCCTCCCGGAGAGGGAAGGAGTCGCCCCGGGTCACCCCCCGGGGCTTGCAGCTCGGTGCACTTGGGTTTCTCCTTGAAACGAGTTAGGGAATGTTTCCCTCTAACTAGCCTACAGGCTGCAATCTCGGAGCTGGCAGTGGCTCCAGCACTTGTCTATTCTCTGGGAAAGAAAACAAGCTCCCTCTTGATTCCGGGAGAGGGAGGGGAGGAGGGGGAGAGAGAGAGAGAGAGAGAGAGAGAGGAGAGAGAGAGGGGGGTGGTGGGGGTGGGGGTGGGATACTGATTGATTTGCACATTGGAAAATACCTGCCCCCATTTCCTCATCTTGGCCTCCGAGGATGCTCCTCCTATCCATCACCACTCCATCGTCCCACTCCTGGGAATATCTCTGGCTACGGAGATGTGCTTCTTCTCTTCCTTTTTAAAGGACGCTGTCAAGCCTGCCGTGAGCGCGGGTGTGTTCCAATGGCCATTTGCTCTCTCCCCACACTGAAGTCCCCCTTTCCTCTCTAGATGTTTCCATCTTTTTTTTTTTTTTCTCCCCCACCCATTTTCTATTCCTCCAGTGTTCCAGATTCGGGGGTGATTGACAAGGCGAAGGAGGACTATCTCTGGTTCCATTAGGAAACTCCAGATGGGCCTGGCCTGGGGAGAGGTGGAGAGAATGGCAGATGAGGCTCCCCGCGCCCGGCGGCGGCCAGGGCGGGTGGAGAGCTGACCCCGGGGCTGCAGACCCCCCCACCCTCGGCGCACGCACTCACCCCTGCCGCCCGGGGTCTGCGGGAACGCGCCCCAAGAGCCCGGGGAGCGCGAATGTGTGGCGCTGGGGCGCCTGAGCTCCTGTCGCTCGCAGTCGGGGACCTGCTGCAGACACCTCCCCTCTGCCCCCGGGCCCAGCGCTGTGCAGACGCCCCGCCTTGGGCGCCGCTGTTGGGGCTGCTGCGGAGGCACAGCCGGCGGAGCAGGGGCGAGGTGGGGGGGGGTGATGGATAGCGGCCTGGGGTCGCGCGGGGCTGGCTGGAGATGCCCTGCAGGAAAAGTCCAGCGCAAACCCGCGGCGCCCCCGGGAAGTGCGTGCGGGGTTTTTCCCAGGTCGGGGCCGGGGCCTGAGCGCAGCCCCTGGCTCTGCGTAGCCAAGCCCCTGCGTGGAGAGCAAACACCTGCTACGCAACTCGGCAAAACTTCCCACCCCTTCCTGTGCACTCCAAGTCCAGCAGAGCCGGGGCCGCCTGCAAGCGCCCCCTCTCCCCCATCGCCCCCTCCTCTTCCGCTCCCCTCCCCCGGCGGGCAGCGCAGCCTCCGAGCGCATCCTCGGTTCCCCGTGGCTCCGCGCGCCCCGCGCGCCCTTCCCCCGCAATTAGCAGGGGTTGCTGCGCGGAGCCGGCGGCGGCGGCCCTGCCCGAGCTGCTTGGCAATCGTTGCACGTGTGCCGGGTGGGCCGCGGCCGCGGGCGGCGGGGGCTGGGCGCGAGGGCGTGTGCCGGCGGGGCCCCGAGCCCCCCGCAGCTGCGGCGGGGAGGGCAGCGCCCCCTGCGCCCCGGGCGCACCGCGGAGTCGGGGTCCCGGGCCCCGGGCGTGCGCCGCGCGGGGCTGTGCGCGCGGAGGGTCCGCGCTCGCTGCGCCAGGGCCGGAGCTGGGCTGCTGGGGTGCGGGCGCGAGGCCCCGAGGTCACCCGGCGGGGCCCGCGGGGCTGGAACGCCTCCCCCCGCGCGCGAGGGGTCGGGGGCGAGCGCAGGTGGGCGCGCGGGAGCCGGCTGCAGGCGGGGGGCTGGTGACGCCAGCCCCGGAGAGCGCGCGGCAGCCGGGGCGCGGACGCATCCCCCCTCCATCCTCCCCTGCCCCGGCCGAGCGGAGCCGGGGTGGCCGAGGTCGGGCCTCCGCCCCGGGGAGAGGGGCCCCCGGTGCCCGGAGCCGCAGGGCTTCCCCGCGCAGGAGGCACGAGCGCTCCCGGGAAGCAGCGCGGCGTGCGCCCAGGTGGCGGCTCCCGCTGGGTCGGGGCGGGAGGAGAGTTTGTGATGCGCGGGGTGTGCAGTCCGTGACCCGTTTGCGGAGTCGTGCGAGGCTGCAGGGGCTGCGGTCGCGCGAACCCGGGGCCCGTCCTTCCCCGGGGCTCCGGCTTCAGCTGGTCGTGCTTTACGCGTCGGTGCAACCTGGGGTGGGGGGGTCCCCGGGATTCAGGGCTCAGGTCCTTTTGTTTGTTTGCTGTTTCTGACCATTACTATTGTAAAGGTCGTCCCTCCTCACACACAGCACAGTTTCAGGGCCCACGGGAGACGGAGGAAGGCTTGCAAGAGTTCTCATCCAGCACCTACGTGGCGTAACGCATTCCGTGAGCTGTGCGATTTGCACCCTTATCTGGAGCTGATCTACCGGCTGTTTGGGTGCGCAAAGTTTGCTTTGCTCCTCGGTTGTTTCTTGTGGCTGTGCAGCGACGGGGATGCAGTGATTTGCAAGCTTTGCCCAGAAAGTGTCAAAAAAAAAAAAAAAAAAAAAAGAAGAAGCACCCAATAGTAGCTCTATGGTCTCCCTGCAGGAAGCCTGGGAGCCAAAGGTGGGGTGCTTATCAGGGTCCCCAGTTCTTACAGTCACCAACCCACCCAGCTAGTTCTAACGTTCACTGACCCGCCCCGCATAGGGATTTAAGCATGCATTTCATTATCAAATTTTCACAACGACCATATCACTCAACACACACGTACACGCATACAGAGAGTGAGAGCGAGAGCAAGAGAGAGAGAGAGAAACCTTCCCAAATGTGC
The DNA here is from genome assembly GCF_048164855.1 of Canis lupus baileyi. Taxonomy (NCBI): domain Eukaryota; kingdom Metazoa; phylum Chordata; class Mammalia; order Carnivora; family Canidae; genus Canis; species Canis lupus. The sequence goes on along the minus strand of NC_132852.1, from coordinate 2,837,861 downwards.
ATGCTTCTAGATGAGTTACCTTGTTAACAATTCACATCACCCAGAAGGATGCCCAGACCTTATATTTGCTGGCCACATCTTCTTTATGGTTGAGCAACTCCAACTCCACATATACTCCCTCCTGGGGAAGCCAGGAATTCCCGTGAATAAATGGCTTTCACGGGAAAAACCCCCGACACATCATATAGTAAAGGTGAGTCATGTATAAGGGAAGTTAAGATTTCTACATTGGTGATTTTCTTAGCTAATCATGCGTATTGCTTTTTTGGCCTTGTGAGGGGGTTAAGTTTTTGTGTTGTTTTGTTTTTCGGTGAGGAGCTGTTCAGCCGAAAGCTCTGGTGCTTCTGGGCAACCTATGTGTTCTGAGTTTGGGATTTTAAATCCGTGAAAGGGTGAGCAGGGGGAAGGCTTTCCTCCAAAGTGGCAGGTCTTGTAAACTTCAGTAGTGGGACAGTGAGATCTCTATAGGCAAGTCCAGGGGAGCAAAGAGCAGGTGGTGAGATGGCAGGAATGCCCCCCAGGCCTCAAGCACCTCCGCGCCCACAGGCCTCGAGGGGACAGGCCATCATTACTTGCATATGGGCTTTCAGCTCGCAGCTCACGCTGGAGAAGTAGACTGGCCCCGTACAGGCTTCTAAGTTCCTGCAGGCGAAACCGGCTCCTCCTGAGGGCAATGCTTCCTCAGTCTCCGGGTTTTGTTTTTTTTTTTTTTTTTTTGTCTCCAACAACCAACAGTGCTTTGAAAATGTCAAGAAAATGGTTCAGCTTCCTTTAAGAAATAGATAAACAAAGGCTCAGTGGCCGGTTAGTGCTCATTGCAGAGGATACAGCAAATCCAGTGTAGACATTTCTAAGCTGTCAAAATGCAAATGGCATATTAAATACTCTGTGCTCTACTGAATTCTAAATGTGCCTCTGGTCGGTTTTCTGCTGAGCTCATAGTGAAAATCAGCCACTACAACGGGCGTACACGCGATTTAAGCGACACTTTCCCTTTGGCCTTTGGTATTTCCTCCCCTTAGGTTCATTGCCCTGTAGACTGGAGGAGTTGAATGAGTAGTCCTTGCACAGAGTAGGTGACAGAGCTAGGTGGGCTTATTTATATTTCGTTTATGTCGGTAATAATTCAGAGGAGGACATCTGGGTCGAGGTGTAGCTGTTCTACAAACAACCTACCGTATTTGTACCTTTTGGGTGTTGGGCGTAGGATTGCTGGACCAGAGTCGGTAAAGGACAGACTCAAACCACTTCTACCCTCTGTTCCAACCACTCTAAGGACCAGAGATGGGAATTGTTTGAAACACCGGAACTGGCTTGGGTGTGCCACCTACCTGAAGCAAGGAAATAAATACTTTGGTTGGGCTGAGACTAATTAGTCCTAAAGGAAATCCAACCTTTGACCCTGCCCTCATGGTACAGCCCCTGTGCTGAGCTCCGTGGATGTCCACTTCAGGACAGCCTATCGGCTGGCGGGTATGCAGACTGAATAATCCTATTGAGGTCCTTGCCTCAGTGCAAGGAAATAGCCTCTTCCACAGTGACTTTAAGATGACTTTATCTTCGACTAATTGATATGCTCTATATTTAAGGTGGAATTTACTCCCTGGTACTGAGGCCCATAAGTGATAGGATTAAAATTCATTATATATATATAATATATATTCCTATTATCTATCTATATATATTATCTATCTATCTATCTATCTATCTATCTATCTATCCTCTATTAAGTACAAGAAGATCCTTTCATTGAACTGGTTAAAACGAACTGATGGTTCGAATTCCTACTGATGATAGGAATTTTGTGAAAATAACGCTTCTTGCAACTCCCCGCCCCCCATCCCCACAAAGCAACCTCTTCGGACGCACTATGAAGTACTTTATTTTCACTCTCATTTATTTATTTTATTTTTTGAGTGTAGCTGCAATGTCTTTAAGCCATTGATATCAACCACTAATTTCTGGGAGAGGAAAGTGCCACCGTCGCTTTAGGGAAGTTGCATGATCTCTCTTTGTCCCTAACATCTATGTTCTAGCTGGATGAGAGATTTCATCATCCACTAGGCACACTGTCTCATTTAACAAAACCCACTCCTGAATATATTATAAACATTCTACTGAGGGATAACATTTCAACAGATTTACTTGATTTAAAGTCAGTGTTACTGTGGCCCACAGTGGCAATGTTTATCTCCAGCTTAAACTTCTTTGGTGAAGGAGAAAAACATGCAGGCATGGACCCCTATTAAAAATAGCTACTATATCTTTTAGGTCTCGTGCATTTTTGCAATTTATTCATGGAAATCTTCCTGCTTTATCTTATACTAGATTTAGCTTGGGGGTGGGGGGGAGCTGTAAAAGGAAAAGGGTTATTTCAGTATTACCATTCTCTCCAAATATAAGTAGAATAAAAGCGATCCCTTGTGATACTAACAGTCTTAATCTTTCCAGTCTTCTACCTTAATACTAACAATCTTAACATAATTTTGCCCCATTGTCAGTCAAACGATACATCCTGCATAATACGCCGTGCTTTAAAAACTACCCTTGTTACTGATGTGAGATCAAAGGAAATAGAGTCACGAAGAAGTCAGGTTGTTGGCGGCATTTCTCAGTTTTTTCACCCACTAGTCACTCTTAGACTAGTTGCAACCTGAGACTTAAATCATGTAAAATATTGGCCGGACTCTTGGTTTGATGGATTTTGGAGATCCTGAGCCTCAATAAAATTCAAGAAAAACTAATATGGCATCTGGATATTACAGGTGTGCCTCCCAACTCTCTGTCGGAATGATCCAGATAACTGTAAACCGGGGGAGCTGCAATGGAATCAGAGCTGCTTTTGAGGGTTTGGAGCATTTCCCCATTTTATTATTGTGGCAACCTTTTGTTTTTTTGTACTAATTGTGTCACCTTTATCATGGTAGGTGTTGGCCTTGTGACCAGGATGTAGAGTTTTTGAATAGCCTTTTGCAAACTCTGTATGCATAAGAATCAGTGGAGGTTTGGTTTAAATGCAAATTTTAAGGCTCCCCTCCCCCAACCGAGTGATTTTCAATAAACAGATTTTAGGTGGTGTTGGAAATCTGCATTTATATATGTGTATCTGTTATCTATCTACCAATTCTTCCTCCCTTTCAATAAAAGGCATCAGAATCTAATAGCCCACTCATTGAGACTTCACAGGCTAATTAGCCCCTACTGACTCCAAGATGAATACACTATAGTATGAAATTGTGCAATTATTTCAGAAGATTTCTTCTTTATCATTAGGGCCTCCATCATTGGTGTTCATCATTCTATGCTGTTTTTAATCTTTTTTTTTTTTTAAACTGGTCTTACAGCGAAGATGCGATCCAAGCTCCTTGTCCATAATGTTTATATTATACGAAGACTTCAAGGGATAATTATACTCTTTCATATAAAAATACAGTGGGAATGAATGATTTTATTTTTTTCTCTTACTGTTTAGTGTACTCTGATATGATTAGTGTTATGTAAGGAAGAGCTAAATGTGAGATTAAAATTAGAATTATTTGGGGAGTGATCTCTAATGAATTAAAAGCCTTTGAAATTAATTGCGAATTCTAAGCAGTCATTTTCCAGATGCCGGTGAATCCCTATGCCTTTATTCAGAGAAACTTATTTATTTCTCCTTTTGTTTTTAATAGAAAGCGTCTTTATTGATCTTTTGCAAGTGAGTAATTTTCTACATGAACTTGATATTCACGTAAAAATATATAGTGGACTCTCACCTTTGATGTTCCTATAAAATTCCCCACCATTGACATGACCGTGCTTCTTACAGTCTTGCCCGATGACTCTCCGAGTGGACTGTCACTTCCTTTTTCTATCAGTAAGTTGATAATTAAGACTGCAAACCTTTGGCTTTTATGCAAATGGATAGTCTTCAGGGTAACAGAAAGTTAAACACAGCTCATTCTTATGAAAATGGGTTCTGCTGGAGTTAAGGATATTCACTTTTCTTTCAAAGAATGGACCTTGAGAGTATTGTTCAGAGGCCATCAACAAATTTTGTCTCCCTGTTTCAAACTATTTCTTTTTATGGCTAGGAAAGTGGTGTACTTTGATGTATAATACAGCTGTGGATAGTTAAGACTTGCAGGGAATGATTGGCACTTCCTACAGAAAAGAAGAGGGACCCTGACAACATAAGAAAGGTCACATTTTTACAAGAAATTAACTGAATTGAGCAGATACTTCCCTTTATGCTCTAGAAATGTAAATTTCTTCGGCATCAATCTGGCATTTCTTGTTCTGTCTCATTCTTTTCCTCCTTTCTTACAAAATATAATTATTGTGAGCAACTTAAGACAAATCCAGCCATTAGGATTTTATTTTGTTTGTGGTGTTGGCCATATACTTGAGGTGGCAGGTTACCTGCTCAAGATGCCTGCTCCACTTTCCATGGAAACAATAGGAAATTTTCAGACTCTAAATCCCAACACTTTTTTTTTTTTTTAATTCGTAGATGATCTCAAGAGAAAGTCAGGTGAAGGACATCACCTTGTTACCGTTAGGTGGAAATAGCTCTTATCAGTATATTTAAGTATGTAGGTAGAACTACTCTCATTTGTGGGAAATATGTATGGTGTTAGTCTGTTACCATCCTAAACAATGAAGACCTGGGAGTCTAAGAAGAGACTTGGGAAGTCTGGTCTCTTAAATAAGAGTAGTCCTTTTGTTCACTTGCGGAGTCGTGGTGCGTACCGGCTCGAATAACTCAATCCCAGGTAACTGGAATTCATGAGTTCTTTACTGTTTACCTGCACACTTCAACAATGAAGTTGTCGACTCTGGGCTTACCCTCAAGGAGCTTTCATTGTTACTAAAAACTAAACCAAAGGCCTCAAGTTACTGACCGAATTACTATGTGTTCAAATATTGGACGGTGATGCAGACAGCAGATGCCACGCAGATAAAGGGAGGAGCTCCCATAGGAGGTGGAAAATTGGTAGAGCCTCCATGAGTGGAGGAGGAAGGAGACAGGAACAAAGTCAGAGAGAATGAGGATGTTGAATGAGAAATGCACCCCCCTGCCCCCTTCCAAACAATAGCCTGTCCAGGGGGTCAGGTCAAGCATGGAGATGAGCCTATAAATACGGATGCTTCTCAGAAATTCTTTGGTGGCTCCTGACAGCCAGAGGCCCAGGTGGGAAGGAATACAAACTACTGCCCTGGGACTGTTTCCTGAAATAGGCACATACACAACTGATTTGATGCCTGGCCTCCTTTCCTCACACAGCCAGTGGGTCAACCGCTTGTTTGGACCAGGAATCTCTTTCTTGGAAGCAAATAAGTGATGTCCTTTTTTGGAATTTTTTTCCCCGGGTTCCATGAGTGATGCTCTTTACTGTTGTTTTTGTTGTCATGACCCCCAGAAAATCATACGGACAGAGCACTGGGTGTGGGGGGAAGCGTGTTTTGGTTACTGGTTTACGGGCAGTGGCCACTGGCGCCCTACGTACTGCGTGTGTGTCTACACCAGCGGGTGTGCCTCCCCCGCGCGGCCTTGCGGATCCTTTATAAATGGCTTCAGTCTCTGTCCAGCTCTACCTCTCTGCTGCCTGCTAGTGACTGGCCCTCCAGTCTGACCTTTGCTCTCTTCGACCTCAAGCCCACTGAGCTTGGAGTCTACTTCTAGGTCCCTCGCCCACAGCTGACCCCCCAGTCTCCCTGGCTTCACGTGGCCTCGTCACTCACCACGTTTCACAGCCATTGGTCATAGCACAGAGCACCGGGAGTCTAAGATCGTTAAAAATGTTCCTTGCTTGCTCCTTTTATTTGTTGATATCGTTCTTATGTTGTAGATTTAAAGTCCCACAGAATTAAAAGGCCACCTTCCAACTGTCCCACTACTGTAGCGTTTCCTTGTACTTTCATTATCTCTTCAATGAATAAACAAATGCTCTCATGTATAGGATTCTGTCCATTTTTTTTAAGTGACTCGGATTAATATGTTGAAAATTTTTTTTGAAAAGACGTCTAGAATACAGATGACCTGTGGAACGTATCAGGAATGAGCTCCTCAAGTCAGGGACAAATGCGTTGTGATTTGTGCATTCCCATACCCAGGCTAGAAGGCATCAGAATAGTTCACATTGAGACCCTATATCCAAATTACCCGTTTTGCTGTGCTTATTTCATTCTTTCTTTTTTTTTTCTTTTCATATTTGTTTCTCTTTAGATACAAAGTAGCTTGTCTGGGGCATTTGCATTTTTTTTTTCTCCTAGCGATAATAATTTGATGATATTAGAGCTGGTACAGCAGATATGTCAACTTACAATTGTCGTTTTGATCTTCATGACTATTTCATGTCTCAGCTTTTTAATTTAAAAGAATTACATAAGACGATTATGGAACAAAGAAAAACTTATCAGTCTCTTTCTTGTGCCACTGCAAATACAAAATTACCTTCCCAGTGTTCCTTAGTGGCGATGAGAGAACCCGAAGGGATGCGCTGTCAGGGTGTTTAAAAGACGTGGGGTCTTCTGACCTGACCCTATAGCCACACCAAACTTTGAGGTGTGATTTATACCTCCTAGCGGATGCGTTTTTTTTTTTTTTTTCAGTTTTATGTTGGATGGACAATAAGAGGCCATTTAAAAAGAGTTGGTAAAAAAAAAAATAACAAAGTGTTGTATGTCAAGGTGAAGTGACTATCCTTTCTTTTGTGAGCTGGCCTGGAACAGACCCTGTGAGTAGGAGGGAAAAAAGTGTGTGAGTTAGAGATCCGATGTCACTTCCTGCAGCCTTAAAATCGGAGTATGAGATCTGAGCCCCTGTGTTATGCCTGTTATTTTCAATTTATTCTATTTTTTATTTTAATTTAAAACTTAATCGAGTATAGTTGACACACAACGTTACGTCAGCCTCAGGTGTGCAACCTATTGACTCAACTTCTCCATACGTCCTGCTGTTCTGACCATGGGCGTAGCTACCCTCTGTCTCCATACAACACTATTACAACACCACTGGACATAGTATTTTTATGCTTTTTAACGACTACTCATCATTTGGCCCAAGTTAAGAGGGCGGAGAGACAGAGAGCCAAAGGCATTTGTCACAAGGTCGTGTTATATTGTCCTCTGTTCCCCACATCTCTTCTCTTTGCAAGACAAAACGCCCCCAGGAATGGTTAAGGGCTAGAAGGACAAATGGGAGGGGAAGTCCATCGGGCACTGCTTGCATTAGGTGTCTATTGCTGCGCAACATGATCCCCACAAACCAGCAGCTGACGCAGCACACGTGTAGGATCTTACAGTTCCTGGGGGTCAGGGGTCTGTGCACCGCCGGCTGGGTCATGCAGGTCCTCTGCTTGTGGTCTCACGGGCTGTCATCAGGGTGTTGGCTGGGACTTCATTCTCATCTGGAGCTCAGCTGGGGAAGGACCCCCTCCTAGCATGACTCAGGGGCTGGCAGGATTCCATTCCTTGTGGTTGTAGGGCTGAGAGCTTAAGTTTATTGCTGGCCCTTGGCCAGAACTCACCCTCGGCTCTAGAGGCGGTCCATGATTTCTTGCCACACGGACCTTCCCAACGTGGCGAAAGAGAGACTCAGGCAAATTGGATATTACGATATTACATGTAATCACGTGATCAAGACACACAATCCCATATAGTCCATCACTTTTACCCAATTTTATTGATTAGAAACAAGACCCAGGCCCGCTCTCACGCAAGGGCATAAACATCAAGAGGTGAGGATCATGGCGGCCACCTGAAGAATCTACCCACTACACACTCCTAGAAATAGGTTAATACAGAAAAAGCATCGTACAGTGACTAAGCAAAGGGCCGAGGACCTAAAAGTGGGCAACAAATAGGAATAGGTTTTGCATACAGAGCAAAAATAAATAAAATATGTAGGAAAAGGTCTCTAAATTTATTATTGATCAAAAGACTATAGATTAAAAAATACCATCTGTCAACAATGGATTTGTGAAACTGCGATTCATACGACCCACATGAGCGGGCAGGTGGGAAGACGGCGTCCACGTATAAGCGGTACGTGTAGAAAAAGTCAGGGCGGAGAAAAGTTGCTCATACCAATCAAAATTGTAAAGTATCAGATATTTTAACCCAAAAATGTAATACCGTTTCGGGCAATATATGCTTATTTATTTTTAGCTCTCCCTCTAATAGGGAAAAATTGGACAGAGCTTAAATGTCCATTGTCCTACAATAGCTAAAGAAATCGTGCAATGCACTGTAGAGTCTATATGCAAGGGCTTCCACGGTAAAAGGACTGAGGTGAAGATTCAAAATACTACTACTCCTATGCACGTGTAAAAATATCTGGAAAGCTGCATACATTACACCAATGATGTTTAAATGTTTGAATTTGGGATAACCACATCAGACTTCTATAATAAAATCATAGTTCTTAAATTAAAAAAAAAGGATTATCTGAAAGAAAAGGACAAGTAGGTCTTGTCAAACCATTGATGAGAAACATAGATGATAAGATTTGTGAACTTGAGATGACCTTCAAGTTCAGGATGACAACTTGCCTTTTACTTGGATCAGAGAACCTAAGTGTGTTGGACAGATTCCCTGGGAAACCTGAGGCAGAAGGAACTCCGTGTAAGCGAACAGTCTTCTCCTGGGAGCCCGCGAGCCTCCTGATGACCCAGCATCTGGCTCCCCCCTCAGGACCAGACTGGCCTTCTGTCTCCCCCGTCCTGGCTCTCTGTCCCAGGCTGGTGGGACCACACAGTGTCTTCCCTGACGTGATGCTCTGGGAAGTGAGTCTGGCCAGGAAGGTTCTGGGGGTCGGTGTAGAAAGACCCTCCTGGCAGCCGGGGAAGCACAACATTGACTCTTCTGAGATGGTCCAGAGCCACAGTGGGGGGCGGGCTGCCGAGATGCTACGGGACCCTCGGGAGGATGAAATGTGTTAAAGGATTGGACAGCTTTGTTAAAAAGTTAACTACGGTGATGTCTTTTACGTTGCTGAAGACCCAGCGCTCTGCTTCCTTGGTGTTACTTAGATATGTGTTTTCCATCAGTAGAGTGGGGGTGCCATGATCGCCTTTGTGGAGTATTTAATTCTGGAGAGCGTGATGTGTTATGTTCTACCCCTGAAATATTTATTGGTTGGGACTGCCTAACATGGTACAATCACATGCTAAATTCCATGCTTAAATGTCTTAATGATTAAAATGACTTGAATTAGGGATGCCTGGATGGTTCAGCGGTTGAGCATCTGCCTTTAGCTCAGGGTGTGATCCCAATCCCGGGATAGAGTCCCACATGGGGCTCCCTGCATGGAGCATGCTTCTTCCTCTCCCTGGGTTTCTGCTTCTCTCAGTGTGAATAAATAAATAAAATAAAATCTTTAAAAATAAATAAATAGGGGAGGTGGGCGGGGGGTGGGGGTGACTGGGTGGCGGGCACTGAGGCGGGCACTTGACGGGATGAGCACTGGGTGTTATTCTATATGTTGGCAATTCGAACACCAATAAAAAATCAATTTATTAAAAATAATAATAATAAATAAGTGAATAAATAAATAAAATAACTTGAATTAGGAAACGACTTTTCTGAAGTGGAAACTTGTTCATCAGTTCGAGTGACGGTTCGTGTCACGTGATGGAAATCATTCGTCTGAGTTTTCGTGCGCTCAGGTGTGACGGAGAAGATACCTACGTGAAGTGCCCAGTTGCACGTACTTGACGGCGTCCTCCGGGAAGCTGGGCCCTCCTGAAAACCAGGAAACTCTGTGACACCGGGTTTTCTCATCTTTGCAAAGGGGATGTTAACTGGACTCAATACTATAAAGATTAGATGAATAAGCATGTGTAAAAGGCTCAGCGGACTGCCTGGCGGTTACTAATCTTAAATAAATGTTAGCAACTGCTTTATTCTAGCAACTAAGAAATTAGACTACCAATTCAGAGTATGGCCCCAGAAGTAATATTGGAGGAAGCCTTGTTTTTTTAGAGAGACATTTTTTTATGAGTGAAGATTAATAATTCTATCTGGATATACGTACCTCCATTTAGAAGAGTCATCCTAATAATAATTTCTAGAACTCTTCAGGATGTACTAAACGCCTTTCCATTCCTTACTTCATTTACAGACACACGAACATTACTGAGATTTCTCAGAAAGGCCAAGTGCTAATAGGATCAAAGTCATAATTTGACCTCGCGCGTCACATTCAGCTTGAATAATACGAAAAGCTCAGCAAAGCCACTTAGAGATGTGTTTTATAGTCACTTATGACCGGGAAGCCTGGGACCTCTGAAGTGACCGTGAGGGGGACAATAAAAGAAAATCGTAGGACACTTCTCAGAGTAGGACCGTACTGGAAAGTCCATCTGTCTACACATCCAGGGTGTTGGTTGTGAGCATCCCCGACAGCCGTGCGATGCTCTCGGGTTCTGAAAGAGCTCATACCTTTCTCTGACTGCCTGGTTTGGCTCAAGAAGTGTCTGAGGCCTATTTTTATTTACTCGTTTTCGGAGGCTGTTCTAAAGAAAGGCACACGGGGAATGGGGCGACTTGCTGGTTGAGGCTTGTGCAAACACAGATAGATTAGGTCTTTGTGGGCAATATAGTAAATCTCTCACCTTTCTGAAAGTACGATCGGTGAGGTGGAAGGAGACTCTCGGGTGATTAGAATCTTTAAAATGCTCAGGGCCTCATCCACGGACTGAAGCCTTCGCTTTTCCCGCTAAACATGGGGCAATCCATCATGCGAAGGCAGTCGGTGTAATCTGGCCTTTTTCTTCTGATTTAGGCTCTCCAGTGGGGTGTCTAATGACTCCAGTATATGATTGACCATCGGATTGAAGAAACTGCCCACACCTCACCCTCCTGCTCTAAGGCTGCACGCCCGGGTCGAGACGTTGATAGGTAGCGGTCTCCGTGTTCGAGACAGAAAGAAATCCCAGATCGTGATGTTAGAATAAGATGGTCTTTCTAGGGTCATGTGACTGAGACGTTCAGAAGAGGCTACTTAGAACTCCAGGGGCCATGAGCAGAATGCAAACTCTTCTTTTTTTTTTTTTTTTTTTTTCTTTCTTTCTTTCTTTCTTTCTTTCTTTCTTTCTTTCTTTCTTTCTTTCTTTCTTTCTTTTTCTTCCTTCCTTCCTTCCTTCCTTCCTTCCTTCCTTCCTTCCTTCCTTCCTTCCTTCCTTCCTTTCTTTCTTTCTTTCTTTCTTCTTTCTTTTTTAATATTTTATTTATTTTTTCATTAGAGACACAGAGAGAGAGGCAGGGACACAGGCAGAGGGAGAAGCAGGCTCCGTGCAGGGAGCCCGATCCCAGGACCCCGGGATCACGACCTGGGTCAAAGGCAGAGGCTCAACCCCTGAGCCCCCTAGCGTGCCCCAAAATGCAAACCCTTCGATGCCATGCGTGTGTCTGTCATGTGAGCTGTGACAAGCACACAGCGACCCTGAAGCCTTTGGGGAACAGGACTCTGCGGCTCCTGGAGAAGGCCTGGCCTGCTCCTGCTCCTGCTCCTGCTCCTGCTCCTGCCCTGGTTGGCCCTGCCCACGCCACCTCCTGCAGCACCCAGCGCCTGGGAGCAACCTGTCCCTGGTTCTGTGCCTCGGCCTTTGGCTCGGGTGACCCCAGGGAGGGCTCGCCCCACGTGTCCTCCATGCCCCGGGCCACCACGTGGCCCTTGGGAGGCTTGTGCGCTCACAGGTGAGTCCAGAGCCCAGCCAGGAGGGGATGGCTCTCCCCACGCACAGGAGGCCACCCACGAGCGTGCAGCCCGCGCCCACCCTCCCACCCTCCCCGGTGCGTGTCCAGCCTGCGCCGCAGGAAGAGAGGAAACAGGAATCAGTGACGGGGGCGGTGCTGTGGCTGCAGCAGGCCTGCTCCACTCCGCTCCCTGTTGCCGGGACTGGCCCTGTGGGCCATGGCTCTGCACGACAGTCCACGCCCCGTCTGGCCAGGTCTGAACGGGCTACATGACCAGGTAGATACCTTTTTTTTTTTTTTTAATGAGATAGACATTAGTTGACAAGTGCAACCCTAATGGTCAACAGCGTACGAAGCAGCCCAGGACCCCCGGTGGGGACCCAGGCAGGCCCAGGGACAACGCCGGCGTGTCCAGCGGCACAGCCAGTGGTGCAGGAGGCACCTGCCGGGCTCCGTCCAGGCTCCGTCCAGGAGCAGGTGGGCCGCACCCGGCCAAGGGCAGCATGAGAAGAAGACAACGGCCGAGGCCCAGCGGCTCCTCAGGGAGGATGTGCTGAAGAACGGGCCATTGGACGGAACCGGCGTGCAACGTACTTGCCAAATCAACCTTCTCCCCGCGGTGATGCAGCCCCGGGCAGCCGGCGCGGGGTCGAGGTGGGCAAGCCCGGTGAGAGGCTGAGGCCGGGTGAGGCCGCGCCGCCCGGGTTCCCGAGCTGGTTTTTATGTTACCCAACTCGTCCGAACACGTTACAAAGTCGGTTTGAAGAGTTTGGTCCCTATGGACTTGGTGCGTGCGGGAGCTGAAGCAGCACGCGATGCCGGAGGGGCACCAGGACCCGGCTACACGCTGGCATGAGACGCATGTTCCAGGACACACTGTCGCGTCTTGTTAAGAAGACGCTTCCACTAGCCGGGGATAGGATGTAAGTGCAGGAGCTGCTGTGCTGTTCCGGGCAGCTAGTCCATGCACTTGCACACATACTTTTTTTTTTTTTTTTTTTAAGATGCTATTTATTTATTCAGGAAAGAGAGAGAGAGAGAGGGAGGCAGAGACACAGGCAGAAGGAGAAGCAGACTCCGTGCAAGGAGCCCGACGTGGGGGGGGGGGTCACGCCCTGGGTTGAAGGCGGGTGCTCCACCCCGAGCCCCCAGGTGCCCCTAGACGCACATTAAAGAAAAAAAATTAAAAAGCCCACATGATCTGTGCTGGTCCCTAACAATCACACACCGACTGGGGACCCTCGTATTTAGGAGGTTCTCCGTACAACTAAACAAAAGCTCCACTTCAAACCAGAAAGGGCATAAACGTCCATCGGACAATGGTTCCTCTTTCAAGCAGATTTTCCTCATAATAAATGACTTTTCCTTCCCCAGAGGTGGCCCACGTGAGCCCCACAGGAAACCATGGGAGCCCTCCCCGACTGGCTGCTCTCGGATGGCTCTGGGCTCCATAGACAGTATCGACTGATTTGGGGGGTTTTGGTTTTGTTTGGTTTTGTTTTTTCTCTTCGCTGTTACTGCAAATAATGTGGCCCGAGCTCGTGACCGTCGCAGCGTCGGGGAGGCCTGGAGAGCCTGCGGGGGCGCCCTGGCCTACCGTGCGCTCAGCCCAGCGCTCCGGGGAGCAGCTGCACCTGCAGCCCGCGGGGCGGGGGGAGCCCCCAGCTCTGCTGAGGTCTACGTCGGGGGCCTCCAAACGGGGCGCTTCAGTTTCTTTGTGTCCCAGAAAGATGGGATTTGGCTCTTTCCCTTTCTGCCCTGACGTCCTCTGACTTCGGTTCTAAGCATAGCAGCAATCAGCTAATCAATATGGACTTAGAGGGTTACAGCCGAGTGGCCTAAATTCAATAAGCCACTTGCAGCCGGGAGGTACGAGTAATCCATTGGGGGGGGGGGGGGCTGGGGGAGATTTTCTTTCTCCCTTCGCATTTCTAATGCATCGAATTCAGCAATCTGCAGTTTCTCTCCTCCGATGACGATGACATGCAGCAGGTACTTCCTTTAATTAGCGTGAGTTGAAATTAATTACTCTCTGAGCCCGTTTGCTCTGGTGTTTCGCAACCCTTTTGAAAAAACGCAAGTCACCCTGGTGCATCCAGAGCCCGGGTGCCTCATTGAGGGGGACCAGTGCGTCCCGCTGACCATCCATGGGAGCGTGGAAAAGGCACGTGTCCGTTGCGGCTTTGGGGTCGCCCTGTCTGGACAGGGTCTTATGTGACACCTCCTTTTCCCGCTCTGTCCCCAGATGTGAGCGCTTCTAGGAGAGCTGTAAGAAAAGCACCGACACCCTCAGAATTGCACTTTCTTATAAATTTCTTTTCTTTCTTTCCTATAAATTTTGAATTAAACCTACTGTCTCCTAATTTTTCCAAACCGCAGCATCGACATTATTTATTATTTATGCGGAAGTTTATATAGTTGCAAAGTACTTACAATACTCAACAGCACACGACGTCTGTGGGAGACCGCGCAACACCGTGTCTCATTGTCTCATATTCTCCCAACAAGGAACTTGAAGCTCGAATGTCACCTTGTCGTGGCCACGTGTTTCGAGCTGCAGAACGAAGACCAAGGACGCTCTTCTCCATCTGTCCTGATGTGAGGTCTCTGATTCTGATCATTCTCTCTCCTTCCTTTTCAGCTGCACAATCCTGCTGCCATAGAATGAGTGAAAACAAAAAAAACTACCTCAATATTCATTTGTTTTACAACAAAATCATAAAGATGTTGACGAGAATTGTACATAGCCAACTGCCCTGCCTCTCTGCTGATTTTTCTTGAAATCGTTTTCCTGCGGCGGTCATTCTCCCTGGGCATCTCATGGTGTAGGCCTCGTGTATATAGAATCTTCTAAAGTTCTGTCAGAAACGTTAAATATATCTAGATTCCAAATATGCAGATTGGAAATAATCCAGGGAACTCTTTTAATACTGCAGCTAAATGTCACCTGCCATGTAATGTGCTCTGGGCTCAGCTCTGTGACATAAAACCCTGTCGAGACAGGGGATCCAAGGCTTCTCTTGGCCTTGGATCGCTTCATTTTAAACAAGTATCCTGTTTAAAAATGATTTTCCCTTTTACTTCAAGAAACAGACTTTGGAGGAAAATGTTTTCCGCAAGCCAGGCTGATTGTGGTGGATTTCTCAGGTTGATGCGTAAGGAAGAAGGGATGCTCCTGCTGCCGTGTTCAGTTCTGAAGAGGCCAAGCCGTTCCGTAGAACCTCATATGTCTCTTTTAAGCCTCTAGGTGAATACAAAGTAAATAAGTGCATAGGCAACAAGCCTCTTCGTCCCCATGAAGGGTGCTGGTCACGGGGCAGGTAAATATGTGATGTTATTCTGGGATAGAGCTCACCTGGAGTCGTGTGGAGAACCTGTCATGGTACCAAGTTAGCGAAGAATCGTTCATCTCATTTTTTTTTAAGATTTTTAAATTTTATTTATTTATTCATGAGAGAAATAGAGAGAGAGAGAGAGAAAGAGGCAGAGACACAGGTAGTGGGAGGAGAAGCAGGCTCCATGCAGGGAGCCCGAGTGGGACTTGATCCCGGGACCCCAGGATCACACTCTGGGCCGAAGGCAGGCCCTAAAGCGCTGAGCCACCCGGGTGTCCCATCTCATGTTTGACTGCAGAGACTTTTTGATTCCTGACTGTACGGGGCAGGAATAAACTCTGTGGGTTTCAGTAGCATCAGTAGTTTCTATGATGTTTATGCTGGTTTCCAGAGGAACACATACCACAGAAGCTCTAGAAAACGTTCTAGAACCCGAACTGAGAAACATAATGCTTCGATAGAAGCAAATCATATTTTCAGTGCAATTAAATTTCACATATTTTATTGAAATTGATTCAAATATTGAATTATTTATTTATCTGTGGAATCTTTTATTGAGTGTCACCTGTAAGTCAAGTCCTGTGCGAGTTGCAGTGGATCCAAAGTAAATGAGCTCAAACCCCCACCCTCAAGCATTTTACTTTCCAGTAAGGGTGATTTATCTTTTCTCAATACTATGATCAGAATAATCAAAAAAGAAGTAAAAACAATAAAGTGTCACCTCATATTGGAGCTTCAAGGAAATAATATGTATTTCTTGGTACGCTGTTCCACTTAATAAATACGAGATGGCACCAGTTCCTTTTGGTTGCCCAAGCATTCTGGATAATTTCGGTGTAATGCACTGTGTTGCCTTCTTTGTGACACTGGAAGAATAAAATACGGAGTGATAGAATCAAATTCCACAGAAAATCCACATGCTATAATCTTTTTTTTTTTTTTTTTTTGGTTTCGGGCGTAGAATTTACTGATTCATCATCACAAGTGCCCTCCTCATCCCACCCCCCATTTCCCCATCGCCCCCTCCACCTCTCCTCTGGGAACCATGTATTTTCTTCTCTGTATTTAAGAGTCTGATTCTTGGTTTCTCGGTCTCTCTGTCTCTCTCTCTTTTTTTTTTTTTTTCCTCAAATGATTCGATTTTTGAAAATGGCAGCCCACGCCAGTGAGTTCACAAGGTGGTATTTACAAGGCTACCCTCCAAAAATGAATGTCGCTTCTTCATTCATTGAACAGACATTTATGCCATTTCATTTTGGTCCAAGATACCGGGAAGAAGAATTCGGGAGATAGAGTGAGCGACGAGGCGATGCTCGGCTCCTGGCTCCATGGTGCTGGCATGAAGATAGCCAGAGCACCTGTTTGTCATCTTTGTCATCGTGTCGTCTCATAAACCAAATTCCCTACCTAAGCAGAAGTTCTTTGTTCAGAGTCCTTGAAAGAAAGTCAATGGTTTCTCTTTGAGTGTCACTTAGTGTCCTGCTCCAGGTTTTATGGTTCCCCTAGAGGGAAAATCTCTGTCTCCATGTAGTGACCCCGGTCCCGGCTCCTCTCACCAGTGCGTGGTGCCCTCATTCATGCCTGAGGGAGCAGCAGGTAATAATTTAGCTCCTTCTTTGTCTCTGAATTCCTCAGAACACTTGGGAACAGCTATCTATGTGTCTTCCGTCCTCCCTCAGCATTTTTTCTCACAAGCTGTTTTTTCCCCCCAAGTTCCTTAAGGCTCTCTTCATTGTTGGCTGCTGCTTCGGGGAGACACGTCAGTCTCCTGCTCTACGTTACATGCAACATCCGTGTTGTCTGTTCTTAATGAATTGTTCCTGGAAAACAGGTTACAAGGGTTTAAAAGTTGTTTTCCCTCAAATAGAAATCAATCACGAGTCAACTTTTCTTTGAATTTTGGGTTTCCCCATGTGAAAATGGTAATTTTGGAGGAAACGAAACTTGCAAAATTCGCTAATATTGGTACAAAAGCTGTGATAATAGAAAATAAATTATGTTTTTTTCAAAAATATTTTTCAGCCATATATGTGCAAAAAAATGAGGAAGATACTATACATTTCATATCCATGCCTTTGTAATTGGCATGTATCATCTTTGTGTGAAAAGCATAGCTACTGCTAGATGCATTTCTGACTTAAAACTCAAGAAATTATGTCAGACACAAATGAATCTTTCTTCCTTTCCCTTCTTAAGTTTCATAACATTTATGGCAAATAGCACGTGTGTGCCACCTTTCACTCTAAAGACTAAGAGTATGGAGGTGAGCGCTATCATGGAGTGAGAGAGACGAGTGCCTACCTGAAGCGGCGTCTATTTTGCTATGATGTTGCTGACATTGATTATTTTGCAAGACCAGAGCTCATTCATGATTCAGGAATGAATGTGGAAGAAATCCACATTGAAATCATTTTAAGAGATTTATGTAAAAAATATATTAATTGCCTTACTGATTTCCATTATAAGCACCTGATAGCATTAAATCTCATTTTTCAAAGGTATTATTTTTATGTCACCATAGTCCCATTTTTGACCTCATAAACTCTAGATTATGATAACCGGAAGAAACGTGATTCAGAGAAATCACAGACCCAAGTAAAGACCAAAGTGAAGACTAAAGCTCATTCAGGCCTGCACAGCTTTTCACCCCAGCTCAACTCGGTGCTTCCCCACAGAGAACCGTGAAGGCTCTTTTTTCTTTTTCTTTTTTTTTTTTTTGAGTACACAGGTGTCACAGGTAAACAAAGGATTGTAGAGTAAATTCAACCTCTGTAAGCTCATTTTGTCACTTTATTACTGAAATATTGAAATAACTCTAAAACATATAACACTTTATTTTGGGGATTGGAATCAAGATTTATCTTATTTTTTTGGTTTGTTTGTTTCTTTGAGATTCTGCATTCGGAAAATAAATAAGTCTCTCTGACTTTTTTTAAACAAAAACCCAAAGCAGTGACATTTTCTTTGTCACAGAGTCAGTGTTGTGAGTGAAATGATATTTGTCAGGCTATGTATTTACAACATTTTATTTAAATATTTTTAATGATGTATTTAAATGAAATAGTAACTCACGATTTCTATCATTTCAAAAAGTGGAGTTATTTCTAGCAACAGGATCGAAGCCTTTAGTATTTATTGTTCACATCGTGTGTTGTCCTAAGGTGGTATCAAGATCAACTTTACATTTTTTAAGAGATCTTTTTATCACATAAGAAGAGGATTGTAGTGGAAGTCTACATTTTGGTCATACAGAGCATTTTTCAATAATTATTTTCGTAAAGCTGATGAGGATAAAAGGTACAAAAAAATTAGCAATGAGAATTGATACCTTTTGTTCTTTTGTTTGACTGTTTTTGTGTCTTTTTGTTCCCGCTGCTTTCTCACTCATTCCCTTCCATAGTTTGCTTCTCCCCACTTGACAGACCAGGGCACTGAGGATCAGAAAGATTCACAGTCTACCCAATTCCCGAAGTGAATGAATGACAGAAGCAGGAATAAGATTCATGTCTGAAGCCCCACTGCACCTGCACCATGCCTCAAATAATAACATAGGACAATTCCTTGTCAACTTCTAGAGCATTTTGTCATATGATTATTTTTATGTTAATTTTATGCAAGACCGAACAACACTGTCATTTCTGTCTTCCAGTACTGAGCATTAAATTGCCTTTAGATTTTTAGATATTGAAGAGATAATTAATATATGTATCATTTAAAACCTAGTAAATATCTAAAATACGCAGCATGTTGTATATTTCCATCCAATTTTGACCATAGTATGATTGAAAATTAAACCTTCAATTTAGTAGCTATTTAAGCCCTCTTTCTTTGGGCGTGTTCCGAATAGCACAACACCCTACTTGTTTAAACTGAGAGATCCGATTACTATCCGAAAAATATTTTTAAATTAGACTATATTAAAACTCTAGATAGAAACCTCATTTTTTTTCTGCTCCACTAAAAATTCGAAATGATAGATTATAGGTCCACAGTATGGATGAGAAAGAGTACCATCATAGACCAGAAGCTTCCCCCTAACTCCCAATATCACAGGCACACCTAGACATCAATCCATTCAGATTAGAAAACCATGTTTAATATCATAATCCTTTAGCATAAAGACTTTAATAAACCATGGATTTTTGAGATTAAAGGTGAATTGGGTTGTTTTGACGTAAAAAGAGATCACTTACTAGAGGTTTGCTTTCTGCCTGAGTAGACAAGCAGATAGATGACAGATGGATTGATAGATAGATGTTTGTTTTTCTTCTACCTCCCCAGAGAGATAGATCAATTAATGGATAGGTAGTAGATAGATAAATAGATATGGGTTTGCTTTCCTCTTAACTCACTGGAGGGATGGATAGATGATACATAGAAACATAAATTTTCTATAAACTGGCCCCTGAATATGATGTGTGCTAACCTGTTGTATGAGTATCTTGCATCTCATTCTATTTGGGCTACAGTAGAGAAAGAAGACATCATATAAAGAGCCACATTATGATGTGTATTAATTGCTTTTGTGACATATTTTTCACCAGCAAACTGAAAATTCCTAAACGTCCCTTACAGAACATTAATTTGGTGAGCATTGTGTGTTACTTACAAGTCACTGATGAAGATGTGACGAGAAAGACCAACATACAAACACCAACTCCCGTGATAAAGGATGTATTAGGGCATGTCCATAGTGACCTTGGAAATCAAAACAGGAACTAGCAGGTCAATGAGTTGGGCAAAGCTTTACACCCATGGTAGTATTCAGGATGGATTTTGAAAAATGAGTAATGGTTTTCTCAGGAGAAATAATATCCTTGGTTTAAAACACTAGGTAAAAATGTGCAGAGCCACGAATGCTCATGAGCCATGGTAAAAACTACAGGGTGCTTGGGTGTGATCCCAGAGTTGGAGGATTTGTGTAAATCACTGAGTCGTGTGGAATCCGTCCTACCATTTGGGGAATAGGAGAAAGGATGAGCTGCCAGGGATTTTTAAGTGTGTGGGAGACATGATCAGGTTTGTTGCAGAAACAAGCCAACAGATTACTGCACCTGGGAGGTGAATATTTGAAAGTAGAGATCTCTGTCTTTGGGCTGGGCCTGTTTGTTGAGAAAGTGTTGGAAATCAACATTCAGAGAGGCGAGAAAAGTTGGTTTGATTAAGGAGATACCAGTAAGGCAGGGGACATCAGACCTTCACTGGCTTTAGAAAATCAAGGATCCTCTTTCTGGCACGATGGGTAACAGAAACTCAGGTGCTGTCCTTCACCCACACTCTGACAAGGTCCCACATCAGATGTGAATGTGCAGCAAAAGGTTTGTGGAGGCAAGGAAGGCTATTATTGGGCTGAAACGGACTTGTGGAGCTGGGAGGGGAATGAAAGGTAGTCAGCCACTCATCCTCCTTATAAAGAATTGTATCAACATGGACCACAGTCATCGAAATTATTTCCTAGGAGTTCATGTGGAAGTAAATTTTGGAATATTGCATTTTCTGATATCACGTTCTATGGAATACAGAGCCTGTACTTATAGAATCTTGTCTCAGAAACATGACATTTGCGTCTTTCCTGCCTTATGAAAATCATTTCTCCTTTTTCATATTTGAATTGAAATTCATCATGAAACAAATTATTTTTCTCAGCTAACCTATGAACCTAATTTGGCTGGTTTGGTTTATTTGTCAGGTTCAATTACACAAAACGATGCCATTTTGAAGCTCTGGCCATGTTATATCTACCTCCCTATCGTCCTTATGGAGGAAATAGATGCACCATTTTCAATTATTTTGGAAAGTCCAGAATGCTCTGCTCAGTCCTGTACCGCATGTGCAGGTCTTTTGAAGTGTGATACTGTTAGTTCACTACTTAGACCTTCCTTTTATCCTTTTAGTCTGACCACCTTCTTATCTCGTTCAACACTTCTTGAGGGACTTGAACCCTGTAACAAGAGAAGCCTCATCACTGATGCACTCATGCTGCATCAGTGAAATGTACCCAGCCTGATTAACATTTGATTAAGAAGAGTATTCAGTCTTCAAGCTCATTGAAACTAGAGAATGAAATCATTTAAGGCCTGAGTATAGATCTGAAGTATAGATACCGTTATATATTAAGCTCTGTCAAAATTAGAAACATTTAACAGGGAATTTCAAGTTGCTATGGGGAAAAAGCATTGTCTTAGGATTTAGATATAATAATGGAATAATTTCATGAGAGCGTGTCTATAAAGATATAAAGTATCTAGAGTATTCCCTGGTAAGATTTAGGCATACCATTATGCATAAAATAATAACATTTTAGTAGAGCTTATTTATCAATATGTGTTATAGGCACAATGGCTTTCTCATGATGAAGATTATTATTTTGTTCTGAGAATAGTTGAATAATCTTATGACTAATTGTTCAGTGGAGGAAAATGTAAAGATGATTGAAAAGGCTTAAGAAAACAGAAGAATTGATATAAACTCAATTCAAGTATGTTTCAGCCTTGATTTTCTTTTCCCTTACTGCTGTGCTATCTCTGCAAACAAATTAGAAATAACAGTTCTCAGTCTTTAAAATTATTCTCTGAATACGAAGAGTCTCTTTCTTCGATTGATTCCTGAAATTTTTTTTGAAGACACATTTATCTGCTCAATTATTCCCAATCAATGACTAATTGGACTAGCCATTACCCTCTGGAGAAAACGGTGATGTCTGGTCAATTTCTCTCCATGCAATAGCATCAGAAGTACAAAATGACATAAAGTAAAATAGCAATTTGTAAAAGGCAAAAATTCTCAAAGGAATTTGCAGCGTTAGATTGCCAATGCTTCCGTCACTTGAGATGGTATTTTTAACCGTGCTTGTGAATAAGGGAAAGATGCTTTTATATAATAAATTCAGTAACTTGAAGGGTATGTTGACAGTGTACCATAAATTCCTTGGATTTTTACAGCTTAAGTATAACTGAGTTATTTTTAATCAAGACACATGTTAAATTCAATTCTATAGTTCCTTTTCCTTTTTTCCCCTTAAATAAAAATTATTAGAAGGTTGGTTTCTGGGAACTTAATGATACATTTTTGTTAGGAATATATTTGCTTTTCTACAATCCTTATGTTTCCACAGAGCGCACATGAGACTAGATCTGTCAGTCTCAAAAATATTTAACATGTCCATGTGGCATGCACTTACCAACCTCCCTAGGACAGGTACTGGGGGTTAGGGTTTTGGGTGTCCATGGTCCCTTGTGGGAGTCTTGGGGTATGTCCCACTGAGGGCTAGAAATTGGAGCTAATTTTCATTAGCTTAGTAGATTAACTTGGTCCAAATACCAGAAAAATAGTTTGGAACTCTTCAATTCTAATTTTGGTAACAGTCATTGGTATTCAGTTAGAAAGATTTGAATTATCACAAAGTGTTCAATGATTTCCATTCCAGACATAATAATCATGATGAGTTATGGTCACAAGCACCTTGGATCATCCTCAAATTGCATGTAGGTCCTTGCTTCAAATTTTCTTTATTCCTGTAAACATGTAAGTCCTCTCTACTTTGATCTGTTTGTACCATAGTAAATGGGTGAATGCATACATTTTGTCCTCAATATTTGTGAAAGCTCATAAAACCAAATTTATTTTTATTTTTTTAAAAAAGATTTCATTTATTTACTCATGAGAAACAGAGAGACAGAGACAAAGGCGGAGGGAGAAGCAGGCTCCATGCAGGGAGCCCGGCATGGGACTCGATCTTAGGTCTCCAGGATCAGGCCCTGGGCTGAAGGCAGCGCTAAGCCACCGAGCCACCCGGGCTGCCCTAAAACCAAATTTAAATTCAGGCATTCTGCTTTCCTAAAAAACTATTCATATTTCACTAGAAAAAATTTTAAAATGCATTCACTTCTATTATGTTAATTGGAGCATCCCAACAAACTTTTTTTTTTTTTTAAATAAAAAACTGTTTTTTTTTTTGTTTTTTTTTTTTTATTTATTATAGTCACAGAGAGAGAGAGAGAGGCAGAGACACAGGGAGAGGGAGAAGCAGGCTCCATGCACCGGGAGCCCGACGTGGGATTCGATCCCGGGTCTCCAGGATCGCGCCCTGGGCCAAAGGCAGGCGCCAAACCGCTGCGCCACCCAGGGATCCCATCCCAACAAACTTGTAGGAGAACTTAGATCATGTGTTTGTGTTCCATTTATACAGATGCTGGAAGTGAAATTCAGTAAACTCTAGGGGGAACACCCAAGTCTCTCATTTATAAATGAAAACATAACAAAACAATAGAATCTCAAAGAAGTTCCAGGGCTGGAGAAGGACACACGTAGTGAAGCAGTGACAGCCATTCTTCTCAGTCTAAGTGCTCTGTTTTTCCTCTCAAGCGAGTCATCTGTATGGTTGTCAAAATAAACTTCCTGGGTGAATAACCAACCCAGTTAGAGAGGCGGGTCATATATGGATCGCTTCAACTAGATTCAACTTTGGAGGAGATAATATGTGAGAAGCGCTTGTAACCATTCCTGACACACACCATGCATTTGGTAAATCTTAGCTAATTATTGTCAATGGTAGTTTCATTTAACCTGAAATAGTTTTGAAATCCTTATTTCAGACACCTTTCATATGTTTTTTCTAACTTGGATTCATAGCTCATGATTTTCCGCCTGTTATATAAAAATTCTTGCAGGAATACATATTCACATTCTTATTTATTTGCCTACAATAGATGTTTTTGAGGGCACTGGAATATAATTGATTTCTTTTTTAAAGTAAAGCAAGATGCGTATTGCAGAAGACAAATTTATGAGGTGAAGAAATCCAAAGCAAAATGAATCAGTAGATAGCAAATAGCAGTGAGCAAAGAAGGACTGAGATTAATTTGTCAAGGGCTAATGTGCTTGAAATCCCTGGTCCCCAAATTCCCCTCCATAATAATAAAGTATAGTTGGAGCAACCGTCATAGATAGTAAACTAAAGTCTGCAGTGGGTGCATAACGGGCGTGAGGGTGTAATAAAGAACATTTTCCTTCAGTAAACAAATGCTTGTGTGTTCAAAATGACGTAGGAAAATACTTTAGGGTTCAAGCCAGTGGCCAAGAAAGAATTCTTGAGACCTCTTTGGTGCAAAAACGTGGTTTTATGACAGCCTGGGGACAGGACCCTGTGGGCAGAAAGAGCTGCCCTGGGGTCATGAGGAGAGACCCATTATATACTGTCAAGTTGGGAGGGGATTAGAGGTAGTGTAAGTCTCTAAGAAATTTTGGGAGCAAGGTTTCCAGGACCTTGAGGGGGCCAGCCATCGTTGGGAAAGTCATTTGTTACTGTCTAATAAAACCTGAGTCGTGAGACCCTTCCGATGCATATTAGTGGGCCATATACTTGGGGGGGTGATTGCCGGCATGTATCTTGGAGACAGTAGAGATAAAGGAAGTTTCCAAAGGAGTTTTTATATGTTAAGGTAGGCTTACAGGTCCTGGGGGTTGGGCTAAGATGGCCTCTTGCCCTCAGCAAAGTATCAACATCAAGGCAGCTGAGTCCCCAGAAGGTGTCACTCTACCTGTTTCAAGGATTTGTGGTTGGGCTGTAAGTAGTAAGGACATTTAATAATTTCTCTTCTGCCTTTGTTTCCCACATCAAAAGGACAAAGAAATTTTCATTCTTCACCTTGGCTTAGGGGCCACAGTGGAATTTCTGGGGTCTGGGGAATGGAGTCTTAGAAGATTTTAAACAATGTCAGAAAGATCTCTTTCTGGAAAATCCTTCACACTTTAGAACAGTTAATTAGTTAATGATGATTCTTTGTGCTGAGCTGCTTGCTACCTATCGATTCGTTCGTTTTTCTCTGTATTTATATTTCCCTTTTCTCAAATCTGCATCGTGGCCCCCAAATCTTTGGAAAGAATGAGAAGATTCAGAGAAGACTCAGCCACTTGAGAAAATAAAGAGCTAAAGAAAATAACCAACCCAGAAACCAGGAAATGGGTTGCCAAATCTATCTACCTATCAAAATAATAATACACTCATATTCTTCATATCTGTCACTAGGATTAGGCAGTCTATAAATTATAGAGCAGTCAGTGTGAACTTATTCTTTTAATTCTGGAAAGTTTAGATAGCAGGCCATTTCATAGGAATTGAAAAGTGGAGATGCTTCTATAATCTTCTGATAGGTATGTCCCACTGGGTAGCTATGGCCATAATCAGTGGCAGATTTGATTATTTGATTGCTTATCATTTGGAGATTGCCATGAAAATCATGATTTTTTTTAAGTGACCAGAACATGTTTAGCTGAGTGTTAATATTACGTGGTTAAAGAATTGCTTTTAGATGCTTCTGCTACACAAAGCAATTTCAATGTGAACACACACTTGATGTGTCAACTCCCATCTGTGACCCCTAAATTACAGCATACAAATGACAATAATAAAATCAAATGTATAAGCTCACACAAACAAATAGAATAGGAGAGGTCAAACAGCAAACAAGGGTGGTAGATAGGCTTCTGGGATGTACAAATTTGAAGGGATTGTGGCTGATTTAGCAAAACATATAGAAGGCAAGGAAGAGCCTGCAGGAGGGGATGCTCTTGGGGTTCACTAGCTGGGGCCCCAGGTGCCATGGGATGCAAGCGTGAGGTAGGAGCTTGGTTGAAAGTTAGTATCAGGAGTGGCTAGAGTCTCGGATCCTCTTCCCTTCTTCTTCCATTGAAGAACACAATGCATTCCTTCAGAATGCCCGTCACCCAGGAGAGTGGAGGTTTAGTTTCCAGAGGGATTAAATGGCAGTGCCTCTGGATATGGGGACATAGAAAACAGTACAGGACTAAGAAGTGAAATCAGCTGAAACTGTTTATAATAAATGATGGAGTTTTAATTCCTTTCTCTGTCTTACTTCTTGAACATTGGCGGCCACATCATTGGCCACTCATCATTTTCCCCAGTCACCCCTGTACCTCTCTTCCACTCACCCTGGGCAGGAGAGTGGAGGATTCTTCTCTGAATACATTGGAATGACGGCAGCAAAATGACTTACAAATACTGGCATGGGAGGGTGCTTTATCAAAAACCCATCTGATCGCCAGAATCCTGCAGGAAACTCCTCAGAAATCAGTCTCTACTTGCAGCGAGCTTAGAAAGAACTTAACATTTATGTTGTTTTGTTGTTTCACTGGGTATTTGCAAAAGACTCCAACACAAAAAACCAAAAACTAAAACAAACATAAAAATAAAACCTAAAACAACAAAAATAATGGAGTAAACTGAAGAATTCCTACCAAAATGATCATTAATCTCAGGAGCAAAGAAAACTCTTGTATGCATGCCCCGAGAACTGGATGCAATAAAAGTGAATAATCAGAGATACGGAAAAGCTAATGACAGCTAACAAATACTGTTGCCGAATAAGACAATCAAGGTATGAGAAAATGAAAGTCAAAGAAATCTCCCAGGTGGCAAACAGATAGTGGAGATTTTAAGTGAAACCAAGAGATGGACAATAGGAAACAACAGGGAATTAGTAGATTAGTCGTATTACTCAAAAAATACAAAAGAAAAATCTCAGAAGTTAGTGACATAAATTTCCAGAATGAAATTATCTCAATTAAGAAAAAATAACCCAGCCAAATAAAACTACATTATTATAAACTTACAAAGAAAAAAAAAAAAAAGACCCAAGAGAAAGATATTGTATCTTTTTGGAAAAAAAAAAAAAAAGGGCAAGTAGAAGAATTTGGGAATCCTAAGAGTGACACATTTTCTCAGAGCAAGACTAACCACTACATGGCAATGGCCAATGCCTTCAGAATTCTATGAGGGAATGATTTGCAGACTACCCAAACCAGCTCATATGTATTAATTAAGGTTGAATAAAGTCACCTGGGGATAAGTCCACCGTATGAAGAAGAAAAGCCAGGAGAGGCCATTTCAAGAAATCGAAGAACCTTTGAGAAGAGTGAGGTGCCGTTGCACGTTCTGCGGAACGCCAAGGGACCAATCCGTCAAAACTGGAAGAGTTTTTCAGCAGATGCTAAGAGTGATGACTTCAGTGGAAACCTAGGACCCATCCATTACTGGAGGCACTTGATGACATTGAAAGTAATATTCTGAAGATTTACACAGCTGCATAAGTGTTAGGAGAAATTATCATAGGTCCAGAAAAGAGTATGCACTCGAAGAGTAGGGCATATATTCACAAAATATAAAAAAGGGGTGCAATATAAGGAAGTAATTATCGGAAGCTGCTTGGGTTTATAATCATAATAAAGTACACACTGAGTTTTAATTTTACCAAAAGTTTGGTTACTATTGAGGATGAGAAGAGAGAAGAACTTCCATAAGATAGTTAAAAGTCTAGCTGTCATGTTAGGGAGTCAATAGGTAACGTAGGCTGACAACATAATTGAAAAGTGTACAGTTAAATCTGAAGAAACCCCTAAATGAATTATTAATAGTTGTATTTCAGGATATGAGGTGCCTTTTAAGATGAGCTTTTGTTATCATATAACAGGGGTTGCAGCATTTGAGTTCAGCTGAGAAAATAATTTTGTTATTTTGCCATCATGATCACCCAGACTTGGCCTCTGTACGAGAAGCTTGTATACATTGAGATAAAAATTTTGTTTTTAGGAAACTCATAAACATCAACAGTTTATGGGTATGTGTACATATTCCCACTTTTCTATCTATTCTGTATAAGGATAGCGTGATATCCTGCAAGATATAAGCACTTCACTATACTTTGGTCTTACTCCTTGAAGAACCAGGGGACTGGAAGTTCAGCTCAGGTTGGTGCTTTTCCTTGGGACTCTTCATCCTTAGTACAAACTAGTTGAAATCAGTTTTCAGCTGTGGAAAAGAGTGAGTTAGAAAGCCTGCCAGGTCCTTTAAATTTACATTTTCACAGCGACATTTCTTGGTTCTGTGCTAATTAAAATGCCAGAATGTTAAACACACGTGTGTAAGTTACAGACACCGCAAAATCCAATAATTATTAAGTTTCAGCTCACTCATCCTTTTGGTGCCCTTCACACATAGATTGTTTATATTCCATCCTTGGAGTGAACTAGATCAAACTTTTCCTAAGTGAGACAATGACCTTTAGAAAAAAAATGAAGAAAAAGTTTTGGGGGCCTAGTAAACTTCAGAGATACTGAATATACTATAGCCCTCCCCAAATCCATTATTTGGCAAATATTTTTAGAGTCCCAACTATGGCTAGACACTGGGTAATGAGGATGAATACGTCTGTCTCCTTACGCTTATTTTCTGCTGGGAAGATAGAAGGTAGATAAACCACCAACACAGCACACAACACATGGGCTCATTTTAGTTTTTTTTAGAGGAAAATAAGCATTATTTTAGAAAGGAAAATGTAGAGCGGGATAGGCACTTCTAATGATGGAGGTCATCCCATTAAGAAATCGATGTTTGACAAAGGTTCTTAGAAGGTGAGGTATTTACTAGTTCTGTGGATCTTTTGGAAAAGAGCATTCTAGGTAGAAGCAACAGCCAAACCAAAGAAATACGTGCAGATGTAACGTGTTACGTTGGTGGTAGGATTCTGACGTTTATGGGATCAAGAAGCCATTGGAGGGCTTTGAACAAAGGTAGACAAGATGTCTGCTGTGTCGAAGGCTATAATCTGATGAGACAGGGTAGAAGCAGGAAAGCCAGCTGGGAAGCAGGATGTGGTTAAACAGGTGAGCGGTAATAATGGCTTGGGCCATGGTGGTCACAGTGGAGAAGGTGAAAATTGGTTAGATTCTGGATATGTTTGAAGGCGGAACAAACAAGGACTCTCCTGAGGGTACTGCATCCTTGTAAATGTTGAGTAACAAAGCCCTGAGAAGTCCTGCAAGAAACCAACCAGTTCCGTCTTCACTTAGCTTCGTTACACAGTGACCTTAGAAACCTTTTTTAAAAAAAAAATATATAGCAACCATTATTTTGTGGCACTAATGGTGCACAGAACGTATTTAGAAATGCTGTCATAGAAACCAAGACAATTTGTAAAACTAAGCATAGCCTGCACTGTTCTCTTCCAGATGAAATCGTGTTCCCTTTGATGTGATATATGCCCTATAACATAGCGTGATAGTCTCAGCTGGAAAATGCAATTCAGATTTCACAACTCTCTTATTTTTAATTTTGTAATTCCCTTAAGACCTACAGAAGCAAAGGGCGGATTTTATTTTATTTTATTTTTCCTAAAAATATTCTTTTCTCTTTATTGAATGAACAAGAAGTCAATAAATTATCTAGTTTCTTTGACTAAAGGACATGCATTTTTCAGACACTTGTCAAGAGCATAGGCTATATTTTCTGCATGAGAGCTCTGGTTTTTTCACTTCTAGTTTTAAAAAGGGGAAAATTACTGATGGCTTATAAAAAAAAAGTTTCATTTATTTATTGAGTCACTAAATCTAATTAGGCCTATTATTCTTAAAAACTCCATGGTAACTCACAAAACCAGAAAGACTGATTCACGTAGATTCCATACTTGAATACCTTATTATTATTGCAACAGAACTCAGAGCACTGCCTTGCTTAAGAAGCTGTCAGAATTTCTATTCATTTCAAGAGTTTATAAATTAACTATGGGAATATTTCTGGCTATGGTGTGCTTCGTTCTGAAAGCCTTGGTATCTTCAATATCTATCGCATTTTTTTCTCAATACTTTTAACCTTCATATACCTTTATTATAGATCCACATCTTAAAAAAAAAAAAAAGTACACTGGTCACAAAATTCATTAATTGTGGTTTAAAACAGGCAGATGCGGACCAACCATGTTAACCTTGAGATTGATTTTGACAATTGGAGATGTTTCAGAAAAATTCGGATATCAGCACTGATGAGTCCAACTTGGGGAATTCTGTTGAACCCAGTTTTTAAATCTCTTGTTGAATATGTTGCCCCATCCGTGAAATACGTGAAGCACGCAATATGGAAACGGTATGTTAAGCCGAGTTGATCAGAAGTCAATTTTGTTTTTTAGGAACATGGGTTCTAAGTTTACAAAGGGCCTTCTAGAAATCCGGAGATCCATTTTATGGATTAAGAAATATCAAGTACTCACAGCTTCGTAATATCAAATGAATGTTAAAGATGCTTTCTCTTCAACTTCGTGACTTGTACCATCTGTTGACATCACACAATTATGGAAAAATAACATCTTACTAAGGAGAGAGGAGCAGAAGGAGTACTTCAAGTAAATGACTAAAATACTTCTCCTCATAGACACGAGCTTTATCAATTTACACTTCCATATTTCAAGGGTTGGCAGAGTTGTATGCATACATTTTCCAATCGTACTCTCCGTTCGCTTAATGCTTATTTGTCCTATTCAGTTTGCTTTTCAATTTTCAAATTAAGCATAATGAGCCCTTACACAGAGGGCGAAGGGGAAAGGATGTGTGAGAAATAAAGAAAAGAAATCCTAATACAGTAATTGCTTTCCCTACCTTTTTGGTTAATTTTACCTCTTAGGAAGCTAGACATTAATTGACCTCTTCAGTGCATTTTTTTTTATTACTATGAGGATCCTTTACAAAATTGTCATCTTTAATCTATAAAGATACCAATGGCACCACCATTTTCTCATATGAAACACTAGAAAAGTTGAGGAAATGTGGTTCTCTCAAACCTGATATGTTTTTCCTTCCTTAAGTTATTGAGGGAGTTCGGGAGAAAAGCAGGTGTCTGTTCTATGAGATTTCTGACTGTGGTGACTATGGCTTTGTGTATAATTGCTGGAAAGCATCAATTTTTAATGAACCCCCAAATTTACTCTTTGATGCCAAGACCTTTCTTCCTTTTTAAAAAATTATTAGGGCCTTTAAACTTGGTTTGAGGTGAGAATTTCCAGCCTGACTCCAGATTGCTGATGGCAACATCATCATATTTTGGAACGGTGGACAGACACCTTGCTAAGCGATACGTCTAAGGGGCGTGTTTCCCAGTTGTCATGAAGACCATTTTCATGTGACTACTGGATTGCGTGTATTTGTTTGGTTCCTCATGATTCATTCCATTCTTAAAATCCTATTTCTAGCATAGCTGGCATGAGTCCTCAGAAATTCCAGGGGAATTTCTCCACCGCCTCTCTTCCAGGGTCCTTCCTCTGCTGAGACAGGAATAAGGAGCAGGATTGGGCTGCCCGGGGGGTTGCCTCCCTCCTTGGTAGGGTGCAGTGGGTGTGGATGCCCCCGGGAGCCCGGGTTAGGGACCACCATCCTGGTGGAGGGGGCACCGCTCCTGCTGGCTGGCTTCCACGGGACGTGTGCGGAAGGTGCACCGCGGGAGGGAGCCCCGTACGGGGCAGGTGATATGGGAATACTTGTGGGATCTCCACTCCCTGGAATATTCACTCGGTGTGGACACGATCCCTGGCGGGGGCGGGGGGGGGGTGGCGTTCAGTCATTACACTGCCTGCAGCTGCACATGCACTTGACCCGCTTGCCCGGTTCAGGGTCTCACTTCATTGCCATGCTTTTCTGCATTTTATTCTGTACCCTAGTGAATATAGACATATTTTATATCATCGTATCTTATGATCGACAACTTTACTTTTATATTTCAAGATAATCACGTTTAATTTGTTTTTATTATTATTATTATGGCCTTATAAGGGTCTGTCCTTTTAAATTCTAGGTTCCTGAGGGCTGTAGAAGTGTTGGACAAACTGGTAGGAAAATCACGTAGGAACTTGAGTTATTTGTTTTGTAGGAGGACGTTCTGAGCTTTATTTGGGCTGATGGTCAGACCTCTCTTCCCTGGGTAGTCGATGATCCATTCTGGTTTTCTGTTGCTCCAGGAGAAGTCACAGAGCAAGCAAAGCCCATTGGATCTGACAGTGACAGGCTGGAATCGTTGGTGTTCCCCAAACAGGTTGTACACACTAATATTTCTCTAACGGGAGCGTTCTTCAGAATCCCCTGGAAGGCTTTTTAAATATACGATGTTGGCCTGAGGAGTTCCGACAGATGTTGAACAGCTGCTTCCTGGGGGAAAGTGGCCCCGATTTGCAGTGCTTGCCAATTTCTGTGGTGTCAACGGGCTGATGATGGCCAATTCCGGCCGCCACTCTGCGTCTGGAGGCCAGGTGTGGACCCACAGCCTCGTCTGGCGTCCCCACCACTCGGAGAGTGTGCACACACGGACCCCAAGACTCTGCAAGTGACAGCAGTAGTAAAACCTCACACAATGAATAAGAAACGGAAAGTTTTGACTGTTCCCTTCGCTTAATAAAATTTAACTATAATTTTATAGAACCTATTTTTTGGTGATTACTACGCTCCTAAGGGATTTGCACGGTTTCCAGTACTACCCTACATGCCACCCGGGCCTGACACTGGGTCTCCCTGCACCCACAGGGCTTCTGAGGCCCTGAATCTGGGGTGGTGCCAGAGATTTCCATTTCTAACCCTTTCCCTGGTGATGCTTTTCCTGCTGGTCCCAGGCTCGCATTTTGACAACTACTGACAGAGCAACCAAAGGCCAAAGAAGAGAAGATAATAAGCTGGTTCTCGCTTGTGAAAGAGGCCAGGGCAAGTCCAGGACAACCGGACGGGGCCATTCCACAAGATACAGTCATCACCGACACGGGCGATCAAACACCGATGGGGTATTTTGAAATGAAGATTCTCTGAATTTCTGAAGTGACTGGTTAGTTGGTACAAACTCGTCAATACCAACAGCAAAAGTGAGAGAAAACAAGAGTTTTCTCCTTGAACTCCAATATGGAAAACCAGAATTATGCATAGCAGTAATTACTATTAATATTGCTATTACCCTCTCGTTTCTCTTTGTATTTCCATGTTTGCATAGTTTGTTATAGCTCATAAAGAATGCAAATATACGTTAATTAATTTGAGTACAAATTAAGTATTTGCATTTGGCAGGGTTTTGTCCTATCGCGTATCCTTTTAAAATGCATAAAAATTCTAAATAGATAGAACGTGCTTATCATTTAAAAATAGATTATTTTACCAAAAAAATAAATAAATAAATAAATAAATAAATAAATAAATAAATAAAATCATCCCTGGATGAACCGAGGGTGGCTTTCTGATTTATTTTCTTATAGGAGGTGATCGAATTCGGTCGTGCAAGTCACCAAATGATGTCAGCTACCCGGATTCTATACGGTGCATGGGGTGCGAGCCTGGAAGCCAACAGTTTCCGTCAGTCGGGGGGTGGGGGGGGGAGAAGCAGTTGTAACTGTAGAGTTACAAATGGAAATCTCACCCTTTTTAAATAACAAGCTTCCTTTATTTAAAACCTGCTATTGGCACTTCTATTATAACACTTATCACACCATATTGTAATCGGTAATTGTTGTTTAAAAATAATTCCTTAAACCACGAGCTCCTTGAGGTTAGGGAACCTATAATGCACTTTCTGTTTATTTTACTTTCTGTTGCCCAATAGTAGGTTCTTAATTAATGTTTGTTTGGATTGGTACGCGTAGGGATGGATACATGCAAGAAACACGTTTATGGAACTGGGAAAAGAAACAAAAAACTTCGATGCCTCATTGCTTTTGGTTGAGAGGTGGTGGGAAGGAGCAAATCTTCATTTGTGCTCTTCTCCTTCTGGTCTTGGTAGTTATTTTTAACTCGAGTATGCATTTGATTCAGCAGAGAAGCTATTTTTTTTTTAAGGTTTTGTGTTTTAAGTAATTTCTACCTGCAACACGGGGCTGGAACTTGCAACCCCGAGATCAGCAGTGGCGCACTCTACCAACCTAGCCGGCCAGGCTGCCCTCTACGGGAGCTTCTTAAATATCAAAATCCTTGGTCCAGGTCCCTAGGCAAACTGCTTCGCTACATCCAGGGTTGGTTCCTAGAGTTCAATTTTTAAGAAGAATTCCAGATAATTCTTCCTAATGCAGGTAGTTCATAAGCCAAACTTTGGGAAAATTATTAAACATACAGTGACGTAACCTCGCAGACAGAAAGGTGTCGATCTCCAGATCTGAATATGGCTATACGCAAATACAGCGTCGTGTAAGACTTATGTTGGCGATTCATTCTTGTAAAGGCATTAACAGTTAATTCTGATGACTTCTATGAGTTTCCATGACTATCACCACTTTTTTCTTTATTATTTTATGACTGGTTAACAAGGATGTGTCACTAGTCCCCAACAAATGGAGACAAAGCTTCTTAGGGGCACACTTCGAGTTACGTAACGTAACATCATAAATATATTGGGGTCGATAGATTGCTCATCGTAAGACATTTGTTGTGTGTTTCAAGTAGTAGCGTTAATCATAAAACTTTCATTTGTCTGTCATGTGCATGACACAGGCACTCTCATAACAGGTGCTTCATGATTGAGTGTCTGTGAATGGATACTTCTAGCAAGTTCAATTTTGAATGGGCATTATACTGTCAAAAAGGCTGATTTAGTTAGGCCATTTGGAAATATATGTTTGAAAATAGGACTGGGGACTTTTCGACAAAACTCATTAGGAAATAAAAGATAATTCCTCAGCTCCAATACCTTACACCTTGGGAATATTTGTACCTTGAGAATTGAATCCCATCAATTCCATTTGGGTTCTTATTCTTTGTCCATTGTGTTTGAATGGATGTTTCTTTTAGGGACTATATTTTTTTAGCCCTAACAGATGTCCATATACTAATGGTCACTCTTATCTTACTTGTGGGAAAAGTTAAAAATAAATATGAATGGATGAGTGTGGAATAAAAAAAGTACCACCCTCTGTTCTTGCATTAGAGATGATAAAGTCTAGTCATGTACAGCAGTGGATCGAGGCTCAGTACACATTTCACTGTTAGAACTTTTCTTGGTTACTGCATCGCAACCTGCATCAGACAAGCCTAACTGCGTATGCTCACAATTTTTAAGAACATTGATTATTATGTAGATGTGTTATAGTTTCTTTAGCATAGAAGCCATATTTTAAATTAGATAAAATTTCAAAAAGAAATATAGGAATCTCTTAATATTTGAACAGTCACATAATGAACGTTAATTTGAATTTATCCTACCTGGTTTTGCTTCGGATAGATTAAAAAAATATTTTATTTTATTTATTTGAGAGAAAGAGAGAGAGAACACAAGCGGGGAGGAGGGGCAGAGACAGAAGGAAAAGGAGAAGCAGACTCCCCACCCAGCAGAGAGCCTGACACATGGGCTCAATCCCAGGACCCTGAGATCATGACCTGAGCTAAAGGCAGATCCACCCCAGGTGTCCCATTTCTGAAAGATTTTAAATTTTAAAATTCATGTTGGAGGTTCTTCTGGAATGCCCATGTTCACTATGTTTAAATATAAGTTGAATACAAGACCATATTGCCTATTACTTTATTTTTTATTTTTTTAAAGATTTAGCTATTTTAGAAAGAGAGAGAAAACATGCGTGTGTGCATGCGGGTGGGGCAGGGGCAGGAGGAGGGAGAGAGAAGCAGATTCCCCGCTAAGCGAGGAGCCGCGCCTGGGGCAGCCCAGGGCCCTGTGATCAGGACCTGAGCCCAAATCCAGAGTCAGAGGCTTAACCCACCGAGCCACCTGGGTGTCCTCATGTTGCCAAATATTTTTAAATTAAGATCTTACATTTGTATTAAAGAAAAAAACTGAAGGAAGTTGAATTTCAATAACTCAGGAAGAAGTAAACTTGTTTGATGTTTTTTAAAACCATTTCTGTTGGATACAGGTAATTGAAATCCAGTAAGTATGACCCACTGATATACACTGTTCCATTTTATAATAATTAAGTACAGAAACAAGGACATTTGAATCAATGTGTTATTCAGTTATTCAGTCCTCAGGTTTCACTAAGTGGGCTTGCTTTCATTTCCTAATTAACTTGCTTGAAAAATAAGTGATTATTGCCGACTATTTGTTATAACATAAACCCATTTTGTTATTATCTCTAATAAATTAATTTTATCTTAGAAAAAAAACTCCTAAAGTTCCACAGAATTAATATGTTTTTATTTACGTTTTGATTAAATTATTTTCCAATATATCAAAGGTATATATGCTAATCACAAGATATTAGTTCCAGCAAGATACTTAATGAAATTAAAGCCATCCAAATCTATTCCGGATGTTAGTATCACAGCCACCTATTTGTCTATGATACAGTATAAAATATATTTTGTATGTATGTATTCTGTATATATCGTATATAATTAAAATCTTCCAAATATACAATGTTCAGGAG
This sequence comes from Canis lupus baileyi, assembly GCF_048164855.1. Lineage (NCBI taxonomy): Eukaryota > Metazoa > Chordata > Mammalia > Carnivora > Canidae > Canis > Canis lupus. Next base: position 2,801,665 of record NC_132852.1, on the reverse strand, counting down.
TTGTTGGGCTCTCAAGGAGCTGCCAATTTCAGGTATGGGGGAAAAAGGCTTTTTTTTCTAGATCTGTAAATAGAAAGGACACTAATATTTTACAGCATATTGTACATCCAGAGTCCTGCAAAGAATTTATTAACTCCATTGGTCATTATAAACAGCCTGTGAGCAGGAGAAAGCTCTGAAATCTCCTGTACGAGGTTGTAAGACAGGACTGGGGAAAGAGGAAAGGATCATAAACCTTATTAATAATATAGGGAGAATCTTCCAGGCAACACCTTGACTGATTGCTCATTTTCCACTGAAAGTAAGAAAACCACATAAAACACTTCACAACCCCAGAAGTCATTCACAAGTCTTCACAGGCATTTTTCAGCGGGTTTTGTTTTTTGCTTTTTTTTTTTTTTTTTTCAGACCATGGTGAAGGAGAGTCACACCTCCAGTGCTAGCCTGGCTGGAACAATTAGCAATTAAGTGCAGAAATAGCTCCAGTGTTCTTCTGAGACTGAACTTTGAACAATTTTTGGACAGAGATTAAAGGTCGTTATCAGGGGCGCCTGGGTGGCTCAGCTGGTGAAGTGTCTGCCTTTGGCTCAGGTCATGATCTTGGGGTCCTGGGATCGAGCCCCACATTATCAGGCTCCCTGCTCACCGGGGAGTCTGCTGTTCCCTCTTCCTCTGCCCCACCCCCTGCTATCTCTCTCTCCCTCTCCCTCTGTAAAATAAATAAATCAAATATATATTTTTTAAAGATTTGATTTATTTATTCATGAGAGACCGAGAGAGAGAGAGAGAGAGAGAGAGAGAGAGAGAGTGACAGAGGCACAGACACAGGCAGAGGGAGAAGCAGGCTCCCTGCGGGGAGCCTGATGCAGGACTCTGGGATCATGACCTGTGCCGAAGGCAGATGCTCAACCACTGAGCCACCCAGGCGTCCCTTAATAAAATCTTTAAAAAAAAAGAAAGGTGTTTATCCCTAATGACATAAGACAGAGAGGACTGGATTAATCATTCTGGATTAATGTGGATACTCTAGAATACCGTGAACCAAGACCTAGGGTGGCGAGTGATGTGGAAATAAGGAAGCCATGACATAGGAGTCATACCAGAAAAATGGACATTTTTTCTGAGTCTTCTGATTAAGTAAGTTACCAGTACCTTAGAGGAAGAGACAGTGCCCATTAAAATTCACCCCACATAGTTACATTCTTCATTTCTTATTTGTATTTGTTGGAGATTTTTTTTGGTCAACTTTATATAGGCTCACTCTCTATTAATGTTCTTGTTTTACCATTACAGGCTCTTGAAATAGGTACACCGGGTACTGTCCCCTTTGAGCATCCTGCCCCTGGAATTAACCCCATATTGTTTGGAAGTGCATGATACGTTGTCACTATGGTCACAGTCATCCATACATTCTCTTTCCTGAAGTTCTTAGCCATTTTTAATAAAATGATAAATATTACCACAAAAAGACATAATTATTTCCCTTAAATCAAGTGATGTGTTTTATAGTAATAGAAGTCTCCTAAAAAATCATAAGAAAGACAGGGTATATTTAATGGATTAAAGCTGATTAACTTAATATTCCTAGTGTATAGCTGTTTTATTTTTCACTCAAGGTCAACTGATGCAGGTATAACATGATATAATCTCATTAAAGCCTCATTGAAGCCAGTCTCATTGGTTTTAAATTAAGACATTTTTCCTTCATTAAAAAAATTCCTTTTAAAGACAAGTACAAATGTTACACTGCTCAACCATTTACTCGCTAATCAGAATTAACAATAAATAATGGAAATATTTGGTGTAAACTATCAATTTGCCTGTTCAGTTGACTCAGAAAATCATCAACTGCTTTTCAGAATACATATGTATGAAGGATCATGATGCCGCAATTTTACCTAAAAGTAGCTAAAAGTTCTAGGACATCGACATACATAATAATATTTTAATAATGTTAAGTTGTGATACTTATTACTCTGTTCTTCAAGCTGTTTTGGTTTAATCATGAAAAAGTCTCATGCTGAATTAAATAAAAATGTTTCCTTTAAATACAATAGCAATATGATAGGATGTATATAGAGAGGTAGATAGAGTAGATGGGTGGGTGGATAGATAGGGGTATAGATCTATATATATCTTTTTGAGATTTTATTTATTTGAAAGAAGAAGAATGAGAGCGAAAGAGAATGCGAGCAGGTGGGAAGGGCAGAGAGGGAGGGAGAAGCAGACCCGTTGCTGAGCATGGAGCCCAATGTGATGAGGGGCTCCCAGGACCTCAGGATCATGAACTGAGCCAAAGGCAGGCGCTTAACCAACGGAGCCACCTCAGTGCCCCCAGATCTATCTCTATATATCCACTCTCCAATTTTGCTCAATAATATTTAAAATAAAAATTGGGAGACCTCACGATAAAACCTTATGTCAATTTGTATGGAAATCTAGATAAAATGGGAAAATTTCCAGAAAACTATAACTTAACAAAGTGACTCAAAAAAAATCTTCTAATATTAATTAATACAGGATTTGCCAATTTTGGCACTGTTGACACTTTGGATCAGATATGTCATGCTTGGTGGGATGGAGGCGACTGTCAGGGCATTTTAGGATCTTTAGCAGTGTCACTAGATAGCAGCTGTGACATGTGACAACTATAAATGTCTCCAGATGTCGCCACATGTCCCATAAGAACCAAAGTTGTCCTACATTGAGAAACGTTGAAATAGAGGAAGCAGGAGTCGAACATTTTCTCAGCTAGAAAATGCTGTACCCAAATAATTTTCCAGGTATTCCATCAAATGTTGAAGGTATATATGGCTGCAATTTTATACAAACAACTCCAAAGAATTGGGAAAGAGAATATCAGTTTATGAAGCCAAGACAACTTTGACAGCAAAACAGAAATGAAAAAAAAAAAAAAAAACAGAAATGAATAGTATGTGAAAGGAAAAATCTCAGATCATTATCATAAATGAAGGTAGGCACAAAAATCCTGAGCAAAGTTGCAAACATACCAAATGCGGCGGGATCTAAGACGATATGACAAAGTTGAGTTTATCCCCTCAAAATGCAAGACAGGGTGAGTATTAGAGAATTGTCCCCATTTACCACATGCACGGATTAAAGTAGGAGACAAAAGTCATGATTATTCCAATAGAAGCAGAAAAAAACATTCGATAAAATTTTACACTCATTTGTGATGAAGACAGTTGGCAAAGTAGGAACAGAAAGAAGCTTCCTTAAAGTGATAAATGATATCAGACGTGCTATATAAGGCATATCTAAAAGTATATCTACCAGAAGTCTGCAGGAAGCATTATTCTTAATAGAAAAACATGATTTTCTTAAAATCAGTTTTCCAAAAAGATCACCGGCACCTTTCCTAAACTTTATACTGCTACTGCATTCTTGGACAATAAGGAGATAAAAAAAGCACATTAAAAGTTTTAGGATTACATAGAGATCAGATCATTACTATTCTTAAATCATACAAGTGCCTACGTAGAAAGTCCACAATATTATGCACTAATTATTAGAAAACAGTTTAGCAACCTAGCAACAAATACATATTTGTAATTCTGTACTTCAGCTATAATATAAAACACAATATAAAAAATGTAACTTTAAAAGGCACCTTTTGAAATGGCAATGAAGCATGAACCAGTAGGAATAAACCTTATAACAGGTTTACAAGGCTAGTATTCAAAATGTTATAAGACTTTAATGAAAGTCATTAAAAATCTAAATAAATAGAGGCACTGCCGGCAGCCTTGAATGTAAATACTCACAATCAAAAATATATAAATTCTCTCCCAGCCCCCAATCTATAAGCTCAATGCCATGCCAACCAAAATGCCAATAGGAGCTTTTATTAGGCTATGACAAGCTGATTAAAAAAAAATTGTGGAAGATTAATGTGTCAGCAACATCCAAGGAAGAACAGCACAAGGAAGAATAAATCAATATGATCCATAAAAATATTTGTTATAGAGTTTTAATAATTAAAAGATCACTTTTTTTAAATTTTAATTTATTTATGATAGTCACAGAGAGAGAGAGAGAGAGGCAGAGACACAGGCAGAGGGAGAAGCAGGCTCCATGCACCGGGAGCCCGACGTGGGATTCGATCCCGGGTCTCCAGGATTGCGCCCTGGGCCAAAGGCAGGCGCTAAACCGCTGCGCCACCCAGGGATCCCCAAAAGATCACATTTTGAAGTCACGGATAGGCAGAGCCATGGAAATCTAGGGACCATGCATACAGGGCTTCATGGATCCATGAAAACAGGAGGGATCCTTTGGTAAAAAGGTACTGGGAAAACTAGTTATTCAAATTTTAAAAATTAGATTCCCATTTTAAACCATTCACAAATAGTAGTTCCAGATGAAAAGTAAAGTTCGAAAACTTTTAGAATAAAACAAATATTTTTTATTTTAAATAAAGTCATCAGGGGCACTAACCAGGAGGGAAGCCTAAAATTAATAAATTACAGCTAAGGTCTATTCATCAGGAGATAACAAAGAAATATTAAGTCAGAACACACCAGACACAGACATTGTCAACAACTGTAACTGGCCAGTGATTAATGCAGAATGCGTAAACAATTACTCCAAGAAAAACAAAAGGAAACTCGATAGAAAAAATGTGCAAATGGTATAAATAAGCACATCATAGAAGAGGACACCAAATATAGTCCATTACTGTATCTAAAAATCATAAAGATACCAGACTTTATTAGTGATCAGAATAATAAAAATTAAAACCTTAGAGGCTGCTCGACACCTACTAGATTGGCAAATGTTACCTCCTGCAGCATTAGCAAGTGTCAGAAAATATGTTGTCCGGTGGGGAACCTTACACCCCGCTGACAGACCCAGGAATTGGCACAGCCATTTGGAAAACAAATTTTATAGTATTCGCAAAAAATGTTATTGCTAAAGCAAACCTTTAAACCTTTTCTTTTATCAGTTGATACGTTACCAGCTAGATTAGAAAGGCATCAGTTAGGAGCTTGTCAACATGACACCGTATGTGAAGAAAATAAAATATTACAATGTGCATGGATGTAGGATCTGTTTTCTTTAAAGGAACAAGTATATTCCCTAATCACTGCATAAACCATAGCGTCCGTTCAAAATATTATGTCAATATAATTGAGGCACGTCGTAGTGCGATAGGGTCGTCGTGTCGTTAGTGTCCGCACAGCTAATACAGTAACCCTGGTGTGAAAATGACGGAGCAGAGCGACGTGAGCTTGTAATCCACCCTGTGCACGTTTCACCTTTGGGGAGGGTGAGTGGGATGTGTGATTGCTTCCTCGTTGCTTTGGTTTTAAGTTGGGAGTCAGCACCTAAGGGTGGAGTAAAATTTGTGCACCGTTCCTGGTGTAAAACTGGGCGTTGTATCCAGTCCCACCGATCCAGTGATGCTTCCTGAGGTTGGACTGCGTTCCCGACCCAGGAGAGCTGGGGCGAGGCTGCCACGTTGCATCTGGACAGGCCGACTCCATGGAGAGCCGCTGGGCAGGGATCCAACCTGTCAGACTCCGCGCACTGCCCAGACCCGTCAGGGTGGTGTCCCACGGCTTCGTGCCTTTGCCATTTGGAGATATCTGAAAACTGTGGCTACAGCATGTTCAAAACCTGTTCCAAGATTCTAGCAGGTTATACTTCCTGACTGAAGCTTGTAGTTTGGGGGGAAAAAAAATCTTTCTTTAGCTGACAAGGGTGCGAACTCAAAGGCAGCAGTCCCTGAAAACTCAACCAAGATGAGATTAAATCAACGAGTGGGACGTGTCAAGCAAAACCAACAAGAAAGGGGGGTGTTCAAGGCTGTGTAGCAAAGTTTTAATGAATGAATGAATGAATGAATTTATTTATTTATTTTAGAGAGACAGAGAGAGCATGGGTGATTTGAGGGCAGAAGGAGAGGGAGAGAATCTCAAGTGGACTCCGTGCAGAGCGTGGAGCCCGACACGGGGCTCGACCTTAGGACCCTGAGATCACGACCTGAACCCAAAACAAGAGTCTGATCTCTAACCGACTGAGCCAGCCAGGTGCCTCTGAGCAGCAAGGTTTTCACCTCGAGCAGGTCAAGTTTGGCCAATTTGACGGAGAGCCCCCTTGAAAGCTGGCTGTGTGGGTGGGCACCCCGTGGCACGAGCCCTGGCGAGCCTGATGCGGGCAGGGATCCGAGTAGGCCTATCTCAAGTCTCTGCCCCTCCTTGGGGTCCATCTTCTTCCATCCTATTGCCTTCACTTTCCTTCCAGCAGATGTGCCTAACACCCCATGTTCGTTGGGAGCCTGCTGTTATTCAGGCCCTGGGAGATGCGCCCCCCAAATACCACTTCACCTGTGATTTTCAGGATCTGCTCTTAGAACCTTCGAAATCAGGCTCTGCTGCTTATTTAACCTCCTTCGTCCCTGCTCTCCCATACTCCTCTTCTCCGCCCCGTAATACCATCCCCTCCTGATGCCCTCCACAACCTGTAATCACTTTCCTCCCGGCGTCTTTCTTAATGCCAGTTTACCTTGAAAAATCTCATGTCCTCAAATTCATTCAAATATTCAAATGTTGTCAATTTGCATGCATCACCTAGAATCTCTTCTCCAGAAGTTTTTCCTCCGGCTAATCTAGTTTTCATTTATTACTTGCACTTTAACTCAGTATTATGGGACTTTTCCCCTCTGATCTCCATTTACCTTTTATTTTGCTTTTCTTAAATGATACCGGTGTTTCCCCCCCGCCTTAGTTTTGGTGAAATGCACCCAACATACAACTTACCCTCTTAGCCATTTTTATGTGCAATTCAGTAAGTAGCATTAAGTATGTTTTCATTGTTGGACAACTATCGCTACCGTAGTTTCTAGAACATTCTCATCTTGAAAAATGGAAACTCTGTACCTGTTATATGGCAGTATCGCATGTTCTCTCCCCCAGCCCCAGCCCCAGCCAACCACCAGGCTACTTTCTGTTTCTAGTCTAGACACCTTAGGTAAGGAGAATCATGTGGTATTTGTGTGTGTGCGTGCATGTGTGTGTGTGTGTGTGTGTGTGGCTTATTTCACTCCGCATAATGTGGTCAGAGTCTATTCTTGTGGCAGCAGGTGTCAGAATTTCCTTCCTTTTTAAAGATGAATGGTGTTCCGAGTATTCGACTGGACGTACTTACCAGATTTTGCTTCTCCATTCTTCTGGTGAGGGACCCTTGGGTCGCTCTCACCCCTTGGCTATTGTGCATGACGCTTCTGTGGACGTGGGCAGGCAAATATCTCCTTGAGACTCTCTTTTTGATTCTTGTGAGCATAGAGCCAAAAGTGAAATTCCTGGATGTTATAATAATTGTATTTTTAATTTTCTTGAGGAACTGCCACGCTATTTTCCACAGCAGCTGCACCATTTCGCATTCCCGCCAACAGTGCGTGAAATGTTCTAATTTCTCCACATCCTCACCAGCACTCGTTATTTCCTATTTATTTCCCTAGTAGCCCTTCTGATGGGTGTGAGGTGACGTCTCCCTGTGGTTTTCATTGCCGTTTTCCTAAGGGTCGGTGCTGGTGAACATCTTCCCCTGTGCTTGTTGGACAGTATCACATAGATTATTGAAGTCATCTTTCCATTTCTTTCTAGTACGTCGGTTCTGGGTCCTCAGTGGACTGTGAATACCGATAAGTAAGCCATGGTCTCTACTTCCGAATCTCTGATATATTCTTTAAGTTTTCACAAACTCTGTGAGGTATTCGGTTAGTTGATGTTGAGAATTGCAAGAATTACGTTGAGGAAAAGAATTTCTGTAGCTCTCTGACGAGGGTCTGGGGCACTTTTTGGTGACTGCTGTCTCCAAAGTGACTGACGAGCAGCTTCCCCTGGATGTCCTCTGCAGACTTTACCTATCATATGTACTAAGGATTTCTAAATCTGAATTTCTCCATGTATTATCTCTGTCATGAGACCTCCCAGCAATTCAGATGCCTAAAACTCAGTAGAATTAAGACTCAAAAGTATTTATTTTACTCCAAAGCTCCTCATGCCTGTCAAACCTGCACTGCTGATTGCTCCAGGCTTTTGACCTTATTTTTGACTCCTAATTCTTCTCTGCTTGCCAGGAAAAATAGCCAGCGACTCGCATCCCTATTCCTTCCTTGAGGCAGTTTCTCTAGGTCCGGGATCAGTATCCTGGTGCAGTCCTCCCTAATCACAATTCTGGGTGCCTTTAAGAATCTCTAGATATTTCATGTATTTCTGGTGGTATCTTGGCTTTGATTTGCTCCAAATAGCTGCAGCCAAACCTTTCTTGCTAAGAGCTGTTTTTTTTTTTTTCTAATCAAGTCATTTTCTTGAAGAACAACTTTCAAAAGTTCTTTTTTGTCTATCCTGTTAAGATAGATTTCTTCACAAATTTTAAGAGGTGACTTACGGAACAGATACGAGGCACAGTCTCCAAAGTCATAGAGCGAATAACTTGGATAATGCTGGAGAAACCACAGAGCTAATTTTTATTTGATATATGGAATAAAGATTTGTAGTTCTTCGAGGTGTTTATGCATGCTGTTGGTTACAGAAAAGTGATGATTTTCAAACAAAGGGCTGACTGGTCTTGGAAAATATATGCCTCGTGAAGAGCTTACTAACTCGATAGAAATGGAATTGGCCTTTCAAGTCATGAACTCTACAGTCATGCAAGGGTACCCTGTATTCTAACAATTACTGTCATATCCTATAACTTCTTGACTTGGTCCGGCTCTAGGAAAGCTGCACTGTATCCAGAGTCCTGAGAGCATTTTACTTTCTCTGGAACTGCTTTAATCAAGGTGTTCTCGTGCTCAACGGATACCTACCATCTACATCGTTTCCAGAGAGCTTTCATAGAATGGCTTGGAAACACATTTTCACTCTCTTGGAATTCTTTAACACGTATTATCACATCTTTATTTATGTTCCTGGTTGAAATCCCCTAGCTGTACCATCTATGGATGCCATTTATCCTATGTTTATTAAGGTCAATAATGGGATTCTCTGCTAATTTTGTGTCTGCCATGTGGCCTATCACAACGTGATATGTAGTGCTTCAAATGTGCGTACTTGATGGGTAGATCGTGGCAGTAAAATGCATATTGAAATACCGGTTCTTGATGACTTATTCATTAGAGGGGAGTCACAGGTTTAAATATGTGAGAATTGCTAATCCATGCATTACTTGAATAGTCAGGGGAAAAGATTTTTAAAGAATTTTTAAAGATTTATGTATTTATTAGAGAGCACAAGCAGGAAGAGGGGCAGAGGGAGAGTGAGAGGGAGAGAAGAGACTCCCTCCTCACTGAACACAGAACCCCACAAAGGCTCCATGCAGGGCTCAGTCCCATGACCCTCAGGTCATGACTGGAGCTGAAATCAAAAGTCGGATGCTCAATCGACTGTGCCATCCAGGTGCCTCCAGGAGAAAACATTTTTTTCAAACAATAAATTAACAAATGAAAATTAAAATATCAGAACTGAGTGAACACTGTGTCCTCCCCATCTGATGGGGACAGCAGAGATACATATCGATCAATCTACAGTTCTATGATACGAGTAAGACAAGCAAATAAGCAATGAACTATGAAGACACGAAGAAGGTAGCCGGTCATTCTATCTGCACGAGTTAAGCAAGGGTGAAAAGAGAAGTTATATTCAATCATCAGGAGGTTTCTCCACTTGAAGGAGGGAAGCAGTGACTTCAGGAAAAGGGAAAAATAAGAGTAAGTGTGTGTGTGTGTGTGTGTGTGTGTGTGTAGGATGAAGATAAGTAACTTGAAAAGTAGGAGTTATTTTATAATTTGCTTGGAAAAAAACATTTGAGAAGCTTGATGTGTTCATTGAAAAAAACAAAATAAAGAATTTTTAAAAGTAAATAAGCAGTACAATCCTATGTACTCAGAATAATATTGGATATTAAAATGGTTTGAATCGTGTTTTATTAGTCATTTAAAAACGTAGTGAGACACACGTGCACACAAAGTAGATCATAGACTTTCCCGTTTGAAGATTTAGTGTCATCAAATTTCTGATGGTTTTCTTTAGCAAAATAAAAATGAGAAAATTAACAAAGGCTTTAGAAAAGTACCTCGTATATGAAGACAACTGATTTTTGAAGAAAATTAAACCCTCTTTTTTTTTGCAGTTGTGAGAAATTTATTGTACACAATGGCTTCCTATGTGAGCAGTGTTGGCATAGAACAGCAGAACTATCTCACACCATCACAAGGAAACGTTTTTGTTTTGAACACCACGTCTTAGTACTCAAAAAGTAAAACGTCTATTCTCAATTCTGTGCTTTCCAAGAACAGCATACATTTCACTCAAAGAACCTGTTGAAACCACACAACAGCTTAATGGCGTTTTTCAATAAATACGTTTGTTTCTATTTAGCAGAGTTAACAGATTATAATACGAATTAATCAAGAGAAGCAGCCAGAGACAAGCCTTGGTAATTCAGAACTAAGAGACATCACTTGGATCTGCAATTGTCTACACAGTGGCCCCTTAACTACCACTCTACATCTACTATTGTCTCCCGCAAATGCACTTTGAATAGGGTAGACAAAGAGAAGTTTCTTAAAGTGGAAATTGATCTGTTCCCAACTTGATTAAAAGGCTCCTGTGTCCTTCTGTTGTGCTCCTCAGTAGGATCCCAGTCGTCGATGGTGGCCTGTGAGACTTCGCACACTATGGTGTCTGTGTGGTTCTTCACGTTCATTTCTTGCCCCCTTCCCGATCCCTCACTAAGCTTCAGCTCTGCTGGGCTTTCAGTGTTTCCACACTTGCCTTCCCAACACACCTACTCTGAAAGTTTTCCCATCTTCTTGACACTCATACTCTTATTCCCTTCCCACTCTGCGCACACTCAGATTTCAGCTCCAGTACCCCGTGGACATGTCCTCTGTGCTTTACCGCACCCATCCTCCTCCTCAGGCTTCATCCCAGAGTCTGCTGCTCCACTGCCTACCACGAATTACATGTGTGCTCACATGACGTATGTTTGTACAAATGTGCATGTGTGTTTCCCATGAGGATGAGGGCAGGGGATATCCCCATCTTTTCTCACACAACGTGTGGGGTACTCGTCAAGTATCTCTGCAATGAATTAATTTTCCTAAAAAAAAAAATTAGAAAATGTTCATCTGTATTACTGGAAGAAAACTCTCTAGATATAGATGTAGATATTGATTTATAGATATGTCACTTGTGCATGGGACTCAGGAATGGCATATCGTGGGATTTACAATAATTATGGGAAAATTGTGTTGGGAAACATGGAGTTTTTTGAAATTTCAAATGTATTAAGTCATTGCACTTATACTGTTTCGTGATTACCCTAAAAATCTTTCTTGCCACAAAAAGTGGAAAAATTTTAAGCATTTGAAAATTCATGCTTTTTGATCTACTGTTATTCTAAGTTTTTAGAGAGCATGAGAGAGACAGTAAGAGCAAGAAAGCATGAGTGGGGGTGAGTGGAAGGGGAGAGAGGAGAGAGATAGAGAGAAAATCTTAAGCAGGCTTCATGCCCAGCACAGAGCCCCACGGAGGATGTGGATCTCACTACCTCGAAGTAATGACTTGAACCAAAATCAAGAGTTGGTGCTTAACCAACTGAGCCAACCAGGCTCCCCAATGCTAAGTATTTTTGGAAAAAAAAGAAAAAAAAGATTACTTTGGGGAGGATGAATCACAAATACCAAGAGAGCTTCTTTCAAGAGCACAATACAGGAAAACACAGTTTTGAGAAGTCAAGAGCTGGTATTAAAGAGAGAAGGTGGGTAAAGTGGCAACTGTAGTGTTAATCATTTCTTTCTGCTGTCAGTGTGGATTTGCTCTGTTTTTCACGTTCTTATATTTTGTACCGTGTGTGTGCATGCGCGTGTGTGTGCACACTCTGTGAACATCCTCCCTCCAGGTCACATCACACTTACCTTACTCTGCCCAGGGGAAAATGTCAAGACATCGTTCATCCACCAAAAGAAAGCACTGTTCTATTTTAAATGGGATGAAATAATTCATGCACTTTTATTTTATGTTTCCTTCAGATGCTCTGACACTGCTGAGGTATTTAGAGGACTTTCCTTCTCTTTGTTCTTTATCATGCTGACAGAGGAGGAATTTGGTGCAGTAGGTTACGAACCGTCATTTTGGTCACATTCTGTGCTTTGTAAATCTCTTTTTTATCCAACACATCAGTTCATATCTTTCCTCAGTGTTACTCATCACAGGAAAAAAGAAAACTTGACTCTGAACATTGCAGCCTGTAGAAGTGCCCGTAAGAACTCTGCATCAGACACCGACGTGTGTCCTTTTGGTGATTACAGAAACAGACTGAGGTCATGAACGTATCTCATAGAGAAGGCTGCACTATACTATCTGCTCTTAACTTATAGTTTAAAGAAATCTTTTTTTTTGTTGTTAATTTTTTTTTGTTAATAAAACACAGGGGAACTGTAATTTGGGCACAGAAAGAAGGAAAAATTCATATTGAATTTTTATGTCATTTTGTTATTTATCTAGAAACTGTTTTAATATATATATTAAATATTTAACATATATATATATATTTTTTAGTGTGCTTTCAGGGGCCACTCACACAGGTGATTCATAACACAAGTTTTATCTAGTTCTATTAACATTGATGTTTACAGAAATCCAGTGAGAGGGTTTTTTTAACATTTTTTCAAGATTTTTATTTTATTTATTTTATTTTATTATTTTAATTTCATTGCGAGAGAGAGCTCAAGCAGGGGGAAGGGAAGGAGAGGGAGAAGCAGACTCCCCACTGAGCAGGGAACCTGACGTGGGACTGGATCCCAGGACCCTGAAATCTTGACCTGAGCCAAAGCCAGACACTCCACTGACTGAACCCCCCCAGGGGCCCCCCAGTGAGAGCTTTAACAGTTACAGGTGATGTTTGCTAATGTCAATGACTTACTGTTGGATTCAAATCCATCTTCGAGGTGTGTGGGTAATTTAAAGCACCAGCATATATTAAGCGAGGTGTTCCATAGTTAGTTCTACCGAAGATACGTAGGATAGTCTGCCTTCAGACATTTATTTGGAAAGGTACGGTCCACCCACAAGAAGCGTAACTGGGAAAGGTGAACGAAATTTAAAAGTCTGTAATGATCATGTACTCTGGACAAAATTTTTTTTCCTTTGTATTTTTTTTTCCCATTTATATCAACTTAAGCATTGCTTCAGTTTTTGAAGAGGATATCTCCACCCACTCTTAAAAACTCGAACAAGCTGATTTATTATTTCAATTCTCTTCTGTTCATATTGATTTATTCATAATCTCCTGGACACATGTTGAAAATTAAAATCCCAAAGATACAACACGTGCTCTGATGACCTGACATGTACGGGCATATTTTAACTAGTCCTTATCATATGGGAATGAAGTAGATTCTTGCCTTCCAACTTTGCATGATTTTGCAGGATCTGGGTGTAGCAAGAAGATTATCTGGAAGAGGACAAAAACCATTTTTATAACTGTAATTACCTGTGCTGCCTGCCTATGATTATTTCAATTTCCCATTGCCGTTTCTTTGATGAAGTCCTCACTCCCTAATGCATTGCACTTCGAGTTCCTATTATTCTTGGCTGTTTTGCCGATTCTTCTGTGAAAACCCTGAAAAGGTGGTATGAGTACTAACTGTTCTAAGAGACAGTGTGGCATCCAGGAGCATCCTATTGGAAACAGAAGTTGGCACATACATCACGAGGGCCGCTTCCCATTTGATGACATTTGAATCTGAATTCAGTAAACACCAGGCCAAGCAACACGAGTTGCCATTCCTATTCTTGTATTCTTCTTCTTTATTTCTAATCCCAGAAAAATTTCTTATGTTATGTTCTTTTCCATCAAATTACCTTTGGTTCATTTCTCGATCCTATTTTACCAAGACATGAAAACATACAGAGCTTACTTCTTTCATTGCAATGGTGATACCATCCAGAGAGTTTGAATCCACAGAGTTTGTACTGGAGGAGCACGGTGAATGAGAAGAGCTTTCAGCCTTATTGGTAAAAATATTGAAATTAAGAGACAATTTGTAACTACGTATACTTGTATTCGTGTATTCATCCATTCATCACATACTTGGCTGCCTACTTGGCTTAGCTTAGTGGACTCAGGCTTAGAAGACATAGTTTCTGACTTCTGGTAGTTTACAGTCTCCATTTCAGGCATCTGAAATGAGCCAAGAATGACAAGACACGGTGGTGGGGGCTGGAGCCACACGCTCAGAAGCAGGGTGCACACAGGAGCGTGTCTCCAACTGCAGAGTTAAGCAAAATTTCCCCATGAAAGTTGTGCCTGAGCTCAGTCACGGAACATGATTATGCCTTGAGGACAGCCAACTAAGGAGAAAAGTGTGGGGCAAGAATCATTCTAGGTCCACAAAACACATATGGGAAGGCAGAGGCGTGAGGGAGCGTGGTGTACTCAGGGAATTTTAGATCCTTTTATGTGACTGGTACCTATAGATCCTGTGGTGAGCCAGGAGGCATGAACTTGGGTGTGAAGGCAGGAGCATCGTCATGAAGTCATGTCATGGTATGGGGACTGAGCAGTGTAACCCCTAAGTGTGCACTGAGGACCCTAAGCTCCAGATGGATAGATGCTCAATGGGTAGATAATGAGAGATCAATGGGTAGATCATGGTAGATATAGGTACACAGGTGTATAGGCAGACAATAGATCTTTGGGTGATAGGTAGGGAGGTAGATAGAGGGATAGATAAAAGATAGGTGGGGGCACCTGGGTGGCTCAGTAGTTGAGTATCTGCCTTAGGCTCAGGGCCTGATCCCGGGGTCCTGGGATCAAGTCCCACAGGGGGTTCCCTGCAGGGAGTCTGCTTCTCCCTCGGCCTGTGTCTCTGCATCTCTTATGAATAAAGAAATAAAATTGTTTAAAAGAAAGAAGATAGGTGGGTATGTGATGGATAAGTTGTAGGAGATTTTTAGATTATAGGTAGGTAGAGATACATGGATGATAGGTACATGGATACCTGGAGGTAGTCCTCATGACAGCGACAGAGGGATAGTAGTTAGGTAGAGAGAGATGATGAGGGGGTGATGGAGAGACACAGGTGGATGGATACACCCTGCATGGACACCGTGGCCCTCCGTGTCCTGCCCTCACCTTGTTGCCACAGTGATTCTAGTCAGCCCCAGGCCCCGCCCACGACTCTCCTGGGGCCCCGCCCACGAGTCTCGGGCCCCGCCCACAGCTCTCCCTGGCCCCGCCCATGACTCTCCCTGACTCCGCCCACAGCTCTCCCTGGCCCCGCCCACAGCTCTCCCCGACCCCGCCCACAGCTCTCCCTGACTCCGCCCACAGCTCTCCCTGGCCCCGCCCACAGCTCTCCCTGACTCCGCCCACAGCTCTCCCTGACCCCGCCCACAGCTCTCCCTGGCCCCGCCCATGACTCTCCCTGGCCCCGCCCACAGCTCTCCCTGGCCCCGCCCACGACTCTCCCGGGGCTCTTTCTGATTGACCTGTCCTCTAGGCGGGGTGTTCCTGTGAACATGGGCCGGGGTTGGTTTTTCAGAAACACACCAACAACATGGAATAGCTTCTTGGATTATTACTGTTCCTTGATATTTTACCTGAAGACAAATGATCGTCCAATTAAAAGGCGCGGTTGCAAAATCCCGTTGGTCGTGGAGCCCAGTGCGCACCTTCTCCTCTGCGGGGAGAGCAGCCCGCTCCCGGGGCCGCCCTGCTCCGCTCCCGGCTCCCGGGGCCGCCCTGCCCTGCCCTGCCCTGCTCCCAGAGCTGCTCAGCGCGGGGACCCCGGGACCCCCCACCCCCACCCCTGTACTCCGTACCCAAGCCAGCAGTCAAGGACCCCGATGGGCCGGCTGCAGGCCCCCTGAGGTTCAGGCAGCCAGGTGAAGCCCCGTGGACATACTGCTCCTCTGTCCCTGTCCATTTGCGTTTGATTTTTTTGGTGACATTTGCAGATATTTCCGGTGTGCACCCGATGATCCCACGTACACAAGCAGAGCAAAAGGAGGGCGGCGGGCACCCTAACGGACATCCTCCCTTCACCTAGAGGCTGTTTTTGCGTGAAGAGAGGCCCTGAAATCCGCACTCGGAGCCGATAGTTCTATGGTTGTGCGCCCCGCATTGGATGCCTAGACTGTCGCACGCCGGCGGGTCACTTTGAATGTTTATGTCAAATATGTTGTGTGGGTTTATGTCGAGTATTTTATCAAATATTGTATGTTTGTACCAAGTAGTTTTTATTTGGTATAAATGTGTGGACCTCCCGTGGAGGCCCCCCTAGGAGCCTGTGGAGTGACACCTGTGAAGAGCCAGCCTTACTGCACGATGCCATCGCTGTCCATCCATCCCTCCATCTCTCCATCCCCATCCATCCATCCATCATCCCTCCATCCCTCCGTCCCTCCATCCCCATCCATCCCTCCATCCCCATCCATCCATCCATCCATCCCTCCATCCCCATCGATCCATCCATCCCTCCATCCCCATCCATCCATCCATCCATCCATCCATCCATCCCCGTCCATCCATCCATCCATCCATCCATCCCTCCATCCCTCCATCCCTCCATCCCTATCCATCCATCCATCCATCCATCCATCCCCATCCATCCATCCATCCATCCCTTCATCCCCATCGATCCATCCATCCCTCCATCCCCATCCATCCATCCATCCATCCATCCATCCATCCCCGTCCATCCATCCATCCATCCATCCATCCCTCCATCCCTCCATCCCTCCATCCCTATCCATCCATCCATCCATCCATCCATCCCCATCCATCCATTCATCCATCCCTCCATCCCCTCAGGTGCCAGCACACCCTGGAGCTATATGCTGTGAAAATGCCGACCACAAATCCTCCTGAATTATTTGTATCAAAGTGCAGTTTTTGAAAAGTAATTTTTTTCTTTCTCTCTTGAAGTCGCAGAGCAACTGCTGGCATTTACTTACCTTCTGCACCAGCAGCTCTCCCCTTGTTGGCTTTGAAATTAATTTTCTTTATCTTGACACAAAGACCCAAAATATGACTTTTTTTTCCCCATAGGAACAGACGGTGAGGAGGCAGCAAAAGTTGCAATTTACCAAAAAGGGGGATACTATATTTAAACGGCATATTAATACATGATTATACAGCTGGACAGATTGTGTTCCTCCGACAGAATGTTGCTGTTGCTTTTCTGAAATTCGCCAGTGCTATCATAACACCGAGTGGGGAAGCATGGCTAATGGGAAGGAAGGAGGGAAAGATGGACAGAAAGAGAAAAATCTATCCTGGACAGAGAACAAATCAAGGCAAGGATTAAAGAGATTAAATAATTCATGCTGCCAAAGAAAGCGCTATTCTTTGATTCCTCAGAGTAAGGGAAAAAAAAAAAAAAAAAAGCTCTTTTAACTCATCAGCAAAGGAAAATATTTATAGTATTTTTAAAAATCTGTCTCGAATCCCAGCATTTTGGCTCCATACCTATCATGTGCCTATAATAATGCACTTCAGTATGAGGCAGCAGTTTTGAGCCATCGGAAAAATTACTATGTTTTGCCGGGTGTGGGGGCAATAGAAATGACCTGTAGCTAAGGATTTGAACTATCGAACAGGGAGGGAGGATTTAGAAACCATATTAAATATATAAATATTGATATTTACATCAGCTTAAAGATAAGTGATTTTTAAGGACTTATGGAAACCGGCTTATTTCTGGGTTAGCGCCCGGGGCAGTGCTGGTATTTGCTCTCCTGCGACCTAACCAGCTCCCTAAAAACACATCCAGACCCATCGGCCTGCGGACTACCGCGTGCCGCACTGTCAGGTTCCCAAGACAAGACCCTACGTGACAAACCGAGGGTTTTATTTTCAATTAGCTTCTAGCTAAATGCTTTCATTTATATTTTATTTTAATTGAACTGGGCTTAATGAGGTAGTAGATTATTTCTATTCAAGACAAACTGCCAGAGATTTTGGAAGCCTTTGTATCTTTAGCTCACAGAAGGAACAGACTCATAGGCGGTTATTCTAGTTTCTGAAATCAGACATTGGATGTTTTATTTTTCTCCTCTAGAAATATGTCAAGTGTGTAGTTACTTGATACCAAATGTTACTTTTTAAAATAATTTTATGTAAAAGTCACTTTTCTAACAGGAGACAAAGTTATATTTAAAAGACTTCCCAAAATGAAATGAGGGGAAGAAATTCAAAGTTTACACTTTTAATTATAGCTGAGCTCTCTCTATTGATTTGATGAATCTATCTGGATGCCACTGAGATGAGATTGAACATTGAAAATTTTCCAGTAAAAATTGCTTTAGTAAATGCAATCATGTTGTTGTTTAATATGTAATTACCCAATATTAGCAGCATGCATTTTATTTATTAATACCTGCATTAAACAATCCCGCAACTTAGTCATAGTTTTGGTTTTCACTCTGAATGTGAACAACCAGTGAAATAGCACGAGGATTTGTTAAATAAGCATCGCAAGGATTCAAAGAGTATTTGTGAAACACATATACCCACATAACAATCAGTACACTCAGGACTTCTGAAAATGTCCTGAAAATATACTGGAATTTAAAATGTTTAACAAGCTAAATATTTACGAATGGCTTTTTGAGTTTCCTTCCCTCTGCCTTTGCAGGCGTCCCAGGCTCCACAGATTGCTTAGTAAGGACAATAGACAGGGACCGGCTCAAAAGTTAACTCTCGGTTTGCTTTCCTTTGTGTCATCTTAAACCTAAATGTCCATATAATTCCTTTTTCCAAGGGAGACAGAGCAGAGATATTTTGTGATTGCACGATAAAGATAGTTTATAGCATTGCAGCAAAGGATCCAAACCTCTCTGGTGAAATCGGCTGTGGGTGATTCAAAATTGTAGGAAAAACCAGTATTTCCATGAAAGGAAGCAGGCTATACTTGAATCTATTAGGTCTGCCCCAACGTATCCATGCAAGACATGGAGAAGATAAAAATAATAAAATCAATCATATAGGCCGATGGAAAGTGAAGATGCTTGTAGAGCCGCCTGAATCCCCAAGTAATGTCTATGGCCCAGTTAAGTCAAGGATATTTAGTAGCAGATTTACTTTTTTTGTGCCTATTGATAATATATTTGTTATATTAATGTGTTTTTATTTTTAACCTAAAGTTCAATAGATGTCTCTACATTTGGGATTCTAAACGATGCTAAGTACTGTGCTAGATGGTGGGCTGCATAAAAGAACCAGACCCAGGATCTAGGAAACTCAAGGAAAACATAACTAAGGTCAAGATGCAGCCTGGCCGCGTGATGGTAGCAAGTCAGAGAAATGAAAATTTTGCCGGTGAAATGTCCCCTCTTTCCATATCTGTATGTCTACACTTTCTAGAACTTGGCAACCGTCCTGTATCCAAAATTAACAATTGGCTAGTATTATTCACAATATAAATGACCTAAAAATTGATACCTGGGGTAGGGAATATTAATATTTCTGGATCTGGCAGGAACTAGTCTTTGGAGAGACAGGTGATAAATGTAATTGTATTCTTATCCTTGCCAATCATAGCAGGGGACCGTAAACTAGATAGAAAATATGCTGGAGTGAGGGATTGGCTTCCAGAGCTCTAAACGCGGCTTTGGTTGCGGACACCTTCCAGCACAGCTGTGCTGAGTAAACTAATAATTAGCAGAATGTCAGATTTCACTTTCAGAGCTTATTTCTCAAAGTCGTGTGTGGATACGTAATCATGTGTATGCGCACGCGTGTGTGTATCGGTTACACATGAGGCTTTTTTGCATAAAACCAGTTTTAATAGTGATATGATTAATTAGCACAAGGCTTCTGTGCGACAGGACGTGGTTGCATGCTGGAATTTGGGAGCATCCTGCAGATTCCCACATTTTCCACGAGTGGAGAACGTGAAGCACTCACGTAGGGTGCATATAAGGCCACGGAGAGGTGCGACGGAGACTGGGGACGGCTCCTCTCACTCCCCCCACCCGGTGGCCTCTCTCTGCCACCATGTGCCCGGCCGGGTCCCTTCTTCATTCTGCTCCTCAGCTCTTATTAACTTTAATACAATGTCCAGCAAACCATCCCCATCGTCAGGAGGTAAATGCGCTTGTGAAAGGAGACCTCCAGGGTCATAGCCAGAGAGCTCGCCAGCCCTGCGGCCCAGGGTGGCTTTGCTAACCCAGTGCCCTGCGATGCCCCTGCTGTGGGCCCTTGGGGGCCGTGGCCCTGGCCGCCACCCTCGCCCCACTGTCCCCGGCTTCCCAGCGGGGCCGTGGCTGGTGTGATCCCACCTGAGGTCCAAGCTCCAGAGGAAAACTACAACAGGCCCCGACGTTTTGTGGGGGACATGAAGAATGAGGTGTCGATTAAGCGAACCAGTTGAAAGATGTGACAAGGGATTAAATCATTCGCAGACAAACGGGCCGAGGCCCGTAGAGAGGAGCCATCCCTCACCCCCCTGAGCGCATTGGCCAGCACGTCTGAGGGACCCAGGCAGGCCCTTCCCGTCTGAGGGAGCCCAGCTCACAAGCCTGTGCATGGAGATGGTTTGTGAATTAGGCTCTTGGATGAGAAACGCCTGCCTCTTGGAGCTCCGAGACGTCAGGGAGTCCTTGGGGCGCGGGGTTGGCAGGGCAGCGCGCTTGTCACCCAGCCTCCTGGAGGCCCGGAGTCCGAGAGCCAGGGGTTTGACCTCGCTGCTTTCTCCTGAGGCCCCTCTCCTGGGCTCGTGGTCGGCCGTCTTCTCCGTGTTTCCACACGGTCTTCTTTCTGTCCTCATGTCCCCCAAGGGCCCCTTATGCTTCCTAGAAAGAGTCCTGTTGGATTTGGGCCTCGCGTTAGTGATTTCATGTTAACTTGACTCCCTCAAGTCCCCAGGTCCAAATACAGTCACTAAAGCTCTGGGGATTAGGGCTACAACAAGTGGGTCCTGAGGGGACGCAGTTCTGTCCAGCAGAAGTCTTAGCAGTCATGGGCACCTGTCAAGCCCTTACTTTGGGCCACTTTGAGAGTTTTTGTGGGGTCTCATTTAATGATGCCACAAACCTATAAACGAGGCGGCATGATGGTCGTTCCACGGATGGAGAGCTGAAGCTCAGAAAGGCTAGTAACTTGGTCAAGCCAGGTCACCTAAAAAAAAGTGTATTTTGTGGAGATATATTGGACACAAAACATATGTAGGTTTGAGGTGTTCCCTGTGTTGATCTGACACACGTATATATTGTTACAGGATTGCACCTCCATCATGGTGCCTAGTTAGCATTTCCTTTTTGCGCCAAGAACAGTTCAGATCTACCCTCTCCGGGCAACTTTCAAGTATTTGATACAATATTTTTAACTCTAATCACAATTTGCTGCTTTCCATCCCCAGAACAAACTCATCTCATAATTGCAGGCTAGAACCCTTTGACCAACATCTCCCCACCCCCCACCCCTACCCACTAGGAATCATCGTTCTCTGTTTCTACACGTTTGGCTTTTTTAGATTCCACGTATAAGTGAGATCACACGGTATTTGTCTTTGTCCATTTGGCCTATCTCACTTAGCATAAGGCCCTCAAGTATTTGTGGAGCCTACTGTGCACCAGCAATTATCCTACAAATCTGTAGATATGTCGCCAACAAAGCAGGGCAAGCACCTACTCTAGTGGTATCAGCGCAGCTAGTGAGTGACCAAATACATCCATGGTGGATGGTGAGAAGTAGCCTGTGCAACCTTAAGCCGATGGTGTGTTGATGGGTGGTCAGGGAAGTGTCGCGGCACGGCGGTGTTGGAGCTGAGGCCTGAGGGAAGCAGACGGGTGCGCCACACTGGTTGGCATCTTGGGGAGGATCATTTCAGGCGGTACACAGGCAAGTGCCAGTCCTGAGCTGGAGTGTGCTCAGCGGGCTTGAGGAAGAGCCAAGAAACCGGGGTGGCAAAGCAGAGGGACTTAGAGGCCAACATGTACATATTGCTCCAGACGTGCTGGGAGCCAGGGCTGGGGAACAGGGTGCATTGGGGAAAGGATTTTTACTTTAGCCATAGTGGCGTGGGAAATGACGGGAGACTTGTGTTTGAGTAGACTTGTGCTTGAAAGGATCGCTAGAGACTTGGGTGGAAAAGGTTTGGAAAACTATTTTAATTCCAGTGGAGAGAGACGGCCCGTCGGATGATCGGATGAGGTTGGGCTCTCTGGTGACTCTCGCTCAGATTCTGGATGGGTCTATGGAAGGTAGGGTTTACGGGGTGGGTGGGTGCGTCTGAGTAAGAGAGAAGTCATGTTCGGATCCAAGGTTTCCCGTGTGAGCAAGTGGACAAGTGCATTTGAGTAGTCGCGCTGATTTTACCTCCCAAATCTGTCGCATCTGACACCGACCCTCTCAGGTGGTCCTAAAGCTTAGCTGTGACCAGTAGCCACCACCCCGCTCCCCCTCGCTCACTCTCTGGGGGACATGAGGCCAGGTCGCCAACTCGGGAGCCTCACAAGCACCTTTCACCTCCACGTCCCTGACAATCCCTGGAGCTGTCGGACAAGGATTCACACTCAGATTAAATTAAACCAGGCCTTTCAAGTAGATAACCCAGTGCTGGGAAAATAGCGGTTGGTCAGTAGATGTTGTCTAGATAAACGTTCTTGTTCAGGCTGAAGTTGGACTTCTCTTGGATTGGACGGCACGGTGTGGGGATGCTGCGGGGGGCGGGGGTCCTGGTGCCGCTAGTTAGGACCCAGGCAATATTTCATCATGTCGGTCTTGCAGCCTCACTGTTCTCATCAGGCCTCTCATTAAAGGCATCCTGAATCATGCCTTTTAGATATGAGACATCTACTTTGTATCATCTAAGGAAGAAACTACCATGTTCTGTAACTGCGGGTTTCTTTTCCTTTTTCAACTTGGGTCCAAGTGAATATTTTATTTTTATTTTTATTTTTATTTTTATTTTTAATTTTTATTTTTTATTTTAATTTTAATTTTAATTTTAATTTTAATTTTTATTTTTATTTTTCCAAGGGAATATTTTAAAAGTTCACTAAAACACGTATCCTTGTTTACTCTACCAAAGAACCGGAAACAGCTTAAGGACCATGGATAGGGAACTATTTAAATAAATTTGGAGGCATGCATAAAGGGCTCACCCATGTAGTAAGCGTGTAGAGATGGGGCAGCAGCATGGAAACGTTAACAAATAGAACAAATAAAAAAGTAACTTGCAGTATAGATTGTAAAGTCCTGTAAACTGTGTTAACTCTGTGTTAACCAGGACAAAAGAAAAATAGAAACAGAAAGATGTCCGGCACGACTCTGGCTCAGAGATTCAGGGGTGAGTGCACTTGATTTTAATCCTTTATTGTCTTTATTGTTGATGTTTGATTCCCCCCCGCCCCCAGAGCTTATACCATTTTTTTTTTTAAACAAAATGGTTCATTAAAAACACAAAGGATAATGAAAGCTCGTATGTTCACACTGAAAAATTATTACTACCCAGTTTTGAGATCCCAGATTTTTTTCGTGGAGTAGTCACTGGCATTAGTTTGAGAAAATTATGGTCAAATGAGTAGTTCTCACAAACAGAGGAAATATGGGAAAAGGTAAAGAGCGTGTGGCAGAGGCACGGAATAGGATATTATACAAGATGATAGGTGTTTTATTACTTCCTTTAGTCAGAACCATAAAAAAAATCCATGTTTATATCTGATACGTCCATTTATTCATTTTTTCCACAAGAAAAAATAAATATAATCGTGGCATCCTCCCTTACCCTGCAATTTGAATATTTCAGACTCGAAAGGCTTGCCTGTCTGTCGGATTTATGAAATAGTAGTCTCATGAATATCAGCATCGATATAATAAAACATGAGGCCTCAAAAATTCAAAAGCACATGTCCATTTAAAAATATTTGTCTGTTTGTTTATTCATTTAGCTTTGGCTTTGTGAGCGCTCACTTTTGCACTCGTTAGCTGTAAATAAATTGCTGAAACTGTAATAGGAAAACAAAACATAAACCTCTGGCTGAGAATGGATTTAATGCATAGGAAAATAAAAGATAGAGATATTTTGTATATCCAGCAAAATAGGAGATCAGTCAAATATAAGAAATGTCAGAAGGAACACACATGTTGAATGGGAAGAACACAAGACTAGAAATCATTGAGTTTCGTGACTTTTGTGGTCGATTTAGAAATTATTACAAGTGAATTCAACAGGAAATACATATTCTAAATACCAAGTGCCTTATAAAATGCTAAAAAAACATCAGAATTTAAACAGGAAGTCATATGACTAGAAACCAGTTGGGAGGCCTCTGGGTGGCTCAGTGGTTGAGCATCTGCCTTTGACTCAGGTCGTGATCCTGGGGTCCTGCAAGGGGGTCCTGCTTCTCCCTCTGCCTGAGTCTCTGCCTCTCTCTGTGTCTCTCATGAATAAATAAATTAAAAAAAAAAAGGAATGGAAAAGAAATAAAATGAAAAGAAAAGAAAGAAACCGGTATGGCCATCTGCTGGTCTTCAGAAATTAACCTGCAAGTTGAATCATTTCAGCCCATTCCTCTAACAAAAAGCGGTCCACACTGTAGAATGGGAAGCGACCATGCGTTACTGTCTGATTTAACCGAGTGGGGACTGCCCTGCTCGTGTCCACTACTCGGGGGTTTGAACAATCAGAGACACCTGTAATGCTAGTCTGCTGTGTCTTATTAGGCTCCAAACTCAAGATCTTGTGTCTTGATTTTGACCCATGAGATATTCGAGTACATTTGATGATAACTTGAAATACTTAATGTATCCAGCAATTTACATCATTCATTCGTTCCCCAAATATTTATTGGATGTATTTGTGCAACGTAGATGCTATGGTGGATACAAAGATTGTTAGATTCCTCAAGATAGAGGAAGAGATGGTATTTGGAGAGAGAAGATAGGGCTTCTTATCCCAGCTTTGTCTTTCACTAGTTGGAGAAACTTTGGAAAAATCTCTTTGCTCATGAACCCTAATCTGTAAAATGAAGATGGTATGATGGGGATATCAAAACATTATCATAAACGAGAGAATATGTATGGAGGTTCTTCAGTTCTGCCATCATTATTGTTTGCTGTTAATCCTTTTATTGAAAATACCATATAGCTAGTTCTCAGTACAACAAACACAGAAAAAGTTCAATTTCTTAAGAGGAAGACTCCTCTTACATGAGTGCTCTTAGGTTATTTTGGTGAACATTATCTTAAAAGCATCACATGAAACCATCTCTGCGGCAGCCTCACCGTGGTCATGTAAATATAACTGACGTAATCAGAACTCAGGCAGTCGTAGGCTCGTGTCGAACCAGGATTGTCAGTTCCCTCTCCAGCGTAGAAAGTGCCCATAGATTTTTGTTTGTGGACCCGGATGCTTTAATGCATTATCAGAATTGTGAAGGAAGGGACATGAAGTGTTTATAATTTTCCCCCACAGTGATTGGGATTTCACAGGAGCCAAGAGGACAGTAATGAATTCCATTCAAATTCCAACACTTTGCACGAGAATGAGAAGATGACTCAGATTCCAAAGTTGAGGATGACTTGCTAACCTACTTCCTTTCCCTATAAAAATCAAACTAAAGAAACCCATTCAAGGAAATAAAGTTGTCATAGGGCATAGGCTGTGTGGTAGACCAGTTGCCTCTACTCTATGTCATTTGATAACTACAAAAACCTAATGTCACAGTTATCAGCTTTGATTCCAACACAGAATGACCTCCTCAAGGTGCCTTGGCGAGCACCTGCAGTCATCTTGACAGCAGAGCCCTGATCGTCCCACTGAGCTCTTTTCCTGGATCAGTGAAAGACAACGGAGCAGGGCAGAAATTATTATGGAATAGAGAAAGTAGAGAGTACCCAGGTCTACGTGATAGGAGGTCATAACCAGGAGCTAGAGTCTTACATTTCTAATTTCTCAAGTTAATGACACTTCCAGAAAGAGCAGCCCACCCTCCGCCAGTCCAGAACCACCCACTCCACCCACTCACGTTGTCTTTGAGGACGAGGCAGGAGTCAAGTGTGCAGGGGCAGAAGGAAAAGAAGCTATTTAACAAGTGAACCGCTGCATCTATTGCTATGTGACCCTTGAAAGAGAACCTTTGGCGGTCATGCAGTTTATAAGAAAATGATTGTATTATACATTATAAGTTGCTTATTCTAATTTCATGCTGGTATAACTGATATTCCAAATTATTTCAAATCCCATTTAAGGTAGTTTTCTCACGTTTAAAAGGTATTTCCATGATGCTTAGGTAGCACCTCCCCACCTAGCGTACGTAGGTACATGCTGAGGACTTTGTTACTGGATCCATGAGTGTATTTCTCTTTTAGAAGATCTCAGGGTGTGCATAGACCAATACTGGGGATTACAGGAAGCTCAAGGGACGTGATTCCCTTTTGGAACTTGGACAAAGCTCTGGTTAGGATTCCAGCTTAGGAAGGGCTTGAGAAAGGACCTATCAGAGTCGCTGCCCTATTTAGGAGAGAATGCTTCTTTGGGTGCTTAGGGGTCCTCCGGCAGCCACTTGTAGGGCTCCAGAATCATATAGGACTGTGAGAACACAGCGTGCACATAACGTGCAACGGGAGGATCTAGTTCAAAGGCCGTAGGACAGATTTTGACCGCAGGACAGATTTTTGGATGGTACCATTTCACATGTGGACGAGGTATATTGTTCCTTCTATTTGCATAGCTTCTCTTCAGAAGTCCATGCATTCCTTTTTCAGAAAATAAACACAGGATGTGCACCTGCATACCCTGAGCACAAATGGTTTGGCCAGTGACTTACGGCAAGTCAAATTTTAAGATGGGAAGAAGACCTGTAAGCTATAATACCAAACTATTAAATGTTCTTATTGCCGAATGTCTCTATGACCTTTAATTTCTAAATTCGCTCACATAAAACATCATTTTGCAAACTATTTTGGTCAGTGTAATTATAGACAATGAGAAGCACGGGGTGAGATGGGATGCGGCGGGGAGAAGTTACGCAAGAAGGCTGAATGGTGGGTGCGTAATTGCATGCACGTACTCTGCTCTTAGAGCTGGGGATATAGTAACACACGCACACATGCACAGCTTCTGGCCTTCTAGAATATGCTATCTAGTGGGAGATACATAAAAGCCAATGGGCAATTACAGTACAGTGATTTTCGGGATTATGGCTGAGAAAGCCCTGTGTTCTGGATCCACATTAGAAGGGCAATTTATTCATGCTGGGGATTCTCAGAAGCCTTAAATAAGAAGGAAGCTGTAAGATTGGATCTGAGGCAGAGCTGGCTATGCGAGAGAGGGGCATACAGTTATTCCAGACAGATGTAACAGTATGTCCAAAGCGCCAGAGGTTTGCTTCTTGCATGAAATGTTCAATTTCGGCTGAGTACAGCCCTTGTTGGGCACTCTTTCAGTTTCAGTGAAGATCCTCCAAACCTGTATAAGACCCTCTTTCCCATGATCCATGAAACCAAAATGTACAAATCAAATGGCTGGTGGAGAAGAGCAAATAATTAGAACAACAGTGATCAATTTCCTGTTGAGGTGAGTAAATATTACATACATATTTCCCATACATGCAGACAGATGCACACACACACACACACACACACACACAGGGGAACACACCATCACCTCTGTGAGGAATTAATATTCCTTGGTGATCCTTTTACTATCTGAGTGAAATAAAATGTTTTTTTTTAAATATACGTTGTGCATTAATATGCATCACAATTTCTATGGTCATGGCTTAAGATATTACCCAATAATTAATGATAATTAAGATATTTCAATAACTATTATTTTGATAATTAATAATAATTAGGGTATTGTAATAATTACACAATAGTAAATGTGTAGATATGTTTACACACATACACACACAACTGTATATGCACCTACACATTTGGAAAGTGTGGGGTTGTCATCAGGGACAGTGTATAGAAGTTCTTAAGATGATCCTGAAAGGCATAAAAAGCACATTATATGTACCATTAATGTAAAGCAATAATGATTTTGGGAATGGCTCTGGAAGATTCAAAAGAATCTATACTGGAATTTGAGTTACTCTGGGTACACCCTCGTATGAACACTCCCATTCAGATGGGCTAACTGTAGATGTTGTCTGTTGCTTATAGAAGCTTCTGGATGGAGGATGAGAGAGGCAATTAGAAGTACCTTGAGGGGCGCCCGGGGGGGCTCCATGGGTGAAGTGTCTGCCTTCTGCTCAGGTCATGTGCTCGGGGTCCTGGGATCGAGCCCCACATCGAGCTCCCTGCTCAGTGGAGAGTCTGCTTCTCCCTCTCCATCTACTGCTTCCCCTGCTTGGGCTCTCTCTCCCCCATTCTCTCTCAAATAAATAAACTTAAAAATCTTAAAAAAAAAAAAAAAAAAGAAGAAGTTAACTTGAAAGTGTGCTGTTTCTACCTTAACTCACAGTGACCATTTTTGAGAAGAGGTCCTAAGTAGCTTTGTCCATGAGTACTAAGAAGGATGATCTTGTTGCAGAGATATATTTTTCCGTTGATTAAACTTGATTTTCAAGTTATGACTGAGTTTTCTAGATTCTTCATAGCAGCCTTTCCAGCGTGTTTTCTGACTAAAGACTTTATTATTAATTTTCTAATTTTCCCCAGTGTGAACTCGAACGGTAACTTGAATCAGTTGATTCAAAGAATTATGAGAAGAATATTATTCACGATAAATGTGAGCATAATTGAGGACAAAAACTACAACCTTTTTAAGGGTTAAGCTCAATGAGCATCAGATTCTTAGGAAAAGTATTGACTCATTATTACAAATATTCCATAGATGAGGTGGGAATGTGACCCTACGAACGACTGATTTATCTCAATATTGCCTCCTATTTGTCATTTTCTTTAATTTGACTTCTTACTGTGTTCACTCTGATACAAGTATTATGAGCATTGATGTTAAATCTTTTTATATTATTGTACAGAATATTAGAGTATTGGATATCAAATCATTTCATGTTGTGACCATGTTTTATAAATGACATGAAGCTAATATGGACTTCCATTGTTTCTTCAAGATAAACAATAGCCTGCTTAAATTGCCACAGAACGGCTCATAGATAATACAAGTGAAATCTCAGTCAGTTTTTGAAACTGAAAAAAATTGGCCATATTTCTACTGTTCCAAAATTATTAGTATATTTTTATCTGCTAAAAACCTAAGAACCAGCGAAGTTTTTAGCAAGAAAGTTCTAAATACAGTGGTCAGAATTATTATTTTTTTTTTATTCAAGGGATTATTTCTGCATTATAGCTGTTGACTAAGTTACAATGTATTTGGATTTCGAGTGTATTTCAACTTCACAAGATTTTAATTTTACATCAGAGACCTTCAATCAGTATATATATGCATTTATATGTTAGGTTTTTATAAATGAGGTATAAAATGTTACTTACAAACATAAACCATTGTTTTCTCTATTAAACTATAGCTTTAGTCTATACATCCCTATGTCTCTAGGACTTACGATTCATACTTTTTGTGCAGAAGGAATAGCATTAAGTCATAATGAGCAAAATGGCCAGAAAAATAAATAAACACACAAATACTAGAATCTCATCTAATTACCTCTGGTTTATTTAGCCACTTTTAATGCATTTTTAAAAACTTACTTTTTTTTGAGTGATAGGAAACTATGTTTTGTTAGGCGTGTCTGTGTGTGATGGTCTTTGGGACACACAGAGTACCTCGCAGACACATACATTGCACATAATATAGGGACACCTGGGTGGCTCCGTTGGTGAAGCATCTGCCATTGGCTCAGGTCACGATCCCAGGGTCCTGGGTTTGAGTCCCACATGAGGCTCCCTTCGAGGAGTCCGCTTCTCCATCTTCCTCTGCCTGCCATTCTGCCTACTTGTGCTCTCACTATTCATCTCTGTCAAATAAACTTTAAAAAATCTGTAAAAATAATAAGCATAAACCCATAGTGTATACATGCACATGAGCATCCGGTTAAAGAATGCCAGAGTTTTGATGAATTTATGGAAAATTTATAATAAAATAATGAATTTACTTAACTGAAATGATAAGACTGGGTAAAAAAGGACATATTTATCATTTTAAAGTCACCTGATTCTGCTATCTCTCACCTTGGTACCTTTTAAAGCACAGCCTCACAGTTTTTGTCTAGATGTTGCAACGTGGTTTTTTATGTTACCTCCGGATCCTCTTCTTATGAAAGATTGGAGCAGAGATAGCTCTTAGGCAGTGAACTGGAAAATGGGTAAGGAAGCCACAGTGTGTGGAAAGGACAGGAGAGAAAAAAAAAAAAAAAAAAGAAAGGACAGGAGAGGGACATGAGGCAAGAAGGAGCACCAAGGGTTGTCATGTGCCTAGAGGACATTCACCGGACTCTGAGATTTCCAGCAAAGAAAACCAAAAGGACAGTAGGCTGTGTGACTTACAAAGCTCATAAATACCAAAATAAGTCCGTGAAAGGCATCCCAGGTATGACGGCACAGAGAGAGGGCAGTGAGCCATGCGCCTCTGCAGCCTGGGGCACAGTCTCCTTTGCCACACGGCGTCTGCTGCACGAGCCACGGGGCACTCACACACCGTCTCATTCAAAGGAAGACGTCCTCAGGGTGGGCACGGCGGTGTCCACGGCAAATGCGACAATTTCAGGACTTCTTTTCTCCTTTGGAGTCACCCCTGAGCTCCAGTCCGATTGTGCAGAACTTGCCATATGTTGGATTTGATCACTAGGAACAGTAGATCTGACATCTGTGTTCTGAAGACACAGCACACTCACTGCTCTCCCTGGGTCCCGTCGCTGCGGATGCCTGCTTACGTGTCTTATGCCCTATCGGTGCTTCGTAGGCAGCCACCCGTCAAGATGCAATGTTACCATGGCTAGCTATGTAATTTCCTCAAAAGTGAAATGTTCTGAGAGTTTCTGCTAAATGAATCGTCCATTTTTAATATTAGTACAGCCCTCCGTTAAGATTGTGGGAGTAGCTTAGCATCTAACTGTAGCTTTGCTAAAATATGAACCTCGGAGCCCCTTGCTTTTGGTCACAAAGTCACGACAGCTGTGTTACTTTACAAGACTTGCCTAAATAAAATCCTCTAGAAAGAAAAATTTTAGATTCTTTATGGAAAATATTTTCATTAGAGGTTATTGCTGCAAAGTTTCCAAGATGGGTTAACTTGATATTTAAAATTCTTGCATTTTATCTTCCCGCGGTGTGTTCCCGAGTAGGGAAGAATTTGATTTTCACATGCGCTTTCTCTTTCTAGACAACTGTGTTTAGTCTTTATGTCTCAATGAGTAAGAAAGTGAACTTTCCTTACGGATTGCAAGACGATCTTCATTGACAAATAGTCGACCTAAAGTCAGTAAATGCCATATTGTGTGTTTCAATACATGCTAATTCTTTCATGGACAATTTTTTCCAAAGTCTTGTGCCATAGTTATTAGTTGCACATGAACACTTTCCACTATATCTGCTGATGTGAAAAGCAAGTTCTTATGTTGATATTAGCTCAGGTCCTTATAACCCTAATGAGCTATTCTTCTCTTTAGTTTCCTAGTTTTGGTCCTATATGGAGCTGCCTCAAAGTGCTCCCACAGAGAATACTCTACTTTCTTTTATAAAAACATTTTTATGCCCTAAGTTATCTTCCTGACTTCATCAGATGCCTGCTGAATCACCACCTGTCTTATTGGCATCAGGACATGATTTGAAGCACAGGCTTTGCCTTTCCAGGGCAGATCCAGTCTATTCTACGAACAAGTGTCAACAGGTGTGGCGAGTGCAAGGCTCTGGGCCAGGGTTGGGGACTGGCAGAAAAGAAGGGCTTCCTGTAGAATAGATGACACGCACAGGTTTATACATGCTCCCCGTGAAGACCCACTCTTGCCTGGCACCTATGGTTTACTGAAAAGATCCAACCAACTTGGAATAGGCAGGATGCCACTCTGACAGATGGGTCTCCGCATGGCCAAGATGCCAAGTATTCTATGCATCAAGTGTCTCTGCTAAAAGTTTGAGTCTCCGCCAGGATTATCCAAATGGATGTCTGTCTCCAAACCTGGACATGATGTGTATGGCATGATGCTTGCACTCATTCCACTGCTGCCAGGCATTAACTTCCACTTGTTTAAAGGTCTAGACGGGAAGGCTTGAGGACTAATAACCCCGAGTTAAATTGGATGCAATAGTCATCCAGCTGTTTCTGCTTCCTGCCCTCTACTGGGGGCATAAGTCTGTGAGAAACCTAGAGCTCTGCTCCTTAATACACGCTCTCTTTCTTGGAAACTCAAGAAAGGGAATTTTTGCTGGTTATGAAGAAAGGAAGATTATATGCAGATATGTTGTTTTATTCTCTATATTTGACAACATAAATACCTTGATATATAAAATATGGGGGAGTTAGTGATTTTAAGGCCATGTGGAATACAAATGAGTAACAGTCTTTTACCATTACAGTGAATTCATGTAGGAAAATCTGCTCTTGGGGGGAGTAGTGTGGAGTGGGTGGACTGTGTCTATGAAGATCAGTATCTGTGCTAGATTTTTGTCTTTCGGTAATCACATTATACATATATAATGATGAGCATATAGATTCGATAGTCTTCATTCCACAATTACACTCTCTAAGAGCTGACTTGGCACAACCTAACTTGATACAAGGAACTGAATGTGCCCGCAGAATATTTATCGCAATGAAAATACAATGGCTGTTACTGGGTAATTTGACATGAAGCAGAAAAGTTATTTTCTTCTTTGCATAAAATGTTCTTGTCGTATTTTCTTTGTGTAGAGATCCGGGTACTATGAATATTGATCGCCCTTCCTGGGATCTCAGTAGGGTCCTATGAAATAGCAATGAGTCAATCTCACCAAATGTCCACAGGTTCATCCTAAGGAGCTTGCCACACACATTGTAAGATGTGAACTTACTTAGGCAGCCGCATAAACTGAGCCCGTGTATTGTGCTCTTGAACGTGAGAACATCTAATCCGTTTGACTTCTTGCCTTCCTGGAATTCATTGCTATGGATTCGTGTCTCAACGGATGATCTTCTAGAAAACCCACAGAAGGAAAAGGAGACTGTACCACCTATATTTTGTAATATTTTGAAATCAAATGGTTCTCTTCTCCCAACTCATCCATTCATATGTATCACTCTAAAAATTTTTAAACCAAAACCAAATTATTTGGTCTGTAACAGTGTAGCATCTCATTATTTAAAATCTTGGGGAGGGGGTTTGATGTTTTGGGGGGGCTTCTTCAACTTTATTGAAGAAACCATTCAGGAAATGGACACAAATATCATCCTTAGTTTACAGTCTTTCTCTTTCTCTCTGCCTCATGTAGGTATCCTATAGTCAGCTGTCTCTTCAGGAAACGTTTTTAAGAAAATATGTGAAATAATAATTGCTGAATTTATAGTTTAAAACCTTAATTGGATACAATTAATTAGTGCCCTATTTTTAATAGATTCCTTTGATAATCATGTTAATTAGAAGGATGCACAGTAATTGGGTCCTATCCAAACTATAATATCCCTACAGCTGCTGGCTGGAGAAGCTTTTCTAGTTATGAAGCCCCAAAGAATATGGTGGAAAGATTGGCATGCAATTTGGCAGCTGTGTACATAATTCTGGAAACACGTGGACTATTCCCTCGCTCACAGATTTGTCAATGGGTCTACCTAAGATTAATTACAGTCAAGAAAACTATGAAATCCGAATTCTAATCTGTGAAATATATCTGGTGGACCTAAAACTCAAATCTTGGCCCAGCAGCCAATGCCTCAAAGCAGCTGAGGTAGAAGCTGATTAAGTGAGTTGTAGATGCAGGCGTGCCGACTTGTCCCTGCAGAGATCTAGGAGGGCAGGGCTCTTGTTGCAAGTAAGGCTGCTGGGATGGCATTCACTCTCGATTTCATGCTGATGGACAACCGGTCACTAAGAACATTCAGTAAAGAAACATTTGTTGGCCATCTCCCTAGGCACTCTACTAGGCCTGGAAAAACAAGGAAAAGAAATGGCCCCAAACCCCAGAAGCTTTTCTGGGAAGAGAAGCAAGGGTGTAAACAAATATTGACAGTAATTACAATGAACTGTGACAAGGGCAACAGTGGAACTCGGACTGCTACGGGATTAAAGGAAAGGTAACATCACCTGTGGGAGCTGGGAATGCTCCCTGGGGGTAGACCACATGCAAAAGTCACATCTTACCCAAAACAAGGAGTCCAGGAAGCCTTTTCATGCTCCCCCTTACAGGTTTAAAAAAAACAACTGGTGTTTTATGCCATTTGGCCTATAAGTCTTTTAAACTAATTGAAATCCAATGGTGCTTATCCTATTTCTCAAGGACCAAACAAACCCAACCACCACCACCACCACCACCACCACCAACAACAACAACGACAACAACAAAACAATGCTAAACTCTTTGATACTTGACCGAAAGAGAGCAAGTGCTTAGCAAGGAAACAAAGAATAAAATAATGAGAACGATGCAGAGTGGGGATGCCAACCACCATGGCAAAGCCACCGAATATGGGATTGAGTCACTGGGTACAAAGGTTTCAACATTTGGTTCTTTGTGTTTGAAAGAGTTTTCCGCAGAGCTCTCCTTCTGTTCCCACTTCTTTCCTATGACGTCCTCTCGACTAAGGCAATGGCCTCTGTGAATTCCCAGGTGCTCTTGAAGAAATAGTGGGAGGGCTGTCAGGGTGGCTCAGTCAGCTGAGAATCAGACTCTTGATTTCAGCTCAGGTCATTATCTCAGGGTCATGAGCTAGAGCCCCACATCAGGTGCCATGCTCAGCAGTGGCGGGGGCGGAGGAGGGGAGTCTCCCTCTGCCCCTTCCCCCACTTGCATGCAAGCTCTTTCTTAAAATAAATAAATAAATGTTTAAAAAACTAGTGGGAAAATGTTTACGAACTTAATGAAGTCTTCCCTCTTCTTTTACCTGACTATGACAGCCTGTCCATGTTCTCCCCAGCATCCCTGTTGGGTCTAAAAGCAGACTCCACTATGCTCAGCAAGAGAACTTCCTTAGTTTTAAACATTGCTTTTTCCTTCGAAGTGATGTTGAGTGCTAGAAAAATGTAGGTTTTGAAATTAGAAAGACCTGGCATCCAGGCTTTTTCTCGTACTAACCATGTAATTTCTGGCAAGTTTAAGAAATTTCTCTGGGTCTCAATTTCTTCATTTAAACTTTACAAAATACAGATAACTTTGTATCCTGGCTGGGAATTAGATTTCAGATGGGACGCTCAACGGAGACCTGGCACATTCTAGGCATTTAAAAAGTGATAAATATAGTCATTCTTATGGTTGACTTATTACTTTCTACCCCTTCTCTGTTATACAGTGAAGAGAGTGTTTGTTTTCGCTGGTACCACTTGTACAATCAGGGCAAAGCACATTTTTTTAGGAATCAACGGACTTAAAATCCAATCGAATCATTCCGTCTGTGAGACTCATTTGTTTGTTTTTGTTTTTTAAAATATTTTATGTATTTATTTATTTGAGAGAAATAGTGAAAGATAGAGAGAAAAAGAGGGGGGGGGACAAGTATGGGGGACAAGGTGGGCAGAGGGAGAGGGAGAAGCAGACTCCCCGCTGAACAGGGAGCCCGACGTGAGACTCAATCCCAGAACCCCGGGATCATGACCTGAGCCAAAGGCAGATGCCCAACTAACTGAGCCACCCGGGTACCCCATGTGAGACTCATTTGAATGACGATTCTAAATAACAGTAATATCTCCCATAAATTGAAAAGTGACGTGTCTGACATCACATTTGTTATAAATATAGTATTGTTTTAACCATCACCACAGTCCTACCAAGACTGAATCGTGATGGTTCAGAGTAACTATCAGATGTCTAATAAGCGGTCAGGCTGGATTTGATATGTTTCCGTTGAATGTCAAAAGTCTGTGCTCTGCCCACAGCACTGCACTGAGAGTGTTTATAGAGAAAAAGTAAAACCCCCAAATTGATAAATTATTAGCAAGACTTCTGTTCCTTCAAATTAGAGTAGGGGGAAAGTGTAACTAAGTGGATTGATATTTAGGAGACCATAGAAACATCACGTTAGAAATCTCAAGTGCTTTCAGAAATAGCGTTAACTTGGTATTGTCTGAGCAGAGAAAAAAAAAAAATTAGATAACCGTGACTTCTCAAAAATAAGTTTATTAAAAAATAAGTTTATTATTTTTCCACATTTATATGATATATATACAGAAGTATACACACACATATATATTATCTTAGATTGTATATTTAGGGCTTTCTAGTACAAATTTTTTTAAAAGTCTCATCTATGTTCATAGTTACTTTTCAGTTGAAACCAGGTACCTGCATATGGATAGATTGCAATAATAGTCGATAGCACATAATTTAATCATAGCTCAGAACTAGTTCTCAAGCATTGCCAGTTACTGAATTGTTGTGGGGCTTTACTTGTATGTATGGACAGAGCAACATGAGCAGAAGACACATGACGAGGGAGTGAGAGGGTGTGGGTAGTGTGCAGGGCCGAGGTTCTCTTCAGGGGACATCCTGACCTCTCTGGACCTCCGCTATCTTATCAGCCAAACAAGGAGGCGTGATGGAGTCCCCTCCCACCTAGGACCCTCTGAGGCCATGACAGCAGGACCCCGTGACAGGGTTGGGAACTTCTGAATCACTGTGGGTGTGATGGGTCATGGCAGGACGACAGAGGCCATTTTTTCCTTCCACAGAGATGGATTTTCTAGATGGGGCTTATCTTAGTGCAGGTCAAAGTACAGCCATAGGACTTGAGTGTGCCGTTTCCGTAAGGGGATCATCAGTGAGCCTCAGAGGGGGTGCTGTCACGTGGGCTTAGAGACATGAGGACACACCCCCAGGTCTAGTGAGCAAACTGCAATATAGCAGGAAGTGGGCCAGAGACTTCTACTTGAGGGGCCTTGGAAAGTCCCCACACGGTCTGCAGCATCTCTCCAGGTGGATTCCATCTCCTGGTGCTTAAAGGAACTTGTTCTTTCAGCCCATTTAGAAAGACTTTGTTTTTCGTTTTTTGTTTTTTTTTTTTTCTTCTTCCATTTAGAAAGACTTTGAAGGAGTTGTCTGTTCTACGTATTACATAGACATCTCCTCTAGGAACTCAAAGTGTGTTTGTCAGGAGGTTCCAACGTCTGCAGAAGGAGGTGAAGAGTTGCAGTGACTTGACTTTAAGACAAAATATCACAGTGAGGTAGAGACCTGCATATTACTCACGTGACTTCGTGAACCTGTAATCCTGAGACCCGGTGAGTTGTGTTTTGTCAGACGCCAAGGGAATTACCTTACAGATCTGTGCTTTCAGAAAGCAGGGTCACCACGCTGATGAAGCCCATCATCCAGACTCTCATACAGGGTGGGCAGTGAGGACAAGCCAATGGGGGTCATTTGCACTCACCAGCAGCACACACTTTGAGGCAAAACAACGACCCTTAGTTTGCACTTGTCCATGAGATGAATACGCTGTCTCATCTGACAAGGGAAGTGTTTCCTGTTCAGGTACCACAGAGGGTAGTGGCCGTTCCCTGTCCGCTTCACAGGAAGTCCTAAAACACACTGACAGA
This sequence comes from Canis lupus baileyi, assembly GCF_048164855.1. Taxonomy (NCBI): domain Eukaryota; kingdom Metazoa; phylum Chordata; class Mammalia; order Carnivora; family Canidae; genus Canis; species Canis lupus. Next base: position 2,764,043 of record NC_132852.1, on the reverse strand, counting down.
GAGCCTGAGAGCATTTTATAAATGGGGACTGTTCACCTTTGTGGGAGGATCCGATTAAGATGTAAACAAGGGACATCTGGGTGGCTCAGCAGCTGAGCATCTGCCTTTGGCTCAGGATGTGACCTCGGGGTCCCAGGATCGAGTCCCACATCGGGCTCCCCGCAAGGAGCCTGCTTTTCCCTCTGCCTGTGTCTCTGCCCCTCTCTCTATGTCTCTCATGAATAAATAAATAAAATCTTAAAAAAAAGATGTAAACAAATAGCTACATGTCTCAAATTTATTATTACAGTTTATTATTATTTATTTTATTATTATTATTTATTACAAAATAAATTAAGTACATATAATACCATGCTATATTAGACTCAAGTTGTCTAATTTATTATATATACACCATATATATTTGTAATATATATCATTATATGTCATATATTAAAATATATGATATATGACATTTATAATCTATGCTGTATATATTTACGATATAAGTGTATATCCTTATATTTGTTTAATATTTATATATTTATATTTAAATTATATGAAATTCTGTATATATTAAATTATATACATTTAAATTATATGTATATATTTTTATCATATGTGTTTAAATTATATATGTATGTGTATACATACATATGTTTAATCTTCTATTTTATGTTCCACAACTTTTCCTTCGATATGAGAATTTGGGCAATTACTATAATTGAGATCTATATGTATATAATAGAAAGTGTAATAAGAGGGAATTATAATCCTTATGAGGATTTTGTTTTTAAGTTTCTGGAATGTTTTTACAGGTCAACTAGTCTCAAATCATCACTAAATTAAGGAACTGGAAGGCCGGAGAGCTTATGGGATTTTTCAATTTAGGGAAATGACATTTTCAATTATGCATCCCTTGATGGAGTAGAGCAGCAAACGGTCCTTGTTAGACTCTGGAAACTCAACGCTTCAGCAAATGCCCCAAAATGTCTGGGTAATGGGTTAACTCAGAGATGAAATAAAGCCCGAATCAAAATCACAGATGAGAAATCAAATAGAACTTTTTTTTTTTTTTTTCCAGAGATGTGTTCGAATAGTACTCCCAGGATTTCATTGCTTATGACATTTAAAAGCTGAGTGTATAGAGCACTAAAAATACCCTGTAGGGAACAATCCTATGCTGGCAGAAAAAAAAAAAAAAAAATGTTCAAGAGCTTCAAAAGGTCCCTGCTATTTTTAATTTCTACTCGCACACTACCTTAGAGTGAGTAATACCTTTGCAAAGTCTACTATGTCGGTTGATGCTGCGGCAAAGCTCCTCGGCCGGAAGAGGCATCAGACACTATTCGAGATCCCTTACATGTTCTTCTCCGTTGTAAGATGAGTATCTGTAGTAAAGAGAGGTGGCGATTTAAGAACAATTGCTGACGTGGACCTTTGTGCCAGGCCTTCCGCTACGTGCTCCTGGAACCATCAGAGGAAACTGTTGAAGGCCTGTGCCAAATTTCCATGTCTCCTAGCAATTTTGCCTTAACCTGGGTTACAGGTACTGGTGCTCCCTCCAGTCCAGTCTCCCCGGAACCCACCATGGGAACACCTGCCACCTTCTTGAACTTCGAAAGGATTCACCCTGCGGAGCGCCCGGTGCTGACCCCGGGCCCAGGGCTTCTGCTCTCCACGCTGTCCCCACCTGCCCACAGAGGCACTGCGGGAGCTGGAGAGGCCACCGGCCTTCCCAGGGGAAGGGAGGCCGCACCTCTTCAGGTGATCAGCCTTCGTACCTGGGAGACCCAGCTCGCACCTGCTGAGCCACCGTGTGGCGAAGGATAAAAAGTTGAAAACACAAGCTTTCTGCACGCTGCCGTGTCCCTGGGACGTTAGACCTTGTCGTTGGCTTCATACGGGAATTACCTGTGCTGTACTTTCATTGTTCCAAAAATTGGCAGTTCCGAAGCCGTCAACTAGGGGAGCTCGTTATTACTTCTGATTTCAGTTGTTAATTGTTGTGGTTTGAGTAGAGTTCCGAGATGGGAAGGAGGTGGCACCTGCCCGTGCACGCTCAGCTCGGCGACGGTCCCTTGCAGCAGGTATTGGCACTGACCAAGGTGCTGTCCCCAAGGCTCGCTCCTTTGCCACCGCCTCTGCCTCATCTTAGACGCTGTCGGTCCTCCCAGGGGTTAGTTAGCACAAAACAAACGGCTGGACGAGAAGCAAGAGGATTTTATTCTTTCTGGGAGCATTTATTTGAATTTAGATAGCAAATTAGAAACCTCAAAGCAAAGCTTCCTCATCGTGGCATTTCAGACAACTGGTGGTTCTGTGACGGGCTGTGGGCTGGGGGGTGCTTCCTGGTCGCTCAGGGTCAGGGCCTCCTTGACCAGGCCCTGCTGCTGAGGGGAAGCCAGGTCTTTCTCCTCTTAGCCTCCCTGCTCTGGAACTCTAACATCTTGACTTGTAATGTTCCTTAGAACCGCAGGATGCCCTCTGTTCCTCTCTTTACAAATATTTACTGCTGTATGACTTGCTTTAAAGATCAAAGTTTTGGAAGGCTCAGCGGTTGAGGGTCTGCCTTGGGCTCAGGGCATGACCCTGGGGTCCTGGGATCGAGTCCCACGTCGAGGTCCCTGCAGGGAGCCTGCTTCTCTCTCTGCCTGGGTCTCTGCCTCTCTCTCTGTGTCACTAATGAATAAATAAATAAATATATTTTCAAATAAATAAATAAATAAATAAATATCAAAGTTTCTGATCGCACATTGGACATATATTATCTTACTTCCAAATACATTATCGTGTAACCAGCTGATGGTTATGAGTATTTTTTATTGCCATCAGGTAAACCGTGAGCTACGGGTCTTCTGCTTGAGTATTTGCACAATTTCAGACAAAATAGCTCATAAATAAAGATAGACACCTCCACAATTTACTTATGCTTTAGGACAGTATCATTCTTAAGGGGGAGGAAACATCACCAGGAGGTAGCTTTAAAAAACAAGAAGCATCAGGAATAGAAACCACAGATGCACATTTAAGACCTAAGTATAAAAATGGTCATTTTATCCATAAAGTGATTGCTAAATAGAAATCAAAACAGCCAGTTGCGGTTCACTCCAGGGAATCGAGATTCACACTCTAAGTGAGGCTGTGGGGCCCTGGTTCGTCACAGAAACACAGTGTTTTTTAATTAAATCATGAGTCTTCCTGAGGGAATATTGCATTAAAATCCAAGCAGATCAGAAATAATGGCGAGATCTACATGCCTAGTCCTTGGTAAAGTCATTACATTAGTCTGCTGATGATCAGGAGGGAGGCATTTCAAATTACGGCAGCAGTTTTACAGAGTAGATAATTATGGCAAGTTATGAATGACAGAAATTACTGCAACTACAGTTTCCTTTTTTTGTCTTTGCTGCTGTTTTGCATCCATTATAGTTTCTTTTTATAGCTTCCTTAGTTATCTGCAGTTAATTAACATCAATAAATGACTGGAAATGCTATATAGTACTTTGATTGCATTTTTATCTTTTTTGTTTCTTTCTTAAGCAAACTGTCACTCTCAATGTCTCAGGGACTGTTGTTAACATTGAGATGAAAAGGAATCTTGGTATGATCTTTCTTTTAAGATAACTTAAAAGTTTGACTCTTTGGTTTCAAGTTGCATGATTTATAAGTTTTATATTTTTAAAGATACCCAGGGTTTCTATCAAAATACTACCTGGATGGCTATAGTAGTGTACCACCAACTTCGCTGCCTTAATTTCCAGTGATGATAGGAACACAGGTACAGCTCATGGTATCTCTGAAAGATCAGCCTAGGATGTAGGGAAAATGTATTTTTTTTTTTCGTTAGGAGAGTTAGTCATTGACTTCTTTTTTTAGGTGGGTACCGTTTTGACTGGGTTTTTTTTTTTTTTAATTTTTATTTATTTATGATAGTCACACAGAGAGAGAGAGAGGCAGAGACATAGGCAGAGGGAGAAGCAGGCTCCATGCACCGGGAGCCCGATGTGGGATTCGATCCCGGGTCTCCAGGATCACGCCCTGGGCCAAAGGCAGGCGCCAAACCGCTGCGCCACCCAGGGATCCCATTGACTGGGTTTTTGAAATTTGGATGCCGTGTAATGTTTTCCTCAATGAGAAGTTTGTTTGGTTTTGGTTTCCTTAGCCTATAAGGAATAGTGATCAGCCTTTGTACCTCATCTTTGTTTATCCTTTTTCCCAGTGTTGTTGGGATACGACTGACACATAACATCATATTAATTTGAGCTGCACAACACAATGACTTCCTATATGTGTACAGCACTGCAAAATGATTACCACAGTAGGTTTAGTTAACAATAACTTAGCCTTTAACTTTTTCTAGTTTAAACTAATTTTTTGGAAGATCACTACAAACACTTAACTGCCACTAGAGGACCACTTAGTTTTAAAATTTTCTGACAAGTGTCAAGCACTGCCAGTGGCACATTCCAATTCTATTATTTGTAAAAATATGCAAGAACAAAATAGATACTTTTGGTATTACTTAAGCTACATGAATTATTGGGAAATCCAGATGTTCTTTTTCATGCTCTCCTTTTTGTAGCTCTACATTTGCAGTAATACTAGTCTGTTAAATTTACAGTATTTTTGTAGAACCGATACTTATTACAGGAAGTTACCTGTGTATTTCGTTAAATGGCCAATAGTAACTTCAAAAACTGGTCCTATATCCTTGATTACTAATATCCAAGTTATATGTGCGTACTACTTATAGAGGTATATATAATAAAAAATAGTTGAAAACAAAATATGTCCATTAGTAGTGCTATACTAGGTTCATCCAATGGAAGACTATGCAGCTTTATGTGTCTGATATAAAAGAGTCCGTGACTTTTATTATTGAAGGTAAAAAAATAATGCTAAGTATGCTAATGGGAGTCTGTTCCTTGTGTAAAAACACATATATATGATATGTATGTATATGTGGAACAATACAGAAAAAGTAATAACTAAAATAAAAAGTGCACATGTATGCAGATCTCTAAGGGTTCGCATATTGTACGGGCAGCTGCGTTTCCTGCCAGGCTGGGTGTTTACCGAGACCAGAGGCAGACTTATTTTTCACTTTTTCTTTTGGTACATGTTAGATTTTGTTCCATGTGCAGGTATTGCCTTTCTCTGAAGAGAATAGGATTGGTGAGATAATGTAAATATCACAAAGGTTATAAAGAGATAAGCATAGAATGGTCGCACGGCAGACGCGACATGCCAGTATAGACTCAAAGGAAGAGTTGAGATTTAAGTGTTTCATATAAAACATGTCATTAAGCTGTTATTTGCTTTGGAAATTACATTAAATTTTTCACTTAGTCTTGGAAAGATAATAGCGTACACTCCTTTTCAACAAACTTTATCTATACATAGATACATTTATATGTGAAAAAAATGAAGATCATAAGTATGTATGTGTAAGTATATTGTATAAATGTGCATTTACAAATGCCAGTATATGCTTATATACTATGTGTATGATATGTAATGTGCACTATGCATATTCCATACTTCATCCACTTAGCCAAATAGCCAAATATATTTGCATCAGATCATCAGATTGGTATTTCCTTACATGTACCTCTTAAATGATGTTCAGATTGACCATAAGGCTTTTGGCATGATCTGTGGCTATAAAGACCAGTCCTTGACCAACAATTCTTTCAGGAGCACCTGGGTGGCTCAGTTGCTTAAGTGTCTGACTTCAACTCAGGTCATGGTCTCAGGGTTCTGGGATCCAGTCTTGTGTTGGGCTCTGTGCTCAGCAGGGAATCTGCTTCTTCCTCTGCCTTTGTCCCTCCCCTCCCTCTGCTTGTGCTCTCTCTCTCTCTCTCTCTCTCTCTCTCTCTCTCAAATAAATAAATAAAATAAAATAAAAACCAATTTTTAAAATATCATCAGGTAAAATGGAGGTTGTCCCTATGGCTCGTGTGAAGTGTACCTCTCAGAGATGTGATGCTACTTAATGCAATCCATCTGATCTCTCTGAGAATATGTAATCAGCCTTGTGCTTACCTACAAAGAAATTACCTCTGCCTGGCATGCACTCACCATCCTCTGTGCAATATGAATGCTAGCCTCGATAGCGTTGGTTGCATCTTAAAAAGCTACAAAGAGTTTTGAGATCATGCCAGTTTTAAATTATAAATGTAATATGGGGGAAGAGCTAATAAAAGTATCAAGAAAAGTGCAGAAATAACTGACTTTTTCTTTCCTTTTTTCCCCCCTTTTGTGGAGAGACAATATTCTTACAGAGGATCATTTTAAGCAAAGAAGGATAAAAAATGAATTATTTGGAAATAATTCTTAGCTATCGCTGAATTCTATGGAACTAATAATAATGGAAGAATCAACAAATTGATTGATTTCAATTATAGAAAACTATACTAGTGTAGTCTTCTATAGATTACTGCATTTCTAAGGCCACTGTACTTAAAACCTTCTATCCGGAGTACATAGTGAGAACAAAGGAAAATGTCAAAAAATTAGATATTTTCTTTTCTGGAGGAGAAAAGGGTAAACTTGAAGAAGAATTAGATATATAATTTTTCTTACAAAATAAAATATTTTATCTACATCAACTTTTGGTTAAAAAATATTAACTCAAATCATAATGAAAATTATAATTTCTATAGAATACTGATGAATATATATTACTGACAAAAATATTATTCAAATTCCTGCAACAGTGCATGATCATGTGTTTATACTAGTTTTATATGTTATGTATCAGTACCCTTTTTTCTTTCATAATAATATGGCAATAAACTATTCATTTATATACATATATGTATTGAGGGCTTCTTATGTGGCAAGCTCTGTACTAGACCTTCAGCATTGGATGGTGAGCAGTAAAGACACTGCACTGGCCATTAGGATGCTTGTGCTCTGTATTATAACCAAATAATTATATAAACTAAGCAAAAGCACATTGGAATGTGTTACAGTTTGGCTTCAGCAGGAAAGTCAGTGAATTCTACTCAGAGATTCATGAGCCGATATTGGAAAGATGAGTTAACTCAGGGAGTAGAAGAGAGAGTCAGATTCTTTGACCTCCCTGCCCTCAAAGACTCTGCAAAGCCCCTTTGGTAAATGAGAGAGCAAAGCAAGTATAGGAACTGAGTGAACAGCCAAGGGGCAAGAACATGGGACCAGGGCCGCCGAGGGTAAAATGAGGTCAGGGAGGTGGCATGGGATAAGTAAGGCAGGTGGGTCACTGTGAGCATTGCAGAAAGGTGGTTAGGGACAGCCTGACCAGGGATGATGGCCACTGGGTTGGGGTGAAGCTGAGGGACAAGAGAGGAGACAAAGTCTACAGGATCTGGGACTAGTAATGCTGTAGAGGTGAGTGGAAGGGAAGAACCCAACATTTCTGCCATGGATACTGATAAATGGTATCAGTCTTCTTGGAGATCTATACATGGGAAGTGGCTAAGAGGGGCATGCTGGATTTTGAGGTGTCCAAACAGGGCAGCAAATGGTAAAAAATGGGCAGGAGATACTCTGGGAGAAGATGGACGCTAGAGGTATCATCTTGTTGCCTTCATGGTGGGATCAGTGAGAGTCTGAAATGTGGGAATGGGTCTCCGTAAGGAAGGCTGGGTGTGAGGGAGACACGGTGGCCAGGTATGGAGGGTCCACTGGCAAAAGGAGTAGTGATGTAGGAGGAAAACCAGAAATGTGCTGTATTTTGAGAAAGGGGAATATTTTCAGGAGACAGAAAAGTTGCACTGAAGACAGAGAAAGTCCATTTGTTCGACAACCATTCTTTGAGGGCCTACGATGAACAAGCCCCTGGTAGTGAACGGTGTCAGGATCCGCGTGGCTGAAATGATGGTCTGCAAGTGTGTCCAAAACAGAGAAGAGTAATCTAGAAGATTTACTTATTAATCCTGCTGCACGAGGCCCCACTCGTGTACCATAGATGATGAAATAATGCATGCAAGCTTTTTTTTTTTTTTTTTTTTTTCCCCCTCAGAAGAAAAACGTGCTCTGGTATGATTAGAAATCTTAAAATAGTTGACTTTAATTAAAGTCCACTCAAGACATGATTACCTCATATTTTCTGTGAAACTACAAATGGGTCTCTTTGTTATATAACAACACGGAATTTAAATAAGCAAAATGTATATTGACTCTTAGTTTTCAGACAATCACAACAGGAAAAGGTGACTGAAATATCACCATTTCTTTTTTCTTTATTAGATAATGAGACCTAGCATGTCATTGTTCTTTCTTTTTAATGGACTATTGGGATCTTCATCTAAACTTAATTCTCAATTACATAAAATATTTCTTGGATTAAGTATTTCATATCCCTCTATAATACTTTTTCAATAAAATTTTGTTTTGACTGATACACACCTTTATTAGTATAAACCACTTCAATTTTTGAAGTAAGAAAAATTATTGCTCAATCTATGTTTTGGTAGTTATGCATGAATGGCAGTATCTTGCTATCTTAACCAAAATGTCTGTGAAGCATTTGCTTCAAATGTTATTTCTCCCAAAGGCACATATGCCCCAACATATGAATATTTGCAACTAAGGGAAAGATTTTTAGTCCAGTGTTGCTGATCATTATTATGTGTATGACCAAATTACCATGTCAGATGTAATTAATTGTATTTAAAACAAAACACAGAGTATCCCACTTCTGGGTATATTTCCAGAGGAATTAAATCAGGGTCTTGAAGGGATGCAATGAACATGGGGGTTCATTGCATCACTATTCACAGTAGCCAAGATATAGAAACAACCTCAAGGTCCACTGGCAGATGAGTAGATAAAGAAGATGTGCACAGTGGAATATTATTTATCCTTCAAAAACAAGGGAATCTTGTCATCTGCAACAGCATAGTTGGACCTAGAAGGTACTATGCTAAGTGAAATAAACCAGACAGAGAAGGACAGCTATTACATGATCTCACTTATATGGGGAATCTAAAATACTCATAGTACAGAGAATAGAATGGTGATTCCCAGGGACTTGGGTGAAGGAAATGGGAAGATATTGGCTAAAGGGTACAAACTTTCAATTACGAGATCAGTTCTGGAGATCTAATGTATAGCATGATGATTTTAGTGAATAATACTGTATTGTACAGTACACTTGAAATCTGCCAAAAAGATAGATCTTAAGTTCTCATCACTAAAAATAAAACAAAAAAAGAAAGAAAGAAAGGAAGAAAGAAAGAAAGAAAGAAAGAAAGAAAGAAAGAAAAGAAGAAGAAGAAGAAGAAGAAGAAGAAGAAGAAAGAAAGAAAGAAAAAAGAAAGAAAGAAAGAAAGAAAGAAAGAAAGAAAGAAAGAAAGAAAGAAAGAAAGAAAGAAAGGAAGGAAGGAAGGAAGGAAGGTGTTAGATGATATATACTAATTATCTTGATTGTGGCGATCATTTCACAATGTATATGTCAAAATATCAAGTTGTACACCTTAAATATATATAATATCTATGTGTCAGTTATAACTCAATAAAAATCGAAAAAAATAGGTTGCAGAATGCACCCAGATGTTATATAATCAAGCTGTTCCAAAATGGGGCTGTGTATTTTATGCAACACTCCCACTTTCCTATTTTTAAGTAGAAATGACTATCCAATAATAATTTTATAACTGCATTCTTAGAATAATATACATTAAATCCAATTCCATCAAACTGTAATATTTATCAGTTATGTTAAAACTTGGGTAAATAAAACAATGTGTGATTCTTATTCAGCCAAAGATTTTAATGTTGCTATAAAATATAAATATTTATTATTCAATTTTTATTTGGTGACCTTCCACCTCTCTTCCAACAATGATCTAAATTAACACTCCATGGAGAGTGGTGTTAAAGGATTATCATAAAATGTATCCTATTTCAGGTTTCTCCAACTTTCCTGCTTGTATAATTTGGCAATTTTCATAAATTTTTTTTTCATAAAAATTTTCATTCAGCTGACTCTCTTTATTAGCTATTCAAAGCACTGCTGTGTGATTTGTGAGCCATGCTCAACCTTGGATGTAACAGAACACGGGCATAAAGACATATTTTATTGTCAGGCTAAAATGAAGCCACACAGGCAAACACCTGCATTTGGTCAGCACTTGCTTATGGCTTCTGCACACACACGGTCCCTTTGTGGGCGTCATCCAGTCACTATAAAGCCTGGACCACCGCACTGAACACAGAAAATATTAGGTGTGACTCCACATTACAACAATGATAAGTAATGAACACTGTCTATAAGTGATGAGTGTCTTGAGGACATGCAAGAAGAGCCTATTATTTCCAGCAAAAACTGGTGTGCAATCTAAATATCTGACCTCCCTGTTCAGGGGTGCATTTTAGGCCTTCCATTTGCAATGTTGAGATACATGTTGACTTCTCTCCCATCACCAATTTTAGAAGGGAAAAGATAGTGAAAAGATTTATAAAAGATTGTTATATAAAAGATTACTATATAAAAGATTCATTTATATTTTTATTCATTCATTTACTTTCTTTTGTTTTACAAATGACCCATGCCTAAACATTCCCAACTAAGAAAACTAAATTTCCCATAAGTTTTCTACTTGTTTTATAAGTTGAGATCTGTTTTTGAAACATGAAGGAAAAAGAACACGGCCTGGAATAGTTTAAAACTGAGCCTATCACACAAAAAAATAAGAGCTACACAAGAAAAATAACATCTACACTTAAGGAAAATCATGCCTTATTATTGTTTCTACGAGGGATTAAGACGATGCCAGTCAGAATTGTTAAAAAATAAGGTAAAACTTTTAGTTGATATATAGACTACGCAATTCAGAATCTTTTTTTTTTTTTCATCTCAATGTTATGGCAAAAGTTTACTTAAGGCTCTGTTTCATCCATCTATCTACCTATAAATGATTTGAATTCTCAGAGTAGATTGAGTAACACAATGTAATAACAAACCTCAGGTGGCAGTTTCTTGTTCTTTTTTTTTAATGATGATACTATGCAGATAATGCCATATTATTAATCACTAAGTTGCAAATAATAAGCTTTAAATTGTATTTATGACTATGGATTTTAAGACTAACAAATTTCATTCTATTAAACATCATCAAATGCATGCTTTAATTGGTAAGGATTATGTAAGAGGTTAAAACCAGCATTTGCAATATCTTCAACAAATTTTTAAAGATACTGTTATCAGTAGGTGAAGAGTTTTTTTTTTTTTTTTTTTTTTTAGTTCCTTAGTGAATCATATTTATTTTAACCTTATCCTGTTGAAGAGGGTTCAATCAGTACCTCTCATCAACATGGCTTATAGAAATAATGGATATTGTCATGCTTAATAAAATTCTATTTTTGTCATGTTCTTTCTTTTTGTTTTCCCTTTCCTAAATCAAAAATTAAGTTTTCTGTTTAATATTATCAAATGATTTTGACCCAGTAGAAACAAGACAGTCCTAATGTAAATTTTATTCTTCCTCCACTGACCCTAGACAGTTTCCTCATCTGCACATGGAGGATGATAGTATATACCTGTCTTGATCATAATTATATTTATATAAAATACTCAAAGTCAATTCTGAAATTGCAGGCATTCAGTGAAGTTGAGTCATAATTTTACTTCTGTCTATCTTACAAAATCGATAAAACTTTAATGTGAAAGGAGAAGTCAGAGTATAAGAAATTAGAAAGATTGGTTAGACATTAGAAATATGAATTCAGAGCATTCCTTGCTCTCCCATGCATAGTTTCCCAAGTGCCAAGGTCATCGAGTTTCTTCAAGGGTTTGCTCTGGGCAAGGGAAATAGGCGGGAAGAACAAAGAAGCCCAAGTTACTGTTATTCCCCTCTGTGCCCTCACCAGTGCCCCCAGCAGCTGCTGCAAGCCACTATGGCTCCAGCCCCCACTGGAGAGCCCTGGGTGATAGCATCCCCTACCTGCCCTCTGGGCTCCAGTACCCACCTCCTTCCTTTATTTATTCAATCTTGAGTGGCAAGTTTACTGGAGCTTGGTGTACGAGGGTTGCTCACCATTCCAGGCATGGCAGCTTCTTTCACCTACATAATTAATCCCCTGGAAAAGATTCCCATTGTTTAAATACCTAGAGTGGTTTCTCTTTACCCACTGGCACTCAGAACGAATAATTCATGGGCATGGCTGAATATGGAAGTAGTGCAGTATAAGGCAAGGTGAAGGACGTACTAAAGTCATAAAGCAGAGGACAGAGCTATTTACAAGATTGGTATTCAGAGATATACAGTTTAGTCCACGGGTTTTAATATTTTCCTAATTGATGTTCCATAAAGAAAGAATAGATACAGCGTAAGTGAGTAAATAAGAAAAGAGACGCAAATAAAGACTCCTTGGACTAAAGACAAATGCAAATCTCCAGATTAAATAATTAATTAAATATTGAAGTGCACAAATGCATGCAAGCCCTTGATCGTTTAGGAATATATTACCGAAATTTCAGAATGGCCATCTTGAAGAAGCCTTCTAAAAGCTTATGGAGAAGGACTGAACAAAGATAATCTGCAAAGTTAAAAGACAAAAAGGCACTTCTTAATAGTCACACTGAATATAGAAGATGAGAAATTACTTCAAGTTTGGAGGTAAATTATTTTGAGGCTATAATCCATTAAAACCCAGCATTCAAGGCAGAAATCAGGATAGAGATATTTTCAAATATGCAAAGACTCCCAATTCGGCAAACCAGACCTTATGCCAAAAATACTTACTCAAGGAATCATTATAATGAATTCAATCAGAGACATATTTGAGGAGGGAATTATAAAAAAAAAAAATAAGCATTAAGTACTATAGCTCTGAAAAATATTGAGGAATGGTTTTTAAGGAGAATTAATACCAATCTGAAACTAAAATCAAAGATCCATATAACAGGGAATCAACATGAGGCCTTTTTGAAGTGGAAGAAAAATTATATGGTGATATTCTATTCTTGCTTAGAGATAATTACAGATGCCAGGTAATTCTCAACATTAGAAAAGTTTTAATATTTGTCTTAAAATTAAATTGTGATTACTAAAAGAATGGAAAGGTAATGTGTAGTTTTGAAACCAATTGGGAAAAAACAAACAAACAAACAAACAAACAGAAAAGAAGGTAGCAGCTGGGAAAGAGGGGTCTTATCCATACAAGATACCATTAGAGGAAACCTGCAAGCAGCTCAAATACACCTGTAACCAATGCCTGTGAATCAGCACAATTCCTTTATTATGAAACAAACAAACACTAAAACTGGATTAAAAACAACTTGTGACATGTGTGGAACAAACACAGGCTCACGTGATTTTTAACAAGACACCATTATGGATTGGTATTAAAGGCAATGTACAGTAAGACAATATATGGATATTGATATTGATATCGAAGAATACAGAGCTTACTATCTCAGGCTTTAAAGAACAGAAAAAAAAAGAGGAATGCTTAATATTGTGCTAAACATGTTGTTATACTTAAAGGCCCCAATAATAACTAATTTGTGGAGAAATAAGAGTAAATCAAAATATAAAGATATAACAGTGTCATAATCATAACACGCTTCCCTCTGAAATGTGAAAGATCATGTAGACAACAGAAATAATGAAGACCACAGCAGGGGTGCCTGGTGGCTCAGTCAGTTGAACATCTGACTCTTGAATTCAGCTCAGGTCATGATCTCAGAGTTGTGAGATGGAGCCCACGGCAGGCTCTGTGCTGGGCCTGGAGCCTGCTTTAAGATTCTTTCTCTCCCTCTCTCTCTGGCCCTCCTCCCCTCTAAAAAAATGAAAAATACAAAATAAATAATTAAGAGATGCCTGGGTGACTCAGTCGATTGAGTGTCTGACTCCTGATCTCAGCTCAGGTCTTGATCTCAGGGTCATGAGTTCAACTTGTCTTAGTTGTTCATGGGTAGCTTAGTTTGTTATTGTTTATTTAGCCTTTTCAAGATTGTCATTATTTTCTGAAAAGAGATAAATGTGAATCCAGTATATTCTTGCATAAAAATTCTCTTATAAACAATTCTTAAGAGTGATACATATTTAGAACATGTTTATTACACAGAGATAAAGAGATCAATGAAAAAAACCAAGGCAGAAAGTGGTTAAGTCACTTGCCTACTACCATCATGGACCTGGAAAATGGAAGGTCAGGATTCATTCCCAAGCATTTTGATATCTGACCCTGTGATGTAAATGCTACCACCTTGAAACTGTGCATTCTTATCAAGGATTCATAGAATAAGAATATGTAAGGTCACCCAGGCTGTCTTAATAAAATTCAAAAGCAAATTAATGCAGATCAAGATCTCAGCCCATGATGGAACAAAATAAAAATTCAGCCTGAAACTAATATAACACTGTATGTTAACTATACTGGAATTAAAATAAAAAAATTAATAAAAAATATGTCTCTAAGAAGTCACACACGTGCATGTGTGCAAGTGCACACATGCACTCCGGTGCATACACATAATTAAATATATTTGAAATAACATTGGTTAAGAGGCACCTGGCTGGCTCAGTCCACTGAATGACAGATTCTTGGTTTCTGCTCAGGCTGTAACTCAGGGTCCTGGGATCCAGCCCCCTGTCAGATTCAGTGGAATCTGCTTACGATTCTTCCCCTCTGCACCTTCCCCACTTGCAAGCTCTCTGTCTCTTTAAAAATGAATAAATCTTTAAAAAAATAAATAAGTTTGCTTAACTCTAGACTAAAAACTAAAATTAAAATCTATTTGGAGATAAAAGATAATTAGTGCATAAGTTATTATTCCATAAAGGACCTTATTGAAGAAGTTCTTTTTTTTTTTTTTTTTAGTGAATCTCTTAAAGGAAAATGTACATCTTTTAATGCACTTGAGAGAGTGAGAGAGAGAGAAATATGGAGAAAATATGAAAGTAAATGATCTAAATATTGTTAAGAATTTACAAATAGAGAGCACTTGGGTAGCTCAGGTCATGATTCTGAAATCCCTGGTGTGCTTCTCTCAATGCCCCTCACCCTACTCATGCTCTCTCTCTAATTCTCTCTCAAATACATAAATAAAATCTTTAAAAATTTTTTAAAAAGAATTTACAAACAGGGAGCAAATTAACTTAAAAAATAGAATGATGAAAACAAAAGATGAAATTAAAATTTAATCAAAATAATTCAATCAACATAAAAAAAAAAAAAACCACTGGATCAGTAAAACACAAACTTATTCTTCAAAATACCCACTAAAACAGGTGAGCCTCTGGCATATCTAAAAGAGAGAGAAATAGAAAAAAAGAACAAATAACCACCTACAAGGTATAAAAATTATTCTCAGTTAAAAATGTGAGGAACTTAAAAAATGCACAAAATACGATGTTTGGCTTTATACCAAGAAATTCTCTAGGAAAACATAAGTTAACCACAGTGATTCTCAGAGAGAGAAAGTCCAGGTCCAAGTGTACCGATCATAGATGTTGGAAGAGTTGTCATGTCTATACTTAAATAGACAAAAAGAAAATACGATAGCATTTAAAATAACCCTTTGAGAAAAAGATTTTTTTTCCTTCTTCTTCTTGTTAAAGGAACTTGCCTCATTATCAGAAAATAAAACTAGAACAATGGAAAGTGACTGACTTTTCCAGATGTCAAAAACTCACAGGAGTTCAAACAATATGGCATTAGCTCTGAAAGTAACAAATAGATTAAAGAAACAAAATAGATTAATGAAACAGAAGAAGTAGTCCAGAAGTAGATTCTTGCATGAATGTGAATCTGGCCTGTGTATATGGGTCATAATTAAAGCCAAGTAGAAGAAGTATCGGATTAAAAAACACAAAAAGAAAAGAAATGGTTTGACTCATAAAAAGTATTGGTAGATTTGCATCTCCTATCGGGGAAAAATATAAGTTATGTAAAAATATCACAGCATTTACAAAATAGTTCTCACTTAGGTTAAAGAACAAACACATAAAATAATTATCAACATATTTGGAGAAAATAAAATGTATACTTTTATAAAACTCTAACTGGAGACACAATGTAAAGACAGACATAAACTCTGAAGCCCTAAAGAAAATGGTCTGACTACATGTTTGACAATAAAAAATATTATGATAAACTCTCTGTTAATGAAAACGTGATTAAAAAAGTTGAGAACAAATGACGAGGGAAACATATTTAAAATACGTAAAGAAGGGATTGCCACACAGCACATGTAAGGAGAATCTACAGTTCAAGAAAAAGAAAAACTAATCTACTAGAAACATCCATATAAATACAACTGGACAATGGAAAGAAGAAATACAAACATCAACCCAACTATTTTACTGAGGTAATAATAAACCTGATCAAAATCAAGGAAATAGTACCCATCAGCTCAATTTAGTAGGCTCATTCATACACTATTATCATATAAGATAAGAAGATAAGGCCAATCGGAGAGTCAATATAATACATCACATATCAATGTAATAAGTCAAGAAGCCAGGGTATCAATACACATACAAAAAGGTATGTCAATGCATAAGAAAAATGTATCTGAAAAATAATAAACAATTAAATCTTCTTCTCTGGGGAAAGCAAGGAAAAATGAGGCTAGTAGTGGAAGAGAATATAATTAAAGTCTTTTACATTTTTCTTTAGATTTTTCTGTTCTTTTTTGCCATTAGATAACATCTATGTATTATGTAAAAACACTTTTACATGCTGCCATAAATAAAGTCATCTACTTAAAATGCTCTTTCTTTCCTGCTAAGAATTGGAGCTGTGTTCTGTCGGAGGAAGGAAGCTAACAGGGAAAGACTGCCGTGGGGCAGCCCTGCTGTCCTTCACATATTTACCATGTTTCCCAGTTAGGAAAACAGGATTCAAAGTTCTGAATATATTTCTTGTAGCCTACATTTACAGTAGTGGGGCCCAGATGCGTTTTAAACCCAGATTCCCGGCTGCCCACCCACCGCCCTTTACACCATTCCCCTTTATGCGGATATGGGTTCATCACAGAAGTAAAAAAAGAAAATGTCACATTTATCAAAATCAGTGTAGATGATTGTTTCCTTATCATTTAAACAAAAGGACACCTGGCTGTGCAAGCTCTCTTACCAGTTTACAGGAGCAATATGTTATTGACAATGCATTTTAATGCCTCAAAGGGATCTTGCAAAGTTGTTCCATTTAGGTCTAAATGAAACTACTTTGTTCAAATTGCAGGTGAAAAAGGAAAAAAAAAAAAAAATTCACATGTGACAGGGAAGAAGAAAACAGCAAGTTCTATTTCTTCATGCCTCCCGCACCTTCTCCTGACTCAGAGAATGTTTATTTCTACATATGGCGGAGCTAACAGAGCTCTCCTCCTAGTGCTTCAAATCTATTTTGGTCTTATCTCTTTTGGAATTTAAGTCTCGGAGGCCATCTTTCCCCTCCTCTTTGATAACCTACCATCTGTTTATTTTCTAAAATAGAATATAAAAGAGTGAGTGTCAACTGTTGCAATCAGTGGATACTACAAGATTGTATCTACACAAATGAGATAAATGCATTCAACTAATTTAAACATCACGGGTTGCTAGTTAATTCCTCGACTCAGATAACTGGAGAGTTTTAGGAAATAACTTGATCTTTCTTGGAAAGCTATTAAAGTGGTCATGTGCATTGATCTAGACCCTAAAAGAAAGACATACTATAATTTTAAGAAATTTGAATTCAGCATCTTTTAACAGCGCAACTGATTATGTGGTTGAAACACTTTCTAAATTGCTTGATGCTGTGATTTTCGAGGCGAACTGCAGAGAAAAAAATGTAATCTAGAAATGTGCTGTTTTCTATTTATTTTAATTATAAATGTATTGTAAACTTAAGTTACGTTCACACACAGTAGGGTAAAAGAGAATGTTGGAAGCTCAACCTACAGTCCAGAAGAAATGTTAGGTTATCCAAGGAATAATATGCTCTGCACTAAAAAAATAAATAAATAAATAAATAAATAAATAAATAAATAAATAAATAATAAAAGTTTTGCCATTATAAACCTCAACCTATTAAGTCAGTTTACATTGCTAGCTTAGTGTCTTAGCTTGTAAGATTATTCTTCTTTTCTGTAAGGACATAGGATTGTCCTTTCAAGCAGCTCTTGATAATGAAGTCTAATTGTCACATGTTTAGTTTACAGATGGGTTTTGCAAAACTCACTGCCTTGGAGAGAGCAGGCCTCAGATGGCACAGTCAGGTCTGGGAGAAGGTTTTGCTTAGTTCTTATGCCAAAACATTTCCCCTTATTGTATTAATTCTGCTAATATGGGCCTTTAACGAATAGAGCCATTTCCATGTATCTATTTATATGGAGGTTTCTTCATTTAAAACACACTTTCTTAATATGAAATCAAACAAAACACTGAGACCTTCCCTTTGATTCTTTGCTCTTGCAGCCCCAGGGCTCTCTCTTCTTGAGGGGTGGGGGTGGGGGTGGCCCCTCGACTGTTTTGAATGTGATGTGCTACCAAAGCAAACACATATCTGATGTCGTCAAAGGTTTTTAAAATGGAAATTTAACATGCAAGAAAGTTGCTGGGGGCAGTAGGGATCCAGGTGTCCCCCGCAGACATCCAGAACACCCCACGACTGCTACCCAAGTGCCACCTCCTCTGTACATCTTCCCTGCTCCAACCCACCAGAACCTGAATGTTCTCTCTCCTTTTCAGCCTCCCTGGTATGTATTTACATTTCTCTTGTCACACCACATTTACTCCACTTTATCCTCACAAAATCATAAACTACCTGAGGCAAAGGCAGTCTTATTTCAGTGTGAACATGACCAAGTGTGTTTATGAAATTTTAACTAAAGTGACTAGAAATGATGTCTTTAAAAGAGATTTAAGGAGAAAATGATATTTTATGTAGGTCATCCAAAAAATGAACATTTTCCTTTTTCAGAACTAGTTTCTGATTCATAAAATCGTTGAAA
This sequence comes from Canis lupus baileyi, assembly GCF_048164855.1. NCBI lineage: Eukaryota > Metazoa > Chordata > Mammalia > Carnivora > Canidae > Canis > Canis lupus. The sequence goes on along the minus strand of NC_132852.1, from coordinate 2,745,127 downwards.
ACGATGTTAGCACCTTTATCTTTTCACTTCAGGAAATCTCCCGGCGTATTAATTATTGGTTAAAATGCCAAAACTTGTCTATTTCTGCTTTGTGGATAAGGTGTAGTTGAAAATCGCGGACTCTGGCAGGAAAGAGGGCTAAAGTCCCAAACTGGCTCTGGGAACTGGACAGATTCCTGCACATCCTGATTGTCTGGTTCAACCTCTGTAAATACTAGCTACCAGCAGCAGCTCCGACTGCGAGGGTTCTAACATCCCGGTGACACAATAATCACTCAGATAATCCTTCCTTTATTCTTAACGAGGGTTACAAGGACCATATATGAAATACTGCGTGGAGAACCATCCAAGATTAGTGAAGGCCAGTTCCTTCCACTACTTTTACTCTTTTTTTTCTCCAGTATTAAATAAAACCCTGCTTGTAGCGCCTTATTTTGACTGGTAGCCATAAGTCATTGAAGTCGTTGTCGCTGTCTTCTTCTTCTTCTTCTTCTTCTTCTTCTTCTTCTTCTTCTTCTTCTTCTTCTTCTTCTTCTTCTTTTACCTTTGAATTTACAAACATTTGCAAGATAAAAAGACTTTTGTATATGCTTCATCCAAACGTTCCTAAGGATAATACCTTTTCAGGAAAATTTTCAAACTAGAAGAATAACCTTGATACAAGAATATTACATAAGTTGCAAAGCCTATTCAGATTTGGTCAGATTTTCCTAGTGAGGATAGAAGCAAGGATCACATGTTGTATTTGGATATTTTGATTCTTACGTGTTGCTTAATCCAGAACAGTGCTTCTGTCTGCCTCTGCCTTTCAAGAAGTTGACACATTGGAAGAATTCATATTTTGTAGAGTGCCCCTCAATGTGATTTTTATCTAATAATCCCCTCATGATTAAATTAAGGCTCTGGATTTATGGCAACAAAATAACTGATATTGTGTCCTTCTTAGTGTGTTATGTAACACGGCAAATGATGCCAAGATGTCATTACTCGTGATGTTACTTTGATCATTTAGCCAAGGAGTGCGTGCCAGGTGTGCGATTGGTTATTTTTCCTCTTTGTAATTAATACAAATATGTGGATACACTTTGACTCTTTGTAAATATCCTGTTTTTCCTAAAACTCTCATCCATTCGCTTTAGCAAACATACATTGATGTTTCTTTGGCTTTTTAATTTTTAATGGTTTTAAATTGAAGTATATAGTTGGCATACAGTGTCATATTGGTTTCAAGTGTACGTTGTCGTGATTTGATAATTCTATACATTCCTCAGGGCTCATCATGGTAGGTGTAGGCACCATCTGTCACCTTACAGGGTTGTTAAAATATTATTGACTGTATTCTCAATACTGTACTTTTTATTTCAGTGATTTATCTATTTTATAACTGGAAGTCTGTACCTCTCAATCCCCTTCCCTATTTTGCCATCTTTCCAACCACATGCCCTCTGGTAACCACCAGGTTGTTCTCTTACTTACGATTCTGTTTCTATTTTTGTGTTTGCACACTTGTCTTTTTTTTTTTTTTTTTTGGTCTAAAAATTCCCTTAATGTAATAGCCTCTAGGTCTATCTGTGTTGTTGCCAATGTCAAGGTCTTGTTCTTCTTTATGAGTGAGTAATTATCCATTCTATGTAGATACCAATCCCTTCTTTATTTATTCATCTGTTGATGGACACTTAGGTTGTTTCATAATTTGACTATTATAAATAATACTGCAATGAACAGAGGGGTGAATATATATAAATATATATTTCAAATTAGTGTTCTTATTTTATTTGGTTAAATGCCCAATAGTGGAATTACTGGATAAATATGCTATTGCTACTTTTAATTTTTTAAGGAACCCTCATATTGTTTTCCATAGCAGCTTCATCAATTTTTATTCTCACGAACAGTGTAAGAGGATTCCCTTTTCTCTACATTCTCACCAATGCTTGTAATTTCTGTCGTTTTGATACTAGCGATTCAGAGAGATGTAAGATGATATCTCAGTGTAGTTTGGATTTGCATTTCCTCGATGATTATTAATATTATTTGTTCACATGTCTGTTGGCCATCTGTGTATCTTCTTTGGACAAAGATCTGTTCAAGTCTTCTCCCCATTTTTAATTGGATTTTTTTTTTCCTTTTTCAGTGTTGAATTATATATGTTCTTATATATTTTGGATATTAACCACTTATTGGATATATCATTTGTAAACATTTTTTTTTTTCCATTAAGGAAGGTTACCTTTTTTGTTTTGTTGGTGGTTTTCTTTGCCGTGTAAAAGCTTTTTATTTTGGTGTAGTCTTAAGTTTATATTTGCTTTGTTTCCTTTCCTCCAGGAGACATATCCATAAATATGTTGTTAAGGCCAATGACTAAGAGATTACTTCCTATATTTTCTTGTAGCAGTTTTATGCTTTTCAGACTTCTATTTAAGTATTTAATCTCTATTGAGTTTATTTTTGTGTATGATGTAAGAATGTAGACCAGTTCCTTTCTTTTGTGTATAGTTGTCCAGTTTTCTCAGCACCATTTATTGAAGACACTGCACTCTCCCCATTGGATATCCTTGCTTCCTTTGTCACAGATTAATTGATCAAAAAAATGTGGGCTTTGGGGGCTCTCATTCTATTCATCTACACACCTGTTTTTGTGCCTGTAGCATACTGTTTTTATTACTACAGCTTTGTAATATACCTTGAAAACTTGGATTGTGATACCTCCAGTTTTATTTTCTTTTCTCAAGATTTTTTTTTTTTTTCTATTTGGTCTTAAATAGTTCCATACAAATTTTAGTATTTTTTGTTCTAATTCTGTGAAAAAATATTGCTGATCTTTTGATAGGGATTGCACTAAATCTGAATATTTCTTTGGGTAATATAGACATTTTAATAATATTTATCCTTCCAATCCTTCAGCATGGGATATCTTTCCATTTGTATCATCTTTGGTTTCTTTCATCAGTGTTTTATAGTTTTCAGAGTATAGGTATTTCACCACTTTGGTTAGGTTTATTCCTAAATATTTTATTGTGTTGGTGCCATTAAAAATGGGATTGTTTACTTAATTTCTCTTCCAGCTATTTCATTATTAGGGTAAAGAAATGCAACAGGGTTCTAAATATTAATTTTATATGCTGCAGTTTTATTGAAATCATTTATCAGTTCCATTAGTTTTTTGGTGGAGTCTTTAGGGTTTTGTTTATATAGTATCACATCAGGGCGCCTGGAGGGCTCAGTGATTGAGTGTCTGCCTTCAGCTCAGGTCGTGATCTTGGGTTCCTGGGATCCAGTCCTGCATCAGGCTCCCCACAGTCTGCCTGTGTCTCTGCCTGTCTCTCTGTGTCTTTCATGAATAAATAAATAAAATCTTTAAAAAAATACATATATAGTACCACATCATCTGCAGATACTGTCACATTTACTTTGTTATTGCCAATCTGGATGATTTTTATTTCTTTTTCTTGTCTGATTACTAGTGGTAAAACTTCCTGCACTACATTGAATGAAAGTGGCAAGAGTCAATATTCTTGTCTTATTCCTGTTCTTAAAGGAACAGCTTTACATTTTTCACCTTTGAATATTCTGTTAGCTGTTGGTTTTTCATATATATTATTATTATATTGAGGTTTGTTGTCTCTAAACCCACTTGGTTGAGAGCTTTTATCAGAAATAGATGTTGTATTTTGTCAATCTTTTTTCTGCATATACTAAAATGATTATATGGTTTTTATTCAATGTTTGATTTGTGACTACCATTGGATCCACATGCAACATTCATGTGTATAGCAGTCAATATTATGTTGATGGTTGCTTAAGTTCAAACACATTCTAAAAGCCCTATAATTTACCCTTCCCTCCACATTTTATGTATATGATCCCATATTTTACATCTTTTTAGTTTGTATATTCCTTGACTAATTTTTGTAGATATAATGGATGTTACTTTTGTGTTTTAACTTCTATCCTAGCTTTATAATCTAATATCTTTATAATATGTTTGCTTTTAACAGTGATTTCTTTTTCCTTTTATAATTTTATTGCTTCTAGTTATGACCTTTTATTTTTAAAGAATTCCCTTGAACATTTCTTGTAAGGTTGATTTTATGATAATGAATTCCTTTAACTTTTGTGTGTTTGGGAAACTCTTTATTTCTCTTTTCATTCTGAATGATTACAGTGCCAGTAGTTATTCTTGATTGCAGGTTTTTTGTTTGTTTGTTTGTTTTTGTTTGTTTGTTTTTAATTTGAGCACTTTGACTATATCATGCCAACTTCTAGTGGCCTGCAAAGGTTCTGCTGAAAAATCAGCGGATGGTCTCTGGAGTTTCTATTTTAATGTAACTGTTTGCTTTTCTCTTGCTACTTTTAAGATTCTCTCTTTATGTTTGATTTTTGCCATTTTAGAAATTTAAATTCAATTTGCCAACATATAGTACATCATTTGTTTCAGATGTAGTTTCCAATAATTCATCATTCATATAACACCCAATGCTCATCACAGCACATGCCTCCTCAATGCTCATCACCCACTTACCCCATACTCCCTCCCACCTCCCCTTCAGTGACATTCAGTTTGTTTCCCAGAATCAGGAGTCTCATATGGTTTGTCTCCCTCACTGATTTTTTTCCCATTCAGTTTTCCCTCCTTCTTATGGTCCTCTGTATTATTATTTATATTCTACATATGAGTGAAACCATAATCGTCTTTCTCTGATTGACTTATTTCACTCAGCATAATACCCTCCAGTTCTATTCACATCAATGTGAATGGTATGCATTTATCCTTTCTGATGTCTGAGTGATATTCCACTGTATATATACATCACATCTTTATCCATTCATCTGTTGAAGGACAGTGTGGCTCCTTCCACAGTTTGGCTATTGTGGACATTGCTGCTGCGAACATTGGGTTGCAGGTGTCCCATTATTTCACTATGTCTGTGTCTTTGGGGTAAATACCCAGTAGTGAAATTGCTGGGCTGTAGGATAGATGCATTTTAATTTCTTGAGGAACCTCCATACAGTTTTCCAGAGTGACTGCATCAGCTTGCATTCCCAACAACAGTGGAAGAGGATTCCTCTTTCTCCACATCCTGACCAACAACCATTGTTTCCTGCCTTGTTAATTTTAGCCATTCTGACTGGTGTGAGGTGGGATCTCTTCATGGTTTTGATTTGTATTTCTCTGAAGACATGAATAGACATTTCTCCAAAGAAGACATACAAATGGCCAACAAACATATGAAAAAAATGCTCCACATCATTTGTCATCAGGATTTTTGGTATTTTAATTATTACATGTCTTGAGGTTGACCTCTTTATGTTCATCTTATTTGGGGCTCTCTGTGTGTCCTGGATCTGGATTTCTGTTTCTTTCCCCAGATTATGGAAGTTTTGAGATATTATTTCTTCAAGTAATAGCTATGCTTTCTTCCCTTTTTCTTCTCCTTCTGGGATCACTATAATGCAAATGTTATTGTGTTTGATGATGTCCCAGAAGTCCATTAACTTATTCTCATTTTTCATTATTCTTTTTTTTTTTGTTTTGATGTTCAACTTCATTGCTTTCCATTACCTTTTCATCCAGCTCACAGATCTGTTCTGCATCCTCTAATCTTCTGTTGATTCCCTCTAGCGTATTTTTCACTTTAGTTATTGCATCCCTCAGCACTATTTTTTTAAAGATTTTATTTATTTATTCATGAGACACAGAGACAGAGTGAGAGAGGCAGAGGCACAGGCAGAGGGAGAAGCAGGCTCCACGCAGGAAGTCCAATGTGGGACTCGATCCAGGGTCTCCAGGATCACGCCCTGGGCTGAAGGCGGCACTAACCCTCTGGGCCACCCGGACGCCCCCTCAGCACTATTTTTAAAAAAAATATTTTCAGTCTCTTTGTTGAAGTTTTCACCTGTTTCAGTCACTCTTCTCTCAAATCCATTGAGGATCTTTATGACCATTACTTTGAATTTTTCATCAGGCATATTGCTTATCTTTTTTTTGTTTCACTTTTTTGTAATTTTGTCTTGTACTTTCATTTGGCACATATTCCTCTGTCTCTTCATTTTGTCTAGCTCTCTGCATTCGTTTCTATGTATTAGGTATGTCAGCTGTATCTCCTGGTCTTCAAAGTAGTGCTATTATGTAGAAGAGATCCTGTGGTGCCCTATTGTGCAATCCCACCCTAGTCCTCTGAACCAAATACTCCAGCAGTATTCCCTGTGTGGATTGGGTGTGACTTCCTGTAGTGGCTGAGCCATGGTTGCTTCAGGCATGCTGGTGGGTGGGGCTGGCCTTCAGCCCAGCAGGCTGCAATGACCTGCTTTGCCTACTGTGTGTGCACTGGTCTGGGTTTCTTCCCTGCATTGTTGAAAGGCCTGGCAGCAGCCACCAAAGGCTCACTGATGAGCAGGGCCAGCCCTCAGCCTGGCTATCTGCAGTCAACTACTGCAACAGTTGTTGGTTCACCAAGGAGCTGTCTTGCTCCTTCTGTAGCCAGCAAAAAGCCTGGCTGCAGGAACTGGAGTCTTGTCGTGGGGTTATCTTCTCCCCTGCCCAGTCCAGGAGTCATTTGGGAAAAACACTGGTCCCAGCTAGGGCTACCTACACGATGTAGTGGGGCAGGAGCCACTTTGGAGGGGCTTCTGTTAAGGCAGGTAGGTTGGGTGAGGTGGGTCTGCAGAATGCGGTGGCAGGGCACACAGTATTGGCAAGAAATATGGAGAGTGTTAGAATTAGCTCCTACAAACACCCTACTATCAAGGATGGAGGAGAGTGAGCAAAATGGTGTACACCAGCATATTTGTTCCTAGAGAAATTTCTTGCAGATCCCTGACCCTCAGGCACACATCCTAAAATTAGTCAATAAATCTTCATGTATACCCCGGGCACTTTTCACACTGTTGCTTCTGTGCTGTGTCTTTCACTAAGTTATTTGGCATTCTGGCTCTTTAAGGGCAGAAACTGTTTCTTATCTCCCACTGTCTCTCATGGAGTTAAATCCACAATGATTCTCTAAACTTCTGGATTTAAGCCCTGATGATTTTCAAAGGCAGACATTTTGAGAACTCATCTTCTCAGTGCAAATCCCCTGTGTCAGGTATACTTCGTGTAGGGTCTGATACTCTCGCTTCTCCATCCTTGTTTTGTCTCTCACATTTGTGGTTAGTCATGTTCAGAGTTTGGTTCCCAATAGTATCTGTGCCCATCCTCCCCTTTTCCATATGGGCTTCCCTTTAAAATTAGCTGTGAAAGGTCTGCTCTGCCAGTCTTCAGGTCATTTTCACAGTTAATTGCACAAATGTAGTTTTTGCTTCAGTGTATCCATGGGACAAGGTGAGCTCAGGATCCTCCTACTCCACCATCATCCTATTTATTTGTACTACATTGATGTTTCTTGTTTGAAATAATTAGTTCCATAGTGTTTATCAAAGGGTGATTTTTCTGTTTTGATTATTTATTTGACATTATTAATTGGAAATGTACCATAAGGAACAGTTTTGCCTTCTTCCCATTTATTATTTATGCAATATCCACTCATGGATATTTGTTTCGGCACATGGGTTACAAGTCATGGCTATCATTATTTATTTTATTGCTTTAATTGCCCCTTATTTGTCCACTGAGGGTCCCTTTAGATTGGCTCTTCTGTCATTTAGATATGTCCTGATAATTTTTTTATCATATCAGGTTTTTCTCGTACTTCTTCTGCCTCACCCTGAAGTCTGGTTTCTTTTATTGGATAATGCTATTTATAAACAAGGTCTGGGGACTAAATTTTCTCATTGTTACAGGTTTGTCTTTGTTTCTAGACTTCCCTAAGACCCAGTTAGGTGATGGGTGTCTATGTGTCTATAAGCCATGGAACTACTAACACACATATCTCTCTCTCTCTCTCTCTCTGTCTCTATCTATCTATCTATAAATCTATTTCTATCCATTTATGTTTCTTTCTGTCTTTTTATTCATCTATCTAACCATCATCTACCTATCTATAAACTTGAGTTCATACTGATACTTCTGGCAGTCATTCAGCACCACAGATTCTTTTTATTTTCTTTTCCTTATTTGTATCTCCCTTCTCCATCACTAAAAAACATAGTCCCCATTTTCCAAAATACGTTGAATCACCTTCTAATAGAATATACATAAAGTACTTTAAGAATTACTAAACCATATCCCTATGAAAAACAAATTTACTAAGAGAGAACAATGTTTATGTGTAGGTCTTTTTTTTAGCCTTGTTATATATAGTCAAAATGTTTCCCATTAATTTGGTTAGTTGTTTTTTCCTTCCCCATCCTTTCCATTGTAGTCATGCTTTATGTTTTAGTAAAGTCCATTTGTTATACTTTGAATTCCAAGTTGGGCTGTCCCCATATCCTCATTTGGGTTGTCCCCATATCCTCATTGATCTTAATTATTTATTTTTACATATGCGAAATATTACCATTGTCCTATAAGTTAGAGCTATTCAAAAGAGTATATTCAGAGAAGTATGTTTTTCTGCTCATTCCTTCTCTCCCATTCCTATCATCCATTCTTCCTGACCTTTTCCCAACAAACGCTGGAGCTATCCATTCTCATTAATCATGAGCTAATCATGCTTGTATTTCCTTTTTTTCACAAATGAGGCAATATATGTACATTATCTTATTTCCTTTTTTCTTATATTAACAGTAACATTATATATGTTTATGTATACATATATATTTATGATATATAAACACACATGTGTGTTCAACAATATATCCTGAAAATCACTTCCTATCAGTTATTAGAAAGTTTTCTTCTTTATCTATGTATGTATATATTGCACAGTACTCTGCTTTGTGGATTCAATGTGGAGGTTCCAATGAACGATAGCCTATTAACACTCACTTACATATGCTTCTCAGATAATACACAATATTTTACATTTATAAAAATATGCATATGCATTTTTGTATTGTTGGAAGTATATCCTCAGAATAAATTCCTAGAAGTGAAAAGGGTGGGTGAAAAGAAAAGGGTACATGTAGGTTTTTTTTTTTTTTAGATATTTTAATCTAGTTATTTTAAAGGGATTTTCATTTAAATTTCCCTTTGGAAGAAATATGACTGTTTCTTCACAAATTGAGAATGTTCTAATATTCCTTTTTTTTCTCGTTGATCCTACATCTGTTGATTGGACAAAATACTGTAAGGGTTATGTTTACATAACTTTATATCACTTATATAACTATGCTGAGTTATGTAAGTAAAATGTAAATGTCTTCTCAGCTATAAAAATTTATTTCCTCTCCTAAGCTAATAATGGAAAAAAAATCACTTTTTATTGCCAGAATTGTTTTCAATTCTATTACTTGCATATATTTTTCAAACACCTAACCTTTGCTACACTTAAAAGATATCACTTTTAATTCTAAATTTCTCATTTAGACTCATTTCTCATTTCATTTAATAATATTACAAACATTTACATAGAATATATATTCTATCATCTGATTCCATATCATTTTTCTTTAAATATATAGACATATTAAAAGATTGTTGCCACTTATCAAAAAATAAACAACTTAATTAAAAAATGGACACAAGACTTGAACAGACATCTCACCAAGGAAGACATATAAATGGTAAGCATATGGAATGATTCACTTTATCATATGTCATTAGGAAAATGCAATTTTAAATAACAGTGAGATACCACTACACACCTACTAGAATGGTCAAAATCCAAAAACATTGACAGCACCAACTGACAAGGATTTTAAATAACAGGAACTCTCATTCATTGCTGATGGGAATGAAAATTGGTCTGGCCACTTTGGAATAAAGTTTGTCAGTTTCTTACAAAACTAAACATATTATTACCATATGATCCAGTCATTGAATTCCTTAATATTTACATAAAGGAGTTAACAGCATGTCCACACAAAAACATGCACAGGGATATTCATAGCAGCTTTATCAATAATTATCAAAATTTGGAGCAACCAAGATGCCCATTGGTAGATGATAAATGCATCAAATACTGTGGTTTATCCAGACAGTGGAATACTATTCTATGCTAAAAAGAAATGGTTATCAAGCCACAAAAGACATCATGGAAACCAAAATGCATATTACTAAGTAAAAGAAGCCAATCTGAAAAAAACTACATATATAAGTTCAACTATATGAAATTCTGGAAAATACAAAACTCATGGGGACAGTAAAAAAGTCAGTAGTTGTTGGGGGTTAGGGAGGAGGAGGAGAATAGAGCACAGAGGATTTTTAGGGCAGTGACACTATTATGACACTATAATGGTAGATATATGTCATCATATATTTGTCCAAACCCATAGAATGTATGCCACAACACCAAGAGTGAACCCTAATGTAAACTAAGGACTTTGGATGATTATGGTTTGTCAGTTTGTAGGTTCATGGATTCTAACAAATGTACCATCTGGTAGGGATGTTGATAATTGGGGAGACTGTGATGTGTGAGGGCAGAGAGAATTTGGGCAGCAGGAGGTATATGGGAACTTTCTGTACTTTATGTTCAGTTTTGCTGTGAACCTAAAACTGTTCTAAAAAGTAAAGTCTATTTAAGAGAAAGAAAATAAAAAGGTTATTGCCGGAAGCGTTCCACTTCTGTCATGGGGTGTCAGAACCTCCATGAATTCTTTCCCTGGTGAAGAAACCTTATGTGATAAAAATCAGCAAAACAAAAGAAAGAGCATTTAGAGTCTTTGGAAATTATTCTAAAAGTATACAGCACATGAAGAAACATTTACTCAATAATTTCTCTGTGTTATAAACAGCAAGAGTCTGTGGCACTCAAGTCTGTGACACAATCTATCTCTTCCCCCAATTCCAGCTCCACACTACATGAGTTGGCCAAGAATATGGGGCACCATCTGTCCTCAGGTCTCAGCTAAGTTGTATAATATCTTAGGGGTATAGGCACCAATATTTCTCATCCTGTCCATCTCTGAGTTGCAGAGGCCATATTCCTGGCTAGTGTAGCTGAGCAATCGGGACTTCCACCCTTCATCCAGTTTTCACTCATATGATGAAATATGTACCCCAGACAAGGCAAGCCAAGAATATTGGAATCCGAGGCACCTTTACCCCAACTTGCACATAGGATGGAGTTTCCATGCCAACCTAAGAATATGCGATGCTACTGTCACCATTTAATGCCCTTCTCATGAAGCAATGAGTCACTGCAAGAGAAGTAAACCTCTGTTTCTACCTCCAGCTTTTGATCAGTGACACAGAGATTTTACTCAGGAAAGAGGTAGTTTATAAGCACAAACACTTTCCCCAGAGGAACTAAATTTATTCAAAATAGAGTATAAATGAGTCCATGCTTAGAGAAGCTCCCACATACAATGGAAAATTTGTTAGAAAGCAGTTAGAAGTAGGTTTCATAGAACCAACAGGCTAAAGTGTGGGGCAAATAGCTTACCCGAGATAAAGAGACAGTTAAGAAGAGGCATACTGAGAAGGACACCAAAACCAAAACAAAAATACACAGACTGCCCTAAAAAATTGCTGTTGCAAAAGAGACCAGATTTCATTGGATCAGATTATGGAGCAACTTATTCTCCGGACATTAACAAACTACTAGAGAATTAGCTGGCAGTTACTCAGCCTAACCCTTGAGTGTGATATCAACAGATCAGAGACAAAGACAAAGACTTCCCTTCTAGAACCACCAAAATTACTGTGTGCATGCCCAAGTCTGCACCGTTTGAGGAGAAACATTACTGGCTTCATACTTCAGAGAGTATATAGTCTTCAATTAGAAATACAGCCAGGTCAATGGACAATTAACAAGCAAAGAAAAGCAACAGCAACCTCCATGGTGGGGAGATCTATTTTCTTAGAGATTATGCAATTCAAAGAACAGAAAGAAAAAAGAATGAAGAGAAATCGTCAGATCCTTAGAGATATGTGGGATGCTATCATGCACACAAACATACTTGTAATTAGAGTACCAGAAGGACAGGAAAGAAATAAACAGAATATATATATTTTTAAATAATTGCAGAAGTTCTCCTAACTTGGATGATTTAAAAACAAAACAAAACAAAACAAAATACATTAATCTATGCATCCAAAATTCAGTGAGTTTCAAGTAGAAAAACACAAGGAGATCCACAACCAGATGCCTCATAGGACATATAAACCTAAGACACAGAAACGGTCTTTTAAGCAATTACAATAGACATAAAAGGCAACCAATCTAAAATGAGCAGTTATTATTTCAGAAATTTATCAGAAATAAGAATAATTCACAGGGCTAAAGAATACAGTACCATCAACCAAGAATCTTATAGCCAGCACAACTATTGTTCAAAAATGAAAGTGAAATAAAAATGTATAAATTAATTGAAAATAAGGAAATGTGTTGATCTTAGGCACATCTTACAATAAATACTAAAGGAAATTCTTTAGACTAAAAGCAGACGACTCTAATATTTCAAAAGCTAATAAAAAACAATGAGAAATTGGTAAAGGTAACATCTTTAAATAGAGGAATAGATGTACATTTCTTTTTTCTAATGAGTTTTAAACAAAATTTTATGAAACAACTTGTGCACAATTGTATTTTTGAATTAGAGACTTAACAAGTGTAGCATTCTGACAACAGCAATGAAGGTGGGCTGGGCACAGCTGTGTTGGAGTAAGGAAATTACACCATATGCTAAGTCAACCTACAGTCAGGGGAGAAGAAAACCAAAAATGTTTAATAAGGAGTTTAATATAACAGATTCTATAAATACATGTATTTTCCCCCTCTAGGCTTCTTTAGAATAAGCTTTGAAAGAAGCTATAAAATTTTATAAATTTATATAAAGAAATTGTAATGTACTGTTGGATAATGTATATAAAAATAGTAACGTGACAATGCAGGAGAAAATGGAATTACATAGGAACAACACATTTATCTCACTGTAAATAAGATAGTATAAATCTGAAGTACAATCTGATAAGTTAACATGTATATGCTAAGTCCTAGAGAAAATAGTAAGAAAACAACTCCAAAGAATATATTGAAATATCATTAAAGGAATTAAAGTGTTATAGTAGAAAATATAAGTTTAATCCAAAAGATAGTGGTAAAGTATTATTGAAGGAACAAAAATGAGATGTATAGAATAAATGAAATGTCTGATTTAAATCAAACTAATCATTAAATATCATTAGATGGAAATAGATTAAACACTTCAATTAAAAACAGATTATTGGACTGAGTTTTTTTTTAAAAATGAGATTCAACCATATATCATATCCAAGAGATACACCTTAGTTACAAAGATACATATATGTTAAAGTAAAGGGAGAGAAAATGATATATCATGAAAATAGCAAACATAGGAAAGGTAGAGTGACTACACTAATATTATATAGAATAATCTTTAAAATAGAAAAAATTAGCAGAGATAAAATGAGACCTTTTTAAAAGATCAAATTGTCATTCAGAAATATAATTATAAACACATATGTACCTAACAACAATGCCACAAATACATGAAGCAAAAACTAACAGAAGAGAAGGCAGAAGTAAACAACTCAAAAACGATAGTTGGAGACTTCAATAACAATTTCAATAATGGAGAAAACAAATAGGCAAAAGATCAAGAAGCAGCAAAAGGGCTTTAGTAACACTGTAAATTAGCTACGTCTGACAAAAATGATTATAAAACTATCCAACCAACAACAGAGCACACATTTTTATCATTTGTACATGAAATAGTCTCCAGGAAAAACCATATATTAACCTCTAAAAGGTAAATGGATTAAAATCATTAAAAAAATGTGTTCTCTAATTACAGTGTAATTGAATTACATATCAATAATAGAAAAATTGGAAAATTCACAAATTTTTGGAAATTATACAACAAATACCAAAACAAGTAATAAAGAATAAATCACAAAGGAAAATACAAAACACTTAGGGATATTGGCTAATGTATATAGACTATTCCAGAGTTCAGGAGTTGCAGCTAAAAATAGAGCCACCCTGTTATCCAGCAATTTCACTACTAGGAATTTACCCAAAGAATACAAAAATACTAATTCAAAGGGATACATGCCCCCCTAGTGTTTATAGCATTACCTAAATAGTCAAATTATGGAAACTGCCTGTGTCCATCCAGTGATGAATGGATAAAGGTGTGGTGTATATAAAATGGAATATTGCTCAGCCATAAAAAGAATGGAATCTTGCCATTTGGAATGACATGGATGGAAGTAAAGAGTATTATGCTAAGTGAAATAAGCCAGAGAAAAAAAAATGTTGTATGATTTCACTCATATCTGGAATTTAAGAAACAAAACAAACAAGCAAAGGGAAGGAAAAAGAGACAGGGAGGCAGATTAAGAAATAGACTCTTTTAACTATAGAGAATAAACTGATGGTCACCAGAGGTGAGGTGGGTGGAGGGATGGGTGAAATAGTTGATGAAGTTAGAGAAAGGTACTTGCTGTGATGAGCACTGGATGTTGTACGGAAGCATTGAATCTCTATATTATACAACTGAAAATAATATTACATTAAACTAATATAGTATGTTAACTAACTGGAATTCAAATACAATATTCTAAAAATTAAAAGTATAAAGCAGGATTCAGAGGGAGATTTATAGCTATACATATCTAAATGTAAAAGAAGAAAAGTCTCAAATCAATAAGCTAACCTTCCACTATTTGAGACATTGGCATCAGAAGAGAAGCAAACTTAAGCAAGGATAAAGGAAATAATAAAATTAGAGCAGAAATTAACCAAATAGAGAATAGAAAACTAATGTAGAAGGTGAACAAAGACCAAAGTTCATTCTTTGAGATCAATAAAATTGAAAAAAAAAAAAAAACTTCCCAATAAATTCTGCTAGAAGACACAAATCACATAAATCAGAAATGATAGAAGGAAGAGATGCTACCACTGACCTTACAGGGTTGGAAAGCTTTAAGGGAATATTGAACTATATGTCAACAAAATAGATAATTTAGATGAAATAAATTTATTAAAGAACATTAGAAAGACACAAAATACCAAGAATGATTTAAGAAGAGACAGAAAATCTGAACAGACCTACACAATATAATATGATTTGATTAGTAATATAAAATACCCACAAAGGAAAGCCCAGGCCTAAATAACTTCACTGGTGAATTTTACCAAATATTTAAAGAGGAGTCAATACTAATTCTTCAAAACTCTTCCAAAAAATGTAAGAGGAAGAACACTTCTCAATTCATTTTATGGAGTTAATATAAGCCTTTGTATATGTATATGCATAGTAGACCCAAAAAATGTGAGAACATCACAAAGAAAAAAATCTATAGATTAATGTCTCTTAAGAAGATAAAACCCAGGAACGTGTAAAAAGGATTATACATCATACAAAATGTAGAAGCAAGATTGACTTAATATGCAAAATCAATTAATGTAATGTACCATACTAATAGAATAAAGGACAAAAGCCACATGACCATCTCAAAAGATACAGAAAAAGCATTTGCAAAAATTCAGCACTCTTTATGATAAAAATAAAAAATACTCAACACACCACGATATCATTTGATAAAGGGCATCTATAACAATGCATGGCTAACATCACACTTAATGTTAAAATACTGATTGCTATCCCCTAAGATCAGGAGCAAGGGAAAGATGTCCACTCTTCCTATATCTTTTCAATGTCATCCTGGATGTTTTAGCTAGAACCACTAGGAAAGAAAATAAGAGAAAAAGCATTCAGATTGGAAAGAGAGAAGTTGAACTATCTTTAACTGCATATAAAGCACCCTCAAATATGGAAAATTCTAAGAAATCCAACGAATAAGACTATTAGAACTACTAAATTTGTCAAGCTTGCAGAGTACAAGATAAAACTGTAGAAATAAATTCTTTCTATATATTTGTAATGAACAATCTGAAAATTAAATCAAGAATACAATTCCATTTATAACAGCTTATAAAAGAATGAGATATTCACTGATGCTTTTAACAAAAGAAGTTCCAGCTTAAACTATGAAAACTTCAAACTATTTTTAAATAAAGATCTAAGTAAAAAGGAAAAAAAAAAGATCTAAGTAAATGGGATGAAGTTCCTTGTTCTTGAATCAGACGGAATAATGTTAAGATTCAATATCCTTAACTGAACTACATCTTCTATATAATACCCAGGAAAATCTTTTTGGATATCAACGAATTGATCTTACAATTAGTGTGAAAATTCAAGGGACCCAGAATACTCAAAATAGTCTCAAGAAAAGAGAAAAGGAGAGCTAAGTTATGTAATTGTGCTAGGTTTCCCACACCTACTACATATCTGTAGTAATAAACATAGCATTGTACTGACATAAAGGTAGACATAGAAATCCAAGGAGTAAAACTGGGGTAAATATAACATTACATTTATGATCAACTGAGTTTTATAAGACTGTCAAGACAATTCAGAGGGGGAAATGATAGTCTTCTCAACAAATGGTGTTGGAACAACTAGATATCCACTTGTGAAAATTGAAGTTGGATCCCTACCCAATTCAATGCACAAAAATAATGCAAAATGGATCAATGACTTAAATGTAAAAGGTAAACCTCTAGGACTCTTACAAAGAAAACACAAGCACTGATCTTTATGACCATGGAGAAAGCGATGATTTAAATATAAATTGGACTTCATTAAAACTAAAATTTTTGGTGCATCAAAGGACATTATCAAGAAAGTAAGAAGACAACTTATAGAAGGGGAGATCTTACAGGTTATGTATCTGACATGAGGTTTCTACCTAGGATACATAAAGAATTCTTGCTTCAGTAATAAAAAGACAACCAACTTTTTAAATGGGCAAAGAATCTATATAGACAATGCTCTAAGTAATATATACAAATAGCCAATGATCATCGGAGAAGCTATTTAACATCATTAGCCATCAGGAAAATGCAAATTAAAACCGTAATGAGATAACACTTAACATTCACTATAATGTCTATTATTAAAAATTCAGATAATAACAAGAGTTAGGAAGGATTGAAGAAATCAGAAGCCTCTCACGCTGGTAGCGCAAGTATAAAATATAGCAATGCCATTGGAAATCAGCCTGGCAGATTTTCAAAATATGAAACATAAAGTTACCATATGGTCCAGGAATTCCAGTCCTAAGTATATCTCCATAAGAAATGATGAAAAGATTTATCCATGCAAAAACCAGTACATGAATATTCATACCAGCATTATTCATAATGGCCCCATGTGGGAAAATCCCAATTGTCTATCAACTGATAAATGCATGCAGAAAATGTGGCACATCCTTACCCCGGAGTAGCATTCTGCAGTAAAAAGGTATGAGGTGGTGACACATGCCATGACACAAATGAATTCTAATGACATCATGCAAAGTGAAAGAAGGTGAGGCGTAGACTACCATATATTATGTGATTCTGCCTATGAAACGCCTTGATTTAGCAAATGTGTAGATATGGAAAGTAAGGTAGCGGTTGTCAAGGGCTGGGTAGAGAGGAGGACGGACATCAAGTGCACATGATTATGGGGTTTCTCTTTGCTGTTAAAAAAACAAAAACAAAAACAAAAACAAAATTAGATTGTAGTAAAGGGGTACATCTCAATATACTGAAAACTATAGGAGTATACAATCAAAACAGTGAATTGTATGATATGTAAATTAGATCTAATTATATATAAAAAGTGTTAGTATATTTATATTTGCATAGGTGTATCTGTTTATATAGACCTCTCTCTCTCTCTCCTCTCATGTCAATGATTCCTTTTTTTCCTGAATATTGTCAGAAACCCACCATGCTACCATGCTGCTCTGCTAGATGTCATAGTGTGCAAGTGTTCTCTAAGATAAAACTAAGTGTTTCTGCATGACAATGCACAAATGTAATATTGGATTTTCAAATGTGCTTTTTTTTTTTTTTTACTGTAACATCTTTCCTATGTTTAAAGATTTTATATGAGGGTTTCAAAAAAATTCATAGCACGCTAACAAAAAATATTGCTATTTTATGGAAAAGGACTCTGAGTGAATTGTTACTCCCCCCTTCTTTTCTAGCATTTTTTAAACTTTAATTGTGAGTTACCATTGCTGGCTCCGGAGCTCTCCTGATTGATTTAATCTAGTCACAGAACCTACCATTGGATTGTCTTCTTCCCTTCCGTTTTCATTCTTCTTTCACATGCTTAATTTTGGATATTAAATCAAACAAAAAGAAAAAATAATCCTTCCTACTTAAGAAAAAAAAAAAAAAAGAAAAAAGGAGGAAGTCTCCGGCCAAGGACATTCTAAATAAAAACAATGATTATAATTCTATTTAAAAGTGTTTCCATCTGATTCCCTCAGAAAACAGGCAGCACACTGTACTGGGTGTTTTTCAGAGGATTTATAAAATCATACTCAGAGCACGGTAAACACAGGGGATAGTGGGTGCATATGAGGTCCTTTTCTGTTCCCGGGGCTGAAGGTTCAAAGAGAAGGTGGCTTTATCTCAATAAGAGGAGGCCCTGAAGGACTCACAACCTTTGAGAAAGGAAACAACCTTTCCTATCCCTCCCTTCTGGAAGAAAAGAAATAAAACTCCCAACTTACTCCCCCACTCTCTCCATGAACTCCTGCCGGTGCTCCCTGTTGCCCAAGCAGACTAGCAGGTGGAAGACGGGAGAGTTCACTGCACCTGGATTATACAGGTGGGTGGAGAAGGATGTAGCATTGGCAGGCGTAGAGATGACACCTTATACAACACACGTTAGAAACCACTGTGCAGTAAACACGATTGCCCAAAGAGACTAAGAATTCAAGAACATTTGTCCATGTCACTCACCAGAAGAACCTAATTTATTCATAAAGTTACGTAGTCAGGTGGGTCATTTTTATTATTTATATTTTATATTTTTTATATTTTATTATTTATATTTTTATTATTTATACTTTTTTTTAAAAAACACAATAGTTCTTTTTTAAAGACTAGTTTATTTATTTATTCGTGAGAGACACACAGAGAGAGGCGGAGATACAGGCAGAGGGAGAAGCAGACTCCCTGCGGGGAGTCTCATGGGACTCGATCCCAGGACCCTGGGATCATGTCCTGAGCCACAGGCAGATGCTCAACTGCTAAGCCACCCAAGTGTCCTTAAAAATATAAAAGTTCTATTGAGAAATAACTGACAAACATCATTGCATAAGTTTCAACTATTTACCCATTTGCCTACTCACCTAAGGGTTATCAAGTACCTGTAGTACGTACACTGTGCCTTCAAAAATAGCACATGGTCACCAGCTGTATGGAGTGAACAGTCGTAATGAATTCATAAAGAGACACAAAGTATTGATAATTCACTGAGAAGTACTCGAGAACTTTGCACAACATATTGTTCACAGAGCTTCCTTGGGGAACCACTGAAGCTAGAAACTAAAAGTAAAATATGATGAAATCTAGATTCTAAATTCTAGTGGTGCTATTAATAGGGGCATATCAATGTGGGCTGCAGTCGCTGGCAAAGCCCTCTAGGAAAAGCATTGGGAGCTGAGCCCTGAAAAATGGGAGGATTTGGAGAGGTGGCAAGGAAAAGACTTTGTTATTGGTTTCGAGAATAGTGAGAACATGGATTCTTGGCTCATTATGGGTGTTTAGTGAGTCCAAAGATAATAAATAAGGAATGCCTTGTTTTGACAAGAATTTCAACAAAAATTAAAACTTAATTTTGCTTGCAGGAAGAGAAATACCACAAGAGAAGTGAGCACAATGGAGGGAAAAGACTCGTTTCGAGTTTTTTTTAACCACATATACGTGTGTGGTATTTGTAGACAAACGGCGCGGCAACCACAGGGGCAACAGTGAAGAGCTTTCCCACCTCGGTTTCCAACTGTTGAACTAGATCAGTTCAGAGTAAGCAAATCTAAAGTCCAAGACAGACAGTGTGAGCTTTGGGAACACAGGAGGTCGTGACTATTTAATAAAGAGGATTTCAGAGGATGGGGAAGAGAAGAAAGGTGCCATTTAAAGGTAGTCTTTCTGCACAAGAGAATTCATGGGATGAGGGACACTGTGGGAAGTCTCTCCTTTCAAGCAACAGCATCACCTTAAAAGTCATGTTTTAGGGACACAGTGATATTCTAATGCTCCCTCTTTCTGAAGCAAACAATGCTTATTGGCACACAAGTTTCAAAGCAATTTTGCCTACTTTTGATAGAACTGGTGTGTTTGGAATGACATCACTGGGGTATATGAGATCCCCGAAGCTCATCTTCTCTTACCCCCAACCTTTGGGAAACACATTACAGAAGGCAGATCCCTGAAAACTGAGTGTGCTGTGTTCTTCTGTTAAATCCCCTTTGAAAGGGGAATCCAACGATCATCCTAAGGCACATATTGCAACATCTTCAAACAGGAGGCAGCAGCTTCTTACCTTATATTCATAAGATGACAACTAGGAAATCTAATAACTCCAAGAGAAAAGTAAAAATGTTCATTCTAGAGCCTAAAATAAATCCGTCAGGAAAAGGTTTAGGTCTGTCAGTTTTTCACCAAAGAGAATAAGCCTCAGCAGAAAACAAGTGTCGGTCTGGATAGTTCATGAGGTGAGAGCGAGGATACTGAGAACGTCGGGGGATTGGCTAACTGGCAGACACGTTCACTGACCCTTCCATCACTGTGATGTTACAGATCCCCAGCTCTTGTTCCAAGAGCCCATTTGACTCAGACTGATTTCTGTCCTAATTCTCCTCCTAGCTCCCCTTGGCCAGTTGGTGCTAGGGTTTCCCTTGCTACTCCTTTAAATGATGTTGCTCTTCCAGCTTCAGTCTTTCCTTGGTTTTCTTCCGGTTTTATAGACTCTCCCTGGGAATTCCATGCATTCCCTTGCAAGCACATTCCAGTCGTGTATCTCTCCCTCTTCCATCCACCGTGGATTACAGACTCAAGTTTCCGAATTCACAAAAGCTCGTATGATCTCTGGTCCATCTTCCGAATCTGCTCCCAATTTTCTTCATGATACCATGTGATTGTATTCGGTCTCAGCAGTAACCCAAGCTAGGACTCTCGTTTCTGTTTCTCCCCCCTCATTCTCCAACCGGAACTGCCTGCTGAGTCTTACCAAACGTATCTTCTGAATATTTCTTGAAAATATCTCCTCTGTTCTGTTTCCCCATCCACTGCACTAGTTGAGGTCCTCACCTCTTTTCCTGGACTGCTACAGCCATCTGCTAGCTGATTTCGTCCTGCCTGCTTTTTTTTCTTCCTTTGGTACCTTTTCTATTCTGCCACCATATCTTTGATCCATAATATAATTCTTATGTTGTGTTCCTGTTTAGTAAACCATGCTTGGCGTCTGTAATATTAGGCTATACACCGCCTCAGCTCTCGAAATCTGCTCTCAAGTTCTGAGATCCCACTACTTGCTTTTATGGTCTCTATACCCCATCACCACACACTCTCAGTTTCTCTTCGTGCCTCAGTGGGCCCTCTCTACAATTATTATTTTCTCTGCTTGAAACCTCCTCACTCCCTGTGTGTCTGGGTCATGGCTTTTCATCCTTCAGGTCTCCGAGGCATTTCAACAAATTCCTCCTCTGTACTGATATTCGGATTCATGTGGGTGGTATAAATTCAAGCTCCGATCTTAAAATCAACACATTCTCTGTGGGCATGTCCTGTGTGAAACACCACTGTGTGTTATTAGTGATATATTGTGTAAAACACAGAGTAGAAGGCCTTGCACAAATAGTACTTACACCAACACTTAGCTAGTAGCTTCCCTAACTTGTGATGGAAGTGGTACTCTTTCTTTCTTTCTTTCTTTCTTTCTTTTTATTTTATTTTATTTTATTTTATTTTATTTTATTTTATTTTATTTTATTTTATTATTTTATTTATTTATTTATTTTTTGTACACTGGGTCATTTAATTAGTTTCTTGGAGAATGTAGAACAAAAGGTATACAGAAAGTCAATAGAATAATATTTTCAATAATATTTTCAAACAGTGATTCGATACCATTTTCTCTCTCCCTATCTTTCTATAAGGTCACTTTTTATGTATTTCTAATTCATTTTAGGAAACATAAGATGTGTTTCACCTTGTGGTGTCTCCTCTCAGGTGGATGGACTCTGAGCCGTAAATCCTACACTTTCCCCAGTTGTCCGGTAGGACTGAGCTCTGGTTGGCTAGGGGGTTGTGCTGCTTAAAAATGCATGCTAACTGTGCTTCTTCCTCCCTTTCTGTCCCTGTGGCATCCTGCCCTTCCTGCCTACCATTTCTTAGGATCACTTTTAACATGAACTACTCACTCTCAAGTAAGTTTCCTAGGATTCACTTTGGAGGAAACCTTATACAACATATAAGAATAGCTAACAATATTTTTAGACAATGGTAAGAGTATTGTAGGAGTTTTTAACTCACAGAGATTAAATAGTTTGTGCAGTGGTGGGAGAGTAGCAGGTAGTATTTTTGAGCAGGAGCGTGACGGTATGCATGGGTATGTGTCTGGACTTTAATTTTTCTTTATGAAAGTGACTTCTTTACCGCAGTGGAACCTCCCTTATTCATGAAGCTGTGTTGGTGAGAATAATTCAGTTGTTTACATATTTTCACTTAAAGAAGATGAATTTGTTAGTCAAAAAATATTTGAACCACCAAATCTCTGAAACTGTGCTTCACTGAGGTCAGCTGCATCCTTTTAAAATGTAAACACATAGCTAGTGAATGTGCCTCTCAAGATCATAATCAAGTTGGGACCCCTGGGTGGCTCAGCAGTTGAGCATCTGCCTTTGATTCAGGGTGACCCCAGGGTCCTGGAATCGAGTCTCACATTGGGCTTCCCTGCAGGGAGCCTGCTTCTCCCTCTGCCTGTGTCCCTGCCTCTCTCTATGTCTCTCATGAATACATAAATAAAATCTTTAAAAAGAAAGATAATATTCAAGTAGTTCTAGATGCTTCCCTTTATTCCTTTTTTCTAAAATTTCTTATGAGGAAGCAAAGATTAAAGATATTTAATTTACTTGAATTTTTTTTTAAACACAGAATTTTAAATGCAACGGCTCTTCTGTTAGTTAAAATACTGACTACAAATTGGGATGATTTTGTGTTGATCTATGTAGATTTAGCTCATATTCTACTCAGCTACACTTCACTCTTATTTAAGACCTGTTGTTGGCAGACAAACCTTGGAGTGTAGTGTGCTGTGTTATAAGCAAGAGGATGATAGGAAGAAAAACTTAATCCTGTATAAAGAAAGTCAAATTACAATACATTTGAAACATAATTGTTTAAAATAATCTTCAAATGAACAGGATAGCTCTTATTTTATTTTCTGCGAAAGTCTTTGATCTTTCTGTTTTGCTGTTCATTACTTGCCATGAGTTTATATAATGTGTAAACATTTTATTTTACATGTGAATGAGAAACTTAACTCTCAAAATTTGTTCTTTGCCTTTTTGCTCGCCCTTCCCTACAATGCTGCTAAGCTAATTGCTTCTTATTTTAAATTCTACTGCCTGAACTAATTTAGACATGAGAAAGGAACAAGAAGCCTCCCATAAAACTGAGAAATGACTCAAATGTAAACTCGTGTAGTCAGCACACAGGAGAGAGGTCACAATTGTTGTCTTAGAAATTAGCACAGGGAGAGAGTTTACAAATATAGACACACTTGAAATACAAGAGTTTTCATTGTGCTTTGCTAAATAATCAGTTATCAACTGGTTTGCTAAGTTAAAAAAAGTTGGAGTGTCCTTGTACAATTAGAATTGAGGGAGCATTGAAATATGTTGATTTGTTTAAATTTGTTTAGATGTAGTCCAGTTTCCAGAAAGCCAGTTGAAAGAAGTATGCATAAAAATTATTAAAAAGGCTTTTATTCCATCTGAAATAAACATCTTGACAAAAAAAAAAAAAACAGGCTACTTGTATTTCTTTGACAATCTGTTCTGTATTTCAGAGAGTTATGTATTCTTGCACAATCATTTTTTTATAGATTCTAAACGAATTGTGCTACCCATGTATGCAACTCCCTTTTAAAGAAGCAATGATTGCAGCATATGAATTATCTTGTCAGGGAGGGTAAAATTATATCATAGTAATAGATGACTTGGAGGCTGAGTTCTAAAAGTGGCCTACATATTTAGTTAAATTCATGCTATTACCCAGCAGGGGAATAGATCCAGCAGCCATTTGTATTTCCTAATTTTGCCATTATTCAAACCACGCTGAACTTACTGTACTTTTTTTGTTATAACCATTATACTATGTGCTACTTTCCTAATGTATTTGAATGCATAGTTTTATTTTTCCTTTTACTGAAATTCCAACTTTTTGCTTTATGTTATATATTATTTTGCTTTATATTAATAATAAAAATCTTATTCGGTAAAAAATGAAGATAGGGTGCCCTGTGAATAAAGTACATTTGTCTTTGAATCTTAACAAAAATGTACTTTGATGCACCAGATGATTAAATGGTCCTCATCATTTACTGTATCTGTGTGTGTGTGTGAAGGCTATATACACAAGAAAACTGTGTCGTAGAGGTTCCTAACCTCTTAAGTGTACGGTTGTGTATTTGAGTGTACTTCTGTGCATGTGTGTTTACCTTTGTTTCTCATCTTCACTTTTATTCCTCACCACTTAGCTTTTCCAGTTTTATTTTATCTGATTTCTCTGCTTTTTCCAGTCATATCTTGTGGCTACCTACTGAAGCTACAATGTAGGGCACTGTCAGTTTCCAATTATGGGAATGAGATCCATGCTGCTGCTGGACGTGGGCAGTAGATGGCGCTAGACAAATGCCAAAGCTTTGTCTCATGGAGTTGTGCAAGTGAGATTCTTTGCATCAAAACAGATGTAAATTGCTTTGCACTTTAATTCACATTTAAAATAAAACCTATGTTTAATAATTCACTTTGGTGAAATAATGGCTTTGGTAAAGGAAAGCAGGTCACTTTTCAATTCCAAAATTTTAAATGACTGTCACATATTCCAAGACCAAATCTGATTTTCAAAGTGAGATGCAATGAGCTTGCTTATTGTCAGATGACTTGGGTGTATTACTTATTCTTCTACAATTCTTATGCTTATTCTAATTCGAATTGCTAAAGGACTTCTGTATAGAGAAATGAGAATGTTTAGGATCTGTAGGCAGAGCGCATTGCATCCTACAATGGAAAGAAGCAGGAAAGCTGCTTCCTGTGAATTCTTAATATGAGGGCAGACCCCCTTGAGGAAGTGAGGCAGGGAGGAAGAAAAAAGGAAAGAAAAAAGAAAAGAAGGGGGAGGCAGGGAAGACACTGAAGGAGAATTCAAACAAAGAGCGGAAATGAAGTAGGATATATTAAACCTTGTGGAAAGATATACCCACTAAAAGATACTGCAAAGTTACAAATTATCCAGGCTCTAACTTTGCATATGCTTATTTGGTTCATAATTATATATGTTAAGGAATTAAAAATTCAGATATAATTCAAAAATAAGTGAAGTCACTGCTAGCTTTTTGCTAGTCTACATGGTGAATGCACCATTTGGTAACATATCTCACCCACCATCCCTTTCTTTAACTTTTTTTGTATTTAAAAAATGCTTAAACTTATAATATACCAGTTGATAAACAATCAAAATAAAAAGTTAGATTGTATAAAATGGTTTAAGATAGTGGATTACATTATTTGACCAAAACTATGATCAGATCAATGTGACTCTTAACGGTACAAATCACATATGCACATGGTTCATTCCTTACGATGTAAGTATAAGACTACTTGGAAAGGTATAAAGGTTGCAATTAATAACTAAATCTGTGGGATACTGTAGAACTAGGTTTTATGCAGTGCCTGCCCTTATCAGTTTTAAGACAAAGAAAGGAAGATAGATAGATGGATAGATAAGTTATAGGTGGATGGATAGATGAATAGATGGATAGATGAGTAGGTAAGTAGGTAGGGATGGATAGATAGATGATAGGCAGATAGAGGAATGGATGGTTGGATAGCTAGATGAAGAGAGAGAGATAAAGAAAGAAAGATGATAGGTAAAATCACAACACACATAAGTAGTTACTTATTTCAAATGAAATTGCACATCTATACCTTGAATTATTCATCGTTCCTTTTTTTTTTTTAAGATTGTATTTATTTATTCATGAGAAACACCAAGAGAGAGGCAGAGACACAGGCAGAGGGAGAAGCAGACTCGCTGTGGGGAGCCTAATGTGGGACTCAATCCCAGGACTCCGGGATCACAACCTGGGTCGAAGGGAGATGGTTAACCACTGAGCCGCCAAGGTGCTCTGTTCATTGTTTCTTACCCTCCATCTTTCTTCTCTCCCCCCTCCCTCCCTCTCTTCCTTTGTTCTTTTCAGTTGCCATTTCTAAAAGCCATTACAATTAAAAATATTCTTTTGAACACCCTTATTTGGAACAAATTAGCCCATTTAAAGGAAATACCCTTCCAAGGTGATCCAAGGTCCCAACATAGCAATATTTCTACAAAATAGGCGATCTATAGGTGTTTCTCTAGATTGTGAGCCCCTTGAAGTTAGGGACTCAAATATCGATTTGATTTGATTTGTTCACTACTATCATCAATAAGTGTTTGCTGAATGGTTGGATGGAAAGATGGATGGATGAATGAATGTATTTACTGATTGCTCAATAAGAGTTCCATCCTTGAAATGAATTGAATTGTCTCTTGTCAGAAGCTGTTCGACATTCTATGTTCCCTGATGCTGCTGAGACAGTACATAAAAATTTAATCATTTCTAGCCTCACTAAGGCCATCTTCAAAAACTAAAATTTCTCTGAAAACTTTTTCTCAAGAAGCTAACATTTTCTGGGTCCAATTCTACAGTTTTCATTCATCTCTTGCTGAGGACCCTCATGTGGCCCCTCTTCATCATTTTGCATGTGTATGTATGAATCTATACACAACACTCATAGGCACATAAACTGCTCTGTGGAAAGGATCTAAAAGATGAATAAAGGAAATTATTTTTTTGGACATTCTTAAACAACTTTTTTTGAATGAATTTCAAATCTATACAGAAAACACACCACCCAACTAAAATTATTAACTATCCATTTTCCCCATTTCTTATTGTTCTACAGCAAATCACAGGCAACATATTTTATAAATTCAGGTATCACACTAAAATTTTTGTCAATAATAACATTATACAATATCCAATAAGTGGTCAAATTTCAACTTGTCTTATAAAGATAAAAAAAATATTCTTAGCATGCATGGTTTGACAGCAGGGAAGGGTTCATGGTTTTCCTCTTATTGGATGACCAAGTGGAGCCCCATTTACACAAATAAAATCTCCCTTTCCTCCCTGATTATGAAGAAAAGATTTCCCACAACTATGCAGTGTAAGAGTAGAGTCTTAAAAGGGGATAAAATAATAGGAACTGTTCGAATTGTGCATTAAACTTCTGCTTGGGATTATTGGTATATTCATTCATATTTGATTTTAGTATTTTAGTTTAAAGCAAAGTTCTTTGCTATCTGGGCTGATGCTATGGCTTTTATCCTACCCATGAGAATCACCTGATCTTTGTCTTAGAAGATAATATTAATCATAATATAAAAATCACACATGATGCGTTGGATGGTCAAGAGTTCACTTACAGATCCATAGGCATTGGTACAACTCAAATCTGTTCACACACATTCTTCTTTTCATGACTCGGCTGGAAAAGTCACAGTACTCGTGCTGTTAGATAAATTGTCAGGGTCAAGAATGTCTGTGCGCTTCAGAGATGCCATTCGTATCAATATGCATGGCCAGAAGCATCTGAAAATTTAAACCTACAAAGGAAAACGACAGGTATATTGGAATGAAAATTTAAAATTTTCTGAAACAATAACCTGAAACTTAAAAGTTGTCACGATAATAGTGTGCATATATCTGGACCCTGCTGCTCCTTTCCTAAGACTCCATCCTATAGAAAGATAAGTTTTGTATCCCACCCATGCCATTAATTTGCCTTCTCAGATTCCCTCGACCTCACCTGTCTGCCAGCCCTGGCTGCTACCTTCTCTGACCTCCCAGCACCATTGGTTTTCCCAGCTCCCTGTGGAGGTGCAGCTTCTGACACACAAACCAGACTCCACTGAATCCATGGGGCCTCTAGTTCTCCCTGGACTGAGAGGAAAATCCCTCCATGTAGTGCACGAGCTCTGGCTCTCTCTTTTGCTATCCAAAGGGACCAGTTGACAGAACCACGAAACATGGACAAACTTTGATATTTGCAACCAGGGACCCAACTGACTGAAGGGACCCAACTGACCCAACTGACTCTCCTTCCCCACACGGGATGTCCCGATGCTGATGGCTCTGTTAGCCCGTCTGCAGGTCTCATCTAGTTAATGCTGGCTTGAAGCAATGGCTTTGTCACAGAGCTGCTTGCCTGGGCTTCCTGTGTTCTGTATCCTATTTCTCTCTTTCCTCACTCTTGATCAACTGGGGTTTTCCTCCTAATAAAGCATCAGCATAGACCTTGGTTCGCTTTTCAGGAGAAGCCTAGGTAGGACACACACAGGATGTGCACACGTGGATGGACTGGGCTGAGTTACATGTGACAGTGAGACTCTGGAAGCATCCTAATTGTCCACCGATATAAAGGCTGGCTATCGACATTTTGGTGCATCCAAATGATGGAATACTACTGTGCATCCTTTGAGAAGATCGTGGTCTATCTCTGTTAAATCATTTCTAAGCCGTATTGTTAAATGAAACAAAACAAGTAACAGTGCATAGAAATGTGGTCATGGCCTTGTTTTGTAAAGTGATATATGCATCTTGACCTTCTATTTTCTGCATATACAACTAAAATTCTGGACGGATACCTACTCTTGGGTTTGGGGGTTAAGAAGTTTTCACTCTCTAGGAGCACCTGGGTGACTCAGTCGGTTAGGCATCTGCCTTCGGCTCAGGTCATGATCTCAGGGTCTTGGGATCCAGTCTCACATCAGGTTGCCTGCTCAGAGAGGATCCTTCTTCTCCTTCTACCCCTGCTGCTCCCCCTGCTTGTGTGCTCTCTCTGTCAGATAAATAAATAAAACCTTTTAAAAAGAAAGGTTTCACTTTTGGATTGTGGGGTTAAAAAAGAGCATGGCAATTTTCAGTTTTTATAAAATTCTGTAAAGTTTAAATGCTTTTGCAGTAAGCATGGATAATTAAAATAACTAAAAATAAACAAATATGGAAACTGAAATAGTGATTATTTTTTGTGTACAAAAATTCTTAAAGAGGAGGAGGAGAAGCACTTTATAGGTGCCATTAAAAATTGAAACATACTATACATTTTTTCCAATTTTTCTATAGCAAGTTAATCAACTCTAAGACTACCTGAGATTAAAACTGTAAAATACTAAACCATCTTTGTTCTTTAGAATTCCTAAATCCAATTCCTAAAACTCATTTCATTGAAAAAACCAGAGTATATGAGAAGGTAGACTAGTTATATTTAATAATACACAAAAAAATAAGCAGATGCACAAGTAGACAATTTTGGTTTTGCTTTTGCTGTATTCCACAGAATGTAGGAGACCTTAATGGTAAGAAAGAAAAAAAGAAAAAAAAAGAGAAAATGGTAAAAATTTAAAAAAAAAGAAAAAAGAAAGGAAAAACTTAATTTTCTTAAATATCCATATAAGCATAAAGAAATGATAAGAAGAAATTCTGAATGTTATGTTGGTGTTGTTTTGCCTTTTAGTGATCATGGACTAAACCACAACATTCAACATAAAATTGGAACTTTTCATAAGGCTCCTGAAATCAGATAAGGTTAATAAATACACTATATTCAGCTATCCTGGGTTTATTATGCTTTGTATTACATAATCTGGTCACAGATATATGCTTTCATTTAAAATTTTGTGATTATCAAATACTCTATTTGGTAAACAAAAGGTAGTCAAATACCTGTTATGTTATAGGGAGGTTAAAACCTATGGGACAATTGACAGAAGAGAAAGCTCTCTATAGTCCTAGAGAATTTGTTCCTTTTTTTGTTCCCATCAAACTAGAGAAGCACAATGAAGTTAATGTATATGGACACACACACACACACACACACTTCTATGAAAAATATTCTAAAATGATAGTCTATCAAATTATTAGTTTTACATTTTATTAGATATATTTATGCTGAGTTACAAATTTGGTAATACTTATGCTTTTATTTTTATTAAGAACAATACATAATTATGATAGTTTCTCTTTAAAATTCAACTGGAAGCAGATTTTAGCATTTAGAAATGATACATGGTAGCATAATAAAATATAATAATAAATTAGTATCTGTGATTGATCATCTGTATTTATACAGGTACATGTATACAGGTGTACAGATATGCCTATGGTTATGCATATATAAGTGACTGCTTCGTGTCAAAATTTGCAAATAATATCTCATTTAACCCTCTCAAAAATTGTCCAACATTGGTAGTATCTTCAATCCCTATTTTTCAGGGAGGCTAACTGATACACAGATTGATCTTGTAAACAACGCTTTTTACAACTTAATGAAGTTTCATAAAGCTAATATTTGATGATCCCTGGTTTCAAATCTAATTCTGACTGATACCGCATCCAATACTTTCAACCAACAGACTCTACTTTTAATTGTATTTTTATTATTTAGATACAAATTATCAATTAACCTTGAAAGTAAGTAGATTGTTGGACACTTATTCTTCAATTTAGGCTAATGAAAACAGCAGACTTTTTAGTAATAGTAAGAACAATACGTCAACACTAACACTAATATTAATACAAATGACATGTAAACAGTAGGAACACACATTTTCCTCAACAATTGTCATATGTTAATTTAATTAATTCTCACATTAACCCATCCTTCTCCTATTTCATAGATGGGTAAACTATTGTAGTTCTTTGTAAGAAGATCCTGTTTATTGCTGTCTTCCCCGGGATGGAGACACACAGTGGAAGTCATGGGAAATCTGTGATTTGTCAAAACTGTTTACAGACTTAGCAGTTTTTGTAACTGAATTGAGATGATATACAGAATTCTTAAAAATATCTAAGACTTTTGTATAACCATATATATATGCTGTATATATTATATATATATTTTATATGTACAGCATATATATGTAAAATATATATATATACCTCTAAAATATATTTCCAGATATTTTATGTTCCTCTTCTGTTTACTCATGAAACTTTTCAGGAATTCTAAGAGATAAGTTTCATTCTTCTAAGAAGCCAAGTTCTGCAGGTCTTGCAGGAGCTTGTGTAACCCGTTTTCCAACTCCAGAGCCATTACTATAGCTTGTATAGTATATAGAGTATATATTTACTATATATAGTATTATTGTATAGTATTATAGTGTATATATATTATATATATATCAGTAGTGAGGTCTTAGCTAAAGAATTCCACTTGATGTCTATAATAACATTTGATCTGCAATATTATAATGACATTAAATACTAGAATATGCCATTTAAATCTTATCATGCTCATTGCAATCAATGCATCTTTGATAGTGATCAATAATGCAGTCCTCTTTAAGCAACTCAGAAATAAAGTACATTGATCATTCTACAGTATGGCATTATCTTTGAGAATTCCCTTACACATAAATCGAGCATTACAACATGTAATTCCCCTCAGCCCATCCTTCTGTATCCAAGCATGCATATCAAAGTAATGAAGTTAAGTGCAAGGTGGTATAAAATACAGCATCTATGAAAAAAGCCAAATTATGGCTGCTATGGGACTATCACTTGCAATTTGCTTATGCAAAAGTTAAGAAATTTAAATCAGAGTTTGGCTTGGATCAAAAGTGTGTTGGCCTCAGATAATTGCTCCCTATAAATAACTGTACTTCACTGGGATGTCTTCATTTACATAGGATATATTTAGGTTCTTCATTTAGTAATACCTTTCATATAATCAAGTGCTGGTCATCTGTGTAAAGAGGGACAATGTTAATCAAATGCTCTCCAATGACAAGGCATAAACAGCAGAGCAATTCATTTTGCAGAAGCAAGTGGAGAGGTAGGGAGTGTCCATCAATGTGCATAGTACTTGACAACCTCAAAAGTTTTCACCTTTAAAAAAAACGTTTCCACCTTTGACAAATGATTAGAATGATGCACTAATAGTTTTCATTTACAACAAGGGTTAAATAAACTATAAAAATAAAAGGTATGTGTGCACTTGTCATTACAGGGAGCTCATTTCATTTTCTTAGATTCCAAGCAAAACATTGTTTTTTGGACAGTTTGTTTTCAAAAAAAAAAAAAAATGATAACTGAAGTTTTTGGAGAATTATTAATAATCAACCCAAAACCTGAAATCCACATGCAGCACATTCCTCATTAAGGAATAAGAAGGTCACAAAACGTAAGTGTTCTCTACTGATGATAAGGTGACAATAATGAGATCCCAAAAGAGTCAGGATTCTGTATTGTTGGAGTACATAGCTTCTGCTTTCATCCATTGTCTTATCTGTAGTAACTAAACAAATCAGTTTGGAAGATTGGCTTTGAAAATCATATTTTCTGTTAAGCTCTTATCTTATGCATAAGTATTTCTTTGTAAATCTGGTTAGGGAAAAAGCATGGGAGCTGGTGGGAGGCAGACCTTCATTTTTAAATTCTGACTCAGCCACTGATAAGGTGTGTGTCATTGGGCAAATAGTTTAGCTTCTTTGGGTCTTTCTTTACTTAATTGTAAAAACAAATGAATACAACTCATCTTTTAGGGATTAAGAGTATCTAGTGTCAAACTGATGTGCAAACAGATGGTCTTTTTTAAAAAAAGGAAAGAAAAATAATACAACTTTTCTATCAGCATTACCTTCGCGAAATCATCAGGAAAGTGACACCCGCAGGAGGTACTCTTCAAAGACAGCAGTCTATCAGTTTTGGTTTCTATCAGTTTGGGAGCAAATCCTGAGAGAATTTAATAGCTCAGCAGATATATGCAATATTTGCAGTAGGGAATACGAGCTAAGAAAGCAAAGAGATTTAATTGGAATTTCCTGAAAGCCCGACAAATTGCATTTTTGTGGAAAACTTTTCATTTGAAGTGAAATGGTGGCCATCTACCTCTTAAACCCATGTCATAAACTTTGCAGTTTCATATGACATACTTCTAGTCACTTTGAATTAGTGGTGGACCTGTGTTGCTGTTATTTATGGCTCGTGTAGGCAGAGAACCATTAAGGTGTCAAAACCCAAGGGACTTAATATGACATAATGCCAGTCTTTTTCATTTAGCTTTGCAGTTATGTTGCATCTTGAGGATTTCTTGTGTAAATATAAACTGACAGAAACAATTTTTTGAAAGAATTTTCAAATTATCTACATGGGAAGATTAAAGCTCTTCCTAATGATGTTTCTTTCAGTCTCATTATTGAGTTTATATAAATTATATGGGAAAAAATGCACTGGAAGACATAAAAATGAGTAGTTGTTCAACCCAGCCCTTTGAAGACCTGGGTGATCTTATAGGTGAAGGGTCTAATTTTGGTTAGGGTAGAGCTCTTCTCTTTCCAGTGGAGGGAGTCTGCACAGACTTTGCATCAGAGCAACCAAGGTGGAAGGGATGACCCCTATCTTCTGTTGCAGAAAGAAGGACACAATTGGAGTTAATTGTAGGAAGACGTATGTGAATGTCGAAACTATAAAACCATCTCTGGCAGTCGGTGTTGTTGTTTTATGACGGTGAAGGATAAGAAATACTATTTTCCGAATGGTCTGCTAATGCCTCATTCCGCGATTGTTCAGTAGGAAAAAAAATGTGAAGTTCTGTATTTATTACTCAAAGTCATCAGTTTGCTTCAGACATTATGGACCTAGAGAAAATGAAGTGACTGATTTTGGTGTAAGTTGCTAGTTCCACTGAAGTACTCTACAAGATTCTTAATGAGATTTTCTTTTTATTCAGAGACACTACATATTATTTTCTTAAGAACAGTAGACTAGATTTGTGCAAATATGAATATTTTAATTTTCCAAATAGTGGTTCATTTTTGCGTGAGGATCATTTAGGTTCGTGTTATTGAAATAAAACAAGGACTAAGTAAATTTTTACTTTGGCCTATGTTAAAAAAATCATACATGTAGCTTTATAATACACATGTATTTATAACGTGTATAATTATGTATATATATATATATATATATATATATGGCATACTAAAATACGCTTTGCAGAACATCATTGTTCTATGACAGTTGTACCAAATGTGAGAATGCACGCATGTGTGCATTTGCATGTCATGTGTATGTGTGTGTGCATGTCTGTGTGGAGAGGGGTGGAGTTTGATACTTCAAGAATAGTAGGCCAGGGCAGCTGGGGTGGCTCAGCGGTTTAGCGCTGCCTTCAGCCCAGGGCATGATCCCAGACTCCCAGCCAGGATTGAGTCCCAGATTGGGCTCCCTGCATGGAGCCTGCTTCTCCCTCTGCCTGTGTCTCTGCCTCTCTCTCTGTGTCTCTCATGAATAAATAAATAAAATCTTAAAAAAAAAAAAGAATAGTAGGCCAGCTCCTTTAAATGTTATGTGAACTGAAACATCACAGCGAATGCGAACATTGTTTTTGCCAACGTATGAAAATAATGAAATCTTCGTTATTCATATGGGAATTATTCATTCAATTTTTAAAAATCACAAGAAAATTTCTCTTATCATACAGAGACTTTTACTTAACCTGAGTTATTATAATCCTTAATATCTGCTTGTAGGTGTCCACTGAATAAGATTTTAAAATTAATAAAGTGGATAACTGTATTGACAATATAAAATAAAGGTTATTTTTAACTTTAGCAGAACATAATCATGATTATATCTCTGACCATAAAAAAATTCATATACACAAACCAAATATAGATTAAACTGTGTCTTAGGTTTTCTGAAAAATCTTTTCTTTACATTAAACTGGAGAGTTCCAGGCACATATGGATAGTGTAGTAAGAAAGGAATACTTCTTTAACAGTTGAAAGATGAGTAAATTTTTAAGTAACTGTTTGTTTTTAATTTACACCCTAAATATAGTCTGAATTTGGCATAGTTAGTCAAATTGTGTGTGTATCCCTCAAAATGGTAGATATGTTATTTCAGATACCTTAATAACAACTTGGAAGTCAGCCCATTTTATGTGAAATGTTGCTATCCTTTGAGATGTTGAAAGAAAATCCAAACAAGCGATCAATGAAAGAAATAAGTCAGACATATTTTTAATTTATAATTGTGTAGATTAAATTCTGTAGTTAGATCATTCTATTATCTAACATGGAAACAGAAGAGCCACCTGCTGAAGAAATAAAAACGCGATTAATATAAAGCATAATAGTATTGCTAAATACAGATATGTAGGATCAAATATGAATCACCTTAGAATAATGCCTTGACATGTATTATAGGATCTGTTTATGAAGAAAATAAACATTTTACTTTACATGATTTTGGAAAGGCAATCTTGAATCGGGAAAGATTTCTCTTTGGATTCCATTTCTTATTTTATCCCAAAGGATTTTCATATTCTATTCAAAATTACTCCAAAGAAAGGAAATATATGAAATAATATAAACATTAATTTTTAATTTAAAACAAAGTAAGGCATTTATATTGGTAACGTAATTTGAGAAAGGCATGCATTGGGATCCAAACTGGACATTCTGCTAAAACCTCTAGCTGGAGATGTAAAGGGGAGTGTTGTTTATGCAAGAACATGAAATGGCTCTGAAAAATTATTGCAAAACTTTGCAAGAAGGAGACTTTGAGGTAAAAATACAAGCAAGTTTCCCTTTTTACTAGAATACTTAGCAGTGAGTTGAATGTTACTAGACAATGCATATGATTTCAAGTACTGATGCTACAGATTTTGGATGCGTGTTCTAGTCCACTGATTCTCATGGAGAGGGAGGATAAAAACTGATTATTTAAAGCTTGTGCTTATATCACTGTTGGGCAAGGACTCGTGATTTTTCTGGGGGCAACCTGATAATAGCCACCATTTATAGAGAACTTGTCATATACCATGAACTGTTTTTATTATTCATATTTTTCTCAGGTTTTTCTCAAAGCACCTTTGAATCACTCTTCTCCCCATTTTGGAGATTAAAAACCTAGGGCGAAGGGAAAATGAGGACTTTCTCAATTCATATAGCTAATTATGTACATAAACCTGAGAGCTTATGATGCTATGGTTCATGATCCTCACCCATGGTTTTGTTTGTTTGTTTTTTAAGACTTATTTATTTGAGAGAGAGAGAGTGTGTGTGTGAAAATGAGAGGGTGGGGTAGATGGGAGCAAATTTCAAGCAAACTGTCCACTGAATATGGAACCCAAAATGGGCCTTGATCTCAAGACCCAGACATCATGACCTGAGCTGAAACCAGGAGCTAGACGCTCAACCGACAGAGCCACCCCAGGTGTCCCCCCAACAGAGACTAATCTACATGATGGCCACCAGAGCTCACCAGTGATTTTCACATCCTCAAAGCCAAAGGTCATGTTCCCTCTCCTTTGCACTTGATCTCTGAGAACTGTACGGCAGTTCACTCCTTCCATGTTCTGACTTGATTCTGAGGCCCTTGTCTCCCTGGGTTTCCCTCAACCACTCTGTCACCTGTCTCCCTCACCTGTACTTCCTCATTCTTTTCATTTTCCTGACTCCTGAGCATCCTAAGTCTCTAGGAACAGACTTGGGGCACCTTCCACTTTGAGCTTTTCTCTATCCATCTACCCTACCAGGTCTTATGACTTCGAGCACCTTCTCTACATTGTTGCCTGCCATGATGATATTTCCATCCAGACATCTTCCCTGAACCCTTTTTCCCCATGGTGTTCATCCCTTCAGTAAAATGGCAATTCTAGGTCTTAATTCAGGAAACTTGGAGTCATTTTTGATTTCTACTTTTCTCTAAAACTGCACCTCTAAACTTAATCTCATCTTATTGGTTCTCACATAAAAATATATCCACAGTCTAACCACTTGTCTATAATTCTGGTCCAAACCACAATTATTTTCCACTGGTTACCGCCACAGCCTTCTAACCTGTCCTCTTATCTTTGATTTTGCCACACATCCCATGGTATGTTCTGAATGTTTGTGTCTTCCTAAAATTCGTATGTTGTAATCCTAATCTCCAAGGTCATAGTGTGAGGAGGTGAGGTCTTTGGGAGGCGATTAGGTCATGAGCGATTAGCATCCTTGGAAAAGAGACTCCCAGGATCTCTCTCAGCCCTTCCAGTACGTGAGGACACGGCGAGAAGATGGCTGTTTATGAACCAAGAAAGTCCTCACCAGGCACCAAATCTATACTTGATTTTTCAATTCCCAGCCTCCAGAACTGTGAGAAATAATTTCTTTTGTTTATAAACCATCTAGTCTCTGTTATTTTGTTATGGAAGCCCCCACAAAACTAAGATAACTGCCTTATCTGAAATATAGTTTGTCGTTGGCTACAGTGATGTTTTTTGGAAAAACTAGAACTAGTCAGATCAAGTTAGTCCTCCACACAAAGGCCTTCAGTACTTTTCTATCTCATTTAATGTAATACTTCATTCCTGACGATGGTCACCGAAGTCCTAGTAATCTAGAGTGAGTGCCTCTGTGACCACATCCTTGTCTACCTCACTGACTGTGTTGAAGTCATTTGGGACCCCCCCGCCCCCCGCTCCTGGGACTTATCAGGCCATGCCTCCCCTCAGCACCTGCACATTCCTGCTGCTGCTTCATTCTGACACCCTCCCCACTCAGCCCTCACTTCAGGTCCAATGGATCTGAAGCTACCTTAGCCAAGAGATTTCCCGGCATTTCCTGTTTTAAAACACAATCTTGTCTCTTCAGTGTCTCCATTGTTCTACTTCATTTTTCCCCTCTAGGTACTATTTAATACATGATGTCCTCCATACTTATTTTATTTCTGTGTTTAATTTCTATCTTCCCCCTCTGAAAGTTGTTTCTCTCTTTGTCTCTATCATTCTTTCTCTGTTTCCACACCCCTGCCCCCCAGTAGAAAACTCAACCTGCATGTACTATGAATCCAATAGTACCTTAATACATTTTGGGGAAAAATCCTTTGAATCTTTATATTTTTGACATTTTATTCAAAATTCATATCTTCCAATCTTCTTTAACTTATGTCATATTTAAAACAAGCTAAGCAATTTCTTGGAATTGTTGTGTCTTAAAAAAAGTTAGTATTGAGAAAACTTATGCAAAATAGATGTCACTCCCTATGAATTTGGGGAAGTATGTGTGTTGAAGCTAATTCTCCAATTCATTAAACTAAAACATTAGAAATGGAAGGATGAATGTGGTTGAGAATGCCATAAATTTTGAATGAATATATAATTTAGACAAATTTTAATTCTCCATTACCTCTATTCATAAAATGTCACTTGACAATGCAAAATAGTGTTTCCATTTTCCTTTGTAACATTCACTGGTGCCATTTTCTACATTCTCCTCTCCAGACGCCAAATCCTGTACTTATTGTGAAGGCATATCTAAAGGATTGTCTAATTCTCTGTGTGCAGCTTCTTGATCTCCGATTCTTTCCTTCACAAGCTTCTGGATGTTTACAGTGTACTAACAGAATCAAGCTGCTTTCAAGATTAACCACTGAGTCCACAAAGCCTGAAATGTCAGACTTCACATTTAGCTTTAATACATATGTAAATTCACAATTATACACATACTATATATTTGATTGTGTCATTCTCAATGTAGAGTTGCAATGCAATATTATGGTCTAAAAAAGTATTAAAACAATCTAGGGAAAATGTTGGGGAGGAATCTATTTTTGCTTCTATTCATATATTTGATCAATTTATTAAATGGGTGATTAAGTGTAAGAAATCTTTCTAGTCCTGGCAAGTTAGATAAGATCCTGCCATCGAGGAGCTTTCAGAAGAAGACATAGATAAATAAATATCCGGAGTACATGTTGTAATAATGGCAGGAAAATTAATTTTTGGGAACATAGGATATAACTAGTAATGGTGATTCAAGTTCAAGAAACTGTTAATGCCAGAGCTAAGGCTTGAAGGGTAAGTATCACCGTGTAAGTTCAAAAGTTTTCTTTAGTGAGACAAACAGGAGTATGAAGGTTTTTAGAAAGGAGAGAGCATGCTGTGTTGAGGATATTGCAAAGGATGAAAGGTGGTTGCAGTTTGATATCATAAGGAATGTGGGGACTAATGAGACGGGGGAGATCTGCAGGGGCCTGACCATGAAGGACTTTCTGTATTATAGGGTATTTGTGTTTATCCTGAAGGCGATGATGAATATTTCAGATATTTTGAGTACGTGGGTGACATGAATATATTTGCTATTCGAATAAATATTTTGGCAGCAACAGGTTGATAAGAGAGTGATATAAAAATAAATTTATACTGTGACCAGTTAGGAGAAACTTGTCATAACATAAGTAGTAACAAAAGAAAATCTGAGCCAAAGAAGTAGATTTAAGACCTATTGAAGAGGCATACTGATTCGGTCTCAGTGACAAATGTCCAGGGCAAGAGTAAATCAGTGGTCACCTAGCATGGGAGAAGGGTAGAGGGAAAATGGGGAGTGAGAGCAGATGGGAACAAGGTTTCTTTTTGGGATAATGAAAATGTTCTGATTCAGGATTATGAGGATGATTGTCCTCTCTGTAAGTATGCTAGAAAGCATTTAATTGCATATTTTAAAAGGGGGAGGCGGATTTCGAAGTTTGTTAATCTTGATAAAACTCTTTCTTAGTCTTAACACCATTTCTGCTTAGTCATATAGATGATTTCTGGTGCCATTCACTGGGGGTGGGGGTTGGGGGGGTGGAGATCTCCATTCAGAAGAGGAGCAGAAGGGAGGATTTGGAATTAGTGTTTTCTTAGATGAATGAGATAAGTCTGCCATCTGAAGATGCAGAGCCCAGTGTTTGGACTCATGAGGGTGGATGTTCAGATGAGTAAACATGACATTGCCATAGACCCGGCAATGCCACTTCTATGTATGTCGCCAAGAGAAGTGAAAATAAATATCCACATACAAACTTGTATAACAGATGTTTAAAGAACCATTATTCATAATAGCCTGAAAGTACAAATGACACAATAGGCCATCAGTGGATGAGGGGACAAACGAGTATGGCATATCCACATCAGAGAGTATTACTCAGCTTTAACATGGAATACCTTCCTTTGAGGCTTGATCAGAGAAGCCTGAGCCTTGTTCTTGCTCCCCTGGGGACTGGCTGGGCTACCCTGGTCACACTCTGTAGCCTCCTGGGTGTGGGAGTTAGACCAGACACTCACAGTTCCCTGAAGCCCAAGATCCTGGGATCCTTTCATTGTTTTTACAAAAAAAAGAAATTAAGTACTGCTACATGTTACAACATAGCTGAATGTTTGAAAATACTATGCTAACCAAAATAGCCAGTCACCAAATAAGACCATAGAGTATATGACTCCATTCTTTTTTTCTTCTTCTTCTTCTTCTTTTTTTTTTTTAAGAGAGGTGGGCAGGGAGGAAGGGAAAGAGAGAACCCCAAACAGACTCCATGCTCAGTGCAGAGCCCAGGGTGGAGTTCAATCCCGCAACCCTGAGATCATGACCTGAGCCGAAATCAAGAGTCAGAGCCATGGTGGATCCACCTGGGTGCTCTATATGTGAGTCCATTCTTCTAAAATGTCCAAAACAGGGAAATCTATGAGTCAGAAACTAGATTAGTGATTGTTTAATGTGGAATGTAGGGGTGGAGTGCATTCTCAATGAGGGGATAGAGGACAGATAGCTAAAGGGTATCAGGTTTCTGTTGGAGTTGATGAAAATAATTTAAAATTGTGGTGATGGCCATACTAATCTGCGTGTAATGTATATGTCAGCAAAGCTGTTAAAGAAAAACCCCAAAGAGGAGCATTCTATGAAGACCAGTACTGCTCAAACTGTCAAGGTCATGAAAAAACAAGACAATTCTGAAAACTGTCACAGCCAAGAGACCTCCTAAAAAGACACAATGCTAAATGTAATATTGTTACCTACATAGGGCCCAGGAACAGAGAAAAAGGATATTAGGTATAAAGGAAAACCTGAATAAAGTATGGGCACCAGTTATAAAAGTGTCAATATAGGTCTGTTTACCATGACAAATTTACAATACTAATTGAAGATATGAATAACAGGAGAACTGGGTACAAGGTATGTGGAAAGATTTCTGTTAACTACTGTCAACGTTTTTCTATAAATCTAAAACTGTTCTAAAATGGAAAGTTTACTTATAAAAAAGATCTTAAAAATTCTACTGCTTAAAATGTGATGTTAGAGTTATTCTTTAGAATTAAGTATTCCAGATCTGTTGTCATAAAAATTGCTTATGCCAATTAATTCCTTAGAATCCTCTTTGAGATTCTAAGAGTGCTAAAGAAATGGTTCATGCTCAAACCCATTATTAGTTTAAGCATTAATTAATTTTATGTAGTCAGGGTCCTTTCATTTGCATACAAAAAGAGAGATACGGGAGAGCGTAGCATTCAGAAATAAACTAGTAACTATAACCTCTGTGGTTGAACTAAGGCTTGGTCTACAAGCTACAAGCATGGAACTATGTCCTATGTTGGCTAGTTTAGCCAATCACCAAGACAAAAATGCTTTTTTAAACAAATGCTCTTTCTTTGGACAAATCATTATAAATATAATTAACATGGATCTTGAAAAATAATCACTGTGTAACTTTCTCTCAACAAATAGTTAGAAGCTGGTTTCTAGTAAATTTTAGTATTATTGTGTTATGTGTTGATCTATTTTAAATGTATTTACAGACAGAGCTGATATATATGTATGATATACATGTATCTATATATCAGATATAATTTGTGAATGCATTTACTCTCTCATTTACTCTTCAAATAAGTTGAAAAATAAGATACCCTTGACTTGGAAAGTAGGGTTTAAAAGCAGAAGGTAATTACTCCAAAAAGGGACCAAGTCCAGGAAAGGAAGAATTGAAAGTGCTAGGGTCAAAAGTCCATTTTTTCATACTGAGCTATTACAATTTCTAAGAGTAGCAAGTGTAATCCACCAAAGGAGAAAAGCACCACGATTTACAGCAGAGTCTTGTGAGAGCCAGCAGCTGGAACAAAATGGCAAGCCCCGATTTGGGAATTGGCGTCAGGAGGCTGGTCACAGGCTTAGTGAACCAAACCAGAGTGCCAGTCCTGTCAAAACCTCAAAGATAAGTCTGGCAGAAGGGCACTGGCTGATTTAGAGATGGATTAGGAAGCCAACTGCATCAGCCCACAGACAAGATTACCCATATCTGGACCCACACGCTCCTTGGTGGCTGTCAACAGTAAGACAGGAAGGAAGGCATAAAGAAATGAAAAATTAAAGGTCTTCTTTTACATCTTCCCACATTTGAAAGTAAGGACTCTATTTCTTGCACAGATCAAAGAAAAGACTCTGAAAATGAGCTGGAACTTCAGCATATGTGCTAGTTTTTCTACAAGACTGTCTGTAGGCTAAGGCACAGAAGAATGTTACTTAGTGGCCACGTGTAAGTTTCAACTCTGGCAACCATTTGACACTGGCAAAATTCCTCCTGGAAGAACAGAAATGAGGAGGACAGTGTGGAATATAATGTTCTTTCTGGCTGAGAAAATTTATAACAGATTCTCTATCAATTTGTGCACGTACGCAAATGAGGCCAAGTGCGTATGTTAGCTGGAACCTTGCCACTTTGATTGATCAAGATGATTGATAAAATTCCCATCGTGTAGTGGGAAAAACTCAGCTACAA
Source organism: Canis lupus baileyi (assembly GCF_048164855.1). Classification (NCBI taxonomy): domain Eukaryota; kingdom Metazoa; phylum Chordata; class Mammalia; order Carnivora; family Canidae; genus Canis; species Canis lupus. Next base: position 2,702,371 of record NC_132852.1, on the reverse strand, counting down.
ATATGCTTTAAATATGTGATGTAAATATCAATTTTCTATGGCTAAATCCCTCATTGGAGCACAATTTCAATTCAAGTTCTGAGCTGCCCCCATGGCACAAGCATGTGTATTTCTCCTCTGAGCTTCAGCACGTGACATGATCTTATCCTAGCATTTCAAACACCGTGCTGCAGTCTTCTACTTACCTGTCTCTCCAGCTTGAACATCAAGCAGGGGCCATCCTTTTTTCAGCTTTGAACTGCAAGCTCCTAAAATAGTGCTTGGTATATAGTAGAAGCCCAATAAATATTGGTTGATTTTCCAAATCCAGGATATAACTGGCAGCCAAAATTGATCAATGGCCCAACTATGTAGTTGATGGGAATTTTAGCTTAAAATTATCCATCCTTCCAACTTATTTTGCAGGTTGCACGTGTATTTTATTGGTTGATTCAAATTCTCTGTGAAAGCAAAAGGAATATAAAATATAAGAGACATAATAATACATCTTGTGTGTGTATACAGATGTGCAAACTTCGGCTATGTAATGTCTCCATCAAGGAAACGACTAGCACATTAATCAGTGTTTACTTAATTCTGAAGACTTTTATTTAGTCTTTATCAAATGTAATGATGACAAGAATGATTACCAAAATCTGTAGCCAAACAAGGTCTGTGTAATAATTTGTTACATTTCCTTCCCAGAAGGAATGATTATTATTAGTAACAAATTTAATATGTTAATAGTGCTGTTTGTGACAGAATCATTCCTATCTATAATTGTAAGAATTTCCAATATCTCATCACACTTATATCTTAAATATGCATGGAAAATCCTAGGTATTATATGTATTTTTTTTTTAAATGCCTTAGGTCTGATTCTACTAATTAAGCTCTATGGCTTCCCAAGTTGATTTGGGAAATGCAAAGCTAAATAAAACCAATAAGCTGTGTATACTATTAAGTAAATGCAATACTAGCATATCTTTTCTAAAGTTTTAAAGGCTAGTTTGAAAAATCATAGTATCAAAAAACTTTTATTTTTCAACGGATTTGCCTGAGAAGTTGATTAGAATATCAGTGAGATAATTTGTCAATAATATCAATATTTACAATTGCAATATTAATGTTTCTAATAATATCTGTTAGTATTGTTATTATTGAGTCTTTTAGAGTCCAGGCCCCAAACAAATGTACGCTATTTCTTTTTGGTCCTCAGAAAGACTTTATGTGTGTGTGAGTTGTTTAGAAGGGATGCCTATTATATGGAGATACAGAAAAAGCAATCTGTGTGCATTTAATTTTGTGCACCGCCCTTATGGCTGCTTATCGAATTGCAAGGAGGTCTCAGCAGGCAGTCCTGACCTTGGAGCAGCAAAGAGTGCTGATTGAAGCGATTATGAGCAAAAAAGATGGCATTCTGCTGAGTACATAAGAATCCAAAATAAAAGGAGTGGGTGAAAGCTTTAGCATCCATATTCAGATCTGTTAATTTCCTTTGGGGATGGCCTGAGTCCTTCCCATTGATCTTTTCTGTGATAAGTGATTCAATCAAAGGCCTATCCACTGATGCTTGGGGACATTTAGTAAACATAAACATGGAGTCCAAGAATGCTACTTTTGTAGGAAATACAACCTTAGAGGACTGATTGAAATTACCAGGTGGCTACAATTAATGTCTTTTCTTCTTTCTCTCTCTCTTTCTTTTTTTAAGCACCATATACAGTAGAGCATAATTCATATTTGCTAGAAAAAACAGAATTTGTAAAACAATGTCAAGGATTGCACAAACACTACATGGGCTCATTTTTCTCTAATGGACATATTAACAAAAAGAAACATTTTGCATGCATACAGCTGAGCACAATGTGCATGCTAAGATCACCCTTCCCAAATGCATCCCAAGCCTTGGAGATGGGTGGCTCCTTTTCACTGGGCCTTGATGGTTGACGAAGATTTGGATCTGCAAAGATGGAGATGGTTTGTCTCCTCCCTTTTTTATCTTTTCTGTTCCAATCAGTCAAAATGCAGTGTCGGGAAAGAATCTTGAAAACAACCCAGAGTTCAATGTCTTCATCTTTTCCAATGTACATATTTTAATAAGTTATTAATTTCTAAGCCTCAGGAGTATTTCTCGAGTATAGATCTTAGCACAAGTGATAGGTCACACATGATATAGTTTGGTTGGGGAGATATTATCATAATCCCTAGAATCACAATATGCAGGGATTTGCCTTTTCCATCTTTCCTCAGTGTAGTGGTGTGGGGTATTCTTACCTGGGGAAGCAGACTCAGGTATGCTTATTAATTTCTTTGACTCTCAGTCCCAACATCCTTGTGGATTAATGTTCTACTTAGCCCTAGGATGGCAAATTAACATCGCCTCTCTTAACTTGGTTCAACTGGTCAAAGGTTTCCAAACTACAGTGTTAACATCTACTACTCAGGTATCTCTGAACACAAAGGAGAGGGGAGTATGGCTGGTGGGGCTGGTGGTCCTGTTCTCTCTTCCTGGTGCTCATTTGCTAGCCCTGGACTACATAGTTTTTTGGGTTTATTCCTACCCTACATTTCTGCTCTTCTCTTAGTGACACTTTAAGCATTGCAGAAAAAGCTTTGAGTTTGGAGCTATGGTTACTTTGAGGAAGTTGCTTTCTGAAATTCAATGACCCTATTGCAGCTATTAATTTCTTCTTCTCAAGGTTGTTATGAGGAAAAAATGATAACTGATTAGGAAAAGCACAGAGAATAGTCGGTGTCTACAAGGTGTTCAGAAGTGTCTGATCTCTTCCTTCCTTACTAGAAGTCCTGTGGACTCTAGGTGCTACCGGCCACCGAGGAGTGGAGCTCCGCCAGGGCTGGTCAGCGTGCAGCTGACCCACTTCCCTGCTACTGAATCGGTTGCCATGTTGTTGCCCGTTGTGTTAACTATAGGGAAGTACGTGGTGACTTTTCAGCGAGCCTTTTTCCTAAGTTTTCCATTGCACTTGGCAACTCACACAAGGTTAACAAAAAGTAGTTCAGGAGATAAACATCGTTAGAACTTGGCCTGTATTAAAAGTTCTAGAGTTTGAAAAAGAAAAAAAAATAAATTATATGAAGAAAAGAGATTAATTAAAGCTGTAATCATTTGTATGAACTGCTTTGCCTTTTGATGGTGGACCAACGGAGAGACACAGGTGCCATTAGTGATGGTTTGGGGTCAGGGTTGGAGGGGTCAGAGACCCATAGGGATAAATGAAAAGGCTATGGCACAGGTATAGGGAGCCACAGAGCGGCCCTAAAAAACCCACGACTGTCAGGTACCCCATAGGCTCTCAGTGAGTCCCCGGGAGCTTCTTTCAGAGCATATGGATGGCACGCTGATGGAAGAGGTGGATGCCGAGTCTCTGTGGATGGCAGCAGCGGCAAAGCCTAGATTTTTCTGAACGCAGGGTGAGAAGGGCTTTTAAGTTCTGCAAGTCCTCTTTTACACTTGCACACACTGAAGACTTTTGATCTCAAGGTCTTTGTCAGAAGGTGACAATCATGAGAAATGAGTGAGATGAGTTCTTAGCCCAGAGATGCTTGTGCTACGTCGAGAATTCCGGGGGCACGTTCTCTAGCATGCACAGATCAACTCCACTGATGAGATTTTTAAGGATATTTGATTTTTAAAAACTTACCTCATTGTTTATGCTTTCCCATGGAATGTCAAAAAACGTCGAGGCCAGTAAATTGAGTAAGCAATATTTAAGCACCAGAAATGGTATTGATCTTTGAATCTATGAGAACTAAGAATGCTGAAATCTGTTTCTGTGAAGTTTCATGCACAAATATGTGAAGGGAGTAGAAGAAGTTCCTGTTGGCAGAAATATTAAGCAGAAAATGGTTATTTACCCCATTTCTTGAAGCTCACACTTGTTCATGTCATGCTCATTCTTTGGCAAGCAGAGGCAGCACCCTGCAAGGACACAATTGAATTTCTTAGCTTTCAGGATTTTTTTTTTTGGTGCTTTCAGAGTGTCATACTCAATGTCAGGGGCCAAGTTTTGATTGTTTGTGGGTTTTTTTTTTTTTTATTGTTGTTTAGCAGGACCAGAGGTGAGGAGTAAAATGTGTAAAATGTTGAACTAAAGCAATGTGATCTTGGACATAATTATAAAGTATGTTTCCTTACTCGTCCAAATTCATTGCAGGTGTTGCTTTATTTTTTTGCCTTCTACCAACATTTCAACAAGTGTAGAGGTGAATGAGCAGCTAAGCAGGTGGGGGGTGAAGTCTTGTGTTTCGGTTAAAAGGAAGTTCACGTTTTGGGAATGGATCACAAGTAAGTTTTCTTCTCGGAACCTGATAAAGAAAAGAGAAGCAGAAGCAGTCATAGATTAGGAGGTCGGAAACTGAAGCAGGGGGTAGAAGGGGGAGGTCGGAAACCAGAAGGAGGCAGGCAAGAGGCCAGTGCCAGGGGCCCAAGAACACAGAGTTGGAGTATTCAGAACGCCTATTTAGGTGAAAGCAATTGCTAGAAACAGTTTCTCATGGATTATCGACATTTGTCAAAGATGCCGTCATTTGGAAAATAAAGTTTATGAGTGATGTGCGCTTAAAGCTTGGGTGGTAGGCCCTGGGGACAAAGGGGAGGCTGATGTTGGAGACAGAGGTAGAAGAGCAAGAGGCGTCACATTCAAAGGCAACCCTGGGCTTGGGCCGCAGGGTTCAGCCGGTTAACGCTGAGCTCTGGAGGGAGATCTGCTCGTGTGTTGCTGGTTTGAACCCGGGCCCACAGCGGGGACGTGGAGAAGTTCCTTTGGAGAGTAAAGGCCTAGGTCTGCGGTGGACCTACGGCTGGCGCAGTTTTGCACTGGCCTGTTTCAATGCACCCAAAGGCAGGCTGATGATTTATGAACTTGGGCTCACCTGCTCCCCCCCGCCACCCCGGGCAGGGGAGGGGGCTACAAAGCAGGTGCTTTGTGCGGTTCAAGTGCCCTGTCCACTTGTTGGAAGTGCCTCCACCAGGAGATTTTCTTGCGTCCTCTTTCCGTTCTTTGAGCAACACTCAATGGTCAGGGGACCTAGACTGGCACTCATCGATCTATTTTTCTGTCTCCCTCGCTCCCTTGGGTAGTCTTCCAGGCACAATTGCGCTTATCGCTCTATTTCCATGAGTAATTACGTTAGCACACGACTGGCACAGATTGACACGCCAACACTACCTGCTCAGTGAATTCAAGAGTGAACCTAGTGGGGTTCCTCCCTCCCCATGAGATCTTACAGGATTGGAGAAAGGTGGGGGGACCGCACCAGAGCAAACTTTTAAAGACTGCGCATAGTTGCCTGCTGTCCTTGCTTGAGAACTACCTTGCCCTGATTTACACACATTTTTCACTCATTGTCTCCACCAGCAAAGCCACTCCCCACCACGCTGTCACCTCGTCCACCTTGCCTCTCCTGCTGTTAGCCCCGGGGTCAGGGAGGCCAACCTGCTGCCTCCATGGCCAGTGCCTAGCGAGGCATCTTCCAACCCCTCTCTTCTCAGCTGAGACATACGGTCATGAGGATCTGTTGGAAGTGACAATGTCCATGGAAGCCTCACCAGTGAACAGGTGTTCCAACCGAGAGCCCCGGTTCCCTGCATCTATCCCCGTGGACCCTGGTTCTTTACTTTGTGTCCTGTGGCACATGCAGGGATGGCCTTCACAGAAAAGGTGAAAGGAAAGAAAAAAAAAAAAAACAATCTGTGATCCCCTGGTCTCCTTTCTGGATTCATGGGGATGGACTTGGCAAAGCAGCGTGAAGACTTTCATGTTGCTATTTCAAGGTGGAGACTGTGATTTCTTTGCTTCGGGATAGGAAGGTAGAGACGGAGAGCTGAGCAAACAGCTGTAAAATTTCAAAGCATCATTTAGTAATGACTGCCTTTTAAGAGTAAGAACAAAAGCGGAGTATACTGCTTGCACCGCATACTAATCAACATTTATTCATAAAGTTCAAGTTCAAACCTCACTGTGTCTAAATATTTTCATTATTTATTACACTTAGCATATGCATGATTCATGTTACCTGTCTGCCTCATTCAAGAGTGCTAGTCCTGTGGAATAGCACTTCAGGGAAATTTGGACCCATCTCTGCCCCTGTCTTGTGGTAAGAATCCCATCCCAGCCAAGGCGTGTCAGCCAGCAAGACGCTGAACTAGTACACGTATGACTGCCCATAAAACGTGGAGATGGTGCAATGCTAGGATGGATTAATTAATATCTTAGAGGCAGAAGGTAAGGGAAATTAGTCTTCGTGTTATAATTTGAAAAATGAGTCATGGTAGTTAATTAACCTATCTAATACCTCAAGGTAAATGAATGCCTGAATCAATTCACAATTAACAATTTAAATAACCCTGCTTTTAAAGTAGCCTTATTATACCTGCATTGAAAATTGGAAACCTGAAACCCTGATGGCCCATCTATGCTTGCTTGATACTTGAAAATGTTTCACAGTCTAAACTGTGAACTCCTCTAAAGGCAGGTACCCTCTTCTCTCCTGTTTTCATCCTGCTTGGGGTGAGGCAGGATGCTTTAGACCTAGGAGGCCCTTCATGATGTTTCAAAAACTAAACTAGATTTTCCTTGTTGGTGCTCGTAGTTACGGAAATTTCCCAAAAAAGAGAAAAAGATGTGGCATGGGAAGCAACCAGCGTGTAGTGACGTCACACTGGGCCCTGACTCAGCGTACAAACGTTTGCAGGCCTGGATCCTGCCTGAGATCTTGCAATGTGGAGAACTACTTTGCAGCCACAGTGCTGGCAGGGTCCACCAGCATGGCAGGTGGGGAGGATTTTGTAAATATTAACTAAAAAAATGTTAACTAAATGGACAAAAATCAAAGGAAAACCCACTTTGGCAGATAAAAGAAAATAACAGTTACATTAACTGTTGAATGTAAGTTTGTATATACCTATTAGAATTTTATCACCCAAGGTTGCCCGGATCCGTTGGTTAAGCAACCTACTCTTTGATTCCGACTCAGATCATGAGCTCAGGATTCTGAGATCCAGTCCTGGGTTGGGCTCTGAGCCTGATGTGGAGCCTGTTTATGATTCTCTTCCTCTCTCTCAGTCTCTCTCTCCCTCCACTCCTCTCCTACCCCAGAAAATTATCACTAGGTAAATCAGGTTACTCGTGTACAATCTGGATTACACAAATTGTGTTTGGAGAATTCCAAATTCTATCTCCTGGCTTGGCCACCCTGCTATTTCTAACTTGTCTATCATAGGCTTCTTAATTCTAGCAGAGAGACAATCCTGACTTCGCTACCCACCCCACTTCCAGAATGAAACTGGTTTTCACTCTTGCTTAATTCACCTTAGTTAATGGTGTCCCCATGTGTCCAGCTTCTCCAGGTAGTAATCTCAGAGTCTTTCTAGACTGTTTGCTTTCTGCATTATCCTGCCTCAGGGTCAGCCTGTGTCCAGTCTCATCAAAGCGATTCCAAGAGACATTTCGGGACAGCCTCTCCCTTCCTGCCCTCCATCATGATTGTAATTCAGTCTTGGGTTCTCTCTCTTGTGCTCATGAGTAAGTGCCCATCTGTGCTCCTTGACTTGAACCCCACTGTGTCTGCTTCATTCTGTTCACTGCTTTTGGAGTTATCTCCTTAAAAAAACAAGTGATTCCTACTTTCCTAATTATCTATAGTCAAAGTCAATCTTTTTTGGCATATAAAGAATTTCATAATGTGTTCCCTAAATATTTTCCCCCTTTTTGCATCACCTTGCTCCTTTCCCACCATTCTCTACCCCTGAGCCATTCTGGTCTTGCTCTGCCTACCCTAACCTGACTTCATCCTTCCCTCTTTGTCCTCAGAATGCCCTTATCCTCACCTATGTATGGATCTTACACAACTTAGCTCTTCTGTAAAAATGTCCATGAATCTAGAGGCACTTTCCTTCTCACTTTTCTTTGCACTTATTCCATACTGTAGTGTGGACTGATACCTATATTGCTTATATCCCTTAATGTATTTGCATCTCACCACAGTTAATATTAGTATCAGGTAAAATTCTTACCTATTTTTCAATTCTCGATATTAGGGGTGCCTGGGTGGCACAGTCAGTGAAGTGTCTGACTCTTGGTTTCAGCCAGGTCGTGATCTCATGCTGTGAGACTGAGCAGCTGTCCAGCTCCATGATCAAAACAGAGGCAGCTTGGGATTCTCTCTCTCCCTCTGCCCCTCCTGATAGTGATTCTCTCTCTCTGTCTGAAGTAGATAAAGAAATCTTTAAAAAAAATTTCTCATGTGCCTAGTATATAATGCGCACCCAGAGATACTTCTTTTCCTACCTTCCAAACATCGTTTCTTCCCTCTCTTTACCACAGATATTTACTATTCTCTGATAATATAGATTTGAATTTGACCTGCTAACATATCCTTGTTTTATCTGTATAAAATAGATGTTTGTAAAAGTAGCCCCTGCTTTATGACATTTGCATAAACAAGAAATGAAAATAATGGATTTGAAAATCTCTAGGGTTCAAATTTAAGAATCATGTGGTTGGGGGTGGCACCTACTGGCCATGCTTGATATTGCATCCCAGAGCTATTGTTTTCACAAAAAAACAAGGACCAGAGAGGTACTCTTCTGGACTCTAAGGTCCTGGAGAAAAATCATGACTCCTATGGGGTGGAGGGGTCTAAAGCAAGGAAGTCCCTACAGGGTTCTTAAATGCCAGACGTCAATCCAAGGAATATTCATGTGTGTACATGCCACCTTGCGGGCACACAGAGCCAGCCAACACGCCCAACTTGGAATTGATCAGAAGGTCCCTTTTAGTCAGTTGGCATATCCTTTTATGGGATTGTATGTTAGTTAAGTCAACCAACAGAAGTCAGTGTGGATCAAGAGTTACCTTAAATATTTATGAAGACTTGCCTTTCTTCCAGTAGATATTGATTGAGTGCTTACTATCCCAAAATCACACCCTACTCAGTATCAACTACACAGTAAGGATCCACCATAAATATTTAACATCTTTCCTTTTGATGATCGTGTACTCCATTTGGAATTTAACAGTTGGTTCACCATAATCACTTATCTACTGTGGATAGCTAAATTTAGTGGGTTTCAATTCTACTCTTGTAATGAGGAATATAGAAAAAAAAAACTCACATACATATTTAAATCCAATAGGATTACAAAGTATTATACACTTTCCATCTGAAATCTGCTCATATAAACCTAGTGAAGTGAATTGGATCAGCTTGAGAGTTTTTTTTTTTTTTTTATTGAAGCATAATTAACATACAGTGTTATGTTCATTTTAGGTATACAATATAATGATTCAACAATTCTAGACATTACTCAGTGCTCACCATGATAAGTGTCCTCTTAATCCCCTTCACCTGTTCCCCCATCATCCTCATCACGTCCCCTCTGACATCCACCAGATTGTTCTCTACGCTTAAGAGTCTGTTTTTACATTTGTGCCCTTTTGCCGTTGTTCATTTGTTTCTTTTTTTTTTTTTTAAAGATTTTATTTATTTATTCATGATAGTCACACAGAGAGAGACAGAGAGGCAGAGACACAGGCAGAGGGAGAAGCAGGCTCCATGCACCGGGAGCCCGATGTGGGATTCGATCCTGGGTCTCCAGGATCACGCCCTGGGCCAAAGGCAGGCGCCAAACCGCTGCACCACCCAGGGATCCCTGTTCATTTGTTTCTTAAAGTCCATTGTGAGTACAACCATATGGTATATTGTGTTTCCCTGAGTATTTCACTTAGCATTATACCCTCTAGCTCCATCCATGTTGTTGCAAATGGCAGGATCTCATTGTTTTTTGATAGTTGAGGAATATTCCACTGTATATATTTCACATCTTCTTTATCCATCTATCAATGGACATTTGAATTGCTTCCATATCTTGGCTATTGTAATTTATGCTTAAATAGGCTTAGGGATGCATAAATCTTTTCAATTCACTGTTTTTTTATTTGGGTATTGAATTTGCTGGGTCAGATAGTATTTCTATTTTTAATTTTTTGAGGAACCTACATAGTGTTTTCCATAGTGGCTGCGCCAATTTACATCCTCACCAATGGTGGTGCGTGAGGGTTCCCTTTTCTCCACATCCTCACCAATGCTAGTAATTTCTTATATTTTTGATTGTAGCTATTCTAACAGGTGTGAATTGAGATGTCACTGTAGTTTTGATTTGTATTTCCCTGATGACGAATGATGTTGAGTATCTTCTCATGTCTCTGTTGATCATCTGGACATCTTTGGAAAAATGTCTATCCAAGCTGTCTGCCTATTTTTTAAACAGATTGTTTAATTTTTTTGGTGTTGAGTTATATAAGGTCTTTATATATTTGGGATGTTAACTCCTGGATATTAATCAAATCAACTCAATAAATTTTAAGGAATGGTTACTAAGACTGGCCAGGAATTACTTTACTATATTTGACACATACTATATACTCAATAAATCATAACTATTAATATTTTTACTCCAAGCAGAACACAAATACTTTCCATAAAGTGTAGATACCTTCACTCCTCACTGCTATTTCTGGCACATTTCCCTCCACCTGTGTAAGTTCCCCAAACTTCTTTACATGAATAATTTCCAATTTTTCTTTATGGCCACATCGTTTCTTCTCTAAAACCATCTTTGATGTCCATAGCAAAATTTAACTGCCACCTTTTTTGTTGTTGTTGTTCTTAATGCTTTAAACTTGTCCCCACTATAGCACATAGTTTTATAATCCCAGTTGTGTCTTACTGTGCCCATCTCCTCCTGTGCTCTGGGCACTAGGACTCTCCCCAGGCACTGGAGCAGGGCCACTCATTGTTGGCTGCTAATCGTATCACCCATCTCCAGCACCTCACTGCATGGTCCCTGGCACATGCCAAGTGTTCCACACATGTTTGCTGATGTATTGAAATTTAATTAAGACACAATGCAAGCAGTGACATAGGCCAAGCCAGTTAGCAGAGCAGTAAAGGCTTTTGAAGAGAGAGAAATTAGAGGCTGAGTGTGGTAACATGTAAAATTGTTTCTGGAGAGTATTATTTTCTTCTGGACCTATCTGACCAGCAGAAGTTTACAGGTGGGTTAGATCTCAAAGGGCCTGGCCCTTGGGGGTGAGTTCTTCTGCTTGTGTAAGCTGCTTCGGTTTACTCTCCCATCTGCTCACCTCTGTGGGTGGGCCACAGTGACACCTTGTCTTTGTGTGTATGGGGCAGGGAGGTGAGGTTGGTACTCAGTGGAGTGCCTGTTATTGTGATATCTCCCCAAAACATCATGGATTAGACCGGAGTCCCAACGCCACAAGGCAGGCATCTATTTTCGAATGTGTTGTGAATGTTTCTTAACCATTTCATTGAAGTTTGAAAGAATCAGGGTGTCATCATTGGATAACCTTTCTGATGAAAGTGAAAGTGTAGCATAACAACATAGCTATGGAGTCAGGCAGACCTTGGTTTAAATCCTATACTGGATGATCTTTAGGAAAAGTTGCTTAAATCCTTCAAGACTCTGTTTCTTCAACCATACAAAATAAGTATCAAATGTACAGAGTGTTGACCTAAGTGAAATAAGATGATACATGTAAAATGCTTGCTTGGTATACAGTAGGCACTTCCCATTGTCATTTTGTCATTTGTGGGTTCTCAATAAAAGACCTGTTTTTCTTTTTTTTTTTTTTTTTTAAGAACTGTTTTTCTAAACTCTTATTAAGGATGCTATTTATAAGCTCGTTGCAACAGTTGAGGAACATCTAGAATGATGATGTAACAGTGTGAACCAAAATGAAATGCCTCAAACGGAGCTCAGATGTTCCAGTCAGAACTACCGTCTGCTTCTGTGCTCCTGCTCTTTCTGTCAGGTGTGCAAAATGAAAAGACATCTGCAAATAGGTGGATTTTTCAGATTTCAGATTCTTTGTCCATTGACTAGCTGATGTTTTAACGAAGTTTTGACAGTTTCTCTTTATTCACAGGCATAGGTAAAATGGAGAAAAAAAACAACCCTCCCACTTTCTGACTTCACATGTTTGGGGTTGAAGTAAAGGGCATATCATCATGTTATTCACCAGCTGCCTAGTGTAGCCGTGAAAATGAAGGGCCTCTCAATGCCTTCTTGATTAGCTGCTCTTACTCTTCACACTGCAAATAACTTCTGGGGAACATAACAAGTTCACTGAAAGTTCAATAGACTCAGTTCTAGAGAGGTCTTTTTGATATTTATTTTTTACAGAATTTCTCCACCCATTTAATTTCTATTCCTCCCCTGACCTTCTTTATCCCATATTCACCTTAGAATACACTCAGCTCTCAGCAGTGGCCAGATATTCCATTCCTTAGAATGCAAGGATTCTGATTACGTCAAGATAGAAGGTCGTGGTACAAAGTTGCCTTTAGCAGTAATGACACTGTCCTCTGTGACCTCTCAGCAATATGTAATTATCATTATCAAGTCAAAGATTGATCTATCCATCTATTGACCTATCAATCTGTCATCTATCCATTATATTTCTACAGTCTATTTATTTCTCATCTATCCATCTATCATCTATCAATCAATTTATTATCAATCATCTATCTATAATCTGCCTGTCATCTATCATCTATAATCTATGCTCATGTATGTAGCTTTCTATCATCTATCTATCATCTATCTATCATGTTTCTATCATCCATCAATCAATTTATCACCTATCCATCATCCATCTCTATCATCTATCATCTTTTGATCAATCTATCACCTACCATCTATCTGTATATCTATCCATCTCTCTACTTTGTAATGACCTACTTACGTTCCTTCTTTACCCTTGAGATGCTAATCTGCTTGTAGTAAGTTGTCATGAGCAGTAGCTTTCAGATTCTTGTATCTTGAAAATCCAACACAAAAATTGTCCACAAATAATGATTTGAAATGATAAGTGTTTCCATAAAAATATAAATTCAGTTCTTTTACAATGATTTATGGTTAAGTGCTAGTCTTTCAGTGGCCGGCCGTCGAGTATCTATAATGTGTATGGGATTTTGTAGATGCTCTAGAAAGGGGCATAAGAACAAGAGTGGCAATAGTATCTCACAATTTCTTTCTGTTCCAAGTTTGATTCAGGTGAATGCAGTAGCATAGGACTCTAAATTGGAAGGACCCTTTCTCTTTCACAGTCTCATTGGTGGGAGAAATTGGTGGAGTTACATTTGTTAGGACTGGCTTGGGGTCTGTGTTGAGCTGAGTTTCTAGAAGGTAGATTTTCAGCCCTGGTGGTTCCCTGGATGAGGAATAACATGCACAAATATACGTCACAATCCTTCAGTGTGATCCATGCCACACAGGACATACGTAGCTTCATTATGGAGTATGGAAAGATTCACTAAAAGATATGTTCATAACTACATCATCTTTATGAGTTTTCATTCTATGTCAGGAGGCCTCTGAATAGGGCAATAGTGATGTTGCTAGATCTGGGCTCTGAGCTGATCAAGTTTTTAGAACACCTTAAGTACCAGATAGTAGATGTTCAACAAACGTTTATTATTATCCTGAGCCAGGTTCTCTTCAAGTATTTTCAAAATGTGATCTCAGTAGAGCTCCACAAAACCCTGCTAGGCAAGCCTCTTCATCTCATTTTAAGAGTGAGGACACTGAGGCACAGAGTATCAGTAACTTACCATGAACAAGGTAAGTAGTGGGGTTAGGATTTTAAGGCACAGTAACTTGACTGCTGTGCACCTTAACTCTCACCACCATATATTGCCAAGCCCATGCCAGTTAGTCCACACAACAGTCCTGGCTTTAAAGAAGGAGGCTCCCAGTGAGAGGTTTTGAAGGAAAGATGGGAGACGGGATACTCTAGAATTTCTTGCACAATTCAGAGGAGCAGGAAACAGTAGAGATAATAAAGAGCATCTGATTTTGACTGGAAGAAAGTTACATGTCAAGTTACCTGCCTTGGCCTCTATACTTGCTCATAATGCCATCAAGGGACTGTGGGAATATCATTATATTCTTCTACATTCAGGCTAACAATTGGGCATAAGCCTATTTATGTATTTGCTTATTTATTTTGTACATGCCTACAGGACAAGCTAGCAAATTTGTTGACATAATTTTCATTGAAGTTAACAAAAGTACAGTGTGTAGGGAATACATTGTGCACATAATGATATTGCCCTAGCATGTGAACTATGAAGTGACAATAGTCATGCCTTTCAAACATTTAAATGAGCTCTGTGTTCATGACTGGAAAGCAATTACTTTATAGGATAAACTTGCCATGTTCAAAAATCAACTTTGGTAATTTTGTCCAAAAAAGCTGAAGAATATTTTATTCATACAGGACAATCATACAAACAAACAAAACCCCAATACGCTGCTTTTGATTCTAACTGGCTCAGAAACTTAATATACATTTTATAATACAAGGTTTCCTATTATGGGGCTGTTGGAATTCTATATTCTGATCATCACCCTTTTAAAAGTCACACGCATAGCATTTGTCATTATTTACTGTGTTTCAAGCAGTTGTTTGAAGAAATACATTAAATACCAAAGGACAAGAAAATTAAGAATTTGAATAGTTTGTACTTTTAGATTACAGTAAAATTAGGCAGGAAGTCCCAGCAAGAGCTCAGAATGTCACTCTTGAATGCATAACCTTTGTGGAAAAATCAGAGAAGTACATTAGAGCCGCACATTTTCTAGGGGTCTATAGATAATTGAAAAAAAATGTACTCAATGGTAGTTTTTTTAGTAAATCAGGGTAAAAATAATAAGCTAATAACTCCAAAAGATTTACCTACTCAATCTCCCTAAGATGAAAGGCAGCACACCTATTTTCATTGATAAATAAAGCTTTGATAGGTTTGAAAAAAAAGTGTACCCAGGAATCTCAGTAGAAAAGTTTTAGGATATTGTGAAAAATATTCCACTCATCTAAGGGCCTTTCATTTTCACTTTTGCTGAAGAGGTTTTGGCAAAACAAAGATAGTATCTGTAGTGTTTTTCTACTCATCCAACCAGCTTTGAAGTCGGGAAAGGAACCATTAGCAGAAATTGTACTTTATATGTATCTCTCTGCCCTTCTAGCCTTAGACTTAAGGTAAAGTAAAAATCATTGTGATCTTTCTGCTTGGGACATGAGTGGTGAAGTAAATATTAGTCCTTAAATTGATTTGGGTCACAAAAACAAATGCAGAAAAATAACAAAAGAAGAAGACTTCTAAAATTTTTGATCTTATAAATTGCATGGGAGTGAAACCTTTGCTGATGTAGGTAGTTCTTTTGTCTTTTTAAATTATTCCAGTTGATTAATCTGCTAACTCCCTGAATACCTGGGCATTCCCAGGCCATAGATTTGAATTTTTTCCTATTTTTAGTCTACTAGGAACGTGTAAATTCAAGAATATGATGAATGCCATTAATGTGAACCAGCCAAGCAATCTGATTTCCTTACTGTAATTCGGACACATAGAGAGCTCAACATTAGAATCAAGAGGTGGGTAACACGTGCATTCGGCAAGTTCTCAGATTTGAGGCACGTTACGTATGCCAAGTTTTGTTTTTGTTTTTGTTATGTAACTGATGCTAATAATATAGAGGTCTCAGGGGGTTAAGAGGATTTGACAGCATGCATAAAGCAGACACTTCAGTACCTACCTTGAAATGAAACTGTCTCTGGGATTTGGTTATGGGCGTGATGGTAGCAATCCAAGAAAGGGAGAAAAAAAGACTCAAGAGGGAGAAAAGCTATGGTGGGTGGTTAGAGAGGCTGTTCTGAGCTCACCCCATGGAGCAGCTTCTCCTGAGGTCTCTCCACTTCTGCCCTGGACCAATGGTTTTGGAATCTACAAACCTCCTTGCTCCTCCACTTTCTCCCCCTTCTTTCAGAGAGAAGATTGTTGAGTTCTAAAAGCATATGCGTCGATTTGTGTTTTTCTTCAGTTTATATGTTGATGCAGATTTTAGAAAGGGAGGGTATGAACTGCCAAGAAATTTGTCTTCAAAAGGGATACAAGCCTGACTGTCATAAATATGACATTGTGTTCAGCTTCTCTTGCTTTCAAAATAAAATTCTTTGATTGCCTTCAACTTCCGTCTCCCATAAATGTCTTGGCTTTGTGTTAGCATTTATGTGGCAGCGAGAGCCCGTTACCCTGTGGCAGCGGTCTACTACAGTGACATTATTTCACTTGGAAATGCTGATTGTTTCTTAAATAGAGGCTCCATACCTGGTCACTTCTAGTAAGTGCATTAAAATAGTCATCATGACCCTTGTTAGCTTTTGTCTTTGAGTGACGAGTTGTATGAGAATTATCTCAAGTAACACCATGGTGTCTGTTGTTATTTAATTGTATAAAAATGCATAAGCAGAAATTGTCCCTTCTGTTATGAAATTATTTTTCTTGGTACACACACACACACACACACCCCTCATCAACCACTTCCTCTGAACTTAGACAATGGCTCTGTTTGAGACAGTTTCCATTGTGTATTTATGTATACAACCATCTCTCTCTGTAGAGGAAAAAAATCCTTTCTTTAGGATAAAATATAAAGATTTGATGGGTTTAGATTTGAAGAACACAAAATAAAAATACATAAAGGGATGAACAAAGTCCTTGTGTAGCAGAAAGGAAGAAAATTTGATCAAATAATTTAAACTTTTCTCAAAGTCACACCTGTGGACACATGTGATTAGAAATGTAATGTTAAAAAAAATCACAGAAGACTAAGAGTAAGTCTTTGGAAAAAACTAAAATTTGAGGAAAGAGGGATCCCTGGGTGGTGCAGCGGTTTAGCACCTGACTTTGGCCCAGGGTGTGATCCTGGAGACCCGGGATCGAATCCCACGTCAGGCTCCCGGTGCATGGAGCCTGCTTCTCCCTCTACCTGTGTCTCTGCCTCTCTCTCTCTCTCTCTCTCTCTCTGACTATCATAAATATATAAAAATTTAAAAAAAAATAAAAAAAATAAAATTTGAGGAAAGAAATTAAGATTCACCCTCATTTAATTCCAAAAACTTTAACCTTTAGAACCATAGGTATGAGATGGACTATTAAAGAATTTAAGCATTTAGATTAGCCAAACTGAGAACGTGGCATTAAATTCATCTTACATACCCCAGAAATTATGATCACTGCAGAAAGTAGCACATGCTTCAATCTGACACCAGCGTATCTTGCTTTATCAAGACATCACTTAAAATAAATTTAGTGGACAGAGTGGCAAAAATGCATTTCACAGACACAGTGATGAAATAAGAATGGGATATGGGGAAATAACATTAATTACTGGATCCCCTAAGTGGTTGCTAGATAGGATCATCAGAGACAGAGTAAGAATAAATTAATTATCAACACAAAATTTCAGTCACAGAAGGTTCACAGTGTATTTGTCGAGTTAACATAAATTATAGTGGAAGAGACAGTGAATCTAAGGAGAAAGAAAATTATGGAAGGAACAGTATATGTATGGTTTCATCACACTGTCAAATGTACTCTGTAAAGACTTGAAGGACACATCCACAGGTAAAAACAATATTATTTATACACACGCTAACATATCCTGATCCCTTTGTAGAAAATTGCATATCGTTGACTGAATTTTAAATGAAAACTATGAGAAAGTCTCTCAGTATCTTTATGTATTCATCATTGCACGTCGTCCAAAACAAATTTCTTCTTAAATCCTATAATGCCTACTTTTTCTGCAAATAATTTGTTAAACCAGAAGCAGGTTAATTGCCTGGCAATCTCCAGGCCAAGCAAATGTGAAACATTCCGATCCATTTACGATCGACTTATGTTGACTGTTACCATTTGTTAAATTCTCCTGAATTCATATAGAATATGAATTTCTAAAAATATATCATTATGATATCAGAGGATATTGGAGATGAATAATGCAATGAACACACTCTGAACCTTCACTAAAAATAAGCTTACGGTTATGACCATCTACAGTGGTTAAGATTTCAGGGGTGTCTGGTTGTGATACAGCAAGAATAGTAAGCTGGGTCTGTATTTAGCAGCTGGTACAATGAAAACAAGTCATAAAACACTACACATCTCACATCTTTGTTTTACTTTCCTGCAATGCATTGACACATGGGTAAGCTCGGAGGATTGCAATGTTTAATTTGGGAAAGGAGAAGATGGAAGTATCTGGAAGGTGAAGCTTTGACTCACGAGAAATGAAAGGAAGGGAAAGTGGGAGAGAGACATTTTAGAAAAAGTGGTGATGACATATGTAGCACTTTTTATTTTACGTCATATTTTTGAGACACTTCATTCAATTTGATTCTTTTAGAATATCTGAAGTAGGCAAGCAAATAGAGTCCCTACAATTGCCGGTGGAAGACTCGTGCTTCAGAGTAGCAAGGGAACGGTGGGAATAGAGCCCAGGTTTTGCAACTATGAGTTTGCTGCTCTTAGTTACACATATTATCTACTCTCAGACACCTCCTTGCTAAGGAGTGGGGGCATCTGATAAGAATGTTTTAGGGATAGCATCATCTATAAGACAAGAGCAGCCCTATAGCTAGGGACTTAAGTATGACCGATATGCCTTTTTTCTCTGAATAAATTGGTTGCACCATTTCCTCTCTCAAAATTCAAGTTTTTTTAAGTTGAGTGAACTCACCCACTCTTCTGAATAGCAAGGCTTTCACGAACCCCCATAGGAATAGTTGTAATTACGAGGGAATTTCGATGATGCTCTGTTTCCTTTGCATATTGCACCAAGAGATCCTATAATGCATTTGAAATGCCTATGAAATATGAGAAAAGTTTATTATCAATAATATTTTATTGCCTGGTATAAGATTTTAGATTAAATTGTTATCAGGGAAACTCAAGAAGTAGTACCTAAGTGCTTTCTGGGGGAGGTATGTACTTCCTTGGAGCAATTTTGAGATAAAGCTTATATAATTAATGGATTCTTAAACTGATTTGGTTATACCAGGACCTGTTGCTAAGCTGTTCTTATTTACCTTAATAGAGCAACATTTCTAAGTGGAAATTGAAAAATAATCCTTTATACTTATAAAAATGCTTTTGCATCCCCAATTTGACTTGAATGTCACCATGCCCTGGTTACATGTGAGAACAGAGGATGCATGACTCAGAGAAACATTCACTGTCTTGCCTAATGTAACTCAGGTCTTAAGACACCCTTCCAATATCTTTGTTTATTTAACCTAAGTCACAACTCCCCACTACACAGTGCTCCTCATGGTGCAGAAGAATCTGAGGGGTGTGCTCTAAGACAACTCAGGCTGAGGATGCACATTTTGACTCTGTTACTGTTTTTCATCGTTAGGACGATAAAGCTTGAAGAAAGGTGGGAGTGGCATGAAGGCATACAGAGCTGGGGGTTGAGGAAAACATCTCAAATCTTTTACATAGAAACCGAGTACCAATAATGATCTTTCTTTAGCACCGACTGTGCACAAAGGAGCTATTATCACCACTTTGCAGAAGAGCAAACTGAGTCGTGGATTATGCAAAAGTGTAGAAAAATGGAGTAAAGGTCTGCATATGTGTTCACAAATCTCCACACCCCTCAATTCATCAACTCTTCAGCCTTTGTTGAGAAGTGTCAAGTGTTAACTCCAATGACCTGGAGGCGTGGTCTTGAATTATTCCGAGTTTTCAATTCAACTTGGTGATTTCAGAGAACTGCTGCATTTGTCTTCATGCTTTTCTTCGCTTAGTTTTTTTTTTTTTTCTTAGTTAATTTTCTTATCTTTTCTGTGGAAGGATGCTGATTTGTTCTCTTATGGCTCTTTGGTGGGCTTGTGGTTCCATCGACAGGGAAAACCATGCAAATATAGTTACGCTATAATTTCACCCATATTTAGATTTAAATGCTAAACAAGCTCTATGAAAAGTTCCTCCCAAACAATGTAAGCTCATATTACCTATCGTAATTTTTTACAATCAATCCTACTTCGATGGTTTTCCTTGGACCGAAGGCACGAGATGTGCGTAGTACTGCTTTTCTTCCAATGAGACAAACTTCCATAATTGGAAATCGGTTGCTGGCAAATAGGACAATTTTATAGGCCTAATGGTTACAATAAAATCAGTGTGTTGGTGGATTAAAAACTATTTCAGGAAGTATATGTTTTAATATAGATAGTGAGGGCTTCCTACTCCGAGAAGTCTGTAAGACAGAAGCAGCTCTTCATTCGGAGAGGGCTTCCTGTCTCTAGTTGCTCTTGTATTGGGAGCTTCCAGAGCTGCTTCTCTCCTCATCCTCTGACTCTTGGCACTTATCCCCGTTGTGTGGCAAGGCAGCCAGGAGTCTCCACCTGAGCATTTGCAACTCAGTTGTTTTATTTGCAAGATCGCTACAGAACTCACCTCTCTATCATTTAGTATAGAGAGATCAGTGGAGCTAGGGGAGAAGACAGATGATATTTGTTGATTGAATGATTGATACTGTAGTTTTAAGAGGAGAAAATTGAATATGCATAGCAACACACATAAATTCTTATGTTATAGATATCAAACATTAAAAATCCAGCAAAAGAAAACAAAGACCTAAGTTTTATATATATATACTATATATATACAGTATACATACACATACAATACTATAAGTTATTTATTTGTTATATAATTGATTATGTTTTATATATTTATTTATATCGCTTTATATGAATATACAGGATATTATATAATATATAGATACCATATTTAACATCTATTTTACATATTATTGTAAAATATATGTATGGTATGTAGGCCATACATTTAGCAATAATTTTACCGGAAGTTAATTAGAAAAATGTGTTTGCCTTATCAAGCTTGCCAAACAATTAGATAAAAAGAAATGAATCTGGGACACCTATTTATTTCCTTGTCAAATAAGTGGACACAAATAAATTCTCCATTTGGGGGTATGTCTTCTGATATAATTGTTAAATAATATGAACAATCTCTTGATAGATTTTTTAACTGTAAAATGCCAAATAAATATTAGTATTAATATTCTTCCATAAAAAAAAAAAAAAAACAACTAGGTGTATCTTTGCTGGGAGTTGAAGGGCACTGACATGGTGGGTATAAATATAACCCATAAGCCAGGGGCACCTGGGGGCTCAGCGGTTGAGTGAGCATCTGCCTTTGGCTTTAGGGCGTGATCCCGGGGTCCTGAAATCGAGTCCAATATCGAGCCCCCTGCATGGAGCCTGCTTCTCCCCCTGCCTGTGTCTCTCATGAATAGACAAATAAATAAATAACCCATATGCCAGTGATTCTCTCAAGTGCGTCAATCGCAAAACAGCATTCCAGACTGGGCTGTAGTTCACCTGCGCTTTCAGGAGCTTCATGTGTCCTAAGCCGTGTATTTCTCACCAGCGGTGGAAGGTAGACGATATCATTGTTCCCACTTTACGGGTGAGGAAACGAAGCAGGGCCGTTCCATAAATTACAGATTTTGGAGAGAGAAACCATGTACCCAATCTTGTGCTCACCTCTTGACAAACTGAATGACAAAAGCTCCTCTGATTCTTACCTGTAACGTGGACAACAAACATCTATTTCTCTTTTGTAGCCCAGACAGCAAGACAGATGATTACTGTCACTCTATGCGTTATGATTGCGTTTGTAGCTTCTGTCCTGGGTCATGATTGCTTTTCTTGATGACTTATTCAATGGTCATACCTCTGTGTAGACATCACTTCCTTTATTGGCATTTTCCCCTGAGCATAGGTCATGGGGCCTGTTATATAATTTATTCGAGAAAATCTATATTTTTATTTGTATCTATAGCCATATCTACCTGTATTTACATCTGTTAGCTAGCTCCCTTATAATAAATCTGCATATAATGAAAGTTATTTATATTTACACATGTTTTATATAAATTTATGTGGAAATATATACATTTGCATATATATGCCATAAGTATGTATTTCCACATATGTTTATATGAAACATTTGTGTAAATATAAGTAATATATTTATTATATATGTGTTGAGGTATATATGGGTATATACTACATGGATATACATTTCCGTATAAATGTCTATATATAATATACCCCATTCTTTCACTATATGTGCCATAGTATAGAAATATATAGAAACATATCATATATGTGCATCCGTGCATATATCTGTATTCCATATATGTACACGTCTTTTTGGAATTTTTTTAAAAGATTTTATTTACTTATTTTAGAGAGAAACAGAAAGGAAGAGTGTATGTGTGCACACAAGAGCAGGAGGAGGGATGGAGGGAGAGGAAGAGAGAGATAATCCCTAGCAGACTCCTAACCGAGCACTGAGCCCGATGCTGGGCTGGATCCCAGGACCCATGAACCAAAATCGACAGTTGGAGTTTAACCACTGAGCCACCCAGGTGCCCCTGATGAAGGGGGTTTATATGAAAAAAAAATTGTGAGGAATTTAGAATGATTTTTCTATTGATATATATTTAAAAACAATTGGTCAACAGAATTCATGATGATAATAGACATTAACAACTTGTAAATTTAATTTGTCACGTGAATCATGCAGTTTTGTGAAGAGGCTCCAAGACGTTTATTGTGGTATTATGTGTTCACTGTAACCCCCTGAATTAGTCACAACACGTAGCGACTCCTACCTAGAAAGTGCTGGTCACTAAGATCTGGACTTCAATATTCGTGTGAATAACGCACAATATTGGAATGTGGAATTTAGTTTTTTAACGCTATTGTAATGATAGAGCTGACCCATTAAAATACAGTGTTAAAGCAGATGATGTTTGCAGTTGATTGTTCTAATTTTCTTTGCCAACAGTCTATCAAATCATTAACTATTTTCAATTTTCACCACATAATTCTATACTCATAAGCTTCCTGCATTCCCATATAACTCCCGATGATTTATTTCTAATCATATTGTGAGTGCATATTTAGTATGATAGCTGAATTATATGAATTTGGCTACCAACAATACGATGCAATTTAAAATATTGATTGCAATAGCATTCTCTTTTCATAAATCTGCCTAGTAATTCCATTGATTTTAAGTGCATGATTAAAATGTTTGGGTTGATTCAGAAATTGTATTTTGATTATATGAGAGAAACTCAACGCGTGGAAAGTTATAATTTTAAGTTGAAAAGTGAACCATGCCCGCTACGACAAAGCAGTGGCGTCTGGTGCGCTGAGTGAGACCAGAGTAATGAGATGATTTGCACTTTGTGAATCACCTCACCGCAGAAGATGTGTGTGGGTCCCCCCCAGAGGCACTAGGCATGAATATAGAGTCCCAAGGAGACCTCACCTTTTCATTTTCCTTGTACATCTTATCTTTGCGCATGGAAAACACGAGCTCAGAAAGATAACACGAGCTTGAGCACCTAGGGCAGGCTCAGCCCACATCTACGGGCAAAGAATCCTCATGTTTTGTCGCTGAGCCCAACTCTGGGCTAAAATCGCTCATATATAGATAAAGCATGGATATACATATATAGATGCATTACGTGCATAGTACACTATATATGTTTATCTGCACAAATATAAATACATGCTTGCACATATATGTAGCACACCTAGATACGCAAGGTATCATCACCCTGTACCTGTGCCCATAACTCCTGATGCGTCCTATTTCCCATCGGAGGGCCTCTCAGCTTGCTTTCCTCACCTGTGTTCTGCTATCGTGTCCCTTCTCTGTAAGGGTGACTGCCCTTCCCGACAGTGCTTTCGCCAGGGATGAAGGGAGAGAGTGCCTTGCCATGAACCCCGCAGGTGTGCGTTTGTTTCTGGGACGTCCTACAGTCTGTTGCCCGTGGCCCGTCAACCCTGACACTGCTTCTCTCGCTCACCCTGCTGGCCCATCCCCACCCTCGGCCTTCGGTGGTCCCACCGCCAGTGCTCTAACTAGTGTCGGGTAGAAGGGTACCCTGCTTAGGGATGGACCTTCACCAGCAGAGCCTTAGCTCCTGGGGCAGGAGCACCTGCTCCCCACTGCTGCCCCGGGCCTTGCTCCATGCGGGACGTTCGCCAGGCACTTGGTGAGCCTTCGAGCTGAATGGGAAAAAAAGGAAGGAAAGCTTATTTGAGTGACTCACTGGAATAAAACCAGGCAGTGCCGAAGAGCAGCTGCAAACTTTGTAAGCTGCCCTCAGGTGTCCTCCGTCGGGCCCAGCCCGCCCTTGGCAACCCGGCTCCCGCCGTCAGCACGTCTGCCCCTGGCCGTGACCTGCTGCACAGGCTCAGCTCGCTCACTTAGTGGTTTTCTCCTTCCTGTTCTTGGAGGGCCCTTCCTGCAAGCCCCCAGCCAAGTCTCCATCGCCTTCCAGTGACTGACTCCGGGGCTGCTTTCCAGATCTGGTACAGACTTTCCCTGATCTACACAGAGCGGACTTGCTTTTCTCTAAAACAGCCACGGCCCTGCTCGGGAGCCAATGTTTTGGCATTGATTGATTACTTTGGAATTTTTTAAATAAAAATTAGCAATATCCAGAATATATGTTCTTATCATAACAACTTCTTCAAGGGAACATGTAGCCCTGATGTACCTGTTTCCTTATCTCTACCATAACCTAGTGAGAATGGAGACACGGAGCATCTCTGTGTCTTGCATAGAGATGCCCAGATGTGAACCACAGAAAGGCTGGCTGGCTGAATTGTCTGTATCCGCTGAAACTCTTCATTCTCCTTCGGCACAAGGACTAGTCCAGCGTTAGTACTTGTATCCATGTTATTCTATGATATGCTTTAAATCATGTCCCATGGCCCTCAAAAATTATATTGATACCAACACCCCACCTTCCCTTCTTAATTATATTGCTATAAACTAGCCTGCAAGGACATGTGTCCACAGGCTGGCTCCGTCCCCAGGTGGACTGTCATATCATGCCTGGTGCTTAATTGGGAGGCAGAGAGGGTCAGCACACAACTGCAAACTCCCTGATTTGCAGCCAATTAAAATGTTGTTAATTTTGTTGCTCAAATGATGAAACAACCGAGGTTTGCTCTAACATGTTCAACTCTATCGATCTGCCCACCTTCACGACGATACCCTCCAACCTCACTGGTATTGACACGGTTGCTATTGATTGAGTCAGACCCATCATGTCAAAATTCAGGTCACACGGTGAATACGACATAATTGCCTGACCAAGCAAATCACTATTTAGAGGGACATTTAAAATAAGTCAACATAATTCATACATTTTTGAGTTGAAAATGATTATTTGTGAAATGTTGGAGAATGTTGGATTCAACTATTATTGATATAATAGGTTATTAACTTACTTAATAAAACATATGGTGTATGGCTAAATCATAATATTATTGATTAAATATGGGTTAACGTCATCCACCTAATGATAGGAGTTCCCAACCCTATAATTTTGTATTATCTTGTTTCAACACGCTAACGGTAATAGAATTTTTGATATTTTAGAGCATTTCCTTATCAATGATATCTATACTGGGATAAGTACTCAAGGAGTATGTCTCAGGACATGGCCTTGTGAGCTGGGATTCCCTGTCATGCACACTGTTGTATCCCAACACTCCCCGTAGTATCCTACACATAGTAGGGGCTTGATAAACATTTGCTAAATTAATACTTCATTATTTGTATAAGTAGACCTCTATATATATATGTATATATAAAAAAAAGCAATTTCTATTGAATTTGAAGATAGACTAAATCTCATTTCCATGAAATTTCCAGGAAACTCATTATATTTTCCAGGAAGTAGGCCGAAGCTTTGATGCATGCGATTAGGAGTTTCGTTTGAAATTATTTTGTAGAAGTTATTGGCTTTGAAACCGAACATGGCTTTCTCATTGAAATAAAAACATGAAACTCAGACACGATTTTACTCAATTATACAATCATTCTTGATTCTTCAATTCATAATGCGTGATTCCAGGCATTTAAGAAAGGTGGACGGTAGATCGACCTCCTTGTGGATGCTCTCTTCAACTCCCACGGTGTTTGGATGATATAAAAGTGGCCCCAAACCTGAGAATACTGCTGAACATCCTAGAATTGTTTTGTTGTATGTGATGAAATTCAGTGACAACTCTAGAAGTTTTCAAGCCATGGTACGATTGCTCCAAATGCATTTTCTTAAAGGCTGCATGTCAGGGGTTTATCTGGGCTGTTTTCATCTTGAATTGCTGAGGATTCTTGAATCTCTTACCTGTGTGTCACTCTCTCCTGCAATGTGTAAATTGAAGTTATTATAGCTCTGGAGGCCCTTTGAGAGGCACGACAGAGATGCTCCCTGAGATCTGAACTTCTATGAACACGTTTCTCCAGGGTTTCTGGGACGAGCTAACATGTTCACTGGTGTTTGCTCATTATGATCAGAATAAAAACAAAATTGGAAATCTTCCAGTACTTATTTTTGGAAACTCTCCTGTTGTATGCAGGAAGGATACACAGAATGAGGAATAGTTAGGCCATAAATTAAACTTTAAAAAAAAAATGAGGTTGGTGGCAAGTTTATGTTCTGATTTTTTTTTTTTTTTTTTTTTCCAGAATCCTAGCAAATTTTGTTTCTTTCCACCAAACAGGCTCTGAGCAGGAGTGATTTATTTATTTTTCAACAGGAAGATTTTTCTTAGCATCTCAGGTTTGATTTTTCTAAGCACATTTTCTTCTTGAATATATCCCTCAGACTGAAACATGCAGTATTTCTTTCAGTCTGTGAATTAATCAATGAAGCTTATGTCAGTGATTTAGAGAGAGCTTTACATAGTTTTATAGAAATAGTTTTTCTCAACTGTGTAAATCATGCATAAATATCTACATCTGCCAGAGTAATCTAAAATGTGGGCTAAAATGTTGTTGTCCCTTTTGGACTCTGATGTCGATGTGAGTTTTGATGGATAAATAAGACAAGGCTTTTTTTTTTTTTTTTTTTGAGTAATTGTTCATTCTTAGAATTTTGTCAAGAAATGCATGGTTTAATGTGCTATATTCTGACATAAACAGCATCACCTGGTTCTCCAGGGTGTAACAAAGTATACTGATAACATAGCTCCGGCAATAACTGCCTTATAAAAAGGGGGATACTAGAAATTTAAAGTGCATTTACAAAAGCAGACAAGAACACATGCTCTAGATCTTTCTCTACCACCGACTTCAGGAAGAGAGGCAATTTCTTGAAATAGTACTTTTCCTGTTTGATCTTCATCTGATAAACTTCTTTCTTTCTTTATTCCTTTTTAAGATTGTGTTTATTTATTCATGAGAGACACAGAGAGAGAGGCAGAGACACAGGCAGAGGGAGAAGCAAGCTCCCTGCAGGGAGCATGGTGCTAGACTCCATCCCAGGACCCTGGGATCACACTCTGAGCTGAAGGCAGAGGTTTAACCACTGAGCCACCCAGGCGCTCCTTAAATAGCTTTTTTTTTTTTTTTTTAATAAATTAAAGTATGCAGAGGAAACTAGGAATTTTTTTGTTTTCTGCAATGATCTGTGGAAATGCTTCATGTGGATGTGTGAGTTAGATTAAAAGAGACTCAAAGCATCTGTCTGCTGCATGGGACACAGCCCCGATTCTAGACGGGGAAAAGAAACCCCCTCCAACTTTGAGTAGTTCATCTGTGAAATGCAGACGTCGACTATAGTCGTATCTACCTTAGAGAAGGGAAGGGACAGCTGTGTTTATCTTGTTTGCACACATGGAGCACCCAGTAAGTTCCATAGAAGGAAATAATTGGTTGCTTTCTCATCACTGACGATTCCTGTCCAGCTGTGTAGGAATTTTCGGTGATGTCAAAGTCAAGGCTGTATCAATGATGGGACATATAAAACACTGCCATTCCTTGGCCTTTTGGTGTAATAGGAAGCTTGTCTGTTCTCTGGCTTCTTTTATTTATTTGGTTTCCTTATTTTTAACTCTCGTGGATTTGCATGACTTATTCTAGTGCCCCTACTGGAAAATTCTATCAAGGAAAACAGTTCATTTATTTGGGAATAGTTTTCTGATTCAGTGCAGATGTGGTTCTGGTTTCACAGTCTTAGAGGGGAAAAAGTATATATACCTTCTTCTATTTCTCTGCAAAGTTTGGTATTTTAAATCAGATTCTTAAAATAAAAGTGTATATTGGTAAGAAACCAAAAGATTTAAAGGAAGTTAAGGAATGAGTGAGTACAAATCTTATTTTTTTTTAATGACTTAATGAGACAATAGAACTGCTTTTGATGCATAGGAAAATGTGGCTATAAGAGGCCATCAATATTTCCAAACAAATTCTGGTACCCTGTATTACAAGACACTGAATTCACACTCGAAAATTAAAATCACATTTACTTCCTTTTTTTTTTTTTTTTTCCAAGTCAGTATTCACAAATGCCCCTAGCTACTATGGCACCATGATATGGTTATCCCTGCCCTCCCTGAATCTCATTAGATTGCATCTTTGAAAATCGTGTTCCTCTAGCTCAAAAATGATCAAATCCCAATTTCGTTTATTTTATTTTATTTTATTTTTTTATGATTTTATTTTTAAGTAGTCTCTACATCCAGCAAGGGGCTCAAACTCTCAATCCCAAGATCATGGGTCACATGCTCCACCAACTGAGCAGGTCAGACGCCCCTCAAATCACAATTTTATATAGTTCAACTTAATATTTCGTTTTTATAATTCATTTTATAAGTGTTCAAACAGTTGAAAAACAGTGGGCCAACATTCAAGGTTGCTGAGCAGAAGGGCTTTCCTGCTGAGGGTCATTGTTCCCAGTCGATGTGGGGGTTTGCATTTCTCACGTCAGGACAGTGACTTAAAATCCAGTGACATGGGATTGTCTAGAGTTCTCTCATTCATCCTTGTGCTTCATAAGGATCCAGACACAAGAAGAGAAGAGATTAATGAGGCAGTGATTGTCGATGCTACTGGGGTCTGATATTTCTCACCTTATCTTTTGTGAGTTGTAATAATAATGCTTTTCACTTACAGAGCACATTTCTCTGAAATGCTCAGATCACTTTGCTGATAGAATCTGATTAATCCTTTAATTTTCGGTGCACATTTCACTGGGTGGAATAGCACAGAAAGTGAAAATCCAGAATAAATATCCCTTAACTCTCTCGCTTTTAATATCATGCCTATTTTATCCCATTCTTTAATCTCATTTTGCAGGAAAGGTAGCAGCTTAATTTTATGTGGTTCAGACTAAAGGGGCTTACAATTTTCTTGTAAATCATTTAATCTCCATGAACTAATTTATAAAGCTTTCATTTTCGTTCCTTATACAATTTATTACATTGGTGATATGCACGGCATTTTCTTAGGCCTTTTCAATTTCCTCAGAGTAAATACAAAGTTACGTATGAATTATGAAAGCTTCCAGTTGACTGATTCTCATTAACTCCCTGGAACAGTATAAAGATGCTATTCAGTTATCTATGAGATACAAAGTTGTGTTATCTACGTAGCTTCCTCAAATCCTAGTTGTTAAGAATATGCAAGTCCCTCTAAGAATACATGTAAAATTCTACTAAGAATATATATAAAATTCTACTAAGTGTTACAGATAATCATCCAGAAATAGCGTCAAACATGCATCATGTGGTTCCATGAAGTACAGCAAAAAGCAAGATTTACTTCATGAAGTGTACCTATATAGTGAATATTATTAATGGCCAAAGCTTAAATTATCAAAGGAAGAAAACAAAAACATCAAAGTGTTCATTTGCAAAATAAAAGTAAATTGAGCATCATTTTTATTTGACTATGAGACAAGCAATTGAGTTTTAGAAGCTAGAGCTTTTCATGCAAATAGGGAGTCTGAATATTCTCTTCAGCACCTGGAATAAATGTGGGTTAACGTGACTCAATACTTTGAAGTTCATCTTACCATATTTCAAAATGATCTAAAGTGATAAGGTTCAAACACTTAACTAAAGTTTTGTGTTTGTAAAGACTGTGAAAGTTGTTACTAGATAAGCTAATTAGAGTAACTGCTATTTTTATACTTACACTGGGCCACCCACTGTTCTAAGCACTTTACACATATTAATTCCTGAGAGTCCTAACAATGTTATGAGGGGGGTACAGTTATTACCCCACTCACAGAGGAAGAAACTGGGACAGAGACAGTGGGCTACTTGGAAGGTCACTGAGCTTGGATGCGTCTGACGCTCTTCAGTGCAGTGGCCACTCACCCATGTGCTCACAGACCACTAGATCTGTCACTAGTCCAAACAGAGATGTGCCGAACACTTAAAAATACACATAAGGTTTCTAAAATTTAGTATAAGGAAAAGAATGTGAAATCACTTATTAATAATATTTTATCAATGACATGCTGAAATGATAATATTTTGTATATTTTAGGATGAATGTTATTAAAATCAATCCTACCCATTCTTTTCACTTTTTTTTTTTTTAATGTGGTCACAAAAAATTTAAACTTAAATGTGTGGCTTGCATTTTATTTCTGTCGAGGAGCATAGATTTCCACTCTGGTCTGGCTCTGAAGACTGGACCCTTATATGTAGTGAACCCTATTTAAGAGCGAACTGAGTTTGAGATGCCAAAACCCCGTGATGATCAGCCAGGAGAGTCCTCTTCTTGGTCTTTTAATATAATTATCAGCATCTTAGCTTTGGCAGGACACAGTGTTTAAAAAAATAATTGTTAATTCATGTCAACTTATATGTAAATTACCTTATGACCCCCATGATGCTGGAATTAATTGGCACATGATCAGGATTCTGTTCCATTACTTACAATCTGTGGGAGAATTTTGGGGGCTTGTTTTTGATTGTTGTTTCTTTGATTTGTCACCCTCATCTATCTATACTCCTTATTATCTACCTAGCCAACTTGTCTTTCCTAGATTTTTAATTGGAATAAGAGAAATGAATTTGTACTTTAATTTGTATTGTAAAAAATATAATTCTCTAGTTGAGTTTACAGACTCTACATGCCGTTCGCACTTGCATTTCATACTGCTGCATATTTTGGAGTCTGAGAGAGGTAGTTTCAGCTCCTGAATCTCCCCCATACACTTGGCCTGTACCTTGTCAAATCACTTACACTGCTTCAGATATCTCTTGGTAAAATGGAAAATGACATCATCTATGTCTTTAGATTTTAATTGGCCTTTTATGGGATAACATATTTGGGATTCTCATCAGATATCTTGGCTCACACAGGCTCCAAATGATTTTTTTAGTTTTTATTTTAATTTTTCTATTTTGTATCAGATGTCAAAGACATGTATTGACTTGTATCTGAGAGACATCCCCATATTCCCTAACATCAACATCTATAACATTTGTACGAATCTTGCTTGACTTGATTCTGTCCTCCAATCATATATTATGGAGGATTACATTCATCTATTCAGCTGTAGCCCTTCCACTTGGCTGTGTTTTGCCAACATTGTTGACCTGAAAGACTTTGATAAAAGGTTTTAATGAGGCAAGAGAAATAAACTACCCCAATTTTTGTGGTTTTACAACCAGCTCTTGCAGGAATGAG
Organism: Canis lupus baileyi; assembly: GCF_048164855.1. Taxonomy (NCBI): domain Eukaryota; kingdom Metazoa; phylum Chordata; class Mammalia; order Carnivora; family Canidae; genus Canis; species Canis lupus. The sequence goes on along the minus strand of NC_132852.1, from coordinate 2,670,940 downwards.
GACTATTGCCTTCTCCCTAACTCATTCATTGGTTCTATATTTACTTAACAAGGAACAGATTTATATATTTAAGAATTTCATTCCATCGGATGACTGGGTGGCTCTGTGGTTGATCACCTGCCTTTGGCTCAGGTCCATGATCCAACGTCCTGGGATCGAGTCCTGTATCAGGCTCCCCACAAGGAGTCTTCTTCTCTCTCTGCCTATATCTCTGCCTCTTTCCATGTCTATCATGAAAAAATAAATAAAATCTTAAAAGAAAAACAAAATCCCATCCCAGAGTATAGAAAGGCAAATATTTTCATGGTGCAAGTAGATGTTCTCAAATAAATGTTATATTTGACCTGATAATTATTTACTATTTATTTATCTTTTTTTCATTTTTAATTTAAATTTTGTTAGTTAATATACAGTGCAATATTCTTTATTATCTAATTAATGGAAAGCCTCTAATGGTAATGGGAAATTATTTCAGATTATTAAATCATCATTCAATCAACCATTAAATAAGCAGCTGTAGAAATCCTATCAGACATGATACTAGCTCAGCATATATTGGCACCAAAAGATGTACATGGACACTGGCCTCATGGAGCCTATAGTGCAAAGAGATAAAACATATTATGTAAATTATTAAGTACATAAATACTACAAATGGCAGGTGCAGTGTGCAGTGTGGGTGGGTGATAGATATATCCAATCTGAGGGAGATGGGGAGGATGTGAAGGCTTCCATTGGAAATATGACATTCAAACAGAGTCCTGAGTGTAGGCAGGCGTTGAACAGGCACAAAGAAAGAAGAAGCTTTACAAATTGAGCAGCCCATTGGAAGGTCTTACATTGGAGAAGGAATTAAAGTATTCTCTTTGGATTTGGAAATTGCGCCACATAGCACACTCTCTTCTGTTTAAGAACACTTTTGTATACGTGTGGTTTGTTTGGCTTCTCAAAAGACCAAAACAAAAACAAATAGTAAAATTCAAGTTAATTAAGATTGTGGTCTCCACTGGCTAGTTGTAAATTTTAGAAGGTTATAAAAGGATGTCCATTCTTGGTCAGCTTCTTCTCCCATGGACTGGACATGAACACGTAAGTTTTTTGTTTTTGTTTTTGTTTTTTTTAAGTTAATATTTGATGTTCCGATGAGTTATATGACTGCTGTTTTTTCCTTACCTGGAATATCTGGATACATGTTTTCCTTTGACCGGCTTCTAAAATTGTTAATAGAGAATGAGAGCCTGGCTAGGTAGTGACTACAATTAAGCTTTTAGCTTTACCTTTACCAACCTCACATTAATTAATTAATTAAAGCCCCAAAGCCATGCCTGGGACATAACAAATATACAAATATCCAAGACAAATATATGTTTCTTCTCAAACTATTTCAAAAAATTCAAAAGGAAGGAAAACTTCCAAATTCATGCTATGAGGTCAGTATCACCCTGATACCAAAACTAGATAAAGGCTCCAAAAAAAAAAAAAAAAAAAGAGAACTGCAGGCCAAAATCTCTCATGAATATGGATGCAAAAAACCCTCAAAATATTACAAAAAATGAATTCAAAAATACATTAAAAAATCATACATAGCAATCAAGTGGGATTTATTCCCAGGACGTGGGTTAGTTTAATATGTGCAAAACAATCAACGTGATATATCACATCAATAAAAGAAAGGATAAAAATCACATGATCGTTTCAACATATACAGAAAAAGCATTTGACAAAGCACAACATCCATTCAAGATAAAAACTCTCAACAAAGTAGGTCTAGCAGGAACATACCTCAACAGAATAAAGGTTTTATGTGAAAAACTCACAGCTAATTTCGTCCTCATTGGGAAAGACTATTATTCATCTATGGTCAGGAACAAAACAGGGATGTCCACTGTCTCCACTTTTATTCAATGTAGTACTGGAAATCCTAGCCATAGCAATTAGACAAAGAAATAAAAGATATCCAAATTAGTAAGAAAGAAGTAAAACTCTCACTATATGAGGATGACATGCTTCTACTTATAGAAAACCCTGTAGAATAGACACACACAAAAAAAACCTACTAGAACTGATAAATGAATTCAGTAGTCACAGCATACAAAACCAATGTACAGAAATCTGTTCTTTTTTTGTACACTAATAGTGAAGCAGTGAAAAGTGACATTAAGTAAACAATCCCATTTATAATTGCACCAAAAATAATAAAATATCTTAGAATAAACTTATCCAGACAGATGAAAGACCTGGAGTGTGAAAACTTTAAAAACTTATGAAAGATATTCAAAATGATCCAAAGAAGTGGAAAGATGTTCCATGTTCATGGACTGGGAGAACTAATATTGTTAAAATGTCCACACTACCCAAATAAACCTATAGATTTAATTTGATCCCTATCAAAAATTTTTGATAGGGATTTTGATTCCTCAATTTTTGATCTCTATCAAAATTTTTGATCCCTACCATTTTTCATAGAACTAGAACAAACAATTTTAAAATTTCTTTAGGAGCATAAAAAACTTTGAATAGCCAAAGCAAACTTGAAAATGAAACAAAAATGGAAGTGTGATAATTCCACATTTCAAGATATATTATAGAGTGGTAGTAATTAAAACAGTATGGTACTGACATAAAAATCAATGCAGTAGAACAGAAACCCGAGAAATAAACCTACAATTATATGGTCAATTAATCTTTGACCAGGGAAGGATGAATATACAATAGGAAAGACAATCTCTTTAATAAATAGTGTTAGAAAAGTAGACAGTAACATGCAAAAGAATGGAACTGGACCACTTAATTATATCACCCATAAAAATAAACTAAAATGTATTAAAGACCTAAATGTGAGATTTGAAATCATAAAATTCCTAGAAGAGAGCACAGGCAGTAATCCCTCTGATGTTGGCCATAGGGACATTTTTCTAGGTATAACTCTTGAAGCAAGGGAAATGAAAGCAAAAGTAAACTATTAGGACTACACCAAAATAGAATAAAAAAAAAATCTGCATAGCAAAGGAAACAATCAACAAAAATAAAAGGCAACCTATGGAACGGGAAAAGATCCTGCAAATGACATGCCCGATAATGGGTTAGTATCCAAAATATAAAGAACTGATACAACTCAACACCTAAAAAACAAACAAACAAACAAACAAAAATCTAGTTAAAAATGGGCAGAAGACTTGAACAGACATTTCTCCAAAGAAGACATCCAGATGGCCAACAGACACATGAATAGATGCTCAACATCACTCATCATCAAGGAAATGCAAATCAAAACCACAATGAGCTATAACCTCACACCTGTCAGAATGGCTAAAATCAACAACACAAGAAGCAACAAGTGTAGGTGAGGATGTGGGGAAATAGAAGCTCTCTTGCACTGTTGGTGGGAATGCAAAGCGGTGCAGCCACTGTAGAAAACAGCAGAGGTTCCTCAAAAAGTTAAAAATAGAATTACCCTACGATCCAGCAATTCCACTCCCATGTGTTAACCCAAAAAATACAAAAACACTAATTCAAAGGGATACATGCACCCCTATGTTTACTGCAGCCTTATTTACAGTAGACAAACTATAGAAGCAGCTCAAGAGTCCATTGATAGATAAATGGATAAAGAAGATGTGATATGTACATGTATACAAATATCTATAATAGAAAGTTATACAGTCATAAAAACGAATAAAATCTTCCCATTTGCAAGGACATGGAAGCAACTAGGGTTTCACGTTAAGTGAGTTAAGTCAGTCAGAAAAAGACAAATACCATATGATGTACTCATATATGGAATATAAGAAACAAAATGAATAAATGTGGAAAAAGAGAGAGACAAATCAAGAAACACTCTTAACTGTAGAGAACAAACTGATGGCTACCAGAAGGGAGGCAGGGGGGCCAGGGAGATAGGGGATGGGGATAAAAAGGACACTTCTTATGATGAAAAGATAAAAATCCAAGAAAATCTATAAGCAGAAGTGCATATATAATTAAATTCATGCAAAGTAGAGTTTTTAAGGAATGATGTAGTAGAATTATTTATATATTTACAACTATGATCTTTACTTATAATATCTATTTGGATGCAGCGATATTGGGTAAGGTATCATTCTCTTTTTTTAAGATTTTATTTATTTATTCATGAGAGACACGGGGTGGGGGGCAGAGACACAGGCAGAGGGAGAAGCAGGCCCCATGCAGGGAGTCGGATGGGGGACTCGATCCCCGGTCTCCAGGATCACAACCTGGGCTGAAGGAGGCGCAAAACCGCTGAGCCACCCGGGCTGCCCAAATACTGTTCTTAAGGAATCTCTAGAAAAATAGCAATCATCCAGCCCTAAAATTTAGTAAACTAAAATGCTGACAGAGGATAGCAAAGTGATAAAATAAGCTACGTATAAACAATTCTTTACCAGTACAATATTCTCAGGTTGCAGGGGATGTTTAGAGATTTAAATCATACTCCTTCCTGCTCCAAACGTTGAGTATCTGATAGATGTTTGAAGCAGCTCTTTCATTCTCTGCTGACACCTGGAAACTTCTGATTCGAATGCATAATAGCAGCATCGTGTCCAACACATGTGACTTGTTGCCTTTCTTCGGGAGTTATTCTTTCCCTAATTTTTAAAAACCACATTCTTACTCCAGAAGAATAGTGTCTGTGAATTTAGATATATTTGCCATGAATGGATCCAGCAGTGGTCCCTGAATTAATAGCTGTAGCTACTTTTATTAGCAATAGGATCCATCCGTTCCATTCTCTGATTTGGCAGCTTGTGGCGGTGAAGCTCGTAAAGCACATATTAATCTTTCTCAGGCTGCAAAGTGAAACTTTTCTGAGATGAGTAAGATGTTCCCCAAGTATATAAACGAAATTTTGTTGATTGTTCATGGTCTTGAATAATGCTTTCTATCCTTGACCCTCCCTCCCCCAGCCCCCAAATTCAGTTTAGTCGTTTGAAAACGTAGCTGAAGAATATTTGACTCAAATTTATTTGAGAGCTTTGGAGAGAGCACCCTAAATCATGAAAGCACCATTGCTCTGATGGATGACTGTCAGCCTGGAGGCTGTAAAAGATGATCCGGAGATTCTAAAATACATTTGCACTTTTATGTTTCCTTACATCAGGTCATCTTTCTTGAGTGGTCACATCTGACAGAGTTTGGTTTAAAACCAATGTGTTTTAATTGGTTGGAAGCACTCGCCCAACGCACATTAGTTTGGCTGCTGCCTGTGGTCTGATTAATTTAAAGGTGAGAGCATTAGCATCTTGTCTACTATGATAAATATCCAGAAATATAGTAAGTTGTATTACTAAATCCCCCCCTTAAAAAAAAAAAATCCCCCCCTTTTTTCCCTAACACAAGAGATCTATGGTTATTTTTAAAGACAGACACAAACTTCAGGTAGATTCTGTGAGTCTCATGTTTTCGCATCATTGGCCTTTTTCCTCTGAATCCCCAGAACTCAGGGGGAAAAAAAAAAAAAAGGCCTATACTCCAGCAGGTGCTCCATAAATATTTGTGGCAGGAAGGGGAGAAGGAAAGATTGAGGGACACATCAGAAAATGAAGCTGGACATATTCCCTTCTCCGCCACAAATATGCGGTGCCATTTCCACAACAGCCAACACCCGTGACAAATGCTGTTTCAACTCTCTTAACACAGCAATCAAAAGTCACTGCTGATTGACTGGTATTGGCGATGGAAATCATCTGTTTGCCACCCCTCCGCAATCCCAGGCTATCTGGATTGTGGAGGTGGATTCTTCAGTTGTGCATCAGCCAGAAAATTTAAATGCAAGTGAGCATGCTAACCACAGCATGTAGCCCACAGTAGTATTATTTAAAGATTCAGCCAGATGCACTGTCCATGAATGATAGTAACACGATACAGAGATACGAAATGGATTTGCATTCCGCTCTTTGGTGAACGGGTTCTAGTGAATTCCTGCTGATGGGTTTATTACATTGAAAAGGCCACGAGAAAGAGAACTTGCATTTCCCCTTATGGAGATCTTTAAAAATATATTACTTCTCTGACTTAATTGACCCGTTATGATATGAACGATGCAGTGCTAATGTTTCAAATGCATCATTTAATTATTAAAGTGAGCAAATAGATACGTAGATGGATTGATACACATATATAACATATGAATATATATGATGATATTTATCCTAGGATTATTAATATCACTGTGAACTACTGCCATGAAAATGCTGAGTCACAGACCATTCTAGAACCCAGTGTCACAAGACAACAAGCATGTATTTATCTCTTATTCATCTGTGATTGGTCTGGGGCGGCTGATTCCAGCTGGGGTTGGCTCCGCTTGGCCCTAGGGCAAACTTTCTGCTCAAGTGTGCACTGTGGGTCTCTTGTTTTCATTGAGGATGATAGACCATCTGGAGCACATTCTTCTCATTGTGAAGAAAGGAGCTCAAGAGAGTGATGCCTCTCAGTGCCTGGTTTGGAAATGGACACCTTTCCTTGGAAATTAGTAGGAAAATTATATGGCGGGTCGGTCATATGGCCAAGCTCAACGTCAGTGTGGTGGGAACATATTGGGAAACCCCACCTACCATTTGTGGAAGGAGTGTGAAGGTACATGGCCAAGGCCAAGGATACTGTGAGGAATAAAAAATTAGGAACAGTACACCTTCGCACATAATCACAGACTTAAATTGCCTGAGTCCTATTCCTTGTTTGCCGTGTAAGAGTCTTATTTCTGTGATGAAAGAAATCTAAAATACATAATTATTTCCATATTTTAGGATCTGTCTATTTTGAGATTATGACCCATGGGAGATGACATTTGAATTTGTTTTTCATAGTATGGTGCCTTTTAAGAATTGAAACATGGCCTAGAAATGAATAAATGCATACTGATTTGGAAAGAAGCATTCACAGCGAATCTCTCGTTCCTGGATCAGAACCTAGGGAGGGCAGGGTTGTCTGTGAGGCAAGCATCTTCTTGTTGTTAATTGTGCTTTTGTCCTTTCCTGGTTCCCCACAAAGGCATGGCTCAAGGCTTCATGTGACCACATATGGCTAGATGGGGGTGGTTAAATGGGTGGTTTTCAAATGAAATTCACCCATCAATGAATGGGCACAGGGGACCAATGTGACAAGGCATCTATGTTTTGTATACCCTAGGAATGAATTTAATGCCTATTTCTAAATGAGTATAAAGAATTAATCCACCTATATCTTGAAGAGATTCTTACCCTCACGTATCCCCTGTTTGTTCACATGACAGGAGAATGGTGTTGGGCAGAGAGCTCCCGAGGAAAGAAATAAATTTAATCTGAGCAGAATGTGTTGCCCGTCTGAGGTTAGGGGTGAGAGGGGCCTGTCATGACCTAGAGCTGTGCTTTGTCCACAGGCAGAGAGGATAGAGGCCGCTCAAGGGAACACAAGTGAAGCTAACGGGTTGGGGCTTCAGACCCACGGTGGAGCCGTGCCAGGTTCTGGCGTCTGCCTGCCTCTAACATGCTAGCATGACTCTGTTCCGGTGACTGAGCATCCCTGGATCCTCGCCCGTCCCCAGTAGGATGGAATGTGTAGGATTCACCAGGATGGCTGCTGGTTCTTCAGCTTGTGACCGTCCGACTCCATCACAAGAAGTGGAGTCATGGCTTTCTAGGAACTGCCACAACGTTAGGTAACCCAGCATTTTTTTCACTGTGTTCATTTTACAATCAGAAATTATGGGCCGTCGATGACATTGAAAGTCCAAGATGCCATCATCCTGGTGCTTATTTCATCAGGAACGAAGCCTCAGATAATCCTTGTGTAACGTTTACTTAGTGTGAAGAGGAAAAGTGTTTATTGATAAAAAGATAATTTAGCAAAGGTGCACGTTTACATTCCCGAGGCCCACGAGCCGTCTGATTTTAGTCCCCCAGAGGAAAATGTCATAATAATTTATATTGCACCACTTGTGCTTCCTCCTTAGGTGAGTGCATATTCTTGGGCTCGCTCCGTCCCAGGACTACAGTTCATCCTGGAGTTATTCTCCTTGAATCCTCCTGTATCCATCAATGGGATGTGACAGGGTTGGAAATTGGAGCAAACTAGAATATGGTTCTTTATTAGGTCAGTTCTGTTATTTACATACAAATCATTTTATTTTAAAATAATTTACGGTTTTAAAGATACTTTGTGAGCATCACAATGCAGCGTGTGCAGCACCTCCCGGGTTTTGGCTCTCGGTCTTCATCTGGGTTTCAGATCTAAAGCGAGGGAGAGTGAGCAAGGTTAAATGATAGGATCAGGGCGTGTGGCAGAGTGACAATCAGGAGTGCCAGAATAATGCTGGCAGACTGCTAAACTTAGATTTCTCCACCCACCAGGCATCCTGGCTATATTAAGCAAGGTCTTAGTCACCTAAAGCACAGGAAAGGATTTCTCACAGTGGATCATAGTAGGAATAAGACCACAAATTGGCAAAGAGCTTCACAGTTTTCAAGGGACATTTCGCTGATACATAAATAAAGCGGATTACATAGAATAAAGAGGACGGGACATACTAATCGTACGCGCGAGATGGCAAGGACCCAAAGCACACAGCGTTAGGACTCCTGAGATATCACAAAGGATCTCACTAGTCAAATGAGTAAACTAATGCTCGGGGGGAAAAAAATAATCATAACAGTAAAACCAGGTCTGCGCTCAATTTTATGTTCCAATGTTATATTATCAGTTTGATTGTTGGATACTTTGAACAATCTCCAAATTTGAACTGCTTTATTACAATGCTTGTACCTCCTTAGTCTTACCTTTTTCCAAACGCAAAATTACTCCTTGTGTGTTTACCAGGAAACAGAAATTTCTAGTTTTTATCTTTTAAAATTGTTAATTGTGCTATTTTAAGTATATATATATTTTTTTTCTTTCTTTCTTTCTTTCTTTCTTTCTTTCTTTCTTTCTTTCTTTCTTTCTTTTCTTTCTTTCTTCTTTCTTCCTTCCTTCCTTCCTTCCTTCCTTCCTTCCTTCCTTCCTTCCTTCCTTCCTTCCTTTCTTTCTTTCTTTTTGAAAAGCACATATAAAGGAGCTCCCAGGTGGCTCAGCTGCTTAAGCAGTGACTCTTGGTTTCCGCTCAGGTTATGACCTCATGGGTCCTGAGATCCAGCCCTGCAATTGGCTCTGTGCTCAGCACGGAGTCCACTTAAAGATTCTTTCCCTCCCCCTCACTCATGCTCACCTGCTGTTTCTTTCTCTCTAAAATAAATAAATAAGTTTTTTTCAAAAGCAGATATAAAGATTGTTTATAGAGTATATTTGATAACAAACTGTTCTCTGGATTTCTCTAAAGGCATCAGGGATCATATTACTATGTTAAGTTTCTTTTTTTTTCTTTTTTTTTTTTTTAGTTGTATTTATTTGTTTGGCAGAGAGAGAGCATGTGCAGGGGGAGCAGCAAGCAGAGGGAAAGGGAGAAGTAGGCTTCCCACTGAGCAGGGAGCCAGATGGGGGATTTTTTATCCCAAGACCCTGGGATCATGACCTGAGTGGAAGGCAGACACTTAATCGACTGAGTCACCCAGACGCTCCTACTAGATTAAGTTACTTAGGAATAAACTATGTCATGTAAACATAAAAATGCTAAGATACCTTTCTTGGAAGTCCACGTATTTCACAAAGCATTGCCTCAGTATAATGTATGCACACATATTGGTTCTATATTTTGATCAGTAAACATTCTTTATAATGTTTTCTTTCCCTCTACTCCCCTCCCTTCCTCCCTCTTTTCCATTCTTTTTCTGCTGATAATATAAAGAAAGCCAGGAGTACCTTTTTACATTAAAAATAAATCACATTTACGCTGAAAACAATTTATGATTGGCAATTTACCCAGAAATTGCACAAAAAAGATTAGGGATGTACTTTCTCAAAATAAATTAATCAAAATATATTGATTTTTTTAATCTATTTTTAATCATTGAAATCACATAAAACCTTTTTTGACAATTAACTGCTTCTGTTCTGTTGGTTTTCCAGTATCAATGATGAGAGCCCTAAATTCTAAGAACCTTAGAAAATGTATTTTAACTCATCCAGCTAAATATGGTCTGAGTTTAGTTGACATTAATTCATTATTTATTTCCATTCAGAATAGAGAGATATTTAATTCTGACTCATAAAGGAAATATGTTTTTCATCATTATAGAAATAAGTTTACCTGGGGGCTCCTGGGTGGCTCAGTCAATTAAGTGTCTGCCTTCAACTCAAGTCATGTCATGTCTTAGGGTCCTGGGATCAAGTCCTGCATTAGGCTCCCTGCTTAGTGAAGAGTCTGCTTCTCCCTCTGTCCTTCCTCCCAAATCCTGCACTCTCTCTCTCACACAAATAAATAAAGAAAATCTTAAAAAAAAAAAAAAAGAAGTTTAACTGTTGAACAATTAATTAAGTAACCAGGAGATAAAACATGTAGTTTCCAATGTTATGATAGTTGAATTTCTAGCTCAGGATCCAGCGCCTTTGATATATGGAACATTTGATGAAGATGTGTGTTGTGTGAATGGCCATCATATCAATGGAGGTAGAGTGAGGGCTGCTTTCTCAAGTAATTTGAAGTTCTTATTTAATCCTCGCAGCAGACGTGGTGATGGTAGCTGGGATATTCTATGAGGACACTGAGCTCTGAGACATAGGACATTGGCAAACAGAGCAAACAACATTCAGGACACCTGATAGCAAAAAAAAAAAAGAAAGAAAGAAAAGAAAGAAAAGAAAGAAAGAAAGAAGAAAGAAAGAAAGAAAGAAAGAAAGAAAGAAAGAAAGAAAGAAAGAAAGAAAGAAAGAAAGAAAGAAAGAAAGAAAGAAAGAAAGAAAGAAAGAAAGAAAGAAAGAAAGAAAGGAAAGAAAGAAAGAAAAAAGAAATGAAAAGAAAAGTATTTCAAAATGTCAAAATGTTGCTGGAATAAGCATCAGTGGAAAAATTAAAAATGAACCTAACTGAATTTCACCGATGCTAAGTTTTCATTTGTTTTTATTTTGAATTAAACTAGACGGTGGTTGAGAGACATAGATCTTCTCCATAGCCAGGATTTAGAGAGGAGCCAACTGAAAGATATTCTCTATTTTGTAAATGAAACCACTGGGACTATATAAGTCTAACTTGTTGCTGATGATGATCTTATCAGAATCAAATTTGAGCCAAGGGTTGTTGGCTCCTACACCTATTCTACTTCTATCATGCAATATCCCTTCATAGAATAGGGACAAGAACTAATATATATTGAATATTTTAAAAAATTGTGTTGATTGAATCACTAGTACTCAATAGTAAATGAAACCAAGTTTATATTTCAAAGGTCATGAATTCTCGATTGCATAATAAGGGAATAAGTTCTATTAATACTTTCCTAGGGAAATATATTTTTTAAAGATTTTATTTTTATTTATTTATAATAGACAGAGAGAGAGGCAGAGACACAGGAGGAGGCAGAAGCAGGCTCCATGCCAGGATCCCAACGCGGGACTCGATCCCGGGACTCCAGGATCGCACCCTGGGCCAAAGGCAGGCACTAAACCGCTGAGCCATCCAGGGATTCCCCCTAGGGAAATATTTTTGAATAAGCTATATATGATAACTTTCGATGCAAAAGTTTGGAATTGATTATTACTTTGGAAAGTGGCCAGGATTACTTTAATGTATATTAACAATTAACTAATATTAGTGAATAGTCCACTCTATAGTGGGAAATCATTACACATTTGATCTTTTAATAAGACTAAGAAAATGTACCTTTCTCTAATTGATGATTTTTTATTGCATGTGCTATCGCAATCCCTTTTTATTGAATTTGGAACCAAGATAGGAGAAAACATAATGACATCTGGTGACTTTAGAGCTGGCTCTGATAACATAAGGATTCTGAAAATAGAATTTATTGCATAAGCCAATGACATTAAGATCACTTGATTCTTCCTTTTTCCACTGGTTGGTCACACAACTTGCAAACACGTGGATCTTACATTATTTTTGCATCTAAAAAGACATACCATGTGTTCCAAGAACTAAGTGCAGTTAAAGTCTCAATGAAGTCACAAATTTTCATGTCTGGAAGCAAAGACAAGTATAGTAGAAGTTTGTTCAAGTATTAAGCTTTCTCTTTTTGAAGAGAACATAAAACATAAAAAAAAAAAAAAACACACACACACATCTTTTCACTGTGTGAATAAAGCATTTCAGTTAGTATAAGCAGGGAAGTCTATGCCTAGAAACCAGAGGAATACCTATAGACATGATGAGTTAAGTTGAGAAAAAAACTATTATAAACTCTATAAAATAATTGTGATTTGAGGATTATCATCTCTACGTTGCTTGGGAGTTCACTGTGTAGCCTTATCTTCTTAAATACCATATTGTTGGAGATCCCCGGGTGGCGCAGTGGTTTGGCACCTGCCTTTGGCCCAGAGCGCGATCCTGGAGACCCGGGATCAAATCCCACGTCAGGCTCCCGGTGCATGGAGCCTGCTTCTCCCTCTGCCTATGTCTCTGCCTCTCTCTCTCTCTCTCTCTCTGTGTGACTATCATAAATAAATAAATAAAGAAAAAAATATTTTAAAAAATACCGTATTGTTTGCTATTTGTTTTGTTTGTTTTTAAATTTTATTTTATTATTATTATTATTATTATTTTTGTAGTCATATGTGTTTGTATGTGTGATGGCAAATAGGAAAGAACTTAATCCCTGTAGCTATACTTCCTGTGGAGATGGTTCTCTTCACTCTTGCACACACATGCATGCTTTTGGGCAGTACCTAGCTGGATGTCTGGTAGTGGGTCAAGGGTATGATCGTGATACTGAAGTCCTGGCTGAGCCCGTGCAGTGGCAAAGGGGGAAGAGGCAACACTAGCTCAAGCTGACTCTACTCTGATGCAAAAACAATTATCTTATATTTCAGCATAAGGGATCCAAATGAGTTCCTTTTCCATCGCCCTTTGATTTTGAGGCTCCTGTAGATCTTCTTTAGACTGTAGATGGATGACATTCCCTCACCACCACCGAGCTCACCCTGCTTACATGTCAACATGCATCCACCACTGTGCAAACACTTGAATGTCTATGACATATGCAGAGTGAAGAAATAAGATGCAGGGTTTTCTTTTAATTACATACCTAGTAAATGGGGGAGGAAGAGATGATATGATAAAATAAAAATATAAAGATTACCTTGAGTTGTAGTAGGAATGCTGTCTTGTGGTGGAACCCGTATATGAAATGTGCAGGCCTTACCAAGTTTAGATAATCTGAAAAAATACATCTATCCCTTGTCAACCCAGAACAGCATAGCTCTATTCTCCCATTTTACTTCAATATATTTTTCTTCTGTTTTTCTTTTTTCTTCTTTTTTTGTGTCACAAAGTTTCTGCATTTTTTCTATGAGTGACACCAGATGGTTGGAGTGTAGGCTAAGTTATGTAAAAGAACAGTACCTCCTCAGCTGACAAGCTGTGAACCCTGGTCCAGTGTGAACCAGGTCTCAGAATCTGGACTCCTGTAATCACTTACTGACAGAGACAATGAAGACAGCAAAAAAGTATATTTGTGAAAAAGATTTCTTTCTACCTTATCAATGGTGTTCTTTCAGAATTATATTCAGAATTATTTTCCATAAAACAAACAGCAACAATAACAACAACAACAAGATCTTCAGATGCTCTCAGGTCCATTAGTGTCTGAGTGGCTGAGCCAGGAAACCAGGACAGGGGAGGCCGTGTCCTTGTTCCTTGTCATATCCCGCTTGGTAGTGGTTCCAGCAGCAGTAGCAATTTATAGCTTCTACCCTCTTAGTCTATGTGCCTTCACATGTCACGTTGAAATTGAAGCTGACCTAAAAAGCTGCCAAGTAATCTCTCAGTCCCAAGGTAGTTAATCAGGTGAGACAGGAGCAGAATGAAGGAAAAGGGCAGAAAAATCTGAGACAAGACACTTATTTAAGTGAAAATAGTGAAAATATAAGCTGCCATTTTTTCTCGTGGGTTTCTAATTATAGTTTTGTGGGGTTTTTTGATTCATTACTTTGGCTTTTATTTGAGAATCTGTCAAAGGTTCATCCGAGGCATGAAAGATGGAATGCGGAACTCAAACAGGTTTTCTCCTCATTAATGACTTGGGGCAAAACTAAGAAAAAGAGTCTGATTTAAAAAAAAAAAAATAAGTCTTTCTTATTTTGGAGCAGTTTTAGGTTCAGAGAAAGAAAAGAGAAGGTACAGATGTTTCCCACATACACCCTGCCCCCACATATGCAAAGGAGGCTGAATTTTAAAAGTCACAAGCAAGAAATTTCTTTCAGACATCATAGCATCTGTTTGGCTAGTACAGAATGAGTTCAATGTGAATTCAACATGCTAAATGTAAGAATGAGTGTGGATGTGTCTCAGATGCAGTGATCCTTGTTCTGCCAACAGCTCTGTGGCCCGTCAGCCATGTCTTGTGTCCCATCTCCCCACTGTGCCTCCCTGCCACTCATGGTCTGAGCCTTAAGCAAGAGGTCCAAGGATGCCCGACATCTGTGGACTGTTAGCCTTGCTCCCTCAGTAGTTGATCTAGAAAATTCTAAGGCTTCCCTGTCCTCAGAATTTCCCTGTGGGATTATGCCAGGGATATCTCTGTGGAATTTGGCTGAATATCACACCCTGGCCTAGCCTCCTTCCTTTCCCTCTGAGCCCGTCCTGGTTTTATCAGAGAACACTTCTTATGCATCACTTTCCCACAAATACTTGTGCCAGGGTATATTTCTGGGAAACACAACCCGGGAAATGAAAGATTATTCGTTTTAAATTTTTCTTTGACTATTAAAATATGCAAAGAAACAAAAACATATACTTTATAAGAAAAAAAGTATTTTTCTGTTGTCCAAAGAGAATTCATTTTGAAAAAAAAAAGAGAGAATGCATTTTGATATATTTTTCCAAACCTTTTTCTTATTGTAAAACAAAAAAATAAAAAAGAAAAAAGAAGAAGAGAAATATCAGTGAGGGTGTGTGCATGTGTTTAAGTGTGTCATTTTTATGACTGGATGCATAATTTATGTTACCAACCTGTGTTTGGGTTGTTTTCTCCATGGATTAAAGTATATAATGTTGAAAAGAATATTCTTGCATATTATCTCTTTGCATATTGTCACTTTTTGATACTTGGAATACATTCCTAGAGATGGAATTTCTGGGTCAAAATGCACAGCCATTTGGTACACAGTGCAAGATCCTTCAAAAAGTGCTATTCTGATTTTTTCACCCCAATGCAGTGAAATGAAGCCCCAGTAACAGATGGCTATTGGGAGGACACAGAAATGATCATTTAAAAAAAAATCTTATAAAATCTAATAGGAATTAAATTATACCTCAAGTTTTAAATATACATTTCTTTGATTATGAATTCAGGTGAATATCTTTTCTGGACTTATTAGTGGATTTATCATTCCTTTTACGAATTGGTCAGCTCTATTGGTTTAATCACTTGCAGTTTTATGGTAGCAATTATGTTTTTCTTCTTATTGATTTTGAGTCCCTATCATATATTACCTTTATTAAAGTGCATCTTTCATGTACTGAATTGGTCATGGTCCCAGGAGGGAAAAACAAAACAAAACCAAGCTGGCATTATAAGTGACCAAATGAAGAGTATGGGATGGTGACTCAGTAAAGATATGGGCAGGTAAAGGTGGCTGAGGAAGGGTGACGGGGTTCCCCAGGACTGATAACAATGGAATTAAGTTACCAGCCTGCGGGGTGCAGGAAGGAAGAGAGGCCTGAGGAGCCAGGGAGAGCTGGGAGCTGGTGGGAGGAACGCCCACAGGAGTGATGGCAGCCATCACCACCTGCTGACCTGGAAGGGAGGGAGACTAAGCCATGGGAATGCTTGCTGCCCTGACCTCGTCCTTATCATCTCCCTCATTATGGACCCGTCAGTCCCTGGGGAGTAACCCTGGAAGGCAAAGGACCAAACTGAGGCAGCAGGACTTGGAGGGATGGAGGCTGTGGTGGCCCAGAAGCAGAAGAGAAGAGGCCAGAGTTGGTGTGCAGGGGCAGGTGAAGAAGGTCCAGCAAAAACGACTTGTGGGTTTTCTGGTCTGAGAGCCAGCTTCATCTTTGCATTTTATTTATGGTATCTGGGATACACAGAGATGGTGTGTACTTTTAGTCAGTCAAAATGATTGATCTTTTTCCTACTAGCTTTTCATTTTGAAGTTTCACTAATGAGCTCTTTATCAGCATGATGCTATATAAATATTAATATATTTAAGTTTCTAGTACTCTAAAAATTGATTTTTTTAAAGAAATTATTTCAGTGTATGCTATGATTGGTATATATTTTCCTAAAAAAGTTGTAGTTTTTAGATTCACTTTTTTATTCAAAATCTATTTTCTCACTCTTAATCTCTTGTCCTTTTGAGCCCTCCCCTGCACCCTTGAACAGATACTAACTTGTCTGTTGGAATATCAACAGTAAGCTGTTTTCAACTTTGTACTTGTTAATACATGTTTTATATATTGGAGGGTAAAGCCTCTCTTTTCCTTTATAAAATCCCTTCTTTAAAATTAGAAAAGTTTTTAAACTATTAAAAACATACTTTGAGATTTTGATTTTTTTTTACATTTTCTAAATGTTTAATCTTGATGTTTGTGAAAGGTATTTATTTTATGTGTTTATCCCACTTAAGGACATTTCTTTAGAGCTAGTGATGTTCAAAGGAAGCATTCCTGTTATCTGCAAATAATTTTGTTATGATAGCTATGGCTTCCCATTTATAATCTTTTTAATCTGTCTCTCTGTCTCTGTCACTTTCTTAGAATATGTTAGAATTGTACTTAATTTTTAGCCTTTGAGGTAACACTTTGATTTCTATATACTAGATATAAATCAGCTCAATAGAGTTTTTCTTTCTCCTGTTTCATGCAAGGTACTCTTAACTGCTTCCTAGTCAAGTGTAGTATAATTATTTTAAGAACTAATTTTCAAACCACAACAGCAACCATAAGTGGTAATTATGTGAGGTGATGGAAGTATTAACTAATCTTATTGTAATAATTTTGCAATATATACATGTATCAAGTCATCAGGTTATACACCTTCCACTTACACAACATCGTACTTCAGGAAAGCCAGAAAAAAAAATAATGTTAAAATAAGTTTAAACTTAACACGCATAGTAAGGGAAGGATGGAAGGTCATTGCCTCCATCAGGATCTGTCCTGATTGTCTGGGTTTCGGTGATTCTCCTGCCCTGAGTCTCACTCCTAGTGGCTGCACGTCCTTCCCACTTTGGCCCATGATGGTGCTCTGTGTGCGAGCCCAATGCTCGTCTCACCCCATCCAGGCCCTGTGAACAGAGCAGAGTTTATAACAAATAAACCTGAATCTATGACTTTTCTCTTGAGAATTACTTGACAACCCCCTTTGGTTTATGGAGTAAGATGTGAAATGCTGGGAGGCGACGGTTGTACATCACAAAATCCTTCTGATCAGGTGATAGGGGCTCTCTGAGCTGCCTCTCCACCCAACCGTGCTCTGAGACTCAGCGTTTCCATATAGTACCAGAGGCTGGTCATGCCAGGCTCCCCCAAGACACCTGTCCTGTGTATCTGTGTCACAGAAACATTGCTCTGGATAAGTTCAACAGACCAGGAAGACGTTATTCAAGACAGTTGTAAGGGGGAAAGGGATTGAGGCCTTCTGCAAAAAACAAAAGGCAGGAAGGTCTTAAGCTCTGGATGGAGCCAGTGGAAAGTACTGGGTGGTGCCAGCTGGGAGGCTGCTCCCTGGGAGTGTCCAGCACACGACACCACTCCTGCATCTACATGAGCTTTTCTCTGGGTAGACCATCGTGTTTGCTAACCGTGCCCGTCTAGTTTGGGCGCCAACCCTCCCACAGAGGCTGAGGTGGGGTGACACCTCCTTGGAGGACTGCCTTGCAAAGCAATGATTCCCGGGTGCCTGAGAAAGGCAGGCAGCCCTTGGTGGTCAAACTGGCAAGAAGCTCTTCAAAAAGATGTACATATATCTCAATGGGGCAGAGAAAGATTTTTGCAATGATACATTTTCTAAAGTAAATGCTCAAAAAAGAAAAAACAAAAACAAAAACAAAACCGAGGGGCCGGAGGCAGAGAGTAGAGTCAGTAAGAAGCATGTGTAACGTTCAGTCTAGCTGAGGAGCCACCAGGGCCAGCGGCACCTGCAATGCCCACGTTCAGCCTCCGAGCAAGCAGGGGGTGGTCCCCACGGACGGGGCGCTCTCCGTGGAAGAGGGACGTCTTACTCACCCTTGCAGCCGCAGCAGCTCTTGCGGTGAGTGCTATATTTCATAGACCTGAAGCCTTCCCCGAACTGTATCTGGGGTGTCTGCGTGTATGTGTATTTTCTGAAAAGTTGGAGAGGCCGAACAGGAATACCACGGCGCTGCCCGGTAGTGACTGCTTTAGAGAGCCGGGCAGGTTTCCCTTGGCAGCAATTCTTTCAGTGTGTCTTACCAGGAGAACAACTTCTCATGGTTCCATTTATAGCTCATTTGTGCTTAATTTGAAGAACGCCTGCCTCAGTACAATACTTAATGTGATTTATGGATTGTGCTCTGAGTACCTGAAGGCATATGTGAGACCAAAGTCATGGGAAGAACACTGGAGGACATGCCAGGACACCTTGCCTGGAATTGGAGATCCCAGCTCAGCACAGATAATTAGTTTTCCTGTTTTACTCATTTATTCTAGAATTTCCTGTCAGAAAGGCAAATGTTTATGGCTGTGCTCAAATAAATAGAAGATTGGAAATATCGCTTTGAAAGCTGAGCTACGGGAAAAAAAAGGAAAAACAAACAAACAAAAACCAACAACAGCAACAAAAAGCAAACAAGCTGTGGCACCAATAAACCTAGAAATGTGTTCTGGGAGAGGCCAACGGGTGGAAGGATTAGGCCTCTCTCTGCCTGTGAAAACATGGCCAGCCCAGTCCTGTAACTCTTTTTCAACCTGCCTCTCCTCCTGGTATTGGTTCTCGCATCTATTCCATCCACTTTGTTCACTCTTCCCTTCAGATATAGGGAAGAAACGGAATTCTGGGGACACACACACACCTCTTTGATTTGTCTACCCCGTTTGGTAAGACACCATTCTTTCCTCTCCTCTGCCTCCACAGCATCATGAAGACAGTAGGACCCACTGCCCACATTTCCAAGTGATCAGCCCTGCACTGACTCCGTCTCCTAGAGCAGCAGCTGAGGCAGTAAACGCTCAGGGCACGTTTTCCCACAGTCCAACTCAGAACTCTGGAGCTTGTGCTCATAGTACTTGAGACTCCCCAGTCTTTGGTGTGGAAATTCAATTCCTTAATAATAATCTGGCCATCTATGAGGTATCGTCAATAATTTCTAAAGAAATCATAATACTTGCTGCAACCACAATTGGAAGAATATTAATGTTAAATAAAAAGAATATTAGATGTTGAGCCCACATAAGATGGGATTTTACAAAATATTACAGATATGTGATCAAAATGATCCCACAATAAAAACATGTATAAGGATAATAGAGTATTTAGGAATTGAAGAGGACAATACCAATGTTTACCGTCATTATTTATTACAGGAGCAAAAATATATTGGGGAAAAGTTTTCTTCTGACTTATGTCTATTTAGGGGGTTTTGAGAAAAAAAAATAGAAATCCAACATTGAGTACATTATTTCTAAGAGAAATAGTTTTATAAGGTACTGCTTTTGAAATATGAGCAAAATGCTTCTCTAAGCCTTTTTACTACTTTACTATCAGGGATGCTTTAATTATCACACAGTCCTCAACTTATGCAACATTTTAATTAGACGTGCTAAGCTTAGCATCCTTATTAACAAACTCCTAATCAGCAGAGCTTCGCACAGTCTGGGGCTGCTAAGAACTTTCTAGACCTGCAGCCATGACTTGTCATAGGAAGATCTCTTCTGGGATCCCTGGGTGGCTCAGCGGTTTAGCACCTGCCTTTGGCCCAGGGGGTGATCCCAGAGTCCTGGGATCGAGTCCCGCATCGGGCTCCCTACATGGAGCCTGCTTCTCCCTCTGCCTGTGTCTCTGCCTCTCTCTCTCTCTCTATGTGTCTCTCATGAATAAATAAATAAAATCTAAAAAAAAAAAAGGAAGATCTCTTCAGAGTCAGTGAAATGAATGTCTGTGTCCCAATGAATTTCCTTTCTCTGTGAAAGAGAACATTTGAGCCGTCGACCTATGTGTGTGTGCTTTCTCCTCCCGAGCATACGAGTCAAAGTCACTATTGGCAGCAATCCTTAGAGCTTTGTTTCTCCTGTGAAATACAGGATCATGAACAATTCCCCAAAGCAACGCAATAAGTTTGCATCCTTAAATGATAGAAATATTTTTTTCAAACCATTATAGACATTACTTAGCTTGGGTGTCTGGGAGACAGAAAGACAGAATAAGAAGGGAAGGTATGAAGGGATAAGGTACTAACATTTATGATAATACAGGGTCCCTCTCCTTGTTATCATGTGATCTATTTTTCCACTGAAAACAGATGCAAAGGCCAAGCCCTCTACCAATGAAATAACGTAAGCTTGCGATGGACACCATGGTGCTATCTTTAGTTGTGAGTTACCAGCAATGGCTAAATGCTCAAGATCTTTAAAGGTTAAAAAATGTGATGGCTGTCTTGCTTATTTTTTTATATTCTCCTGTATTTCTAAGATAACAGGAAAAGTTTTATATGCCATTACCCAGATAATATTTTCCATTTAGATGCTTGAATGCCAAATCATTTGATAGTAAAAACAGATTTCTATAAGGAATTTAGATATCCTTTTTAATCGTACTGCACCCCGTATGGACTTAAATGTGCTGACAAAGAGCATAAAACAGGTGGGCAGTAAAGGTTTGCTATTCAAATTTAGCCCGGGGAATGCTTGGTTACTTTAAACATCGCAAATGATGCTGGAACTCGTGGTGCTGAGAGACAAACTATCCTATACTAAAGGGCATTTGTGTAATTGAGTACGGCTTCTTGGCAGTACTCCCCAGAATTGATCCTTTTAGTTCTGAACCCATTGATAATAATTTGAGTCTTCCGTATAATTACGAAAGATTAGAGAACAGTGGTGTAAGAGTGGTGTAAGGCACGCTACTCCACAGTCCCTTGCATGGCAGGACTAAGAACGGAGATGGCGCATTGAGCCAAGGGTGGGTGAGCTGTCACATTCAGCCATGACAGCAGCAACAAGGACCCGAGGAGAAGAGAGAGAACATTAAGAAAATTCCAAAAGGCTGATGAGTTCAAAGAGATTGATTTGATGTGCTACCATTCAATTTCGAGTAGATATGCAAAGACTAAACGTGTCTGGAAGTAAACTTGGGTGGTAACTTAAAAAAGAAAAGCAAACTATTTGTTGCGAGTGGACTAGTATGCTATGTGTGCAATTTTAAGAAGTTGGGGACCATGAAGTTTTACTTATGGGGGGAAGAATGTTTTCATGTTTCCTCACAGTATTATTTTCAGCTGTATACATTTAACTTCTAGTCATGTGTCTGGCTAATTGGGTTTATTTATTGGAGAGAAGAGTAAGAAAAGGGTGGGAGGAAGGAAGGAAGGGAGAGAAAGGAAAGAGGGGAGAGAAAGGGAGAGAAAGAGGAAAGAGGGGGCAGAAGGAAGGAAGAAGGACGCCGGAGGGAGAGAGGAGATTCCCTCAGGCAAAGGTCTTGGTTGAGAACGTCACGAGTCTTCTAATGAGGTGGGATTCATGGGTAACCTTTGGGACATACAGAATATAGAACTCTTGTGTAAACACACTCGTGCAAAGAACAAGAAAGCTAACAGGAAGAATCTAAATTAAGCCACTTTTGGAAATAAGAGAAGTCAACTCTTGCTCAATGCAAGCCTAAAAATAATAATAAAATAAGACAGAAGGGGTGTCCAGTAGGGTTTTGTAGGTCATTGTGAGAGAAAAATCCCGCCCAAACAGGAGAAAGTAAATATTTTAGCACGTGACACTAATGAGCGAGGAGGGTTCTGACCCCAGGAATGATTGTGCTGCTGTTTCCTATGATGGCACTGGGCCCGGCTCCTCTTGCCCTTTCATTCTTGGCCTCATTTGTGTTGGTTCCCTTTGTGGATGAGTTCAACCCTCCTGTGGGCAACATGGTTGTACTGGCCCAGCTCTAGATCCCCTCAGGTTAATTTCTGGCAGAAAAAGAGTGGTCCCCACACAAGCTCGGGGGATTTGGTTGTTCGTTCTTCCCTGAACCAAACACTGAGATGAGGAACCTGGTTCACTCTCTAGTTAGTCCACGGTCACATGCTTCATTTATAGAAAATGCCGTAATCCCACCCTGAACACATGAACTTCAGAGACACTGGGGTCCGAGTCCCACAAAGAACACTGGAATACATTGCCGGGAGAAGGGAGTGGGGATGACGAGGAGGTAAGCACAACAGAAGCCCATGCCCAGAGGTGTTAAGACAACCACACGGGCCTAAGGCAGGCCTTCCTGAGAACCTGTAGCAGGGAAAGGGGACACCATTAGGACCCAGGGAGTACCCATGTTTCAGATATTCTCTCTCTCTTAAACCTCCTTAACCCTGCAAGCCAAGTGTTGTCTCATCTATTCATCTCTGTGCCCTTCTTTCTTCTGTCTTGTAAAATCCACAACCCCAACCTGCTCTCCTTGTCTCCCAGGTTATCCATGTATACTTCCACAACTCCAGCCACATGAAACATGCGAGTGTGGACGTTGTTATCGCCAGTGTCTAACGTCTGGTAAAGTCAATCATTGGTGGAGCAGCAAAGTATCAATATTGCTCAAGGAGGACTCACCTGTCATTTGAGAGAATTTCTTGCAAAAAAAAAAAAGTGATAGTAATGCGTTGGAGAGATAAACTAAAGTGTGTGTGCATGTTTAGGAGAGACTCGTCTCCTTCAGGTATTATAAAGGAGGGATGGTTAATCCCAGATTGACTCAAACAATATTATGGTAGATATCTCGGAGGTGTTGATTAAATTGAATCCCTCTGGGCTAAAGAGGTTATGTAACTCTCTAACTAATCATGTCGTTGGGTTGCTTTAGGATGATCACTTCAGATCTTAAAGCTTTCAAGTTTTAACTAAAAATTAAAATACTCCATCTGCCTAACTAGATCTTTCAAAGGTAATTGTGTCTTGCATGCACAAAGCTGGTGTATGTCTCTGCAGGATTCCTGTGAGTAAGGACAGGGGTACAAATGAAGGATACAGCACTAGGCAGCTTCCCTGGAGCGAGTGTCCATATGCCAGTACAAGAGATGCGGAGTGATGTGGCTCATAAGTATTCTGCTTATGGGGCTGAGGGCTTGTCTTGATCTTCCTTTCTTATACTTTACATGTATATGGCAATGCATTTGAAGTCCCAGTGAAATCTTATGCCTTTACCTTCAATTTCTAGGATGACTTAGAATCTAGATCTCTATGAAACCAACACTTATGTTTCATGTGCCAGATCAAAGCATCTTCTCCCTTGCATTCTCTCTCACACTTTTATCATTGATATTCTGAGGAGGGCAAAAGAGAATTTTAACTATCATATGAGCTCTCCTCTTTTATTTTTTTCCCCAAAGTCCATTCTTCCTGGGCTTTCTCCTTGATTTTAGTTATGTGTGTCACTGCTGTATTAATATAGTGGGCAGGTGTGGAAGATGAGGTCATTGTGTCTCAGTTTGGGGTTCATGCTAGACTCCTAGATGGGTGCTGGTGGATAAGACCCTGTCTGTAATGAGCCTAAATATGGAGGGATTTGCAAAAGACCACCATACTGTAGTCATTGCCCTCAATTGCCCTTCTTGAAGTCAGATTTTACTGAATACAATTCTGCCAACATATGTTTATATATTAAGTATTATTATTCTGCTTGGATATCTACCTTATTGGATCCTAGATTTCAACTTCAGTGGAGCAACAAGTTAACTGAACATTGCTATTAAAATTCAAACTTAAAATAAAATAAAATAAAATAATAATAAAATAAAATAAAATAAAATAAAATAAAATAAAATCCAAACTTTAAGACTTCCAAGGATAGGGGCACCTGGGTGGCACATCAGGTTAAGCATCTGCCTTCAGCTCAGGTCATGATCTGAGGGTACTGGGATCAAACCCCATGTCGGACTCTCTGCTCAGTGGAGAATTGGCTTCTCCCTCTCCTCTGTGCATTCTCTCTTTCTCTCTTTCTCTCTCTCAAATAACAACAACAAAAAAAGTCTTTAAAACTTCCAAAGATAGAATATTATTACTAGACTGAACCATATATATTTTCCATATTTGTTAGTCAAACAAAGTTGAGTATTGACTTTTTTTAACGATAGAGCTTAATGTTTTCCCTCAAAACTCCCATAATATTTTTCCTTCTAGAATTCTCTGGAGACTCACAAGTAACCATTTTTTTTCTCCTTACTAAAACTTAACCTCTATTGAAGTACATATAAAGGCAAGACTAGAAGCATCTTTTAGGGTACAACTTTAAAGCTCATTTTTCTCTGGCAGAATAGATCTAATGGCTACCACTGATTTTTATTACTTGGGCAGGACTGAAAGATAAAGAAATGCTAAAAGAAATTAAGAAACTTAGATTTATTTTCAATAAACAAAATAGCAAGGACCCAAATGGTATCTCTTGCCAAATGATATTGGGATTTATAGAGTAAGAATAATTACTTTAAAAATAATGTGCTATGTGAATAATGTTATCAGCATTACTGACCATCAATCTTTATCTTAATTATATAGGACCATCAATAAGCAAATTCTAGGATACAATAAATTCTGACAGCCAGCTAATGTGCCAGGATTAAACAATGCAACACAAACTAGCTAACACTGGCTCAAGGAAAATGCTTGATTCCCAACCCCAGGGTACTATAAGCAGAGTCTCTAATGATAGAGCCTGGATATAGGCAGCTACAATCATTTAGGAGAGACAGGATTAGCATTTATTGAATGTAAAACAGGTCCCACACATTTAAATGGGTTATGCTGTAAGCTCTACCAATACATATTACTATCAATTTCAGACACAAGGCTATGCACAAGAAGGGTTCAAGTCAAGACAAGCACAAAGAAATCTAGCTAAAATTCACATTTAATCACGTGGATCTTGCTGCTTCTAAACTACAAACTTTGTTGTTTATATTAGGAATCATAAAGCCCAGGGAAAACGTCATCGTAGGGTAAGGCATCTCCACGTAGGAACCTCAGCGACAGGATAGAACTGGGACATCCTTACAGTAACACAGATAACATGACTTGAATATCTACTTTGTACCAAACATTAGTATAAGCTTGTTGCATGTTACTTCATATCTTAGTGAATTTTTCTTAGAATCCTGTGAGCTAGTATTCTTAGGAGCCCCTTTTCCAGGTGGTAATTCCGAAAGCACCAAGAAGTTAAGCAAGTCATTTGCAGGGCAAGGCATTGGATCAAAACCAGGCAGCCAGACTTCAGAGCTGATCCCCAGACATTTTGTTTCATGGCCACCTTTTCCCAATTTGTGTCTGGAAACCCCTCCCTTGCCACATTCAGTTCTTTTTAGATTCTACTGATCCCGGCACCTGGGAACTCCATGTAGGTGTTACCATGACATCCGGAGAGGCATAGGGAGAATTTCTATGGTTTAATTTACAAAGTTTATACAGCATTTGAAATACAGCATCATGCTAGGTTAAACGTGATATTTCCCATTATGAAGTGGAGGAAGCTGGGGCCCAGCATCCCTGTGGCTCTCCAATTAGAAGGGAGAACTTCTCTGTACGTCATCATTCAACCACATCTTGGCCACATCAACAGCAGCAGAGACAGTGGGTTCTGGTCAGCTCTCTTACTTTCTTCCTGTCACGTTAGATAAAGTCTCATCGAGTTAGGGAATCCTGCAGCAAATCAACCATGGTTTGATGAGTAAATGAAGGATATATCACAACAGCAAGACTTTAACACTCTTGCTAGTCAATGGCAATACGTCATGGAATTTTCAACATCGCTATGCTTTTAATTTTCATAACATTAGAGAAAGAAGTGGGACATATATACGATATACAAAGGCATTGTGACAATATACAGAAGACGTTGCTTGAGAAAGCATTAAGATAAAAGCATCTCTTAAATGGAATACTACCTAAGTGATTTTTCTTTTACTGCTTACATTTCATTGAAAGAATTGCTCTTTTCTTGTAATTATCTTTTGTGATCTGCATTACGTAGACTTCAGTCTTAGAGGATAAATTGCCAAATCCAGATACGCTTCCTAGTTTAAGGAAAAGATTGTTTAAAGATGAGAAAAACGAAGTACACTATCCTATTTTTAAAGTCTTCTCATGTTTGGAAGAAAGGCAGGTAGAGCTGAATCTCTTAAAAGAACATATTCTAGGGGCACCTGGGGGGCTCAGCGGTTGAACGTCTGCCTTTGGCCCAGAGAGTGACCCTGGGGTCCTGGGATTGAGTCCCACATCAGGCTCCCTACATGGGGCCTGCTTCTCCCTCTGCCTGTGTCTCTGCCTCTCTCTCTCTCTGTGTCTCTCATGAATAAATAAATATACATATTTTTTTAAAGAACATGTTCTATACTGCATTCAGGCTCAGATCAGAAAGAAACCCAAAAAACACCATACTAATACTGATTTCTCAACTGCCCCAAACTGCTGTATTTTAAGTGTTCTCTAAAGGTATCTTGTCTAACAGCAAAAACAAAACAACAAAACAAATAAACAACAACAACAAAAAACCTACCAACCATCAACTTCTGTCTCATTGCCAATAAAATATAATGAGGTGTCTGTGATGTTAAACAGAAAACCAGTGGGGAGCATAATGAATGTGTTAGATTCCTCATCAGAAGTGGTATTTATTAATTTACTTAACAAATGCCTCTTCTGCAACCAGCAGTCTAATCTAAAATTTTGTAGCCATATTCATTTTCTGAAGTGAATGGGATTCTGGGAGTGTTTACTTTCTAGAACAAAGAACGAAGAAAGAAAACCAGAAGTAAATCCTAAATGGATATATTTTTTTAACTCCTCGGTGAATTGGGTTGGTGAAATAAAACCCTTGCTTAAGAGCATGGTGGTGGAAGGCACCAGTTGTCTGGGTTTAGGAGTGGTTGCTGAACTCCATTTTCAGAAGCAAATGGACTATTTATTTTTCTCCCATCTCACCCTTCTCGCAGCATAATGGCAATCTTATTGACATTTGCATAATTCTATCTGTATAAAAGTGTTGGCAGTTCTTTCTGCCTCTCACATTGGCCCTGTTATGGCTGGATAAGCCACACTAACCTGCCTATAACATGGTACGCCCTTTGCAGAATTGTTGGATGTTTTCCTTAATTTAGGAGAAGGGCTGAGGAAAAGTCTGACTGTTGGTGTTGTCAGTGTTGGGGTTTAAATTCAGGCCTTGCAGTGTCTTAGGATCCCAGACAAGAAATTCAGGGCATTGACGTCCAGCTCGTAGACTTTCTCAGAGAATTAAAAGGCTCTAACCATGCCTAAGCAATGGGTTCAAAGGACATGCTCTATGAAGGAGGATCCTTCCTTCATTTCCCCTTTGTTTGTGACACACTTTATGTTTTCCTCTGAAAACAGAGTCTATGACCTGAGCGTAGGACAGAGTGGTAGCAAGGCAATGTCGGCTGAAGTGAGCCAGGACCTGTGAATCTAGAGAGTTTTTCCAACAGGAGCAGGCTGAGGAGAGAGACAGGGTTCATTCAGCCCCTCAGCAACCCGGTTCTGGCCACGTTCAGGGCCGAAGGACTCTACATCTTCCCTCAAGCTCCAAGGCTTCAGAGTGCGGTAGGTAGGAAGAGCATAGGTAGCACAGCCTGGGGAACTCTTGGTCCCTGGCTGCCTTTCATCCCTTCCTTCTGAGCTATGGTAACCTTTCAACACCAGCTCCCTTTCTCTCTGGCGTGAATTACACAAATCACCATCACACTTAGGACATTTCCATCCACTCTTTGCTCACAGTGGGTAACCCAGGGGGTCTGGTTACAGAAATCACCCATCCCAAGGCTTAAGTCTCGTGAGTCCTAACCACAACCTTCAGTGAGCAGCTGGATGGGCCAGGCTAGCATGGGAGCCGTGTTCAACAGTGGCTGTAGAAGCTCTTTCCTATCTTTCCATGTGGTATGAAAACTCTCATGAAGGAAGATGGAAGGCACCCATGGTCTCTCAAGATCCATTCTTGCCTGCTGGTTATATAAATATCCACTTCTCATAATTCTGTGCCCAGAATTGATTTCAGAATTTCCAATATCAGCTAAAACTTGAGGACTTCCATTTCACTGTTGAATATTTTACCACTTATGAGCCTAATTTAGTCATCTTTACAAACATAAATTTCCAATGCTGTCAGGATGAGATCTGAACAAGGGCTGAAGAAGGACCTTAATAATTTTAATTTTAATGGCATCGTAACTTTCTAGTCTCCCTGCCAACCCAGCACCCTTTGCTTAGATTCTTCTCTTCACGTCATCTGAAGAGAGCAGCATGCTTAAGATCTTTCCAGATGGGTCTTCATTTAAATCTAATATTAAGATACAAACGTTTTACCTTTGTCCTCTTCTACTAGGTCATTTTGAATGTAAAAGACGTGTCCCTTTTTCTCAGTAGAGGCATAGCAGATATTGAAAACCAGCGATGGGGGGAAAAAAAGATGTAAGGGAGAATAAAATTCTTATAAAGGAGAAAAATGTCCACTAGAAAAGACAAAAGGTTCAAAGGTCAAAGGGAACAGCCTCCTGAGATCAATCAAAGATACTTGACCTATGCCACAAGAGTCAGCAGTCACAAATTTCAATGCAAGGGTTATTTTAGCCACTATTCATAGACTTAAAAAAAAAATCCACTGGACTATTGGGTTTCTTTCTTCCCTTTGTAATTATTTCTGTTATAACGTAACACAGTCCATTAAATCACCCTGTAGGAAGAATCTTCCAGAACAAAATTCTGTTTCTTTTAATATTGAATGGTGAACTGAACATTGGCTGATAGGAGAGGGAGATAAAGCATGTTGGCTGGAGCTTGACTTTATATATTACCATATACAGACCAAAACGCTCACACAAGTCACAGACAGCAACCCCCCCCCCTTTGTAAGAACAAATGTGCACCCAAGTACACAAATCTGATCATGCAACTGATACTCTCCATGTGCATTGAACTATCGTCCAGGAGAAGTCAAGACCTAGAGAACTAAGTCCTATGAGATTCCTTCAACTGGATCATGCCATGTATCATAAAACTTTCTGCGGTCAGTGTGTTTACTGAAAAAACGTAAGCGCTCTCTAACTGTGACGTGGTGGACCATGTCGAAATGCACAGAACCAGGAACCTCAGTGACTGATATTAACTAGAAAATGTTTTAGCCAAAATTCCACATTGTTTTTCTGCCCTTCCACATTTTTTCTTTCCAAATTAAAGTAAGATGAAATGCTCATCTGCAAAAGTATGAGTCACAGAAGAGCTACATTGTGCAAAACTATACAGTAAAAATAGCTGTACATGCAGAGTTTATTTTCAATATCTACCAAAAAAATGAGATGTAGGTGTTTCTAAGCTCAGTAGCGCAAAGCTAAAATGTCTTAGAATATACTTCTGGTTTAATTATAGATAGACAAAAATCTACAATTCTAATCCTCAAGTGAGATTTCTTTAAACTGAAAATGTTCAAAATTTTATATGTAAGGAAAATGAAACACCAATGTCTTTTTGAAGAGCGTGGCCACGTTGTTGGCGGTATTGAGATTGAAATATTGGAACTGCATGGGCTGTGAGCGTGGACTGAGAAACACAGTGCAAGCAGGCAAGAGTGGAACTCTGGCATTGTGAAGCCAGAGTTTATTTTGCTGTTGAGTGTTTGTTTTCTTGAAGACCTTGTTTGTTATTTTTGTTTTTTATTAAGACTTTTGTAAAGCAGTTTCAGCTTTCGAACCAAACTGAGTAGAATGTACAGAGATTTCCCATATAGCTCTGCCCCTACACATGCATAGCCTCTTGTATTATCAACATCCCCCACCCAGTGGTGCATTTGTTACAACCGATGAATTTGTATTAGCTCAGCGTTATCACCCGAGGTTCATAGTTTACGTTAGTGTTCACTTTTAGTGTTCAGTGTTCTATAGGTTTGGAGAGATACATCCATCATTATGGTATCAAACAAGAGTGTTTCCACTGTCCTAAAAACCTTCTGTGCTTCACCTGTTCATCCCTCTCTCCCCTCTCCCCTTGGCAACCACTGTTTTTTTTGTTTTGTTTTGTTTTGTTTTTGTTTTGTTTTTGTTTTTTACAGTGCTCATAATTTTGTCTTTTCCAGAAGACCATAGAGTTGGAATCATATAGTAGGTAGGCTTTTCAGACTGGCTTCTTTCATTTAGTAATATGCATTAGAGCTCCTCCATATCTTCTCATGGCCTGATAGCTTATTTCTTTTTAGCACTGAATAAACTCCATTGAATGGACAAGAGTGTACTTATGAATCCACCTACTGAAGCACTTGCTTGGTTGCTTCCAAGTTTGGGAAGTTATTATGAATACAGAAACTATAAACATCTGTGCGCAGGTTTTGCGTGGACATAAGTTTTCGACTCCTTTGGGTAAATACTGAGCAGCATGGTTGTTAGGTAGTGTACTAAGTGTATATTCGGTTTTGTAAGAAACCATGTGATTACCATCCCAAGTGGCTGATGAACTTGTTTACATCTTGGTTTCCATTCACTAGCTGAGCTCCTGCAGGAGTCACTCAGCATGGCCAACCCTCAAAATGTGAACTATATGTGGGAATCATTGTCCAACATGCTTTACTGGTTGACGTGAGAGCGTGCATGGCAGCTATTCTTCAAATATTAATTGCTGTGATGTATAATGGTTACCCTATCGTAAGCATGTATAATATGCCAAGAAATTTGCATTCCTGCTCTCTTACAACACCTCTTCAAGAACAATATCCTTTTACAGTTGAATGAATTGGGGACAATTTGATTAAGGATAAGGCCACAAATTAATCATCAAAAAGAGCCTCAGTTTGAAATAAGATCTATTTGACCCCCCAAACTGGATTTTCTTTCCCTTATTGGCCTTATTGTTCATTCTCTTCTTCATGTGCTCTCTTTCAAAAAGCCTCAACTCTGGGATCATGTTGTTGCCTTCCTGATAAACATGAATTAAAGTGATAATCAGTTTCCTGCAAACTGAGCAATATGCTCTCTTGGATGGAACAACAACAAGAAAGATAATCAACTATGGAAGACAGAGGTCTAGAAAGAGGGCCTGTACCATGAGTGGTTGTGAATAATAATGTGAGCCAAAATATATTTAGGGGGTGGTTGTTGTTTTTACCATGCTGGGCTATGCTAGGAGAAAATTTTATTTTCCTGCTTGGTCACTTTGCCTCACCACCTGTCACCTTTCGGTCTGCTTTTTTTTTTTTTTTCTTGGGGAGACATGGTCCCTAGGTTAGGTGAAGAGCATGGCCAGTATTGTAGGACTTGGAGTAATAGCAGCACCCATGACTGGAGGCACAGTCCTGGATGGGAGGAGGTAAGAATGTGTCTGAACAGGAAGAGAGCACAGCAAAGGGAAATCTGTCTTGGCGGCAGGAGACTCTACCTGCAGATGAGGGTCGCCCCACGTAGAGTAAGAAGTTATTCTTTTGAGTGAGGAATAATGACAAGAGTAGGCCATGACTTAAGTCTTATAATGACTTGTGCTTTTGTTTTAAGATTTTATTTATTTATTTGAGAGAGAGAGGGAGAGAGAAAGAACGACCAGGGAGGAGAAGGAGGAGCAGACTCCCCACTGAGCAGGGAGCCGGATGCAGGGCTCCATCCCAGGACCCTGACATCATGACCTGAGCTGAAGGCAGATGTTCAACCACTGAGCCACCCAAGTGCTCTATGCCTTGTGCTTTTAAAAAACAATTAGAACAGGTCTTGGCCACGACAGATCAAAGGCAGAGTCCTTTCTCCTTTTCCCAGTTTTAAAGAGCTATGAACAAAAGCAACAAATATTAGTAGCAGGATGAAGTGCTTTGAGTTCCAGAGCATCAGGCTTGTGATATTTGACTGATAATCAGTTATAGATAATGTAGTAGAGCCAGAGGCTCGGTTTGGTAGGGCAGGGAAACAGAGGATGGGGCTCACCGAATGCACGTGTCTGCCTGTCTGCAGGATAAACATAAACATGGATATTTTATCTGTTTTTTTTAATGCATAATTTCTTATTGTAAACTCCCTAGGTGGTTAAAGATGCTGAATGTCTCGTCAATTATGCTGTGAGTCTTTGACTAGAGTAAATGTTTGAGAAATATAATGCACAGGTGTATTGTATTCAATAGACACGCTTGAGTCAAGGCCCAATGAGGGCCACAGATTGAATCACTCTGTGCACTCCTTGATGTTAACGGGGAAGAGTAAAGGATGTTGGGTTAAAAGGCAAGGAGTTCCTTAACAACTGGTTAGAGGAAGAAAGGTGTATTTATTTTCTTATTGAAAAAAAAAACAAAAAACAAAAAGAAAAGAAAAAACAATGGCCCGGAGGGATGAGCCAGGGGAACAATATTCTGTGCTGTTTGGAAGTGAGAGATGCAGACTCATCGGCTTCCGAGCCATGGAAACCTCCAGGGTCGTCAGAGCTGAAAGGCTCTGGCATCAGCAAACCTCAATTAACAGGATTTATTTCTTATTTACACTTTCCTTTGGTTTTATACATTCACGTCTGGATTTTCTCAGTGATGAAATGTTGCAACGGAGACTATTTATAAAAATGCTCAACCCGGCTTGCCAGAGAAGCCTGAAAATACTGCTAGTGGCATGCTGCTAATGCTCCCTGTGTTTCTTTGAACTAAACATGATATCCGTTTTGTTCTTGACATTTATGACCCTCGCATAATGCTCCTTCTCTGTAACTGGATTGGGTTAGGACCATGGATAGGGAAATAAGGGCGAATAAATTAATGAGCTTCCTTAATACATTTAAGGAATACATTTGTTCTGGTGAGTTATTGCTTC
This sequence comes from Canis lupus baileyi, assembly GCF_048164855.1. Taxonomy (NCBI): domain Eukaryota; kingdom Metazoa; phylum Chordata; class Mammalia; order Carnivora; family Canidae; genus Canis; species Canis lupus. The sequence goes on along the minus strand of NC_132852.1, from coordinate 2,637,922 downwards.
CTCACTAGTAATGCTTCCTTTCTCATAGTAATTTATGTTTCGTGAGGCATATGAATTCTTCTATGAAAACTGTCCTGGGAGCCAGCTTGAGTCAATTGCACTTGACTTTGTAAAAAAAATAAAAATGATGCATATATGAAACTATTGGTAGACCCTGTAGGACTATATAAATGTAAGGGGTGCAAAAGTAATGTCAGGGGCAGCCGGACGACTTTAAAATAAAAGAATTAACAAGGCCAATTAGCATATATTTGCCACTACTGGAAAATATTTTAAACATAAGACTCCAGTTAATTCCTAAGAAAGGGTACTGAAAACTCTAAATAATGAAAGTAGTTTTGAAATGACAACTGAGCCCCTGGTAATGAATTTATTTCTGTGTATTGGTATCAATCCATCAGATATCAGTTAAGAAAAAATATCATTCTGGCTATTGCGTACCTTACTGCAATATTTATACCCAGTTATAAATGCATTCTAAACATTATAATATAGCATTATGGTTACTTAAAACTCACACGAGGGACGCCTGGGTGGCTCAGTGGTTAAGCGTCTGCCTTCAGCCCAGGGCGTGATCCCGGGGTCCTGGAATCAAGTCCCACATTGGGCTCCCTGCGGGGAGCCTGCTTCTTCCTCTGCCTGTGTCTCTGCTTCTTTCTCTATGTCTTTCATGAATAAATAAATAAAATCTAAAAAAAAAAAGAAAAAAGAAAAAATCTCACATAAAAAGCATATGTCTTCCAAATATTCTGAAATTTCCTGATTCTTTTCCTACATAAAACTCTACTTTATAGTAGTTCCTAAAAGTGGATGCTGTCCAAATGCTGATTCTTAGACCCATTTTGCAACAGAATTAGCCCAGATAAAGTGCCCGAGATTTTCTTAGACAAACCACAATGGGAGGGATTAATGCCAAAGCGTGATCTGAGGTTGGTGCAGGCCCGTGCAGAGATCCCGCGATTGGCAGTGCCTCTCCTGGTCTGTGGGATCTGGATGCAGATCATTCCCAGAAAGGCCAGAGGGTCAGCAGCAGTGACAGGAGGGTCACCTGCGCATCCTCTCCCTCTCAGAGAATTTTCAGGATCATCTTCTGGGCGGAAAATATTATTGATATGTAAAATTATGGTTTGCTACACGTTCACCCTGTGCCAATTTCCGTGCTAAATACTTTGCATACGTTGTCTCGTAAGACAGAAAATACCTAGGAATTCTGAGTGCTTCAAGTTGCTGCGGGGGCATCAATATGAATATATTGAAATGTTTAAGAGAAAAAAAGAAACAGAATCAAGATTTCAGGAAGAATAGAAGAATTTGAGAATTGGAGGCCACTACAGTGTATCATCAAAATGGCTCTCGGGGCTGTTTATATGCAAAAGTGGATGATGAGCCCATGCGCCACGGCTTGCTGAAACTTGATCTAGATAATTCATTAATGATTGCAAATGAGAATATTAATTCTCATAAGTAATTTTAATAATGGGATGGCAATTTCATAATGAGATATGAAATGTTATACTGAGTACGTATTTATATTTATGTATAAATACATGATATTTATATCGTTGTATTTCTATTAATTTACACATAAAATGTATTATATATTTATATGCAGGGTATACTAAATTTTAAATATGATCAAGGTAGGTGATGGATCTGAATTTTAACCTTGCACTGCCGGTGGAACCAGGATGTATTTGAATTTGCCATCATGAAGCCAAAGGCTAAGCTCTGATGCTTGCCACACGTTCCTACAACCGTACCATGGAGGAGAGCCCTTTGCAGTGAAATGGGTTGTTTTTTTGAGTAGAGATACTAATGAGGGAGTCAGAACTGAAGTGCACCCCTGCCCCTACTTGAGACTTGAAAATACGAAGCTAGAAGACCACATGACTTCCTGTTTAATTTTACTCTGGCTTCTTTTAATATAAATGTGCGTAGGTTGCATTTACGATAAAAACACAAATACACAATATTTTAGAAGAAAACTTTTTTTTTTTTTTTTTTTTTTTTTTAGAGAGAGAGAGAGAGAGAGAAGTCGCAATGAGGGAGGGGTGGGAAGGGAGGGAGAGGGAGAGAGAGAGAGAATCCCAATCCCAAGCAGCCTCCACACCCAGCACAAGCCCAACCAGGGGGCTGGATCTCACCACCCTGAGATCATGACCTGAGCCAAATCCAGAGTCAGTCTCTTAACCTACTGAGCCATCCAGGCGCCCCTGGAAGAAAACCCTTCTAAGATTTAACTGAATTAGGGTACCTTCCTGCTGTATGACTAGGATTAGTTGATAACAAACACCTCTGTGTTTAGGATTTTTTGCAAACAGTTGTTTGAATGTCTTTTATTTCTGAGTCTGATTTTATTAAAACGGGGCCTTCAGCACATCGATCCCTGACAACTGTAAGCTCATGGGTAGCGCCCTCTGGGAGGTCCCCCCCCCCCCACTGCTTCCTGCTGCATCATTCCCCAGCTCCAACCCAGACGGCTCATCCACCAAGGACACTCTCTCATTTACCAGACCCAGTTTTCTGGGTTTATCCACCTGCTGAGTCAATTAGGCTTAATTGTCTCTTTCACTGCCTTGCCTCCTGCTCCTGGGAGATGCTCTGTTTTTCAGTACGGTTTAGCTCTCTTTGGTGAAATAACAACCACAAGGTAAAACAAAGTTTGAATCAACTCTTTTTAATTATCCATCTCAACATGAATATACTGTCTGGCAGCGTCATTACGAAGGGCCAATCTTAATAAAATGAGTTCAGTAAGATTTCAGCAAGATAATTTCGGTGAGGCTGGAGCGAATCACACACAACGCAGAAAATCACGAGGTAGAAACCAGTCGCACATTTGAGAAGGGTAAGCTAAATTCATACTGATAAACAACTGCGAGGTTGTAAAGTGCTTTTTGCAAACGCCGATGCCTTCAGTCTTCCCAGGAGTTTTGTGAAAGAAGTGTTACTCTCTCATGTTAACAGTGAAGATCAGCGGAAAATAGTAATGCGATTCGCGGAGGTTGTAGAACTGGCAATTGGTGGAAGAAAAGAATTAAGTTTGAGATCGTCTGATTCTAAAAGAATACTCATTGTACCTCCACAACTGTTTCTAAAATGCCTTCAGATGCAAAAGATACATCGCCTAGCCTAGTGTCCTGTGTGGCATTTTGTAATAAACTGAGAAGGGAGTTAAGTCGGTGTTCCCTGATTACCCGCATTGGCCGCTCAGATAGGAGAATCTTGACTTTCATCACATACTAAGCACCTATTCCCTGGGTGGCACCCGCAGGTACCATTTAACTTGGGACTTTATGCAGAAGTTGAGAGTGGTGCAGCCTACAGCACAAATTCGCAGAAATATGGTGGCATCTTTCGGAAGGGGACCCTGAGACTTAGTCACGCTGGGTCGAATCATGACCCCGCTTCTTATTCCCTGAGCCCTGGAATTGTCTGATATAAAATAGAGATCCTAATAATTCACGAGGGACACCGTAAAGCTGATCAGAGTCCAGTATATAAAGTAGCAGCACTGTGCAGCTGTTAAAAAAATTAGTCGTATTACTATTACATTTTTCTTGCTGTTCACTTAAATTTTCAGGAAGTCTTTGAGAGCAAGTCTAGGTTTCCACTTCTGAAGGTTCCCAGAAATACTTGCTGGTGTGGCAATGGCAATAGGCTTTCTTCTGATCGAGTGTGCTTATCTCCATTCCCCTGTACCTTGGTCTTCTGATCTTTGGTCCTTGATTGTCCGACCACTTTGAGCTGGCTCACACTCCCGGGAATGTGAGGTCTAAGTACTCAGACTTAGTAAGTACTCAGCAAGCACTTTGTAAGTACTCAGTACCACAATGGTAAGTTCTCAGTGTTTGAAGTATTGGACTCTGTCAAGGTGCTCCTGAGGATGCTCTGATCCCTGCACCCACGATGCCCTGTTTAATGTTGGCTGTTGATGCCAATGTGCTTACTAGTTCACCGACGGCTGTGACGGTTTGCCTCTCTCCATCTTCCCTGCACCTGTATTATTCATTCTCTGCTACGTTAGATTCATGGGTTGTCATCCTCTCAAAATTAAATGGAACTCTTAGTGGATTTTAACACCTATGAAGACCCCTTCCCAACATACATTCCCCAAAGGATTGCACAGAAACACGGGTAGTATGATATTTTCTAGGAATGCACATCCAGATCCCTTTGATCGTTCTGCCCCCTGCCTAGATTCAGCAGTCTTTTACACAGACCTGAAGATTATTTGGAAAAAAAAAAAAAAAAAAAAGACAGTGTAATGGAAAGTGTTCTTCCAATGAACATTGATTAGCTGGCTTTAAAATTGTATCTAGTTTCTCTTTTGTTCCTCATCTTTACAGATGATCCTTCAGACAGGAGTCCCTGAAGTTCTAGAATAATCAACAAGTGTGTACATATTTTATTCCCTCCCGTTTAATATTTTTATTCTGACTGAATGCAATAAACACACATGCACTTGATAGGTCCTATTACTCTTACTCCATTATTCAGAGGAAATTCAGAAACTCTAAATATTACTATCTTGGAATACCATTTTTCCATTAAAAAATATGTAGTAGTCCCTTCCTCTATGTTCTATTACCTAAGCCCTTGATTCCTTTAAAAATTTTGTACGTGGTCTGATTTAGTTTTTCTGGTATTTCTCTGATTCATCTTCAGATGCTTTCTTTTGTACTTTAGTTATGTGTCCCAAAATTGGAGAAAGAATGAAATTCTATCCTAAATTGAGGATAATGAGTTAATTACTACAGAGATCCCCTGGTTATTTTCTGTTTGGATATATTAACTCTTTTCTGTTGCTCATTGTTATATCAAGACCTCTTATAAATCTTCACACACTATACTTAATTAATTCCCAAACTTAAATTTTGTTTTTATTTTATATTTCTTATATGAATACAAATCTTCGTAGGGATAAAGTATTTTTAGCTTACTCTATTATTTCATATATGCCCGTCAGTATCAGACGTAGTACCTAAATGGCATCATTTGACTCCTATACTTATGAACATGATTAATTTACATTTCTCCATTGATATTTTCAAAAGAAGCCAGAATCAAATGAAATTATGTTTCTCTGATCTTTCTTACTGTGTTCCATCAGTTTTGAGAGATCTACCCTCATATATTTAATTACTATAACTCACTCAGAAAAGCAAGGCTCAAATCATATTGTTACTTCCCTTCACAAATGCTTAATGTTTAAAAGAACAAGGGAAAAATAGTTTTGTTTTAGACAACTGCTGGGAGGTGGGCATGGAGGACTTTAAAATAGTGATACAATTACAATTCCCTTCTTTCTTTCTTTTCTTTTTTTTTAAGTTTTGGCATTGGAAATTCATAACCTGGTCTGCATATCATTAATACTAATTTCATCATTGATGCTGTTGCACTAGTATTTAAGGAGTGCAGTAATGTTCATAATAACATAACGAAGCTTATACACCAATGTATTAAGAATGACCCTAACAAGCAATTGAACACCAGTGCAATAACCTAAAAACAAGTGAAAGAAGCCTTATCAATGAATCCTTGGTCTTCCTGTGCCATAGATGAGAAAGGAGGATTCAGTGTGAAAGTAAAAGTAACTTTCTTTCAACGGAATTGTAGAAACTGCTCGAGGAAGCAGCCCAACAAAATTCTGTATCCTAGAACACAAAGAATCTTTGTGCAGGGCTGGCCAGGCATCCCAAGAACAGCAGGGCATCAGTAAGCCAACTATTCCAGAAACAACAAGAAGCTATTGGGATTTTGTGTTAATTTCTGATTTTCTGGGACCCAAAAGCATCAGTCACCTTTGAAGGCAGGAATTCACCATAGTGAAACCCAACTGCAAGTCTGGTGTGGGCATTTCTGAATCATTAGCTCGCACTAGAAGTGAGGCTGGCCTGTATGCCTTTAAATGCTAATGTTCTATAGGCCAGCAACGTAGGGGATGGAATATTTTAAGAAACCAAATTTCTTACTTTATTTATCATCAGTAAAAGATTTAAAGTCTACAATTCATTAAATGAATCAAAACTAGCCACAAACCACATTCACAAGTCAAATGAGGGAATACTAGTATCTCAAATAAAGAAATGGGGACACAAAAATCTCAGGATGGTTGGCGTGCTTATCAGGAGCACTAAAACCCATCAGAATCAATCAACCTGGGGGCACCTAAATGGCTCAGTCAGTTGAGCATCTGTGTTTGGCTCAGGGCACAGTCCCAGAGTCCTGGGATTGAGCCTCGGGCATCAGGCTCCCTGCTCAGCAGGAAGCCTGCTTCTTCTCTCTCTCTCTCTCTCTCTCTCATTCTCTGTCAGATAAATAAATAAAATCTTAAAAAAAAAAAAAAAGAAGAAGAAGAAGAATTGACCTACCTGGATCCATACATCTTTCTGAGCCCAACACTCAAGCCCATTCAATTCAGGTGCAACCTTTTTCACAGACACTTCTTTATGGTTTCTTTCCTACTCCTACACATTCTATAATCTTTACATTTTCTTTATTATGAAAATGTTTATTAAGACACATTTTCAATATTAGAACATTTTTTAATACTTTTTCCTATTGCATGTTCTTCAAAAATACATGTGAATGCTAAAAAATAGTCCTAAGTCAGCTCAAGAACTGTTTTCACATCGAGTTAAAAACACTGCTTTCTCTCAGTGACCCTGATTGTACGATATAGTTCAATACTTTAACTTAAAACAAATAGCTTACCATCTCCCCAATAATTTCAATAACCTAATAGCTTGGAGGTGCACGTAAAAAAAGAAAAAAGTCCTGTCGTTTTATTGATTGGACAGTGTTAAAATCTTCAATGATTAGGAAGTCAACATAGTAAATTCATCTAGAGTTTAATAAAGTATCTTTGTTGACCTTTAGTGTTAGAATATCAAATTAGTAAAATGCGTTGCCAGGCAGCAACACTGAAGCCCTGGAGAGTATCACATGAAAAAATATCTAGAGAAATATTGGCATAACTGAATCAAAATAAAAATAATATATTTTCTATATAGGCCATTTTATATGTGGAGTTTATCTTATTTGTATGTTATATTTAATTTTTTCATTGTTAAAATTGGGGTTTTGCTGTGTTTTTCCATTAACTATTAATATGTTGCCTAAAATTGAAGTGAATGTTGCATAAAATTGAAAACTTTGGGGGTTTAATAGGAATTAAATAATGGAATGTATATGCAAAAACTGCTATGATTTTTGGATACTTCCCCTTTGTGAGAGTTAAGATATAATGACTTCCAATCCAATTTTTCAAGTTTTCATTTAAATTCCAGTTAAGATATAATGACTTCCAATCTATTTTTTCAAGTTTTCATTTAAATTCCAGTTAACACCCAGTGTCATATTAGTTTCAGGTGTACAATATAGTGATTCATCACTTCTGTACAATACCCGGTGCTCATCACCAAGTGCACTCCTTCATCCCCATCACCTCTTTTCCCCATCCTCCCACACTGCCCCTCTGGTGACCATCAGTGTGTTCTCTGTAGTTAAGAATCTGTTTCTTGGTTTGCCTCTCTCTCTTTTTTCCATTTGCTCTTTTGTGTTGTTTCTTAAATTCCACGTATGAATGAAACCATATGGTATTTGTTTTTCTCTGACTTATTTCACTTAGCATTATACTCTCTAGCTCCACCCATGCCATTGCAAACGGCAAAATTTCATTTTTATGGCTGAATTTTTCATTTTTTATGGCTGAATAATATTCCACTGTGTATATGTAACACATCTTCTTTATCCATTCATCTGTGGATGGACACTTAGGCTGCTTCCATAATTTGGCTGTGATAGATAATGGTGCTATAAACATCAGGGGGCATGTATCCCTTTGAATTTTTGTATTTTGTGATATTCTTTAAAAAAATATTTTATTTATTTATTCATGAGAGACAGAGAGAGAGAGAGAGAGGCAGAGACACAGGCAAAGGGAGAAGCAGGCTCCATGCAGGGAGCCCAATGTGTGACTCCATCCCGGGTCTCCAGGATCCAGGATCATGCCCTGGCCCAAAGGTGGTACTAAACCTCTGAGCCACCCGGGCTACCCTATTTTGGGGTATTCTTCACTTCAGATTTTTTCCTGTCAGTACTCTGAATATATCATGCCACTCCCTTCTGGCTTGTGAAGTTGCTGTTAAGAAATCTCTAGCTACCCTTATTGGTTTTCCCTTGTAAGTTAAGGCCTTTTATCCTACTGTTTTTAAGATTTTTTTCTTTATCACTGTATTTTTCAAATTTTATTACAATATATCTTGGTTTTGGCTTTTGTTGATTTTGATGAGATTTCTCCGTGCCTATTCAGTCTTAAGATCTGATTCCTTCCCCAGGTTAGAGAAACACTTAGCTATTATTTCTTCAAATAAATTTTCTGTTCCCTTTTCTATCTCTTCTTCTTTGGGACTCTTATAATATGAATGATTTGTTTGATGGAGTCACTGTGTTCCTTAAATCTACTCTTCTGTTGCATAATAGTTTTTTCTCTCTTTTGTTCATCTTTTTTTTTTTTCTTTTTTTTTTTCATTACTTTGTCTTCTAGGCCACTAATTCCTCTGCTTCTCCCAGCCTGCTGGTCATTGTGTCAAGCCTGTTTCCAATCTTGTTTATTTCACTCTTCATCTCTGATTGATTATTTTTTTACCTCTGTGGTAAGGGTTTCACAATAGGGTTTCTCCTTTTCTCAAGCCTAGTGAGTATGCTTATGATTGTTACTTTAAATTCTCCATCAGACATATTATTTATATCTGTTTTTCTTAGATGTCTGGTTGTCGCCTTATCTTGTTTTTTTTTTTTTTTTCCATTTGAGATAGCTTCTTCTGTCCTGACATTTTGTCTGAGTCTCTGCCTTCTTCTCTGTATTAGAAAACCCAGTTATATTTCCTGCTCCTCAAAGTAATGTCTTTATGAAGAAGAGATCAAATAGTGTCCAGGACCTGGGCTTCAGGAAGAATCTCTGTTATGTGCTGCATGTGCTTTGCTGTTGTGTTTTGAGTACTCTATTCTTCAGGCCAATCATCTGCAGAGGCGCTACTTGCCTGCTGTGGGCAGTGTTCAGTCACTGGCCTGAATGTTGTGAGTTTCAACTAGATGTGCTCTGGTCTACCTGCAAAATGAGACCTGTCATCACCTCCAGCAGAACTGAGGCCCTGTGGAACTCTCTATTCAGGAGATGGGGTGTGGGCAGGGGTTTGTGCTGATCTTCTGGGGAGGTGAGCTCCACCCTGGGACTGAAGGAAGCATGACAGAAAAGGGCAGTCCCACCAGAATGCAGGGGGTTGGGGCTTGGTATAAGCAAGTTAGACAGCCAGCATCAGTGCTGTGCTGCTCCATAAAGGAAAGGGAAATGGTGCTGGCCAGCTCCTTTGTTCCCAAAGAGGTGTCTCCATGAATGCTGCCTCTCAGGGACATGCTCTGAGAAGATGAATAATCTCCCATGTGCTCGCAGGCACTCTTCAGATCAATGTTTCCATGTTGTCTATCTCGGTATTGTTTGTCTGCCTTCTCTCCAGAAGCAGCACAGTGCCCACTGGACTCTATCCCAGCCAAGCCAGCTGAGTTTGAAAATTCCAGGCTTTAATCCCCTCTGGTTGCAAAAACTCATGAAATTCAGCCACTCTTGTTTTCCCAGCCAATGGCTTTGGGGAAATGTTCTCCTTGTGCATTCTCCTGTGTGCTCTTCTATCTCTCACCCTTCTCTGTGACCATGGATGCCTCCCATCCACAGCAACCATGATCTGTCTCTCCTCTAAGCCATGTCTCTGCACTTCCTGCCATCTTTGATTTGGTTCCCTCTCTCCCTTTAGTTGTGGAGCTTGTTCTGTCAGTCTTCAGGTCAAGTTCTGGGGGAGTTGGAATTATTTGATTGTCATCTAGTAGTATTCATGGGACAAGGTGAGCCTTGGGTCCTCCTACTGCACTGCCGTCTTCTTTTCTCTTCTCCCGTATGCTGAATCCTATTCTTTTAAAGAATAATTTCAAATTATCCAACAAGTTATCTTGGCATCTATTATGCATATGTTGTGCCACATATCTGTGAGGGAAAACACATACATAAAATACACTGCCTTCCCTCAAGCCACCTTCTGCTAGATCAGAAAGAAATAGGCATTACAATGTAGTTGGAAATAGCAGGAGCTCAACCAGGAGCTCCATGTTAGCCCTCCTTTCTTTATATATCTGAATTGTGTTTTAGAATCTTTCCTGAATCTGTTTAATAGACAGATTGAGACTGATAATGAAGGTTAATTGCATTGCTATGAGGATGGACTAAGAAAACTTGGCAATACTTTATATGTTATGCTATGTATAGACATGATTTCAACAATAATTCTGTCATATGGGGTTTTGTTCTTGTGGGTGGGTCTTCTGTTAAATAAAGGTAGAAGCAAAAAATTTATTGCAGCACAGTGGTGAAGTAAACAGTAACAAAACAAATTCCTTAATCTAATAAATCATTTTACTCCTGGTATTCAAGCTTTTTAAATACTTTGTGTGTCATTGAGCACTTTTACTAAAATTATTCCTTTGTTGTTGGCTATAAAATTTCATGTGAGGAGGAGGTGGATGGAGCATCATCTGCCACAGAAAGACCTACCTATTGCCTTTCTAGTAGATTTCCAAAAATTCTGCCCTTTCCAGCTGAAGAACAGATGCCAAATGATTGCTAAACAACATCACAAGATTAGAGCAACAGAAGAGCATGAACAAGGTCTAGTAAATAAGCCAGAAATATTTTTCAATTACAATTGTTCCATAGCAATATGAATCCCAAAAGTTAAATGAATCCTTCAGTTTCCATCTTACACAATTCCAGGTGACAAAGTCATCCAGAATATTTATAGAAAATTGTATATATATTTTAAAAACTGAAATATTAGTATTTTGATAAAAATATTAAAATTGTTCTACATCAAGGAAAATCATTTATATTTTTCTAGATATTTTGCTCTTTGTTTTATATGTTTGTTTTATCTTTTTTTGTTGTTTATTAAAATTTCCATAAGTGTGTCTTGCATTGCTTACAAATGAAATGAGGCTAAGACAAGCATTACACACAACTGATAAATTATTGAACACTATATCTGAAACTAATGGTATACTATATGTTGGCTAATTTAATTTAAATAAAAGAAAAACAAAACAAAAAATAGCATGAACATTCATCTCATAAAAATGTGTCAGATACTTAAAGATGTTTTTAAAAGACAGTTTCTTAATAAATTCTTGAAAGAACTGATTAGTGTTCTAATCTCAAGAAAGAACAGAAATCCTTGAAGTCTTGGCCTTTCATGGTTGAGGGATGCCTCTCCCCATATCCACCCCCACATCTGTGCTTATTTTTTTAATCTCCATTCATTTGTTTACTCTTTCTCTGTCTAGTCAGGATAAAACTTGTGTCTGCACTGGAGAGTATTTTAATTACTCCAAAAAACACACAAACAAACCCAGAAACATGCTTTATTTTGCTATGAGTCTTTGCATGCTTCTTTTCTTTTTAATCTGAAAATTTCCTCACCCGAAGTCTCACCATTCCTATCAATTAGGGGCACATTCAAGAGTTTACACGCAGGTGAAGACCAAGCTGTAGATAAAAATCCCATCTTTGGAGTGAGAATACTTAGGTGCATAGTGTGTTAATTATATGCAATGCATATGTGCATGAGCATGGACTGCTTGAGCTTCTTTCTCACCTGTAAAGTTGAAATAAAAAATATTGTGACTCTCATTGAATTTTTTGGGAGCAAGCAGGTGCTCAGCATTGGTCATCATCACTATCAACACCATCGCCATTGCCATGATTATTATTGGAAACCAAGAGCTATCTGTGGTGATTATATTATTAACCTTGATGCTAAATCTCTGGTTTGGAATTCAGACATAGAAGGTTCTATTCCTGTTTCCATATCCTTTTTATTCTTAAGCTGTGTATCCTTAACTTTCTAAACTTTCTGGATCTCAGTACCCTATCTCTAAATTATGAAAATCAGATACCACAAATTCCTTCATTTTCTTTTCTTTTGTTTGAACTACTTCTATTTTATAGATGGTATCTCAGTGGCATAGTCTTCCAAAATGAGATCTAATTCTGTTTCTACATGGAGTCTTAAACATTATTCTAAATGCACTGTGGACTTTCACCACGTGACATCCATTTCATATCACGTCAGAGCAAAATCAATTCCCTTAAAGGTAGAGAACTTCTGGATAGAATCTGAAATATGTGGCAGAAGGACAAGCAGCAGAGATGAAGTCGAAAGGGGCCACAAAGTGCTCATGCCTCTGCTGCTGGTTTGGGGAACACAGAAGGGGACATGGGCAGAGGAACCAGAGTTGCCTCTAAAAGCAAACATAAAAAAAAATTAAATAAATAAATAAAAATAAAAATAAAAATAAAATAAAAAAAATAAAAGCAACCATAAACTACAGCCAATAGTCCTCAAGGAATTAGAACCTCAGTTATACATCCCATGGTATTAAATTCTGCTAAAGACCTGCATAAGCCTGGACACCCTCTCTTCCAGAGCCTGCAGTAAGAAATGCAACCTGAAAACACCCTGATATTAGCCTCATGGGCCCCCTGTAGGATGTTTAACTTACAGAACAGTGAAATGATAAATGGTCTTGTTTTAAGCCACTATGTTTGTTGCAATTGTCACAGTGACATTAGAAAGTGAGCCCAAGCACAGTGTCACTCACCTTCCTTCATATCGGCTGCACCGAGCACAGCTTCTCTTTCACATTAACACCTCAATAAAAATGTGTTTAAAGGTTAAGGAAATAAAACAACCTTCAGAAACATATGAAAATAGAAACCAATATTTCTCCATGCAAAGTGAAAGTCATGCGTCTCTTGTATATGTAATTATCCCTCAGCTAGCACGGTATGCTGGGAACAAGGGATATAAGTGAGATTTTATTTGGTTCCGTTGACTTATGTGTCTATTTTTGTGCCAGTGCCATACTGTTCTGATGACTGCAGTTTTGTGGTTTATCTTGAAATCTGGGTTTGTGGTACCTCCAACTTTACTTTTGTTTCCCAAGAATACTTTGGCTATTTGGGATCTTCTGTGGTTTCACACATATTTTAGTATTATTTGTTTTAGCTTTGTGAAAAAATGCCATTGGCATTTTCATAGGGATTGAATTGAATCTAGATTACTTTCAATAATATGACTATTTTGACAATATTAATTCTTCTAATGCATGAGCAGGGAGTATCTTTCCATTTGTTTGTGCCATCCTGAATTTCTTTCATTAGTGTTTTATGGTTTTGGGAATACAGACAGGTCTTTCACCTCTCTGGTTAAGTTTATTCCTAGGTATTTTATTGATTTTGATTCACTTGTGTGTGTGTGTGTGTGTGTGTTTTAATTTTGTCTTTGTGCTACTTTGTTATTAGTTTGTAGAAACAGTATTGATTTCTGGGTATTAATTTTGAATCCTGCCACTTCACAGAATTTATTTATTACTTCTAGTAGTTTCTGGCAGAGTCTTTAGTATTTTCTATGTATAGTATCATGTCATCGGCAAATAGTGACAGTTTAGTTTCTTCTTTACCAATATAGATGATTTATTTTCTTGTCTGATTGCCATTGACTAGATCTTCCAGGACTATTGAATAAAAGTGAGAGTGGTCATCCTTGTCTTGTTTCTGGCCCTAGAGGAAAAGCTGTTTTCATCACTGAGGATTGTTAGCTGTTGGCTTGCCATAGTGGTCTTTATTGTTTTGAGGTGTGTACTCTCTAACTCCATTTTGTTGAGAATTTTTATCATGAATGTAAGCTCAATTTTCTCAACTGCTTTTTTCCCATCTAGGATGATCATATGATTATCTTTCATTTCGCTAATGTGGTTTATGATATTGTTTGATTTGTGACTATTGAACCATCCTTGCATCCAGGAATGATTCCCAGTTGATTGTAGTGAATGATTTATTTCATGTATTGTGGGATTTGGAAAGAAGCAGAAGTGGAGATGGGAAGGTAGTTATTCTTTAGGAGAATGTGATAAACTGCAACCAGATAAACTGGCTACATAGTTGAAAATATGGACCGTGATTATTGTGAATTTTACATTTTAAAAGACAGGATAAGAAGCCAACAGCCTGTACTGTCAGCTACCCAGAGATGAAAGCAGACTTTGCATTGCTTCCAGACGTTCTATGCAGCAAATGATGCGGTTTGACAAATACCATTGACTCCATTGACCTTCCTGGGACACAGTTTTCTCTTTCAACAATGAGAATTTTGATTACTAATCCTGTTAGGTTTCTTATAGATTTATGGATTTTATTTGGCAAAAATAGATGATGGTAAAATAGCTCTTTGGATAAATAGATGCTTTTATTTAAAAAAGAAAATTTTCAGGACACCTGGGTGGGTCAGTGGTTGAGCGGCTGCCTTTGGTTCAGGGTGTGACCCCCGGTGTCCCGGGATCAAGTTCCACATCAGGCTCCCTGCAGGGAGCCTGCCTCTCCCTCTGCCTGTGTCTCTGCCTCTCTCTGTGTGTCTCTCATGAATAAATAAATAAAATATTAAAAAAATAAAAAGAATAAAAAGAGAATTTTCAAAGTTTTAATATATAATTTGTCAAATATTAATTCCTAGACATTTGTGTCTTATAAATACTCCTCAGATAATAAATTATTGTAAAGTATTGCAAAATTGTGACAGAGCACAATTTAACTCCAAATGCTAAGAATAGAAAAATTGTGTTCTTTCATCCATTATGCAGGATTTCGTCATTTGATAAAAAAAAGCCTGATTATTAATTGTATTCATAGTAAATAGTAATATTTGTAGCGTATTAATCATAGTGATAAAGATTCTTTCAGGTAAAGTTTGGGCACTTGGAATTGGTGCCAGCCACCTTGTCAAGTACTTCATATGCATCATTTCATTTCATCTTATCTATAAACCCATGAGGTGTGTGATGTTATTATCCACATCTTAGTAACAAAGCTGAAATCAAGAGAGGTGAGAGACATGGTCAAGGTCTTAGAGAAAATTGATTCTGTACCAAACCTGTCCAATTATAGAACCCACGTTTTTAATCATTGCGCCTCACAACCTCTAAAAGATATGACCTATGATGGCTTTGTTAGTATATTATTGTAATAATCCTGTTGTGTGCATCAGCCTTTTCTTCACATGAAATAACAATTTCAGCCACAAGTCAATTTATTTACCTAATTTTCAGGCAAGAAGTGAGAGATCAAACACATACATCAAAACTGCTAGAGCAGACCAAACACGCAAAAACAGAGAAACAAAGTGATCTGTAAACTACCTCTCCTTTCTCTCTGAAGTAAGATGTGCTTATATTTCCATCTGTTTTATTAGTTTCTTATGATATACTACACCAGGGGCAAACCCAAGTCATCAGTAAGGAGAACACTTTGCAGTGGTGGAGAACTCCAGTGCCTTAGGTGAATAGCTTTGGGGATACCAAAACCTTTCCCTCACGCACTAGTGGTTGGCTGTACCTGGCAAACATCAATTCTCTTCATGCAGAGAAGAGTAGATAAATGGAGCAAACCAGAAAGGGCACTGAGCTCCTGAAATCCAAAGTATTTTCTGTAGAAGAGACTCAAAAAAAGAAAGTGAGAGAGAGAGAGAGAGAGAGAGAGAAAAGAGGAAGGAAGGAAGGAAGGAAGGAAGGAAGGAAGGAAGGAAGGAAGGGAGGGAGGGAGGGAGGGAGGGAGGGAGGGAGGGAGGGAGGAAGGAAGGAAGGAAGGAAGGAAGGAAGGAAGGAAGGAAGGAGAAAAACGAAGAAAAGAAAGAAAGAAAGAAAGAAAGAAAGAAAGAAGAAAGAAAGAAAGAAAGAAAGAAAGAAAGAAAGAAAGAAGAAAGAAAGAAAGAAAGAAAGAAAGAAAGAAAGAAAGAAAGAAAGATAGATTACTTCAGTATTCAATAAAAATAACTAAGCCAAGTGCCAAGGCTCATAAGGGAATGAGCCACAGGTAGTGTGTCTTCGTTTCCCCAGTGCCACAGAGTTGCTGCTGGTACACAGCAGACTGCAGACAAAGATTCTTTTTAGAGGGGGAAAAAAAAAAAAAAAAAAAAAAGCAAAGCTTTGGCTTTTTGTCTCCCTATGTTTACATGTTCATGATGCCACCATGTGCAAGTGTGTAGGAGTGTGGTGTTTCCTACCCCGTGCCTTCTTATTGACTAGCGGCTGCAATTTGCAATGGGTTCAGAGATCAGCAATGCGAGGCTCATTCTCAAATTACCAGTGTCTTTTAAATCAATCTTCAAAGACCTGTTGATTTCTCCCATCATTTCTGTTAAAAAAATCTATTCATAATTATCGTTTTTATTTTTATTTCTTTTTTAAATTTTTATTTATTTATGATAGTCACAGAGAGAGAGAGAGAGAGAGAGAGGCAGAGACACAGGCAGAGGGAGAAGCAGGCTCCATGCACCGGGAGCCCGACGTGGGACTCGATCCAGGGTCCCCAGGATCGCGCCCTGGGCCAAAGGCAGGCGCCGAACCGCGGCGCCACCCAGGGATCCCCCTTGTTTGTTTGTTTTTTTTTAATTTTAATTATCGTTTTTAGATTTCAATTGAATATGTATGTATGCCTTAGTATCTGATGGATATAAGGTACCTTTGAAAGGTGTGGAAGTAATTAAAAAGATGATTAAGACAAATTCTGTATCCAGGAAATTTGATTTTGAATGTAGCGTCCATAATGCTTCAAACTTGATGCTAGAATGCCCTCAAAGATCTCTGAGTAAAGAGGAAGCAAAAGATAAACAAGAATATAGTTGTAAAAAGGGCAAAAATTCTAAAAAAAAAAAAAAAAAGAAAGAAAGAAAAAGAAAAAGAAAAAGAAAAAGTTTGAGCATATGAGGGACACCTCTTCAAGCCTGAATATTTGGGGATGAACTTATAAATAGATAATTATGGGGACACCTGGGTAACTCAGTGGGTGAAGCGTCTGCCTTCAGCTCAGGTCATAATCCCAAGGTCCTAGGATGGAGCCCTGCTTGGTGGGGAATCTTCTGCTTCTCCCTCTCCCTCTGCCCCTCCCCCTGCTCATTCTCTCTCTCTCTTTCTCAAATAAATGAATAAAATAATTTTAAAAAAGATAGTTATGTGCAGCTAGATGAATTCGTAGCAAAAGACAAGGAAGCTTAAGGAAAATGCAGGTTGTGGAAGTGTTAGGATGGACTGTGGGGGTGGCTATGGGAGGGGCGGAGTGACCCCAGAACTCACTCCAGAGTAAAAGCCAAGAACATGAGGCACGAGCAGGATTGGCACCTGGTGATGGGAAGATGTGTGATGGCACCGCTGCCATGCAGTGGGGGAGGGAGGGCCCCGGGGGGGGGAGGTGGCTGTCTGCTGCAGGAGGTCAGAGAGGAGCTTCTGATAAGAACGTGAGTGTACAGGCCCCAGGATGAAAAGAAAGAATTACGTTTCATGGATGTGAAATGTGATTTTTATTGTGTAAGTCTCCACATTTGAATATCTATTTTCTATCACCAAGGCAGCCGCCTAGACATTTTTAAAATGGTGTTTAAAAGTTTGATTTCATTTTACATTTCATCCTTTTGGGACACAGTAGTAGACATCTGATGATTATAGTCCTCGGTAGCTAAGAGCTTTTCTATATCTATAAATTTAGTGCATCTAAATGATTCCCAGCCAATTCTACTACTTTGCTAAATCCCAAACTTTTCTACAAATAAAAAGGTGTGGGGAGTTATATATTTTAGACTTGATATTTTAAAGTAGAACTTCCTAAAAAGTATTATTGATTTCTATCTTTATTATACTTTCCCAAGAAGTCACTAATTAAAGAATCATTTTCTGCTTACTATATATTCTGCTCCTAAACTTCTCAAAATATTTTCTTGCATAATATAAATAGGGTTGATTCTCAAGCCCCATGAAAGAAATCAATATAAAATTATTGCATCGATATACAAATAGAAGTAAACCGTTAAATCAATATAACACATACCAATATTATTTTCTTTTTTATAAAAATTTTATTTATTTATTTGACAGAAAGAGAGAGAATATAAGCAGGTGGAGCAGCAGGCAGAGGCAGAGGGTGAAGCAGGCTCCCCACTGAGCAGGGAGTCCAATTCCTGGTCCTTGGGTTCACGACCTAAAGGAAGGCAGATGCTTAACCGACTGAGCCACCCAGGTACCCCAATATCATTTTCCTGAAATCTTTATTCCACGGTGTTTATAACCCTCCATAAATTGGACAGAAAGAAACACTGAAGAGATAGGTAAGTTATTTAGAGGAAGCCAGAATCTGGATTCATCCCCTTAGTAGCCACCTTTGGCTCAAAGGTGCACCTACAATATTTAGTATTAATTTATTTGGTTACTGGACAACTGGGTGGCTCAGCGGTTGAGCATCTGCCTTCAGCTCAGGGCATGATCCTGGGGTCCTGGGATTGAGTTCCGCATTAGGCTCCCTCCAGGGAGCCTGCTTCTCCCTCTGCCTGTGTCTCTACCTCTCTCTCCGTGTCTCTCATGAATAAATAAATAAATAAAATCTTTAAAAAAGATATTTGTTTGCTTATGTATTTAATAAGTAGGGATCCCTGGGTGGCGCAGTGGTTTGACGCCTGCCTTTGGCCCAGGGCGCGATCCTGGAGACACGGGATCGAATCCCACGTCGGGCTCCCGGTGCATGGAGCCTGCTTCTCCCTCTGCCTGTGTCTCTGCCTCTCTCTCTCTCTCTGTGACTATCATAAATAAATAAAAATTTAAAAAAAAAAGTATTTAATAAGTAGACAGTAAATGCCTTATCATTCTTTCGGCAAGGTTTTAGGAGATGGGAGGGGAGGGTGACACACATTTCTCAACTTCCTGAGTTTTATGTCACCATGAAGTTCCCTTTCTTTCTGATTGCCATTCTTTTCATTCTTTTCTGCAGCCACTTCAGCCTTCCCTTTAGAGTTGTGATTGAAAGAGCTCCGTCCCATTTCTTCGGAAGGCTCCCTCCCTTTCTTTCCACAAACTCTTTTTTTTCTGTGTTCTGACAACCTTGTTCCTGGCCCCCGCACCATATTACCGTGAAGGCCAGTCCTGGACCATTGTTGCATTTGGGGAGATAATCTATGTGTTTCTAAGTCACCCATGTGTGAATTTACAGCTTAGACGTAATTATTTACAAAAAGACTGGATCGGAAAAATTATCTTAAAATTGAAGTGGTGTGAAGTTGGACGTTACATAATTTATTCAGAATCTGTCTTTCTCATTTGTAAAATGAAAAACTAATATTATTCACCACTGTGTACCCAGTACCTAATCGTTAACACATAGTTGGCTGTTAGAAATTTGTTGAATGAATGATGATGGGATGATTAAGGTCACTCCTTTCCATTTTCTTCCCACTATTATAATTTGAACATTAAGTATCCAGCAAACAGCTTTTGAACTGAACTGTGGTAAATTGAATGAAACACTGAATAGTAAATTATCTTGAAAAAATTATCCCTAGCTATCTACCATCTGACAATCCGATGGTGTCCTCCTTCAGTTTTATTTGAAAATAAACTGAAAACCATCTGATTTTCCGAAGGATTTGCTGCCTCCAAATTAGAGTCATGTGTTATTTAAACCCTTTGCTGGGCACATGCAGACAATCATCGTTGTACCATTCAGATGGGTGAGAGATGTGCTTTTCTTTTATAAAATGGAAGAATGAATTAAAAAGAGAAGCTAAAGACAAAATTTTCACAAAATATCTAGATTATAGCACTTTCTCAGGCAAATCAAATATAGGTTAAATACTTATGGAAAGAAACAAATTGGTTGTCCTAAAGTTTTCCTTTGTATCTGTTGGAAAGCCTTCTTCTGCCCCCAGGGGCATGAACACCTGTCCAGATGGAGGCTGGTTTTGTGCAATGTATAAAGGGAACATAAGGCAAAGTGTGTTCTTTAGAGTTCATATGATTTCACAGAGGTGAACATTGATGCCTATACATTGGGCACCAATCAGTAAGCTACGGAATGAAATAAAATCAGCAGCTGAAGGTAGAATTGGTTGAGGGAAATCAAGAAAACCACAAATGTGAATGCCTTTGGCCATGTTTTTAAAACTGGAATGAGCTACAGATGGGCTTTCAAGGTGGGTTGACTTGGAAGTAGAAAGCAGAGGGAGAATCGTATTTGAATTAAGGAAATAGAAGGAGCTAAAACAAGCATGACACTTTAAGGGTGGATGGTGAGGATATTGACCTAATTGAGGAAGAAGGCTGGTCTAGTCAGGACATGTGTTGAAGGAGATGGTGTTAGATCTTGGAAGGCTTTGAAAGACAGAGCTTTGGAGTTTTGGAGGAAAAGAGTGACATGAGAAAAAATATCTTCTTGAGAAAAAAATAGTTTTTTGTATGTATAGAACATAGATTGGAAAGGAGAAAAAAACCACAGGGGCTTCCCCAGTAGTCTTATAAATGAACTAATGTGAGTTCTCTCTTTGGTGAGTGACAGAGAGAAACTACAGGCAGAGGGACGCTTGGGTGGCTCGGTCAGTTAAGCATCTGCCTTTGGCTCAGGTCATGATCCTACTAGAGTCCTGAGATAGAGCCCCATCAGGCTTCCTGCTCAGCCTCTGCTCTCCTGCTCCTCCCTTCTGCTCTTCTGTCTTTCTCTCTCTCTCTCTTAAATAAATTAAATAATAAATAAATTAATAAATAAATAAAGTATGAAGTTGTATTAAATAAAAAAGAAACCACAGGTGGAGTTGTTGCACAAAGTAAAAGTATTTGCAGCAAATAAGGAGATCAGGGGGAGAGACATCTGAAGCTATGACTCCCTGAGCAAAGGTGAATGGGTTCCTTTTATTTAGGGTTAAGATGAGTCTGTAGAGAAGCCCTGTCATCATCCATCTATAGAGGTAGGTAGGCATAATTTTGTGCATGTGCCTTAAGGAAATATGCTGATACATACATTGTATGTTGTGTAAATGAGGCTAAGGCTCTTGCTCCAGTGGATAGTTAGTGTTATAATGAGGTAAAGGAGGTAATGATCACTGTGGATCACTCCTGGGGTCACTCCAAGCTCCATCTGCAGGGATGGGAGTCAGGGATTTAGCTTAAACTGCTCTGGTTGGTCTGGGCCCCAGGAGGGCAGTCCTTCTTGCCTGAGGGGGTAGTTTCAGCTTCCTTCCTGGGATGTGATGCCTGGAGGGTCTTGCCTGTGTTAAGAGATAAGCTGGAAAGAATTTAAGAAAATGTGTGGGGCAGAGGTCGCTGTTTACAAGCCAGTGAGCACTAAGGGTCAGGTTTTGGGGTCTACCTGGTGAGAGTTTGGGTCACCATAGGGATCATTTGTCAGTGCCTACCTCGGATGAAACCCTGTATCACTTTCTCAAGTCACCCATCCAAGAACATCATCAGTATGGTGTTCTTCTGTTTTGGACTAAGGAAACTAGACTCCCAAAGGATATTTAATGCCTGAGCGCAAGGGGGAAATCCCATCGGAACCCAATGGGAGCCTCTGTACCATGCACCGGAAGTCTGAGCACACGCACAAATATGCAGCTTTGTCATTAAACAAGAAGGGCCTGTGGCAAATAAAATTTCAGTATGTAGCTATAGGATAAAAGGATATAGGATAAAAGATATAGGATAAAATAAAGGCTATGCAGTGAAAGAAGCTGCCTTTAGATAACAATCGTAAGCAAAGATGTTTTTTAAAAACAAATTTTTATTAGTAAGTTTTCTTCCTCATATATGTGGAGAGATACCATTTTCTGTTTTCTGCTGTAAGTCAGGATTAGGAAACTGGACGGGAAAGCATAATATGGCGCTTTGGTACTACTTCAGGAGCTCAACTCTAATGTAGGAAGAGGACATTTCCAATGACAGGAGTAACCATGAGGCAACTTATGGGGTTGTGGAAGCCACAGATAGAATGGAGGAGGAGACGTAGCTCACCAGCCCTCTGCTGTCATATGTAGCTAAACCAAACTGATATCGCCATTTAAAATCTAGAGAACATATGAAGTTTTAGAATCATTTTCTTAAAATGAGTTAAGAAAACTCGTGTTGATATCCAAGTTCAAAATGGTGGGGTGGAGCAGGCCTAATCATTGTTTTTTACAGTGTACAGGTGGGCAGTTTTACAAAGTGCAGTTCTTGGTTTATACTTTTATCTATATTTCTGCCTATTTCTCTATTGAAGTGATATTCACCTGAAATTCTGAAATTGGATTTTTGAAAAAGGTTAAGCACTGCTATAGTTTTGTTCCATAGAGCAAAATCTTTCCAGTGGTGCCTTTCCAATAATGGGGGGATAGTCATGCTTTCACTTGGCGAATGCTCCCAGGCTACTGCCCACCCAGAGATAAAAATCACAGCTCCTGGAATCATGGGCACTCAGAATTGGTGGATTTTCAAAGAAAATGGTGTGCGACTGCAGTGACACAATTTCAAGTTTGAAACAATATATTTAATGTTCACGTTCTCCAAGTTTCACTATTCTGTGAAAACATGCCAGTACGTACAGGAAGGTATAGAATTTATCCACTGACTTGAATGCGCCTTCGAGGAGATGGAAAAAGTAAGGACAGAACAGATGCAGAAAAAGATTGCTAACTTAAGGGTGTCGGTACTATTAGAACTGTTATCACTACATGAGCTTGAATATGAAAATAGGTTAGGAACATGGGAATTATCTAAATCCCCTAGACAAAAATCTTCTTTCCACTATTTTAGAAAACAGTAGATTTCAATTGATATTTTTAGAGAGCAGCTTGGCTGGTTTCCAATTTGGGCAGAACAGTTAATTTGAAAAATTTCTGCTCCCTGGAATGCTAATTGTCTTTTCAACTTAGTACTCTTAAGAATACGGGGATAACGTAAAATTATCTTCCATTTACTTGGATCCAAAATTGATAAAATTGTTAAAAAAGGTAACACGTCAGAAAATTGTTAATCCTATGATTGCTCCTTTGTGCGCGGATGCTAACCTCTAGATCCCAAATCCGTGTATTTCGGTCTACTGTATGTTTTCAAAAGAATGGTCTCATATCCCCACCTCAATGCCATCATGAAGAACACATTTCTCTGATGTCTGGGCATTAGCTTTCTAAATCATCTTATGTGCCTCTGAAAGATACACTGTCACTCTTTCATGATCTCAGTAGTGGATGTTCATGGAGAAGAAAAAGCAAGAATAATGTGAAGTCTCATATAGAGTTTATTACTTATATGGAGATGGAGATGGCTTGACAATGCACACAGAATGTTGTCTGCTAGCGGCATAATTCACTGGCAGTTAGCAGCTGCTTCTTATAAAATTTAAATTAAAAACTAGACATTGATTTCCTATCACCGTCTAATATTTTGACATGTCATAAGTGGCATGAAGAATATTATGATTTGTTCAAGCTTATTATTTTAAAGAGCTCAGGGTTATGTGACGATGGCTTAATCTTGCATTCTATTTATTTTTGTTTATTTTCCTTAAGGAAAATCTCTCAAGTGGAAATTAAACCGTAATAATTTAATAATATTAATTTGAGCCTTTTAGATAAAAGTGTGTATTGTGAGAGACTATTGCCTGTGACTCTTGGAATGGTATTCCAGAACTATTACATTGCATGCTATCTAATTAATAATGTATTTAAGTCAGAATTTGCCTGCAACACACATTATTATTCACATCTCAGGGACTGTTAATCCTTTACATTCAGTTGGTTAAAAAGGAGTCAAAAAGTAGAAGAGTCAATTATTCAGAAAATAAACAGCTGGTGAGAGACTGTGTCTTCCCTTTCTATGGCACCTCACGCCGTAGAAAAATGATTAGCACATTGTAGCAATCATCAATAAATGATTGAGTAATTACGGAGCTACGATCAGATCACGGTTATAAATAATGCAACCTGCTATGTGATGGACCTTCAGCTCAGCCTATTAACCCTCTGCAGATCCACCATAGGAAGGATTCTGGATGAGAGAGGAAATCTTGGGGTGGTGGTAGAGATGAAATTGCCAGAGGGGAAAGCAGACTTATTTTACGTGAACAAAACATGTGGAGCTCACCTTGGGTTGTTTTCCCCGTGTCCAAAATACTTCTCAAAAAGAAAACCTTGAATTCTGTTCCACCCAACAATCCTTGAGCTATTAACTTGATGGTTTATAATTTTTGTTTTATTTCCTGTATCAACACTCTTGTTTTCAAAATTTGATGCTGGATTTGGTATTTATCTCTGTTCGTGCAACAATTTTAGACACGGGATGTAGCAGATGTGCTCAAGACGTCCCCTTGAGCATGTTTGGTAAACTGAAAGTCTGTCTTTACAGACAGCTTCCTTTTCTGCCCTCTCCCCCTCCACCCACCAACCCAACAGCCAGATATTGAGAAATATAAAGCAGTCTAGACTTTAAAAATTATCACCTTACCTACAATGTTTCAATGGCAAGGGTAGATAAATGAGAGGCCTAATAAATATTATTAACTCCAATACATACCAAAGAAAGATCTTTTCTTAGCGTTGGTAAATGGTGTAATTTAGATACATTTTTTTGGCCTCATTTCAAAGCGCTCAGAGGAGTTGTGGCTGTAGGAGCTCTGAATGGAGATGGAAACAGGCACAATAGCTGGCTCTGGAGATGCATCTGTGCCTTGAATAATGACCTTATTGATCGAGAAGGATGCATCCCGAGCAGAGATTGAGAGTCAATGTCCTATGCAAATGTAGTTCTGATCACTCAGACTCAAAGGCGTTAATGTGTTCCTCATGTGTTGATGGGACTATAAATTTTTGAAATGTGGGTCAATCACTGTTTTGAATCTTCTTTATTTTGGACATGTATACGCCCACATGTGTCAACTAAGACCACGCCCATGTAAATCAAAGCAACTTAAATAACCGAGACCCTTAGGAAAAGTGACCATTTGCCACAACGCGAGAATACATGCGGTACCGCAGAATTCAGAGAGAACTGACTTTGTTAAATCACATTACACGTTTAAAATCAGTGGTTCATTTGACTGTGTTTGCTCAGTTAAAAGGCACATATCAGAAAACCGAACGATCCTGTCCGTTCAGATCCTAACATAGTAAAGCAGGAATTATAGAGAATGTAACAGTACAGTAGCATAATCATGAATATGCAAGATAATTTTTATTCCCTAATACTAAGTAGTTAGTGGCGTTTTGCCTTTCGGATTCATTCCATTATTATGTTGTGGGGAAGTTGAGTTGAACACACCAACCACTGTATTTGTAGCATAGGAGACCTCTTTGATCTTAATCAGTATCTAGAGTCCTAATATATTATTTAAATGCTGTAATAGGGGTCCCCACCTTAATTTGGGCTCCTTTTCCACTGAGAAATCTTCCGATATAAATTTCTATGTTCCTATTTTGCTATGTCATGGATTAGCCAAATTATTCAAAATGTGAAAACATAACAAAACAAAAATCTGGAACTGGTCACGTGCTCAGTTGTTAAAAATCATTCTGACCTAATACGTTACTTCAGAATAAATAATTGCTAGATCATTTGACTCAGAACAGGATACCTAATTATTTTGATACAACAAGCTTATGCACTTCTGGATTTTAACGGTCAGAGTTGTGAATATTAAATGATGAGTGGTTTATGGCAAAAGGCAACCATTTGCCCACACCTTCACGGAAGAGCTTTCAAAGCCCGGGTCCGTGCTGTCCGAGGGAAATGTATTGCAAACTGCATGTACAGTTTTAAAATGTAGTGTCCACATTAAAAAATGGAACCAGTGGAATGTATTTTAAGAATGCATTTCATTGAATGTTATATACCCCAGATATTACCATATCAGCATGTGGTTCAGTATAGAAATGATTGATGAAACCGATTGCATTATTTTGGTTCTATTTCACACTTACTAAGCCTTCCCTTGTAGAGAAGCTGCACTTCAGATGGTCCTGAGCTCAGAGGACTTTCTGGCTGCTGCCTCCCACAGGCCAGCTCCTGCGAGTGATCCCAGGTCTGCCTACATTGCCATGGTTTTTAAATGACTTTAAGTGTGGAAGTGACTTTCAGGGAATCCCTGCATAAATTGCTTATCAAACACACATTTCTTGTATTCTTTGTCTTCCCGTTGTGTATGATGAGGACTATGTGCACAGTAAACTCTTCCCCACCAGTTAAAGAGGAGCAGAGTTGAGTTTTGACAGTAATAGCAGAAATTTTGTCCAAATAAGATAATCCACTTATAAATACGCTTATGAAGCAATTTCACTGTAACTTTTTTCTCTATGTTTTCTGCAACACAACAGTGAGCTCACCGTAAGAATATTGGTTCTGTTCATGAACATTTCTTGCTAATGCAATAGATCCTCTTCACTATTATTTCCACAACCCAATTCGTTAAAATGTTTTCCTCAAATTGAATAGATTTTATCACAAAATATACATTATATTGGGTAAATTTTAAAAATATGGATAAAAAACAGACAAAATGATACTCATTACACCGACACTATCTATAAACTAATACTTTAGTGTATTCTTATCAATTTTCTTTTTTCCATTTTTCTGTATATACAATTATACTAGAAAAAATAACACCCCTGCTTTTCAATAATATATGGTTACATAAAGAGAGTGGGAAGAAATCTTGGGAAGTGATCGATGTTTCTGGCCTTGTTGGTGATTATGGTTTTGATGATAAGTGCATTCTTATCTCCAAATTCATTAAGTTGCATGCGTTAAATATGTACAGCTTTTTATAGGTCAATCATACCTCAATGAAGTAG
Organism: Canis lupus baileyi; assembly: GCF_048164855.1. NCBI lineage: Eukaryota > Metazoa > Chordata > Mammalia > Carnivora > Canidae > Canis > Canis lupus. The sequence continues at coordinate 2,611,187 of NC_132852.1, read as the reverse complement.
TTTAAATACATATATACCTGTATAAATGAATGTATATATAATATAAAATATATTATACATCTAGTATATATATAATCTGTACATATATAACAGGGCTAAAACATGTTTAAATTTAAAATGTTTTTATTTATTGGGAAATTAATGAGTTTTTTCTTGCAGAGCTTTATTTTCTGCTCAGTAACAAACCAGCCATGTAGGAAATATCATTGACTCGTACAGCCACAGAGCTATCATAAACAAAGCGGAGAATCTAAATCTCACTTGACTCCCATACATATGTCCTCATTTACCTTCTTTGGAGTTCACTAGGAAACCAGCCCAGAAGCTTGTAAAGGACTCAAAGGATGATCTACACGTCAAGGACAATTATGTTTGCCATTCATTTACCCACAATAACAACAACAACAACAACAAAAAACCCACCCTAAATATAATCAGTGTAATGATAGATATTTACTGAGTGGGCTCACATATGTCATTGAATTGGATCCCTCGGCCTCCCAGGGTTGTGTGTGTGAGCCATCGGGACAAGTAGATACAGGTTGGACTCCGTGGTGCCCATCTGAGGTGCCCTTGAGGTGGCCTTGCTGGTAGTAGAGGCTTTGGAGGACATGCACCCCCTGGGGTTTGTCAAAGCCTGAAGGGAGCTGCCTCCCTTCCTGAGGGCAGTCCGTATGGAATATCTGGGTAATGGTGGGCATAAAGACACCTCTACCCCTTGCCTCCTGGCAAGAGAACTCTAAAGGGTTGATCTCAGCTCCTAGGGTGAGGCTTATGGTGCTTCAGGGTCCACTTCCCTCACTCTTACAGATATACTCCCAAAGACATGTCTGGATAGCTCTCCTGAACTCCACCCCCACATCAGCTTCCTAGGGAATCTGATCTCGGACATCATTTAAAAGTCCTATCAGAAAAAAAAAAAAAAAAAAGTCCTATCAGAACATAAACACCACCAAGGACTATCCCCTCCACCTTCCACCAAGGCAATCTCCCTCAACTCTGACAATTTTGCTTTCTCACAAGTTCCTTCTAGAAGCCCTCACTGCCCAGCACAGTCTGACCTGATTAATCTCTTAGTTCTCAGAAATCCCTGCTGGCTTAGGTAGCTCCTAGAGCCCCTCTATGCCACCTGCTATTCTAAAAAATCTATACCTCTCTGTCCACCGTCTCAGGATCTGATGCCACTTTAAATGAAAACTCACAATAGTGTAAAATTATAAAAACAATATATAAAGAGCACAACAGGTCAGGGCCAAGGAAATATAAATAAGAATCCAAAAGCAAAGCTAGCTGGACAAAAGATGCAAATTTCCGGTTAGAACTAAGTTCTGGGGATGTAACGCACAGTGTGGCAATTATAGCAAACAGTACTGTATTGTATATTTGATCATTGCTAGTGAGCAGAACTTAAACGTTCCCATCATAAGAAAACAAAGGGCCCAAAGAAAGGCAAAGCTAAGGAAAAGCTTACAAATGAGCCTTCCATCAAGGAACAGGAAGGCAACACAGAAGCCAAGCAGCTCTTACTATAGGGGAAAAACCCACAAACATAAAGCAAACATCTCCGTTCCTTGGCTCCTCAGTGTTGGCGAATATTTCCTTTCCTTGGTTGTGACAGAAGTTTCTCATATGAGGTTTTATGTAAGTAACACTGAGAGAGGGAAAGAAAAATATCTTCCAGAATATTTGTATAGTAAATCCCGTATCAAGTTTCCCATTGCTTTTTATTAAAAAAAAAAATGTGATGTGTTCTTAATAGAAGCTGAATAGAGATGTGAAGTCAACTCAGTGGAGACGCTGTTTTCTGGGCAGTCTGTCAAACTTGGCCTATCTGAAACAGCACAGGACTATAGATGGCATGGGTCCACCCGCCCTGCTGCCTCCACCCCGTGCCTAGCTGAGACGCCCATCGTGACTTTGATGCTGAATAAGCCGGTTAAACGTCTTGTCCTTCAGGTGTCATCTCCCTAACTTTTTTGATAATCATACATATCAAACAGCTTTCATGACTATGGAATGATCGGAAAGACTGAGTTAGTACGTAGGTAACCCCCCAGGAGGAATTCAACATACGATGGTTATTATGATCATGAATCACACATTTTTTGGTTTCACCTGTTAATTCTGTAAAGACCCAGGTGGCAGACAAGTACAACAGTTTTCTCAGAGGAGAATCTGAATGTAAAAAAGCTAAACCAATAGTAATAAATAATCCAGCCACGTATATAGAAGAGAAATCCACGTCTATACATCTGTTCTCACTACTGATGTAAGTTACGTTTCGCCCTACTCTTTGCCACAGGTTCCCCTTTCCTGTATTACTTTGTTATACGACATACATTCACACATATAGTATATGGATAAGCCACGAGCAAAACGTAACTGTATTTGGTATTTTCACTCTCCCAGGCACCGGCCCATGTATTTGAAGAGGTTTTGTTGTTGCTGTTTAGATTCAGGCCGTGAAGCTGTTTCCACAAAGAAGGTTCAAGATGATCAAGTCTGCCTTAAAGCTGAAAACACATGTCCACTACTTCCCTAATCACCATGCTCTGCTGAGTCCAAGCTCTTCCATTACACAATAGGCATTGGGAAATAGACCTAAAATGTCCACCGTGATCCTCAGGAAGTGACTGCATTTCTTTTTCCTGTAACCTCTAACTCTGAAAGAAATACAAAGCCTTACTTAGAGTGAAAACAAGAAATGGGCTCTCTAGCTTCTGTTTCCCTGGCCCTTCTGAGCTAACTCAAAACTACAGAAAAACTCATAGTGAGCCAGAAAGAAGGTATGTATGCAAAAAGAAGTTTAGAGCGTCTGCTACATCTTCAACAATATTCTATATGCCTCACTGGGAGTAAACTGGAATAATAATAGGCACGTGCAGATACGAGATATCATTTACTATTTGCAATTAGTTTTCTCCACAAATAATGTATTAGATCTAGAAGACACTTTCTCACTATTATTTTCCAGTTTGATATGGAAAGGCAAGAGCCTGTGGACACTTCTAAAAATATGGCTAGTATGCTTAAATTAAAGAGTTTGGGTTTCTTCAGTATTGAAAATGTTCTCAACATGAATAAATAAAATATTTTTAAAAAAAGGAAACACGATTGTGCTTTTTCTAAAAGTATGTTGGGGACAAGTTCTTAGTTTCCAATAAATAGGTGATTTAGCACTTGGATTTATTAATTCATTAATTAACTCAACAATAGTCGTCATTGAGTTTTCTTAAGTACAAACAATGGAAATCCATCAAAAAGCTTGATTAGATTGATAACATGAGAGCAATGTTTTGGGGGGTCGGTCATGAGTTAGTCACCCTGGTCCACGTTGACATGGCTTAACCTTGGAGCAATTTAATCTTAGTGGTAAGAAAGTATTAAGAATAGAAACAACCAAATATGAGTCAAAGACATTTTTTTAAAAAAAGATTTTACATATTTATTCATGAAACACAGAGAGAGAGAGAGAGAGAGGCAGAGACCCAGGCAGAGGGAGAAAGAGGCTTCATGCAGGGAGCCCGACGTGGAACTCGATTCCGGGACCCCGGGGTCACACCCTGGGCCGAAGACAGACACTCAACCGCTGAGCCACCCGGGCGTCCCTTCAAAGACATTTTGAAGGAGAATCCAAATGAACATATTATGTCATTTTACATACAAAACACAAGAGCAAGAGTCAAAATGGTGGAACTGCAGACAATCAGAAAAATTATGAACCATTTGATAGACTTGAATCGCAGGTTTCTGACACTTTCAGAGACGTGACAATTGAAGTGACAGAAAATCCAAAAGTCCTATCCAACAGGAAATAAAGATAGATATATAAAACAGCAGGATAACAATAATTTGGATGCTGATAAAATAAGCATAAGAGCTCAAGTCATCAGAACCAAGTTTTCTAGGAGACGGTGAGACCTTGGGGGGGTGTCCTTGATTCCAGCAGAGGGAAAGAAATAATAACCACAAAGGAAAAGTCAACATGGTAGAGTGTCATGTGACAAAAAGAAGAAAATGTTTACAAACTGAAGGCAAGGCTGTAAATATGGTCCTGCAGGTGGATAAACAAAGAGGACTGAGGGAGTGGATCCTGATTTTGTGTGTGCATTTACGTGATTTTTTGTTTGTCTTAGACTAGTTGGAATATGAAAGTTGAATCCACAGCCAACATGTGTGGGACAGTGTTTTAGAAAGAACTTAGAGTTCAGTTTGTACCTTCCTCAGTTTCTGCCTTCTTTATTCTGCAGCAGCGTAACTTCCAGCCATTCTCTTCTCCTGGTTAAGCTTCATTTCCTTCTCAGAAAAGTGCAATTCTGGGCCCCGTTTACCAGCATCTTGATGATGAGTAACGTGCCCAGGATGGCGTTTGGTCATGATTTAGAATCCATCGAAAATAGCTATTTGATCACTGCCACTAGGCATAAACTTTTAATGCAATATAATATTCATATTTCATGTTTCTAAATATGATATATATATTTTTCTCTATGTCAAAGTTCATTCACAGCCTTCAAAGAAAGTCTTCAGCTGAACAGATGAATTTTACTACTTTTGTGACTGAATTTATTATTTGCTTTCTCTTAAAAAAATTTGAAAACATATTAAGCATGTTCCATGTGCTAGGAACATTTGAGCAGCGAAATAAATCTCCACCATCCTCTGGCTTAGAAGAGATAAAGAAATATAATTCAATTATTAAAACAGGAAATGATAATATGGTGAACAAGTACTGAAGACGCAGTGGAGTGGGGGTGGGGGCGGTGGGTAGAATTTCACTTCCAGAAAGGAAGTTACTGTTGCACTGGGGCTATGTCTTCGAGGTGGAATTATTTGTGAGAGGAGCAAGAAGATCAGAGGAGAAGCTGGCAAAGCACATATGATGGTGCAGCCTGAAAGACGTGCTCTCCCTGGAGAAGGAGAGTTCTCATGGTTACATGTAAGGTTCGTGGGTGCCAGCAATGAGAAGTCAGGTGAGAAAGATGGTTCTGGATTGTTGAAAAGTCTGATATGCCTGGTGAGAAGCGTGGGCTTGGAGGGAGTAGGATGGTGAGCCAAAAGCATTTGGAAGCGTGAAGAGCAACATGGTCCTAGCTGGGTTTTGCAAGTGGCCTAAGGGCTGCCTAGGACATCAGTGCTGTAGATGCGAAATCTGTGCTCCTCAACATTCATTTGTTGAAACTCGATCCCCAAGGCGATGGGAGCAGGACGTGGGGCCTCCGGAGGCAGTGAAGTCATGAAGGTAGAGCCACATGATGGGATTAGTGTCCTTTGTGGTGTCTATGTAATGCTCCCTAATCCCCTTCCTCCACATGAGGACACAGCCAGAAGATGCTGCCCATGAGCTACCCTGGAAGGGGGCTCACACTGGACACGGAATCTCCTGGTGCCTTGATCTGGGGCTTCCAGCCTCTAGAACTGTGAGAAATAAATGGTTCTCTATAAACCACTCAGTCGGTGCTACTTTGCTATTACAGAAAGAGCTAAGAGGATCAGAAAAACTGGAGAGGACAGGGGGTGCAGGAGAAAGATACACAAGAGTGTGTGTGTGTGTGTGTGTGTGTGAGAGAGAGAGAGAGAGAGAGAAAGGGAGAGAGAGAGAGAGAGGGAGACCCTTCAAGAGCAATAAGTGGAAGTGCATGGGAAGAAGCCTGTTCCCACCCCTCCCACCCTTGTCATTCTAACACATGGTAAATTCCTCATGGTCCCTCGAAGGGGGCCCTCGGCACTAGTCCCCTTTCCCTCATGTGCTAGCTGCGTGGCCTTGGACAAGCTACTTTACCCCCATAAGCTTCACTCTGCTCATCCACACAGCGAATACAAAAACAGCATCTATCATTTCAGGCTGTGGGGAGGATTAAATGAGATAAAGCAGCACATACCACCTCCCATTACACATTGGATGGATAAAAACTATCATTTCGTTCCGAGACATCCATCACTATATTTGAAGACAAATTCTGGTCTTTGGTCAGCCAGCAGCGTCATTGCCACTGGCGTTTCCTCTGCCATAACAGCCCCAAAGTGTGGCTCAGGGTCTTAGGAGAAGGGTATGGGTATGGTCTGGTTATCTGCACGTAGTCCCTCAAGTCGTGTTTCCAGGACCCCATCCCACCCATTTTTTCTCTGTCCCCTGACATTCTCTCATGATCAGCCTGCAGCATCTCGCTTTTATTTTTGCAAGGGGGAAATCCAAGACACACACGGCTCCTAGCCTTGCAGGTAGAACTTCTCCCTGTGGAGAAAAATCTTATTTTACCTTCAGAGTTTATCTATTTCAGAGAAAATGTGGCACATAAATTTCTCCCTCTCCTTTGCTCTATTACTTGTTTCTAGAATTTCACAAATGCATTTAATTCATTTTGGTTTCAATCTATGCGTGTAGGCACGGGGGTTTTAACTCTGAGTTGCAAATTGGTAGTCACATTTTACCAAAGATTGCTCTCATTACCTAAGGTAGCACATAAAGCATCGTGGAACAATAGGTCACATGTTCAGTCAATACCTATGACCTTACAGAAGTTCATGGCTTTTGTGTGGCCTTTTCTCCGAGAGAATAAAAAAGGTCATGCAGAGAGATGCATAAGGCAATAGGAAACAAAGTGGGAAACGGTTGTTTTAAATGGTCATAAATGGAATTTGTACAGTCAAGACAAATGCAGAGTCATACGTGGGGAGAAAAACATTTAAGATATGATAGGATCGTTTATGGCAGAGTAAAAACTACTAGGAGCAAAGACCTCGAAGACACAAATTTATTCTCTCACCTTAACAGATGGCACAAAATGAGAATTTCTAATTTTTTTTTTTTAGATGGTAAAATGCCTCCTTACAGGTACAGACTCACAGATTTTAATACATCTAGATGGTTTATATTATTTACTAAGCAGTTAGTTAAGAAATCATTAAAATGAAATGTTTAAAGTGAAATTTTTAGCTTACTAAATTGGAAATTATTGCACTGGAATTATTAAAGTGAAACCCCTAACACTAATAAATTCTAGGAACATATCACTTTTTCTTGCATAGGAGATCAGTGGCATATTCCTGAGTAAACAACCATGATTTTAGAGGTCTAGAGGAAAATCAAACTTTAATGAACTAGAGTGGCAACCACAAGTCATCAGTCACTAATGGTTCTTGGATTTCCTTTTGCAAAAGGGTTTTAAGCTTATTTCCATGGGCCGGTGCCAAATATGCTCCTAAACACTCTCTGAATGTATGGATCGTTTACTCTATCAAGGACTATTTGGTAACTTTGCTGGGCATTTAAAAGGCTTTTATATTTAATCCCAGATTTTACTGAACTTCAATGTTGAACTAAGAATAGCCTTGGCATAATTCCATATTAAAATTTTTAAAATGTTCTAGCACATTCCCTCCAAGGACAGGTGATATTTAACCTCTTACTTTAGCTAATGGAGTTTTCAGATTTATTAAGATTCTTCTAATCTGCAGCAATCCATAGGTTTTGCTTTCTATTATGATTTATGGCTCATGATAATATTAGATGTGGTGGCGAACTTAGGGAGCAAAGCAAGTTGAAAACTGTACACACACATGCACAGCTTTAGGGTCAGGTGACCTGTAGCAAAGGCAAAATATTAATTAGTATCAGTAGCTTATTACTTAGCGGAAGAACTGTACTGAGTTGAGGACGCTGGATTGCCATGGATGTCAGCAGGAGGTGTCTTCAGAGTAATAGAATCAGAGTTTTCTTGATTATCAGTCCAAACGGGACAAATGCGTATGTACGTGTTTACAACAGTGAAGATAAGACAGGGGTCTTAGCTTTTTAATAATTAATCCAAAATGAAATTAGATTCCGTATACAATCCATTTTATTTTTCTGAACATCCATTTGCATCTCCAATTCAGGTAGAGAGCGTGCATTACCTACACCGTTGCATGTTAGGCCAAATAAAACTTGAAAATCCTGAGACATGGCAGCTAACGAATGATTTAGGGTGAAAACACTGTGATTTTTCCCCACTGAGCCCTCTTGGATTTCTGAGCTAAGAATACTGTGGTCTTTTCCTTGATAAAGGCATCATCATTAGCAATAACAAAGATAATGAGAAGTGACACTAATATGAGGCCAATCACTAGTCTCCATATTTTTACTCTTACTTGCGTCAGGATTGTTATATTGCTGCATCAAATAGAGCGCTACTTCCTGGGTTTCAGATTCTCAAACTAAGGAAAGGAACAGAAAACCAGGCATCTTCCTAATGGGTAGTTCCACGACACCTGCTATTTGCTGTCTCTGAACTCAACTGTGGTTGGGTCACATGGTTCTGCTTGTGTTTTAGGGACACTGCAGATGTGCTTGTCTATACACATGCCCAAACTCACCTAGGGATTATTCATAAATTCTAAGCAACCCACTTTGGTGTCTTAATATCAAGAAAAACAAATTTCCATCTAAGATGAGCTCTATATTCTTGTAAAAGGAGAGATTCTTATTTGCTTCAGTGCTTTTTAAATTGTTTTGTTGATTGCTTGAGTTATTTTTTTTCTTGTTTCCATTAAAGAGAAAGCAATTTGAGTATCTCATCCATGGGCAAGGTGACTCAGTAGAAAAATACTGTGATGAGGATGTTACTTAGCTGCAGCTCCATTGCCCGAGTATCGTGAAGAAGGGCTTTCATCAATACTCTGTCACCAGCAGGGTAGAGGCACAGCTGAACCCTGTGTTTTTACTCATATTCTATGTCAAGGTTGGAAGATGGATAACTTGACTCAGTGAAAAAAAATATATCAGCATGACACGGAGTGTAGAAAGCAGAGCAGCTGGTAGGTTCAGTGAGAAATCACTGGTTTGTCATTGATTGTTCTTCTCTCAGAGCAACACCAAGTACCCGGTGTGTGTTATGATAGAATAAGCCTGAGCACTCAATGAGTAGAGACATTTACAAATGATGCTCTGGGGAGGGGTTGGAGGGGGGGGCTTGGATTCTTGATTTATCTTTCATTACCTTTTAAACAACGTTTGGTGTGCTTGGACCGTAGCACCACGGTGTCCCCTTCATCAGAGACCAGGATGATGGTTGGTGGAAGCCCTGTGTCACAACGCTTGCAAAATAAATCGCTGAACATAGCATAAAAGGACTGTAAAGATGCTAACTTTGGAAGAAATATCTTGTAAAAGACCCAATCTTTAGATAATGTAGTAGATGACAGAGAATCTAATCACCGCGCTGAACTCAGAAGTTAAAACATGTGCAAATGCAGATGGCTGGCTTTGAGCCGTAAGATACATGTCCACATCGGAGGACATTCTCTCCCCTTCTTCCCTGCCTCATTTTTCTCTGACACCCATATCACCATTGGACATACTACGGATGTTTCCTATGTGCCTTGGGAGGCTCGTTGCCTCCCCCAGAGCGATTTTATCCTGAAACACGAACTAGCAGGTGTGGGGGGTATATCCATGAAATGAAGGGATGAACGGGTCACTGCATGAATGGAGCATGTTCTGTTCTGATGGCACAATAGCGCTTGTTGTCATTGTTTCCCAGCACTGTTGATGAAGAAAGGCAGGCATCATCTAGGAGGCAAGGATGCAAGAATGTGAGAAAAGCTGGATGACCAACCTCCCACTTCCTTGGAGCAGCACCCAGAAGCCTCTATCACCCTCGGAACTGGGTTCTGCCCAGGGTGATAAGGCAGCTTGAGCCACAGGCCGAGTGGTGGCCCGTGGGGGGGCAGGGGCGTCAACCTTAGCTGCTTCCACATGCTGGCCTCTGGCCAGCTCCTGTTCCAGAAGGCTCCATGGCTACTCCCTCCCTCTGATTTGGAACTGCTTTTGAATCATGAGCGTCGACCTTATCACCTTAGTGAAGTTACTATCTATGAGGCCCTCCAAGAGCGGGTATACATTGGCCCCACCAACTCTGGGAATGTGCTCAGCAACAGATAAATGAGTGGCGTGGAGTGAACTTTGAGAGTGTTTCTGTGTTGCTCTGGTTGGATTTTATAATTATTCAAACAACTGTAATGGACAATCTGCTTAAGCTTTAGAAGAGATCACATTACTTCATTCTCACGTGGCCAAGTCTTTTATGTTCCTTGATAAGAAAATTAGGCCTTTTTGATGGCCTCGTCTCTGATGAAGAAGACACAAGTCAGTCATTTTTACAAGAGCCTGACATTGTAGTGAATAACAGTCTTGTCTTGTCTGTAAAAGCAAATGCTTCCTTTGCCTTAAAATGAGACTTGAGGGATAATGAAAAGATCTCATAACTTAAAAATGCAATCCCGAGTCCCCTCCAAAGTGCCTGTAGCTTCTACCTTAGTGAATTCCTTCTGGAAAGGCATCAGTGCCCAAGACTAGTAACATGACACTGAAGCACGTCAGTCGTAGTTTTAGATGATTCAGTTGGGAAAGTGGAGGTTGGAATCCAGACAAAGAACTTTATCTAAGAAGGTGCCTAAGCTCAGAAATTGGACACAAAGAGGGTCAGTGTGATGGCAGGACAAGGACTGCGGAAGTCACTAGTTTCTGGCAGCAAGAGGAGACAGTCACAAAATCCTCTTAATAAAAATAATTCTCTCTCTGTTTTTTTTTTTTTACAATATTTTATACTCCATAAGGTTATTTTACGTGAACTATATCTTGGTTCTTAGACAGTTGTGGCAGATGGACAGTCGGGATTTCACCGTGACTTTCTTACTATTGTTAGCATTTTAGAGATGAGATAGTGGTTGGTCAAGGATGCTAGACCACCTTGGTCACAGGGAAGGAAGCAGCTGAGCACTTCTCTAGTGGAAGCTGCTTGAAAGCCCCTCATTGCAGGAGGTTTTTAATTGTCTTTACATCTCCCCCAGCACTCACTATGCCTAGTGTCTCAGTCTATATATATAGGAATTCCAAAATTCATTTTTGTATACATTTAAATGTGTCTGAAAATGCACTGCACTTTGAAGTGCAGTAAAATAGCATTAGTCCCAGTAGGTAACATTTATAAAGGCATAGATTGTGAGTTTTCTTTTTATTCTTTCTTTCTTTTTTTTTTTTTGGATAGCCGCACCTAAGAAATACATGATTTAAATAAGTGAGTGGATACTCAAATGAGCAAGTAAAAGCATGAATGGGCTTTTAAGCAATATGAACACAGAAAAGGACCATACACCACACAAGTAAATAGTACTTCCTGAATATTTATATACTATGAGCATTATATATTCACATTTAATATTTGTTAAAGATTCCATACTGCCTACTAATTCATTCTTAATAAAATTACATTGCATTCCTACCTTTTAGAAGTAAAACCAGAATAAAATCCATTAGGATACAGTGGTATTATTAAAAACTGAAAAAAAGCTTTAATTTTTCTTCTTAGATAAGAAAAAGACAAAAATGATTCTGTCGCAGAGCCTAAAATTGCTAAGAAAATTAAATATCTATGATGTTTGTAGGCATATGAAATTAAAACTTCATTGATTAGACATTATCTATGGAGTGAAATCTAATTTTAAAAGTATGAGTTACATTTGGTATGGAATTTTTATGACTTTCTCAATATTTTACTTACCAAAAATAGTTTCGGTTTACACAAAAAAAAGGAAAGTTATTGGTGGATTGGCTCAGTTTAATAGCAGTTTATTCTGAAAGACTTTTACTTTTTAACCGTATCCTCTAAATGTATGATTTGAAATGGTTGAAGGATACTTTTATCAAACTTAAATTTGAAATCTTATATATATTTAACAATTGAGATTATATTTAATAAATTTGGTTCAACTTTACTTCCTAGAAATATTAAATTAAGAAAATATTTTCTTAAAAATGTGCTATATTCTTTTTTTAATTCATGAGAACTTATCCATGAAGATGTTCTATAAGATTTCTGTGAGCAAGAATCCTACTTTTGCTTCCTAATTGACATAATGATTATGATGAAAACATAGCTGAGTAAAGAATTACACTAAAAAAATATTTGACTAAAAAAATTTTTTAAAATATAAAAATATAAAGAATAAAATAATGAAAATTTTTAAAAAATAAAATAAAAATAATAAAATAATAAAAATAAAATAAAATAATAAAATAAAATAAATAAAAAATAATAAAAATATAAAAAATAATAAAATAAAAAAATTTTGACAAGGTCCCTTGAGTAATAGAATAATACTATTGTTGGAAGTGCTCTTATGAAAAGCGGCATATTTTTGCCACTGCCAACTATGGATGTTAACTTTACCGTTTTCTTAGAAATCATTGAGCTAGCCATTCTGAGTACAGATGGAAAACTTATGTGTTATTATCACCAAAAAAAATCTACACAAAAGAAATACAGTCCCTCACTCCTACAGAGCATTTCTTGTGTTAGAGAGGAGGTGCAGCATGGACATGCTGTGCTCAGTGCAGTTTGGACCTGGTGGATATATTTGAGGAGGGACGGCCTGAAATCCGCGGTCATAGGAGGTGGTCCTCAGTGGGACTCAAGTGGGTAGTGAGCAAATGAACAAATCAAGGAGAGCGGTGGACAAAGAAACGTCAAAGCAGAGAGGCCGAGGCATAGCCCTTGAGAAGTGCTCTCTGAATAGGGTGCCCCCTGGACACACCTCAACACCCTCCCAGGTGACCCTCAGGCAGGTCCAGCCTTGGGTCTGGTCTGAAACGCTAGGTGTAGAGACTAGGAACTTGCCTTCACCGAGCATCGTCTCTCTGTGAGACACTGAGTCGTCATTACTCATCACTATGTCACTCAAACACCCAAAGAGCCCCATCTGGGGCTGGACACAAGGCTTCCCTGGTCCATCCAGGTGGATGTCGGCTCCCAAACCTCACTTCAGGCATGTGTGTTTTCCAGCCCATGTTCCTGGAATCATTCTGTGGGCATGGGAAGAGGGAAAGGCTGCGGTGGGTGAACTTCTGTCTTAATCCTCCTGACTTGGTAAAGAAAGAGCCGAAAGGATTATTTGAGCAGACAGGAAATGTGGGGCTGGACAGAGAGAAGCTTGGGCCCTGCAGCTGTTTCTTTGAGATAACTGCTTATAATCCTTGAGAGCATCAAAGGCCCACAGTAGAGATGCTCTCTACCAAACATTTCGTGTCCAGAGAAAAATTCTTTCATACATCAAGACATGTAGGTCAGAAGACAGCTTTGACTCATATTAACTAGACTCACAAATGTTTAATGCATAAGCCAGAAAGGCAGTTTATAAAATGCTAATAACATATGACAGTCCCTGGGAATGGCCCAGTGATTAATCTTTGTAGTTAATCATGACTGAGTCTGGCTGGTGGGTTATGAGTTCCTGGTACTTCCATCCTGAATAGGTCAGTTAGATGCGCTCCCTACTCGGCCATTCTTGACACACTCACATGCCTTCTTGCTTTGGGGATAGCTTTCCTGGGTTTCAGGCTGAGAATTTCCATTACTGTGCATTTATTTTTGTTTGCCTGCTTGTTTCCTGTCCATGTAATTGTCAGCATTATAATAGACACATATAGACCTGAGGATTTTCTTGGACTGGGATTTGGGTCAAATTCCTCATATATGTTTTATTTATTTATTTTTTAATTTTTATTTATTCATGATAGTCACACAGAGAGAGAGAGAGAGAGGGGCAAAGACACAGGCAGAGGGAGAAGCAGGCTCCATACACCGGGAGCCCGACGTGGGACTCGATCCTGGGTCTCCAGGATCGCGCCCTGGGCCAAAGGCAGGCGCCAAACCGCTACGCCACCCAGGGATCCCTCATATATGTTTTAAAATATATTATGTCTAGAAGAATGTGATGTCCTCTAGAAGTTTGACTAATTTTTTTTTGGTAAATGTATTCTCAGAGAGTAATTCTTTCTTTAGGTTTTAGAGGTACCACTTACTGACTCAAAATAGCATTAATGTAATAATTAATGTAATAAAAGACTAAACAAAACCCTTCTGAAAATATGTGTAAATCCCAAAACATGGGGACGTCTGCAGTTGGTTAGAGGAATCTATCTCTCTCCTCTAGTCCTTGAGAATGCAGTTTCTAGCACAACTTGTACATTTCATAATTTATTTTCAGATTTACTTAGGCAGTTCTTTTCTTTTTTTTTTAAGACTATTTGAGAGACAGGTAGCAAGAGAGAACATGAGCGGGGAGGAGAGGGAGAAGCAGGTTCCCTAAGAACAGGGAGCCCGACTACAGTTTTAGTCCCAGGACCCCGAGATCATGACCTGAGCCAAAGACAGACACTTAACTGACTGAGCCATGCAGGCACCTCCACTTAAGCAGCTGTGATAGACACATATCCTTTTATAAAAATCAAGCACATAAGATTAGGATAATTGAAAATGGCCTTATCAAAACAATCTACAGGAGAACCTTAGTGATTTATATAATTTAGCATTTGTGAGATGTCATTTCATGGATCATACATTTGTTTTTCTTTCTGCCAGAGACTCCACATCCTAATACCACTACCTTGGGGGTTTGGCTTCAACATAGGAAAGGGGAGGGCATAAACATTCAGACCATGGAATAATCCTACTTTGATTAGAATAAAATCAGGGATATACAGCTTCATGTCTCAAAAGACCACCTGGGGCTTGTTAAGAAGCTGGTGTAATCCTGTAGGTGTGGTTTGGGGCCTGAGATCCCAAAATTCTAACAGGTTTCTAGCTGGTGGATAAGAGGTGGGACTCCACTGAGTAGTGAAGACACAGAAGACGTAATTTACTACATGGATCTTATTTTCCTAAATAAGTTATTGTATGTTCTTGTCATCATTCCGTTCCTTGAGAGTCCTGTACTTCACTCCCTGAGACAGATGTTAAGATCTAAAACTTTAAATGCATCCTTATTCTTATTCAAAGGATGAATTAGTCTTGTTTGATCACACTTAGAAATTCTTCTACCACAATTTTTGTGTATTTTAATTGGATATAAAAGATTAGGTACATTTTTTGACATTTCTTTTTTTAATTAAAAAAATTGTTAAGATTTTATGTATTTATTTATTTGACAGAGAGAGGGAGCACAAGCTGGGGGAGCAGCAGGCCGAGGGGGAGAGAGAGAGAAGCAGGCTCCCTTCTGAGCAGGGAACCCAAAGTGGGGCTACATCCCAGGACCCTGAGATCATGACCTGAGCAGAAGGCAGACGCTTCACCGACCGAGCCACCTAGGCACCCCCATTTTTCAACATTTCATCACTATGAATAGCAAGATTTTATCTCCTGGGCATTTATTATTTAAGGGATCTTGTGGCAGGAACAATAATTTGCTTACAACCCATCAAAGAAGAAGAGCATAGAAATAGTATGGTCTGAGAGAGAAATGCCAAACTTTTGAATTACAATAATGATACTCAGTGTGAAGTAATGAGTTAATAAAATCCAACAGTGATGCTTATCTCTAAGCCTAATTATTGGAAGAATAATGAATCATGTGCATATCACTAGAGATTTGGGG
This sequence comes from Canis lupus baileyi, assembly GCF_048164855.1. Taxonomy (NCBI): domain Eukaryota; kingdom Metazoa; phylum Chordata; class Mammalia; order Carnivora; family Canidae; genus Canis; species Canis lupus. Next base: position 2,595,776 of record NC_132852.1, on the reverse strand, counting down.
TAGGAGATGCCTTCTCACAATTCTATAAACGTCTAGTGCGCTTGAAGGAGATGCATATACACAGAGGGATAGTGACCTATCCCTGGGACGAGGGGGGAATAATAGGATGGAGTTTGCAAGGGACAGAATGTTTTTATTCTGTCAATCTTAAACATCAATCACAAACTTGTTTAAGCTGAGTAATGGATTATTGGGTTCTCGTAAGTTATTCTGTACGTTTCTTTATGCTTATTTTTTATTACAGAACATCATAAATGGGGATATGATTAATGCATACTAGTAAGATTTTTATTATGTCTTTTCCGAAACTTTGTATTTAAAATGAAGAGCTTGGGGATCCCTGGGTGGCACAGCGGTTTGGCGCCTGCCTTTGGCCCAGGGCGCGATCCTGGAGACCCGGGATCGAATCCCACGTCAGGCTCCCGGTGCATGGAGCCTGCTTCTCCCTCTGCCTATGTCTCTGCCTCTCTCTCTCTCTGTGTGACTATCATAAAAAAAAAATAAAATAAAAAAAAATAAAAATAAAAAAATAAAAAAAAATAAAATAAAATGAAGAGCTTTAGCTATTGGGAAAACATTCAAAAAGCATGATGTCTCCAGGTGAGCAGTTCATTAAAGCTCATCCAGTGTCCTGGTCCATCCTACAGGCTCCAGTGGAGGGTCCTGCACCTGTCCTGAGCATACACCCAAGAGAAGACATGACTCATGAAGAGGTGGTTGTTCTCTCTTGGAACAGCTACAGAGCTCTTCATCTTCACCATGGTTACATCTTCCTGTACCTTCCATCATTTGGTGCTTGCTTTGCTATCAAAACCACAATGAACAGGAGTCAAATATATATATATTTTTTTTAATTTTCAATTTTTATTTTTATTTTTTAGAGAGAGGGAGGGAGGGAGGGGGAGAGTAGGAGAAGAATAGAGAGAATCTTAAGCAGACTCTATGCCCAACACAGAGTCCAACACGGCGCTCAATCTCACGACATGGAGATCATGACCTGAGCTGAAAGCAAGAGTCAAATGCTTAAACAACTGAATCACCTAGGTGTCCCCAAAATATGTATTTTCAAGCCATGATAATCTTTCAAGTATTTGGAAACAGAAAGTTTCCTTCTGTCATTTGCTGCCCTCCTTTCCTCTGAGCGCTCCCCACTGCTGACTCCATCCAGTGTTTCAGAAATAGGGTAACCAATGCATGGCAGAGGGAGGCTGCTACTTCTTCATTCTAAACTGTATTTCTACAACAAAGCCTTGCGTGAAAATAGCTTTTTCTGATTACTACATCCTAACATTAGCTCATATTGAAGTGTTTTTTTGGTTTCATTTTTTTTAATTAAAAACTCTATACCTTTTGCCAACTTCTTCTGAAGCCAGATCTTTCCCATCTTGCTATTTGCAAAATGGTGTAGTTGTTACTGAGTCATTTTTATTTTGAGTGCATAGGTGTAAACTTAACCACAGAAATTCTTACTATTCCGTGTACTCGAGCTCATTGCATTAGCCTAACAAAAAAATTGGCGGGGGTGGGGATTCAGACATGTCCTTCGAAACAGATTCATAATCCCTCCTTTCCCTTCATGGAAAAAGGATTTCCTTCTGGTATGGTCTAGATGAAGTATGAATGTTTTAATTCAAAACAAGTCTGAAAAAAATGGGTCTTCCCCCCATGAATCATTATATGCAACATTTAATTTCTCCACATCTCATAGAACTGTCTTAAGGCGTGGTAGTTGTAGAAGACCCGGTGCACATATCAGTGCTCCTAGACCAGAGGTAATGAAGAGGCTATGGGAAGGGACTGTCTGAACTTGCAGGGAAGAAATGACCTGGTGGCCGACCGCACAGGAGACAGGAAGAGATGGTAAATCAAAGAAGCCAATTTATTTGTTTCATATCTAAGTATAATGTGTATTGCTTGGTTGTTTATTATATTTTATAAAGTGAGGGAAAAGACAAAATAGGTCTTCAGTCCCAACAGACACTAAAACAATATATTGTTCAGACCATTTTCAAACCATTTAACTATAGAGTAACCTATGCTGATATTTCAATAATACAACAGATTAAGTAATTTCAAGACTGAGATTTCCCCTCACATAAAGTAAACCAGAACTCTGTATTTTAGGCTCTGCACTATGATCCAAAGATCAATGCTTTAAGTATTGACAGGTTTCTTTCATTTTGACAGATAAAATTAATAAATTTTTTCTCATTAAAATATTTAAGAAAAATAGACTGGTGTGAGACCCATAACTCTTAAGAAAACCAATTGAATTTTAGATTACAAGGAAGAATGACATAGTTGATATATAATTATCCAACACTCTGAAAGATAAATAGAGTTAATTTTCTACTTCTGAATATTTTAAATCGATTGGGGTGTTTTATTGTAAATGTACCAGACAGCTGAATAACGACAGCATACAACAAGTCATCTCCCTTCTTGCTAAATTTCGACTCTAGAGTAACACGGTCAATACCTTTTTGGTCCTAGGGGAGGAAATATTAGTCTTCTCAGAGGTGGGTTTACTCCACCTACAGTACTAAGCCAGACTCTAGGAGTGTGTTCTTATGGTCATATATTTTTGTAAAATGAGAGATATTAAGATATTAAAACTACAAATGGTTAGGACCACCGTCTCTTTCCATTTGACTTCTCCATCACTGTCTACCTACACTGAGGGGCGAAGTGCATTTTGAGGACACGGCTAAGAGAAATTCAGCCAGGGATATATTGCTTGTCCTTCCTGAGAATGATTTACGGGATTTTCAGTTGTATCATGCATAATTAAGGTTCTGTTAGCTCTCCTGTGTAGCAGAGGCTCCTGGGAATCCTCGTACTTGGTGCTGTAACACGAATGCACAGAGCCTGAGATGGTCTGGAAGTGTGAACGGGTCCTCTGGGACCTGGGACCTCAAGCCCATGAGGACAGAAATGTCTGATGTATACGGGGCCAGAAGGGAGGCTATGGGAAAGATGTGCAATCATCGGACTTGTGAATGATACATGGAGGGTAAAGTCCTTGTTGAAACCTATTGAGGCTGTCAGAACTACACTTGGTTACGCATATATAGGCCTACAAATGTAACTTTCTCTTTTTTATCTATTTATGATGGCATCTTTGATAACTCTCAAATATGAATAATGATGCCTATGATAAGCCACAACTATGCCATTGGATTTGCAATTTGGGAAGAGGATTTAGGACATTTCAGTAAATCAAACGGGAAATTATCATCCTGTGGGTGTTGTGAGTGTTTACGGGAGGTACCACTGACTTTCTCATCTGTCTACTTAAACACGTTTATCAAATAACAAAAGCCAAATGCAATCAAGTGTGGTAAAGATTAGTGTTGAAATCAATGGGAATTATTTTGCCATAGAGAAGCAAATAACGAAGGTCAATCGTACAAAATAAGTTATTCCTTAAGAGGAAGAGATACATTTTGAATAGAAGTAATTAGTTGGTTCTTGTCTTGTTTGGTAAGAAATTAATGAGGAGGAGTGAATTACCTATTTGAAAAAAGATTTAATTTGTGCTGACTTAACTCAAAATACTCACATCAAGAATAGCACAAGACTTAGAATACAACACTACAATAAAGATATCAGCCAAAATGTAATTTATAGGTGTCAATCCAAAGAGTATTTTTTATTAATAATTCCACAGACAAGTTTGAAAAAGCCTTAGGACTTACTGATCATGCATAGAAGGAACCTGTTAGAAATCTTTCCAAATTGGATCATATAAAAAAATCATATGACATGAACAATAACTACCTATATAGCTGGACAAAACTTTCTATTAATAATTATTTATTTAAAAGATTAATCTACCATGGGAGGGAGAAAAGTCTAGGTGACCTATTTTTCCATAAATAATAAGAGTTTTCATATGAAGGTATAATGAAACGATATGCAGACAAAAAATAGACAAAAAGGAATTATAAGGACGCATCAGGTAGTTAATTAATAAAAAATATAGTTTTCCTGAAATTTGCCATGTCTTTGAAATTCACTTTTTTTAAAAGGCTAGAATATGTTCTGATTAGTTCCATCATTTTAAATTATGGCTTTTGTACCTATTTTTTTTGGAAAGTTGCTACAAAATTTATTGTCCCGTATTTAGAATCACGACTTTAAAAATTGATAGGCATTACATAGATACATACAAATATACATGTATAATCAATATAATATATTCATTATATTACATAACTGTATTACATAAGCTGGCATCTCCGCTCTCACACACACATATTCTATACATGTAGACACGCACAAGCACACGCAGGTGCATGCACGCTCACACATACAAATAAAATAAGTTTCACACAATATTTGCCATTGATATGTGAGATGGACTTTGATATCGTCTATCCTGTGCTATTCTAATACATACTTTAAAAAAATTGCTGCTGAGTATCTCTTAAAAAGATTTTGAGACTGTATTAGTTAAGGTAAAATGTAAAACCCTGTAATAAAGCCCTTCAAAAATACAGATTTTTTTAAAAAAAGAGAACAGTGCCTTAAGAAGCCTCATACACCACTGGTTCCCGGGAGTGAAAGCAGTGAGAGGTCACTTCCACCCTCTGCTCTGCCTGCAGCCGGGCCACAGAACGGGGTGCTCTGAGGCTGGTGTGCATGAAGCACTTCCCTTGCAGGACGGGGCAGCTCATGGTGGGAAGGAGCCTGGCCCTGAGGCGTTGTCAGAGGTCTGGGTTGATGCAGGGGACTTCCAAGGAACAGAGGGCCAGGGAAAGGTCCCTCTGGGAAGGGTGGGGACGACATGTGGGAGACAGAGACAGAGGGCAAAGCCTGCCTGCCCTAGCACCCTTGCAGGAGGAGGGGCAAAGACTTCAAAGAAATGAACGGGGAGTGTTGGGGGGATAGTCAGGCCCAGGCCGGGAGGGACAGGACGAGATGCAGCAGAACCAGCTCTTCCCAGGCCGGACACAGACCCACTGTCCCCTGGCTGACTGTGTCCTCTGACTTCCACTGTGCCCTTGAGTGATGGGTCCGGAGGAGACCTATTCTCCTTGAGAGATTAAAAAAAAAAAAAAAAAAAAAAAAAAAAAACTCAGAAGACTGATATTGACTTTTCCCAATTTTTGGAACTGAGTCACAGTATAGAAAAAAGTTTTTGTTTATTTCATCAATCAAAAAAATTTGTTTTGTTTTGTTCTGTTTTTTTGGATTTTGGTTTTCAGTTTCAGGTAGGCCATGTTCATGTGTCCTCATCTGTTAATCTTCTAGAGGGTGAGGCTGTTTAAGATATAAAAGCACTAAATAGGGAATCTGGCCAGAGGTAAACATTTCTGAAGCTCATACTTAGGTAAAATTTCCCCAGTAAATACCTAGTGTTCCCACCTACGTGTACCCTCTGCTATTCTGCAGGAGCTCCGAGTGAAATCCGCTTTTCTATGATTATAAGCCTGAACATGACAGTCTCAGGAACATAGAATTACATGACCTGACATGTTATTGAACGGATGTGGGAACCTAAACGAGGTATATTAAGTGCCTACGTTCACATGCATGCGTGTGTGTGTGTGTGTGTGTGTGTGTGTGTGTTGTGTTTACAAAGAACCGTACATCGGTCACTCAATTGTGACTGTTAACTTGGTTTAACGTGGAACACTCAAAATTATTTCTGCAAGAGAAAAGGAATTTTTCAAACTCATCGAATCTTTGGGTAGGACAATAATAGATCCTTGTTGTGGGTAAATATATTACACGCGGTCCCCACGTACTCAAGGGAACAGCACGTTTTTCCTATTCTAGATCGTGATATGTAGTTTTTACTGAGACGGGAGCTCGCGTCTTTGGTATTTATCATAAAGATCTGAGTTCTATAAATCAGAACTCCATACTGTTAATCATCACGATAAAACAAATTTAATTATATAATAACATCAACAAATAAAAACTTTGGGTAATACTCCTAGATTGTGTCCAAACATGACAATACAATATATTTTGGAAAAATATATCTTGAGATATACATGTTTGGTTTTTAGGGAGATGTTTTTCGGACTCCTTTGAAGTCCCTGAAACAGGAGGATTTACACTTACCTGACTTTCTCTTAGGCCTGTGTTTTGAGTCCCCCGTGCACAAAGCATGCGTTTACTTCCGTCCCAAAGGGTCGACCTGGTGTCTGCCTGTGATCTGAGCCCCCTGTACCATTATCACCATCCTAACCCTCTCCGTCCTCGCATTACAGGCCCGAGGACGCGTATGCTGCCATTAGATCATTTCAGTGTCCAACTGTCCATTTAAAATCAAAGTGTCAAAATTTAATTTCTCACCTTTCCCCAAAACCGGTTTTGCTGTCAATCTCCTAGTCTTAAAGAAGTGACATCATTTCGGGGGCCTTTGTGGGGGGGATGTTTGATGCTCCCTTACTCATCTACCACAAGCAGCCCCTCAGGGTTCATCATTCCTAAAAGACGCGTTGTTCCCACTTGTCCCCTGGCCGAGCGAGGCCTAGTCTTTTACCTTCCTCTTGTAGTCGGGCACACGATTTACCCCATTGATTCATTCCTTCCTCCCAGCTAGCCTATCTTTTTTTCCCAATCCCTTTTCTGTAAAATTATTTTTTGTTAAAAAATGTATATATATATACACACACACACACACACACACCACTTTGAACGTGCTAAGTCTGGCGTGGGTGTGAGAACCGAGGTGAGGAGGATGGGTCTGTGCTGGCCCAGTGCGCGGTGTCCCTGAGGGACCCTATCAGCACTGTGCCGGGCCGCCTGCTTCTCTGCTGGGTGCACGAGTCGGCCTACACCGGCCGTGAGCAGCAGGGTGGCTCGCTGTGCCCGGGCCTGGCTGCTTACACACAGGGCACCCGCGTCAAGCAGCACTCCAGCCCTGCTGGAAGCCCCCGGGATGTTCTGGGGGAGGAGCCCTCTCCTCGGTCCACACACACGCAGACCGAGGCTCTTGCCCTCAGCACCCAAGGATGGAAGTGTTAGGACGGGGCCCAGGACACCCAGCCGGTCTCCAGCACCCGCGGCACACTGTGGAGCCACAACTTTGCTTCCTGAAATCCTTCGCTCTTGCAGTGTGTGCCCTCCGAGATGCTCCCTCATGACGTCCTCTGAGATTTCCGTCCCATCCCCGTGCTCTGGGCTGCAGGGCACAGTGCAAGGTTTGCAAACCCACTTTCCTGCTTGCTTGCTTGCTTCCCTCCTTTCTTTCTTTCTTTCTTTCTTTCTTTCTTTCTTTCTTTCTTTCTTTCTTTCTTTCTTTTTTTTCTTTCTTTCTTTCTCTTTCTCTTTCTCTTTCTTTTTCCTTTTCTTTCTTTCTTTCTTTCTTTCTTTCTTTCTTTCTTTCTTTCTTTCTTTCTTTCTTTCTTTCTTCTTTCTTTCTTTCTTTTCTTTCTTTCTTTCTTCTTTCTTTCTTCTTTCTTTTTTTCTTTCTTTCAATCCAATTTGCCAGCATATAGTATAACACCCAATGCTCATCCCATCAAGTACCCTCCTCAGTGCCCATCACCCAGTCACCCCAAATCCCCCTCCCCATCTGCAACCTTCTGTTTCCCAGAGTTAGGAGTCTTTCATGGTTTGTCTTCCTCTTTAATTTTCCCCACTCAGTTCCCCTCCTTTCCCTGATAGTCCCTCTCACTATTTCTTATATTCCCCGTATGAGTGAGACCATATGATGTTTGTCCTTCTCTGATGAACTTACTTCACTCAGCATCATACCCTCCAGGTCCATCCACGTCACAGCAAATGGTGCCAACCCACCTTCTGAAGCATTTCACGGACTTTCCCCTCCAAGGGTCCCCGTTCCAGCCCCGGTGGCCTCTTCTGTGACACAGGACTGGGAGCCTCTGACTCCTCTTTCCCCAGGTTTTCCCACTGAGGGACGCCTGCAGTCCTCTCTGTCCAGGCACATTCCTTCCCCAGTTACCAGATCGATGCCCTTTTCCTGCAGGATCTGTCTCCGGGTCGCACTCACTGTTGGGCCTTCCTGATGACCTGAATATCTCTAGGAATAATCACTTACACTTTCCTGGATACAAAACATCGTATGCTTTCTATCTGAATAGGAGAAAAAGCAAGAAAGCTTGTCTTTCTCTTTCCTTTGTTTCTCACAGCCTTGGACCGTTTGATACTGCTCAGGGCTCTCAGCACAGACAGTGGCGCGTAAGGTCAGGGGTCCAGGAAGGCAAGCATCAGGCCAGCACAATGAGCTCTCCTGCTAGAATAGCACAGCTCACGAGAAGCAAAGTTTTCAGCAAAAATTAGGGATCCCCAAGAAAGCTGAAGTGGGGTCATAAAAAGGTCTAAAGACAACCGAGTGCCTCAGACAGCTCTATGATAATATCAGAATCATGTGACGAAATCCATTCAGAAAAACATAGAATGGGACAACGCTTGTGTGTCTGGAAATGTGGCTGTTTATCACCTGCTTATCATTACTTCCTTAACAAAGCAGCAGCAATGAGTCAGAAAGACCTGGGTTCGAATTCTGACACCACCACTGAGGAGCCATGTGACCTCGGACGGGTACCTGTGAACTTCAGATCCTGGGCTGAAGGATAGGAGACCAACCACGCTGTCTCCCAGGGATGTGGTCTCCTAGGGATGGACGGGGAGGAGGCCCTGGGAGCGTGCGGCCCCGTGACACTCACGGTGGCAGGAGGTGCTGTCCGCTGCTGTCCGTCTTGCCATCCGCACCCTTGCCATTGCCACTGGCTTAGTATTTAGAAGCGTCTTTTGCTTCTTCTCATGCCAGTGTGTGGGGTCCTGGGGAAGAGGCATAAAAAAAGAAAAGAAGAAAAGAAAGAAAGAAAAGAAAAGAAAAGAAAAAGAAAAGAAAAGAAAAGAAAAGAAAAGAAAAGAAAAGAAAAGAAAAGAAAAAGAAAGAAAAGAAAAGAAAAGAAAAGAAAAGAAAAGAAAAGAAAAGAAAAGAAAAGAAAGAAAAGAAAAGAGAAGAGAAGAGAAGAGAAGAGAAGAGAAGAAAAGAGTCAGATCACATTTTCCTGAACTTTAATCTAAGCTGGATTGAAATGTTGAAGAAAGTTCAACATTTCAGATCAACATTTCAGAGGAAATCTGTCTTCTTGTGAAACTCACGGGTCTGCCCAGCACATACTGTCACTCACGAAGACAGTTTATTTGGGGCCCATAGACTGACGCAGAAAGACCATCTCCCTGGCGACAGGGACCCCAGCACCGCGCCCCGGCTTCGTAACTGGGTGGCTGGCATCTGAGAAGCAATTCGTAGAAAGTCAATCGAATGAGAGTGCTGGTCCTCAGTATTGTTGAGTGATGAGACGAGAGAGGCGTCCCCTGCCACCCCCTGGTAGCAGTAGATGTTCTGACACAGAGAGCGTCTCCTGTTTGTCCTGCATTTTGATGTGATTCCAAACACCCCAGCGCTCTCCAGCAACCTGTGGCTTCCATTCATGCGAATGGAAGTTTCCACAAGATCCCAGAGCATCGCATGTAGTCTGCTACAGCCAGGCCTCCCACGGGAAGTGAAAATGCTAAACGCTGGCGGCCTCATCAGCTGAAGGATTACGCACACTCATAATCCTTCTCCATGCTGGGGTGTCGCCTGCGGAGGCAAGACTGGACATAGCCAGCCCCTTGCAGAGACCTTAAATACGGCGGGACGGGGCACGAGCAGCCTCACCACTGAGCCAGCAATGCTTTCTTTGCCCTTCAAAACCACGGATGTCCCATTGGCTAGCATGCTCCACTCCCCTCCAACAGATAAAAGCAGAATCATTCTATTAGAAAAAAGAAAAAAAATGTCACCAATACCTAAAAGATAATTTTCCATGCCATAGAGTTGCATTCTGTTGGATGGAATATGTTTTTGTGCTCAGCCTTGTGAACGCTCCTCTTTCAAATACCTCGTCCAATCTTTAGCAGTTCTTGTTTTCCAGACGTCAAGCCGCGTTACTAGCCACCCCAAGTAGCTTTACAGCCAGAGAACGTGATTCAAACTTTTTTTTTTTTTCATCTCTTTGTAGTGCCTCACTAGAAACAAACGAAAGAAGAATTACATGAGTAATTCTCCGGATAAAAAATGGAGAGTCCGGATAAGATGGAAATTCCTGTTCAATAAGCTTATATTGTGAAAAGTGCATCCGTCCACAATGCTTTGCGTTTGTTAATGCTGCCCCATTTACCACATTTTTAAAAAGAATTTAACAAATTCCCTGAAAGCAAGAAAATCAGAACACATCCTTGCAACTTGCAGGGGGATTTTTCAGGTGAATTATGTCTTAAAAGTTCCGATGTAAACACTCACGTGTATTTTATCCTAGCTCGTAAGTTCAAGTGGAAAAATGAAATGTTTCTTGTGAGAAAAAAAATTTTGATATTGACCATGAATGGAGACAAGCAACAAACAAACAAAACCCCTGACATCTCGTCTTATTCACACTCATAAAAACGTTCCTCAAAGTCCCGTGGGGGGGAGGACTCCTCACATCGGTTGAAGGAATATTCATGTCACGCGCGTGAGGAAGTTAGCGCCACTTCATAAAGCCTTTTGCTAATTCTTACAAAACGTTTCTCTCTCTGTCTCTCTCTCTCTCTCTCTTTCTCTGTCTCTCTCTCTCTCTTTTTTTTTTTTTTGGCCTCACATTAGAAAAATCCATCCAGATCGCCTTACAAGTCACTTTGAGGTCAGGTCTCATTTCCGAAATGGATATAGACAGGCAGGCCTGAGATGGTCAGCGGTGACCGTCTCATGACACATCAGCGAGAACATTAGGCTTGTTTCTGTTTTCCTGGGTTTTGCTTTTCATGGTTTTCCTCTCGTGGATTATTCCATATTTCTTCGTTCAGTCGCAGATAGGAGAAAACAAGACATAGATAGCCAAGGGACACATGCATGTCCAATTGCGTGAAAAATGCAACCTGGAGGCTTGTGTTTCAATTGCGGGTGAGTTACCTGATCTACCCCCTGAATCTCCACCTGTCTAAGTGGGGGGGGGGCACCACACATCTTGTTGCTCCACGCACTCTTGACATATGGAAGCACCAGTCGCCGATTAGGTTCTAGACCTGCCTGGATAGCTTGTGTTCACTTTGAGAGAGATTTCTCTGTCGTTCCTTTTTCCTTTTTTTTTTTTTTTTTTTAAAGATTTTTTATTTATTTATTCATGATAGTCACAGAGAGAGAGAGAAAGGCAGAGACACAGGCAGAGGGAGAAGCAGGCTCCATGCACCGGGAGCCCGACGTGGGACTCGATCCCGGGTCTCCAGGATCGCGCCCTGGGCCAAAGGCAGGCGCCAAACCGCTGCGCCACCCAGGGATCCCCTTTCCTTCTGTGAATCATTCATGATTTTTCAAGCATGAAGGTTCATTAAATGAACGTTTTGGGTTATTCCTTCTTACATCTATTCCTCTTACATCTTTTTCTTTTTCTTCTTTTCCCATTTTTTTTCTTTCTGTTTCCAGCCCTGTGACTTGGTGGGTATTGAATGAAGGTGACGAATGAATGTCTTCTATTCTAGTTTGCCTTAAAATTGACACTCTAAATACCAACCTCAGTCTGTTTCAAATTTATTTTTGTTTGAGGGCATGATTTCTTTTATTGTTTTTTTTTTTTTTCCAAAGAAACAAGGTGGAAATTGGAAAAAGATGAGCACAGGCCTAGAGGCGGGTGAGCAGTTATGCGTCCTCACCTGTGTGGGTCCCCACGCCGGCCGCCACCCCTGAGTTTTTGACTTCATGGCCGGTGTGGGTGTTTTAGGGCCCCTATAAACACTCGCACCATCAATGAATGTGGACATCAACCAGCCTGCAAGGAAGTTTCAAGCTTATTTACTGCCCGAAGTTACTAAATCCTGGAGGATTTGGACACAATTAGAGCTGTAAAATGGCTGCTCAGTTTTTATCATGCCAAGGGCTGAAAACCACATAAACTACAAGGGGAATCGCTCAGTGAGAGCAAGGACACGGCCTGCAATGCTGCCCAGACGTGATTGCAATGCCCAGGGGGCTTGATTTACTGTCTTCTGCTTCCCAGGGTGATCAGAAAGCAGTGTGGCTCTGACAGGTCACTTTCCATTAGTACAAATAAAATCCAACAGCATTGCAAGACTTGAATTTGGCAAAATTATTCAAAAATTAATAGATTGTAGAAAGGAAGCGCTTGTAAGCTCTTGCCGCTGTGTATTTGCAGGACTAGAAGGGGGGCTTGGAGCCTACCTGCCCAGAGAGGGCGCCCGGGAATTTTAATACGTTAGCTCATCAGGTGTTTTCATGGAGCCTGAAGGTTTCTCGCATCTAGAAAGGAGCCTTTCAATTGTCTTGCAGGCATTTTACTGGAGTCGAAGGGGCTCTGCTGGAGGAGTCTCCTAAATCTGTTATTACCTGTGTTCTGTTCCTTTATACTTTTGCACAGTATTATGGGGAGTCTCTGAATCTCAGACTCCCCTTGTGGAGGGAGGTGGTTGCAAGGATTAGTAGGGGCAACAGTAAGTTGCAGATGCCTAGTAGGCATGCTCGAGTCGTTCCTGCTCCTTCTCCTCCCCTTTCTCTGCCTCTTGTTAGGCTTATTATTAATACCAGCATTTTTGTGGTGCTTGCCGTGGATATTTTTTGTTGTTGTTCCATTTAAAGAATCTGACATTAGAAGGAAAGTTGAGAAAAAAAATACAATACTGAAGCCCCACGTGTGAAAATGGGGTGTATGCCTCACATAATGAGAACACCTGCGGAGTGTGCTTCGCCCCCAAATAGACCGAGGGCCATGAAGCGGCTCGCATCGCTTCCCACACCAGGGCAACAGCTGCACACCGTCTGCCTACTGGGCTGTTGTCTGCCGGGAGCGGGGGAGCTTCTTGAGGGCAGGGATGGGTTGATGCCCATTCTCTTCTGTTCCTCATGTCTAGCCAAACACTCAATTAAAAATGTACGGAATGACTTCATGAGCAACTAGACCTGTGTTATTATGTGATATACCTGAATGGATGTTTGCCCCTGTCAAAGGCAAACTACATTAGACAAATTTATAAATTAAAAAAAAAAAAAAAAAAAAAACGATTGAAAGACGATTTGCTTTGGTTCAAAGTAGAAAATACGAAATGCTGCAGTTTGGGAATGTGAGGATATACGGCTCATTCTAGTTCCCGAACATGGGGAAAATCTGTCACTTAGAATTTTGATCCCACCTAGTGAAGCCTGGAGGAGGGTGACCCCGGCCACACGGGGGCAGGGTGACCTGGGCACGGCCTCGCGGGGCCGCCCCGTGGGAAGGACTAATTGTAACTTCAAAACTAAGGCAGAAATTGCCTTGCATGTGTAGTGATGTTTCGGAATGAAAGGCCTTAGTCTGGGACAGGCAGTGCATTCCCGTTAAGGAGATCAAAAGCCTAAGGAGCACCCAACAGCAAGTATAACAGGTGCAGGTTGCCTACGGGTCTCAGGTGTTCAGCCTCCATATTCCTGTGGTTTTAAACAAATACATTAAACTCCAGAGGTTGCTGAATGAGGAAAATACGGCCATCACAACGGGCGGGAACCTGAGCCCTGCTTCAGGGGCATGTGGCTGGAAAACCCAGGCCAGCCTCGGGGTGCTTTGTGCGAAGCACATATGGGCCAGAGTCGCCCTTGTTTCTTGAGATTGCACAGAAATATCAAAATTCAGCAAGAGCCCCCCCACATCTCACTTCCTTCATGCTCGAGTCGGGTATCCTTTGACCTGCCCCACCCGACTCAGCTGCTTTTTATTCTCAACTTCGTACACCGGCTGGGAGTGCATTTTCATCTTCTAAGGACAGTCTCTGTAGCTCAGCTCAGATATTTCTATTAGGCCTAATTTGTCTTTGGATTAATGAAATGTCTCCACGATTGTTCTGAGTCTCCTCCAGAGAAAATTTCCTTCTTTGGCCCTTTTTCTACCTCTTACTTATTCTGTACGAGGACCACGCTTGGTGTCCTGGGAATCTATCCACGTACGTTCAGGCACTTGGCGATGAGAAGAGAAAGGGTGATGATGTCATCTGACTTCTGCTGTGGGGTCATGATGAGGGTGGTTAGAACGTGGACATCGGAGCAACTTGTAAGCTCACACCTGTGGGGCACGCCCTGAATGTTACAAGAGATTGGTCAAGCCTTTACCCTGGAAAGCATCCCTACAATGCAACATATTAAAATATGCAACGTCTGGGGCACTTGGGTGGCTCAGTGGGTTGAGCATCTGCCTTTGGCTCAGGTCAGGATCTCAGGGTCCTGGGATCGAGTCCTGTGTCGGGCTCCCTGCTCAACGGGAGTCTGTTCCTCTCTCTGTCTCTGCCCCTCCTTTCCCCTGCTCATGATCTCTCTCTCTCTCTCTCTCTCTCTGTCTTTAAAATCAATAAATAAAAACTTAAAAAAATTTAAAAAACACAACATAAAACACCAGAATTGCTGCATATATTTCAAAGGATCGGGGTGGGTGTTACCAGGGTGATAGCACCTTCAGGACCTCAGGGGGTAAAAAAAGAAAAAAAAAAGTTTAGTAACTAAGAACATCTCTGTCTTCACCCCGATTGCTTGGGAAAAGTACAATCCCGTGAGCTGTGATACACACAGTCCACACATAAGTCACTTCCTAATGAAACTCCTCTCTGCAGTCTCGTGGGAAGCACAGGTGTGAGCACACGGTTTATGAAAGCCACTGGTCCTTTGGAAGAAGTTGTCATCCTTGCTTCTCCTCTTTTTCTCGTTGTCTTATTTTCTGTCTCCACCTGCCTACGATCAGGTGCTGGCCTGTTATTTCCAGGAAAACCACCCTGATGGGGTTCGCTGGCCGCACATCCAGCTGTGATGACTGGTTCTCAGGCTCCCCCTCTGCTCCAGCTATAATTCCCTCTTCCTCGTAACCACACCTGCCTCCTGAGACCCCCTGATTCTAACCCTGCCTCATTAGCCACCTCTAGTTTTCTGTGCTGGATCTTCCTCTCTCTCTCCTGCTTTCAAACAGCCTCTTCCGTGTGGGTATTCGCTTCACGGGTGATGTTTACAGAGTTGCATCTGCGCACACGGACAGATTCCCAATGTCCATCTCCCTGACCTACCTCCTCCTTGAAACCCAGCTGTCCATCTAATGTGCACGCGGAGGTTTGGCAGGTCCCACGCTTACTTCCAACTCAACATGCTCAAAGCCAAATCCTTCCATTCTACCTGCAATAACCACCCCCCTTCCTCTTTTCGTCTTAGTAGAGGCCAGCTCTTTGTTTCTAGGTGATTTGAGCTAACATAGTTTTTTTTAAGTAACTAACAAATATCCAGTTATTTTTGACCAGCAGAAATTTAGAAACCTTAATTGAGCATCTATATAATATTGTCACTGATAGAATTATGTACAACACGAGTGTGGGAGTGTCTCCTTCCCAGGCAATATTTACTAGGTTAGATGTTCTGAACGAGGTGGGTATATGTGCCAAATACATATACATACCAAATTTTGGCACCTGGGACCACATAGTAGCAGTAAATGAGATTAGGGAAAGGGGAGAGGGTGGATCATTGCAGGTAGAACACAAGGATTTGCTTTGAGCACATCGAGTCTGCCGGCCAGAGGCTCAGCTCGGCCGCTGGATTGCAGGGAGGAGGTGCGTCAGGGAGAAACATGGAAGTTGTTGGGAGGTCAGTGGCCTTAGGTAAAAAATATGCATGTATATTGGAGTTCTGTACTGTTTTACCTGCCAAAAGCATACTTAAGATGAGATATTCGACTTCTTTAAAGTGCCAAGTCTTGCTGCGTTTCTATTATTTCCCCCAATCTTTTAGAGTTATCTTATACCTAATTTCTGGGAAGTACTTATACATACGGTGTAGTTACATACAAAGCTTTCAATTTAGAAGATTATTTTTCTATGAAAAATTTTCTTTCACGTCCACAGGTATCTACACCACTTAGTTACATTGCTTAGTCACAGTTAGAAATTTCATGAGTATACACTGGCATAACTTGCGAACAGAAATGTCAAGGTGTTGTGTTGAGTGATCATTTACAGAGAGAGTGGGGAGCATTGGCAAATCCAGCCTGTGGGCCTGGGGTAGACTCATAAAGGAGATTCCTGGTGGAAGGGAGCACGGGTGGTGGTAGCTTCTCTTCAGCAAATAGAAAGCTCTGATGTTACCTTGAATTACTTAGAACGTAGAACTTAGGTGACTAATTTTCTGTTCTTCCAGAATTCCTCAGAGGGGTCTCATTTTTCATCTCAATTATTTCATCAACGTATGTCTTCTAAACCTCTCTGGACGGTCGCCAGGAGAAACTCACAAAAATCTATTTGTTCCTGGTCTTTATACTCCAGTAATGGCTTGACACTGAACAATGCTGCCAGGTTTCTTATATACTGGCTGCTCCAAGTCAGCTGTGTTACTGTGATTCTTCCTACACAGCAGGACTGAGGAAAGGAAATAGGGTCCCATCAGAAGTGGAAGTTCCAGAAGAGCTGAAGTGCAATGACAGCAGGGCACTAGGGCAGAGAAGACGCCTGGAAATGCACTCCAGAGTTTCTGTTTTATGTTGCTGTTGATGAGAAGCCCCAGAGGTCTCACCCGTCAGAGACGGAAACAGTCCTGTCCTTCTCCTTGGCATTGCTTAGGTGCTCATTACAGCTCTGTTCATCGAGGTCTCACTTGTAAAAGGAAGTAGGCAATGTCAAGAGTGTAGGAGCAGAAGGCCTTAGAGTATGAAAGCCAGCTCTGTGAACTAAAGGGTGGAGCGCTCTATTTTTACTTGTTAGAAGAGAAGGCTTTTGGTCGTAATAACCATCTTTGGGGAATATGAAAAGCTTTTTTTTTTTTTTTTTTTTTTTTTTAAGAACACTCTCTCCACTTAGTCTCTATCTCTACAAAGGATCAAAGAAGGAAAAAAAATAGCAGAAACACAAAAGAGCTTTTCCTGATTCTAACAGCCGTGATGAAGCTACAGCTGGAAACCTCCACCTGTAATACAGAACAACTTTCTATATTGATCCACACGGATGCAAATGGCTGACCCAGATGACACCCCAATAGTCTGCAACGCTTTCTCATCTCTGCTTTCCCTGTAGTGTATATGCGTTCTGTGTATTGTGAATCACTTGTCAGTGTCTTGAACTGATGTGAACCAACACAGTGACCAAAAAAAAAAAAAAAAAAAAAAAAATGTATTACAAGGAAGCTCCTAGTACTTGTTTACAATGTCAAAGTTTGACTCTCAATCATTATTCCTCTCGAAGCCGTAGGCTATAGTGTACAGATGAGAGTTAAGAGAACTCTCCTAGAACATGCACCTGGTTCCATAGCCAGAGGTGATGACTCTAGAGAAAAGATGCAGGTCTGTAAATTCTCTCAGCAGAGAGAATTTTTTTTTTATCTTAAAAATTACACGGTTCCAATCAATCACCTAGAATAAAATGCAACGTGAAGTCTACACGATAGCTCAACTTTCTAAAATAGTGTAAATTCAGGGCACATTGTGGCCCTGTTATTTTGGATAAATGGAGATTTTCTTCTTAGATGCCAAAAGCAAGTTTTGAATTTCTTTGAGAATACGGACCATGGAAGGTTTGGCTGTGTCCGTTTTAGGAGGCTTCTTTGCAGGAGTGGAAATCTCATAAACACACCAGAATGCCTCGGAAATTTAAAGTATTTGGTTCATTAGCTATTTCTTCTTAAGATTTCATCCATTTATTTGAGAGACAGAGAGACAGTGAGAGACAAGCACAAGCAGGCGGTGAGGGGGAAGGAAGAGCGAGAAGCAGGCTCCCCATTGAGCAGGGAACCTGACATGGGGCTCGATCCCAGGACCCCAGGATCATGACCTGAGCCAAAGGCAGACATTTAACCAACAGAGCCACCCAGGCGCCCCATGGTTCATCAGCTATTGCTAGAAGCATACTGAAAAGGAAAACCATTAAAATGGAAATCCCTTTGCACAAGTTCACAGAGCTACATATTTTCCAAACTATTTTAAAAAATAATGGAGAATCACGATAATAGATACTGCACTGAGCTTATGTCACTGTAGTTTCATACGTATAGACATCATCACCACCCCCATCATCGTTATGAATTTTGCTCTGACTTTGTAGAATGTAATGATCTGACATCTCTAATAGTCAGGGACAGATGACATAGAGGACAGTTAAGTAAATAAGTCTTGCTCACTCCTGGAGCTATGCTACAAGAGTGTTGATTCATGACCCCAAATCACCTATACTAGGTCTTAAAACTACTCTTTTTTTATCTTCATTCTTTGGTTTTACTTCCATTCTTTACATTTTAAACACTGCCTTCCTAAAATGAAGAGCACTTTGCAGATACACAATTGATTAGTAAGCTCAGAATTGCAAATAGCGAAAACCACAGATTTTCTTTTCTACGTGTAGACTAGCAAGCGCGGATATCCAAAACCTGTGCTCTTTCAGCCTAAATGTTGGGCCTAAGTTGTAAACTCTAATAATTTCTATAGCAGTAATCATCATGTGTTTTTTTTGTTTTTTTTTTGTTTTTTTTTTTTTATCCTAGAGTGTTATTTTTCCACTCATATTTTATTTGGAGTTGTAAGAGTAAAATGTACTACGGTCAGATTTCAGAAATACATATGCTACTTTATCTAGCATATGTAAGCCTCAGCCACACTACAAAGCTGTACTCTACTTTCTATATCTTAACTTCAAAAAATGTGTTAGGAATGTAAAAATGTGGGTTGGGGGCAGTTCCTGGGTGGCTGGGTTGGTTGAACATCTGACTTGGTTTCCACTCGGGTCATGATCTCTTGGGTCCTGGGGTTGTGCCCCACATTGGGCTTTGCCTTCAGGAAGGAGCCTGCTTGAATTTTCCCTCTCTCCTTCTCCCTCCCCCTCTCTTCACCCCCCACTCCTGCTCACACATGCTCTCTCTCTCCCTCTCTCAAAGAAACTAATTAAATATTTTTTAAAAGAATGTTAAAATCTGATCATTGATTAATTTTATCCAGGTACCTTATTTTAGAAGAGGGCTCAATAGCGTTCATTTAAAAATACAGCTTCTTAGATCTTCATGTGACACCCATTTTATACTTTTATTTTTTCCAAGTACATCCCACAGTATGGGATAGTGATTGGAGCTTCTGCAATAAAATTTCATATATATGTATGACTACATGACGTGAAGACCCAGTTTAATGGTATTTATTTCTCATGCAGATGGACTCTCAGTTATATTTCAAATGAATATTATATCTTAATCTATTATTTATATACCCCAGTCCCAGGACATCTAACATGGCATAAGGAAAACAGAATACATCATTATATTATAGTGAACTTTATTGGCTTTTCATGTGATCAGCAGTGGTCTTGACCACGATCATAGATATGCCAACAAATAATCCGGAGGTAGCTTTTTAAAAATGAGTTACATGTCAGTATTGATTTTCTCACCTGAAATTCCTATTCTTACAATTGCAAAGTCAAATATAATTGCTGTGAAATGCAGGTAATTATCAGAAAAATCATGAAAATGTTTCTGAAGCATGCATGTTTTCTTTTTGTTTTATCTTTTTGAAGAGATCTTATTGCCAAATTGTGGGGTCTCATTTAAGTGCAGTCAGATTTTTTTTTTTTTTACCGTCTTCAAAAGTACTACAAACTGATTCATGTTAATACTCCCAACACAATACTATTTGGTATAAAAAGAATGGCCTTCAGAGTCTTTCAGCCTAGCAGTTCAGGGTCATTCCGGGGGCAACGAGATGTCTGTATAAAGAGGAATAATTACATTCCCCATGAAGGTTTTTTTTTTTTTTTTTTCTTGGAAAGCCAGAACATACCTCAACACCTTACAGATTCAGCAGAAAGCCAGATATTACTTTTGCCAAATTCTAAACTCAGGCTTTAGATTCTTGCACGAATTATCAAAATTCTTTTGATAATTGCTAACTATGTATACCTGTTGAGGCATTTCATCAGATTTACAAAAAGACATGGTAAAAATGGACACAGATAGAAGATGGCTATTAAATAAGCAAAATCGTTAAATCCATTATTATTTGCTTTTAAATGTCTTCTCTTTTTCTATAAAATTTATAATATGAAGCATTTATTTCAGCCTAAATAGAATTTCTCCCACCCCATGGGGCATAGATCCTATAAACACTAAATGGACAATTTGTGAAGTAATCACCTTAATGACTTGAATGATAGGATAAGGTATATTTCCCATACTTCCCTGCTCCACAATACTAAACTCTGTGTCTTGGAAAACAATGACAAGCTTTCATGAGTTTCCAGAGTTTCCCTCTTGGGAAGAGATCCATCCCTACTGTGTCTCCATCCCAGGAATCACAGATATTATAAATGGATTATCTCCAGTTAGCCAGTGAAAATGAGGTTAAGGCCTGGCATGAAAATTGCCTAAAATGTCTTTAAAAGTAGCCATCTATGTAATACTGTATACTTCCTTAGTGGGTTTCCCATGAGGCCGTATAATAGATTCCATTTCCACTAATGTACTCAAATAGGTTTTAATGGTGTTTGGTGTACAAGTCGGATATACAAGTATCCAGAGAGAAAGCTGACCTCTGTCCTTTGTTGAAAGGAGATCAATAATGTTGCGGAAGATAGGGCACAGCTCTATCTGCTGGACTGTCTTGGAATGCTGAAAGTAAAGAGAAATGATCCTTTACCCACTCTAAACGGAAACCCCACTGACCTTGGATCTGAAAAGATTAGCTGGGTATACAAAATAGGGTATATCAGATCAGTGTGCTTAACAAGGACAAATCTTTTTTTTTCTAATTATTTTTTGCTGAGATATCTAAAGTCATATCATACTAGTAGTATTTACGAGCCTGTTAAGAAGTTGAAGAAAATAGGTATTTCTGAAATATTCAAGTAGTTAGTTCATTCATGGCATTTTCTTGACTGAAGACTGACTTTTTTGGTGTGTGTGTGTGTGTGTGTGTGTGTGTGAAAATAAGCCAATTTTATTGCATTCAAATTAGGAATATTTTCTTTTTCCTTTTTTTCCCTTACATCAAAGATTTCCATAGCAATGAGACCTTGAGACTATTATCCATATTCTCTTTGGGTTTGTAAACGCTGTAGTCAGGGGTTCTCCCAAGAAGGAAGCCAAACATTTGGAAGTATTAGATCTGGTTTAGAAAATTCTGTCCATTCAGAGCATAATCCTGAAGAATCAGCAACCCTTACAAGTTGTCATAGAAGCAGAATATGGTGACTCTAAACTATGATACAAAATGTCTTTTCTTTGCATGTCAAATAGATGGTATAATTTTTAACTTAGTCTGAAAGTGTACAGCGTTGGGGAGAATTGCTATGTTTAGCTCCTTTGCTTTGGAAAAAAATAAATGCAGTATGCATATTAAATATAATACACAATATTCTGTCTTCAAATAATTTATATATTTCAAAATGGAAAGTCTATGTGGATCACAATAGTCAGGGACGTATTTGTTTCAATTGGATGATAGTTGATTCATTAGTAGTCTCGCCCCTTGCGAACCAAGAGAGTAAGAATAGAATGTTTCCATTAATCAAACCACCAGACTTCTTATTATGTAATGAAGAGAGTCAAATTTATGTAATTTCTTCATTTAACTTGTTAAACATGATACTAAGGACGGAGATATATGGATAAGGAAAACACTATTGTTATGCTTGGCTTGTTCACATGTATGGGCCAGTTTATGTCTATTTCAAAAATACCATTTGATAAGATCTGTGTTTCAAGGACTTTTTATTCTTGAATTGCATTTGTGGGTTTCTAGAATCTTCCTCATGTTCCCCATTTAGCTCTCATGTTAATCTTGAGAGGTTTATTATATCATGGTTTTATAAATGAGCCTATAAACCCAAGATTAGCTATGTATTTAAATTCAGTTCAAATAAAAATACAGTCAGTTAACCTTGAACAGCATGAGTTTGAATTGCACAGCTCCACTTGCAGGGGGACTTTTTAGTAAGTGGAGAAAGTACTATAAATGTGTTTTCTCTTTTTTTATTTTCTTAATAACATTTTTTCTCTAGCTTACCTTATTGTAAGAATACAGTATACAATGCATAAAACACACAAAATATGTGTTAATCAACTGTTTGCATTATCAGTAAGACTTCTCATCAACAGTAAGTGATCAGTAGTTAAGTTTTAGGGGGAGTCATGTTATATACGGATTTCTGACCACACCCAGGTTGGTGTCCCTAAACCCCCATTGTTCAAGGGTCAACTGTGGTCTTCCTGTTAAGGAGGCAGAGAGTGTTTTAAAAATGGCGAGTCACAGATTCATGGAAGTTAAGATATTTGATTGCAGGTAGTGGATATATTAATATTATAGATGATGCTCTGTTTGGGTCTGGATAGTCCTTCCACATTTTGTAATAGCCTTGTTAATTTTTTTTTTTTTCATTTCTATTATTTCATACCAGCCCTTGTTAACTTTTTTCCCATTGTTAACCTTTGAGTGGAATTCTAAATCGTAAAATGTTGGCCAAGATGACCTTTCAAGAACTTCAGTTTACAAATACCCACATTAAAGGTAACATTTCAATATTATACTTCGTTCAAATGATAAGTAATATCTGTTAGCTTTGATTTTGTCTCGTCCCTCATACTTTCTTTAAGACAATATATTGTACATTTTATTCTAATGAAATAGATTTTGTTTTGATAAAAAGCAACCGAATAGAATTTCTTTCTATTATGTTTGTGAAAGCTCTTCAGATTTTTCAAGGTCATATGTTCTATTTATATATTAATTACCAAAGCACAGAAGAAGATCAAATTTCCCTTTTAAATACATATATGTACCTTTGAGAACCCAAAATACAAAATTCTCAAACCGTAAACTAAGAGGTGGTATTTCATGTTGTAAAGAAATTTTCATTTTATAAAGCTCACCACAGGAATCCCTCCCTTAAAAGGCTTAATGATCTGTAAGTAAGCTTTTAAATTCAGTAAGAATGGCTTATTATTTTCCAGGTGAAGTATAGAATACAAAAATCTTAAGTGGAGGTGTTAGTAGCTATCAACAATTGGTAAAATCAGTCAAATTGGAGTTGAATGTATATATGTGAGACTTGTATAGGGCGCCCTTTTCAATGCTTTCTACCTCTTTAATGAGATAAAATTTTATTTATGAAAGGGAAAGGTAATAGTTCAAGATCTCAAAGGGAAATAGTAATTTATCCTTTCAAAATCACAAATGCATATTGGGAATGCTTTAAGTAATTTAAAACACCCTAACTTTTACTAAAATTCATAAATCAAATTACTTTCATCTGGGAGTACAGAATAAATGGATATGTAGCCTTTGAAAAAAGTGGGAAAGGAGCCAAGTGTGTATTTACCTTACCCATCTAGAGCATACTCATTTCTGAGTTCTGTAATATCTTGGAAGTGTTTCAATAATTCTTGAAAATTTTTAAGGAAGTTGGTCATTAAAGGATACATATATATGATTAAGGACTAATTTACTTACAAAACATTTGAAGAAAATGGAAGACCCATTTTCAGAAGAAATGAAGCAATAAATATCTGAGTCTTATGAGACTGCTCTTAGTACAATGAGAAATCATGGGAGAGGGGCAGGTGAAGAGGGGGAGGGAGGGAGAGAGACAGCTGGAGACGGAGAAGATGAAGGAGAGAGAAGTACCAGAACACCATTATTTCTTATTAAAATTTGTTTAGTCATGAAGGTAACATGCACAAAATTTAAAATTTAAATATCTGTGTTGCGGAGTCTCCCTCCTACACCTTTTTGACTGCATAGCTGTCTCTCCCACACCCTTCTCTGGGAAATTAACACCATTAGATTCTTGTTCACCATTCAGAGATCTTTTGTGCATAACAAACCATTGGTTTTCTTCCCATTATTTTAGCTTTTCCTCTGTTTTTCACAAATGATAACATACTATGAACTTTTTTTGTGTTTTTCTGTAACATCATGTCTCAAAGTTATTTTATATATCTATATTTAGGGGCACCTGAGTGGCTCAGTCAGTTAAGCATCTGACTCTTGATTTCAGCTCTGAGCATGATCTTGGGGTCGTACGATGGAGCCCCTCACTGGGCTCCACACTTGGTGGGAGTCTGCTTGAGATTCTCTCGCTCTGTCCTTCCCCTCCCCTGCTCACGCTGTCGCTCTCTCTTTCTCTTTCAAATAAATAAATATTTTTAAAATGAAAATAAATACATATCGATAGATAGTGAACATCCTCTTTCTTTTATAAAAGTCTTGTAGCTTCTGAAGATAAGACTTTTCATTCATTTATGCTGTGCTCTCTTTTGGGAGGGTTTTTAAAAGTTCTCTTCAATTTCTTCTTGAACATTTGTTGTAAAGTTTATATCCTCTTAAGTTTTTATTGCTCTAGTAAGTGGACTCTGTTCTTTCCTGAAATATTTTAATTGGTTGTATTTTTTTTAATATGAAAGTTAATAATTATTTTATAGTAATTTAGCTTCTATTGTCTTACTGAATGGTTTTATTAGTTTGTCATAGCTTTTCAGAAATTGATTTTATTTGACTTTCTGTTATACAATCATATCATAAGCAAGTAGTGGTAAATCTTTGTCTCCTCTTTTTCATGGTCTATAAATTTTACTCATTTATGTTTTAATGTAGTCCCCTCAGCTAGTAATTTCTATAGAATCTTTTTTTTTTAAATAAAAACTGTATTTATTTATTCATGAGAGACACACAGAGAGAGAGAGAGACACAGGCAGAGGGAGAAGCAGGCTCCATGCAGGGAGCCCGATGTGGGACTCGATCCCGGGTCTCCAGGATCAGGCCCTGGGCTGAAGGCAGCACTAAACCGTTGAGCCACTGGGGCTGCCCATAATTTCTATAAAATCTTAAGTGATACTAGAGATATTAGCCATCTTTGCCCTGTTCCTGATTTTTAGAAGTGATGCCTCTAAGATTTGACTCTTACTTATGAGATTGGATTTGGAGTGAGCTAGATGGTTCTTAACATGTTAAGTATCAATTTATTAATATTTGGATACTTCAAGTACAAATAACTGTGGAATTTTTGTAATAAAAGAAATAGTCATATATATTTTCCTTAATTCAATTGAGTTTATAAACTGCACAGCTCTTTCCACCCTTCCAATTATACTACAGCCGTCCTGCCCCTTATCCAGAGGATAGACATTCCAAGACTCCCAGGGGTTGTCTGGAACTGTGGGTAGCGTTGACGCTGATGTATACTGTGTGTTAACATGCCTATAATAAAGTTTAGTCTATAAATTAGGCACAGTGAGAAATTAACAACAACCAATAATAAAATAAAACAATTATAACAAGTACTCTAATAGAAATTATGTGACTGTGGTCTCTCTCTTTCTCAAATTATCGTATTGTCCTGTCCTTACCCTACTTCTTGTGATGATGTGAGATGCAGTGACTGACGTAGGGTTGGGCTACCAGTACCTCTCATGCACTCAGCAGGAGGGGCAGCTGATGTGGGACAGTCTTTGACCACAGGTCATCGAAGCTGTGGAAAGCCAAACTGCAGATAAGGGGCGGGGTGGCTGCTGTATTATGTATCAATGCGTATTTATTACTGATAATTGAATACAGAAGTGCTGAATGTTCTTGCCCCTATTAATGTCAAGTGATTCCTGGTGTGGGGTGAGTCCTGGAGTGGTCAGTCTTTCAGGTTTTATGATTTTCCACAATCTGAAGATGCTTCACTCGCAGTCACTGACCACCTCTTCCATGTATGTCCCTGAGCCTCTTCCGAATCAAAGTTCTCCAACCAATCCCTCTCCTCACCAAGGTCCTTGGCCATTATTAAAATATAGATGGGCCGCTTCTCTGATGCTCTCCTCTGTGTCTGTGCGTTTCCTACTTGGTTTTCACTGGCACTTTCTGTTTTGTTTTGGTTTTTGTTTGTTTTTTAGAGAGAGAGCCTGGCGGGGGGAGGGGCAGAGGGAGAGGAAGAAGGAGAATCTCCAGCAGACCCTGTGCTGAGTTTGGAGCTGGTCACAGGTCTCCATCTCATGACCCTGACATCATGACCTGAGCTGAAATCAGGAACCCGAGGAGCCCACACTGGCATTTTCTTAGACTTGCCACTTCCAGAGCACCTCACTGCTCTCTTTGCTTGTCCTCTTCATTTCTTTATCTACGACTTGCAACTATGTCATGCCTCAGCATATTTTCCCATTTTGAGGAAAAGAGAGGAGATGATGAGGATATTTTTTCTTACCGACTTTTAATGTTACTCAGGAAAAAAATAGAAAAAAAAAATCTGTCTCCAGCAACTATAGTCACACACCAGAAGTCGCAGTTGTCACTGAATCAGAAAGTAAGATTATTCTTTTGACTTATTAAATTTAATTTTAAAAATCTAGATGCCAAGGTTCTCTCAGCTTTCTAGAGATTTAATTCCAATCTACTTATACACAAGACTTCGTCATTTCATGTTCATTAGTTGCTAAGAGAAGGCTGAAAATGGCACATGGGAAAAGCAAGACACTGACTTTTTCTTGCCACCCTAATTTGCTTAATTCTCTTCCAGTGCCCTCTCTGGGTATGCAGAAGTGTACCCAGAAGGCTTAAATGGTCCCCTCAGCACTGGTTGGCCCTTGTTCTGGGGGTGTGGATGTGAGAACTGGGTGCGACCCATCAGGTAGTTCGTCTCAGAACTCTGTGGTTCTTCACTGATGGACATTCAGCTGACTCCCCATTTCTTTGCTATTTGTTGGCTTGCAATCTGCTCCAGCCTCTTCTCTTAGGGTCACTTGCAAGATTTGAGCAGAAGAATCGCGTGGTCTGATTTACATTCTGCAAGGATGATTCACAACATGATTTTAGCTATCATGTCAAGAATGGACTCCATAGAGGGTGCCTGGGTGTCTCAGGCCTTAAGTGTCCGCCTTCAGCGCAGGGATTGAGACCCACATGGGGCTCCCTGCTCTGAGGGGAGGCTGCTTCTCCCTCTCTCTCTGCCACTCCCTCTGCTTGTGCATTCTCTCTCTCTCTCCTCTCTCTCATTCTCTTTCTGTGAAGTAAATAAATAAAATCTTAAAAAAGAAAAAAAAAAAAAAAGAAAGAAAGAAGGAAGTCCCTTAAAAAGCTTCCACCATAATCTAAGGAATACTTCTTCTGATGGCTTCGCTGGAGCAGGTTAGATGGGTTTCCTTGGGGAGTGGAATCAATATAATTTGTTGAGAGAAAAGAGGAGCTTAGGAAAGCCCCACAGTGGTTGAATTGGGCGCCCAGAAGGATAAAGTTGCCATAACAAAGAAAAGCCTGGAGGAAAAAAATGATTTTGAGAAAGAAAAAAGTCAGGAGCTCATTTTTTTGTACATGTTAAGCTTCAGATGCCTGTGAAACATCCTCATGGAATTGTAAGGGAGATGCTTCAATATTGAAGGGGAAGTCTGGGCCGGAGGTGTGAACTTGGGGATCATTGGTTTCTATGTAGTATTTAAAGCCATAAAGCCAGCTAAGACGTTAGGAGAATGTGAGTGGACACAAAAGAAAGAATAAAAGTATTTGTTTGAAGTATTTTTTATATTCAGTTTTTAGCATTGCTTTCCAATTAGGCATTACTTTGTGAATTTGTGAAATGCTCTGTAACGCCAACCAGGACTAATGCCAAGTTGGCTTTGATTAACTCTTGGAATTTTTCACAACTATCCCAGTTTGGCTTATGCACTCAAATCCACAAAAGCACTTAGACATATATCACATTTCCTCTCCCCTCCCCCCGCCCCGCCCTCCATAAAATAGCAACATCACTAAAGTGTAGTTAGCTTGCAGTTAGATTTGTCATATTAGCTTTCGGAACTGACTACTATTAGTGATCTGAAGACTGGAGAGATTTGGATCATTTAGCTGGACTTATTCAAACAACAATTCCCAGGATAACATGAGAATTGCACTCGAAATGTTTTAATTATAGGAAAGTAAATTGAAAGAAGATGTATATGAAAGCACCCAAGTACTTATACTTAGAATTTCCATTTCTCTCTCCCTCTTTTTAATTATTTTCTTCCATCCTATGTGCATTTCTTACTTTGCACATGTTTGTATGTTTGTGTGATGGGCATCTATTTGCCCGCTTCCTATCCTCCACTATCACACTTTGGCAGTGTACAAATGATCTACATTTTTTTTTTCTGAATACCCTTTGAATTCAGAAATTGACCCAATATTGTTTGGCTACCCAGTTTATGGTAGGATAATTCTGCTTGGTTCTGAGGATCACAGCCTCCCCTGTTCAAGGATCTGAATTCCACATGAGTTTACTGGTGAACGTAGACTTTAGCAAGATATCACAGTAAGTCCAGAGTGGCCTGCTCCAGTAGCCACTTGGAGCTACTCTTGCGTCTTCTCTTTCTTCTTAGAACCATTCCTCAGCTATTCTGGGAACAAAGATGCTCCTTCAGGGATTTGATGCACCTTCTCCATTTGGTTAGGCTTGAAATGAATATCAAGGATAGTCCTGAAGAGAGAAATAAGCTATAGATATTCACTTAGGTTGCATAGATATTTTTCTGACTGGCAGAGATGTAGAAAAGAGATAGAGCAGCCATTCAACGCAGGGGACATATGGAGCTGGGTGTTTGCTACCCATATGCACCACCTCCCTAGGAGTCAGCTTTCCAAGTGTTTCCCTTTAGCTCCACCTTTGATTTTGTCTCTACTTCCATATATAGGACAAGGAGGGGGGAAAAGTGTATGGAGACTAATTTATTGGTTTTCAAACTATAGTTCTCAGAAATGGAGGTTTTTGGGGCTGCATCAGGTATCATTTTGGAGGTGCACGGTGGCGGCAGTAAGGAAGATGGAGTCATTGAGTGCTTTGGGTCAGGAACAGCTCTGCTTTGGGATATTTTTCAAAAGATCGTATTTTTAAGTCATCTCTACACTCAACCTGGAGTTAGAACTCATTAATCCGAGATCGAGTCCCATGCTCTACTGACTGAGCCAGCCATGCGCCCCTCTACTTTTTGATATTTTTATGTCAGAACAGTACATACCATTTCATTAAAAAAAAATACTGAGTAATGAAGAAATTGAAATCCATTGCAAGACCTCACTGGACGGTTCTTCTCCCAGTTATCTCCACACCAACTTAAAACTAACCTCTCCTGCATAGCATTCCTCCTGTACTTTGAATAATTGGCTAATAAATCTGAAACTAATTTGGTCTAAAGTGTTAATGGCTGATAATGATTTAATGTGTTTCCCCACCCAGGGAACACATTTGCATTTTAATAGAGGTCTTACTGGCAATTTTCTTAACTCAAATGAATGACTTTAATGGTAGGCATTTGAGGTGCAGTAGGGACCAATTTTGGCAGAAGAACTTTTTCAGTATCCCTAAAATCACACCATGTGGTCAAAGCACTCTGATATTACTGCCGCTAATGCTTGCAGACTCATCCTTGTAGGAAATTTTACTCTGTTTTTGTGAGCCTTACATGTAGGTCAAGCACGATTTTTGGGAATTGTGTTCTCTCATCCGTCAGTGCTGGTGTCTACTAATATATATCCAAATTAGGGCTCTCTGAAATAAAAACTTTAGCTATTATAGTTGTATACATACCTTAGCACTGGAACAAAGGTTAACAGTCCTAAAAGAAAGGGAGAAATAGCATATTTCATATTATAGGCTAAAAGAGAGGAAAAAGTAGACAGTCATTATTATCCATTTGTGAAATGTTTACTAACTGCGTAAAGAAATTCTGCTTATCTATTCATCAAAAATAGACAATAACCAGTTCTAAGTATCTTGGTATCTCAGACTATTCTTTCTGTTCACTTCTATGTCACTCATCTTCTTCACTCTGACCAGGCAAATGACAAATTTCCTCAGGGGTCACTTCCACATTGATATGGAGGAAAAATGGCAGTCCAAAGTGAGAGTTGCTAGTCTCATACCCCTCCCTTGTGTTTCTAACTCAAAGACTTTTAGACCACGTCCACGTGAGCCATGTACCCTTCAAAGGTTTTTAAATATCAGAAAAGAGTGGTCAGAAATGACCAATGTAAAGTGATGTTTCCTATCCTCAAGAGCACTTGCATTTAGTGGTGTCCTCACCCAATGGTGAATAATGTTGTACTAAAAATCATGAGTGGAGGTCAAGGACTAATGGATTCACAGACAGTCAAGTCCAAAGAAATAAAATAGAAGAGACTCAGTGGTCTGTGACACCAACTTCAATAGGGGTCACTCCCATTAAATGACTTCCAAAGGGGTCAGTAATTTCTTCTTCATGACTCTTAACATGCATTTTATAGAATTTCTCATGAGAAAATGTCCTTTGTAGCACTTTTGCTAAATCACATATTTTAAATCCCTGACGTGAGCTGCAGATTTTACCTCCAGTGAGATGAATGTGTAAAAGCACCAAGCCCAGGGCCTTCTTCCACATTAGGCACCTAACAAGCCAGGTGTCATTACTTGTAGTATCTGCACTATGTCGTTGACATAATAATTACCAAGATGAACAAAACTCCTATGGTCACGGTGCTTTCATAGATGTTTGAATACTGTCCTCTAAGGGGGTGTTAAAAAACAAAACTCATCCAAGTAGATTTGAAGATCTAATTGGCTGTATTAAGCGATGCATAAATTGGGCAGCATCACATCTGGCAAGTGGAGAGATGCTCTGGGCAGGCTACAAAACAGAAGGTTTTTAAAGGAAAGAGAGTGAAACAAGAATTGATTAGCAGAAGAAAAGAAAAAAAATTGCTTTAGTCAAGGTCACTTTCCTTTAGTAGAGAGGGCAGAGGGTCTTATCATGCTGATTATCTCATCTTTTTTTTCTTTTTTTTTTTTCTTTTGGGGGATGGAGAAGGCTCAAATAATAGATTACCTCATTGATGCTGACTGAAGAATTCCTGGCTGATGGTTAAGACTACATTTCTGGGGGAGGTTGAAACTGCAGTTGGGTTAGGAATTGGCCCGGCTTTGGGGACTTGGGCTAAGTGACACCATTTTGAGCGCATGATTTTCTTTTTCTTTTTTTTTTTTTGCATGATTTTCTTTTTAATGGTGGGGTGGAGGGGTGCGTGGGAAGATTTTTGAAGAAAATTCTAGAATTCTTTGAACTTGTTTCTAGGTCCAGAGTCCACTAGCATTAAAAGAGACAACGCACGCACACACACACACATACACACACACTCTACCTACAGTAGTCATAGATGTATTAACGGCCCTTCCTATTGTGAAAATATTTTCTAAAGTGCTATTTCAAATTTAGTGCCAACACTTTTTTTTCACTCTTCTCTGTCCTTTGTTGAAAAACTATCAAATTTTTCTATTATACCTTTTTCAGAATGGTTATCCCAAAAATAGTTTCTCTGGAAAGCAATTTTGCTTTACAGAAATAAAAAGTACTATTCATATCTGTGTTTGAAAATGAAGCTAATACTGAACATCATTTTATCTAAGAATAAGTGATACTGGAACAAAGCCACTTAATTTTCATCTGAAAATTTGTGCTACAAGTTGTCAGTAATAGTCAAAACAGAAGTATACTTTGCCCCTCCATTTGTCGAATGGACAGAAAATGATTTAATTGAGCATTGTTTGATAAATGTAATTATTTTGGTGATCTCGTGTGGGAGCATGACAGGCATCTTTCACTTAATGTTTGACTTGTGAAGCGTGATTAATGAAAGGGCCATTTTTGCAAAAACTGTTCAGAATTTCCTCCATTTCCAAAGATTTCTCTTACAATATCATGTTATTTAAATGAATTTGGTTTCTGAAACATCATTCCATCCTTTTCATCATTGTTCTTGTCGGTGGTTCACTAACCCAAATGCCTCAGGCACACGTGTCTGACACCTTACATACCATCCATGTACACATCCCATGGCAGGTCCAGTGGCAATGAGACCTCAGAGCGCCTTCAACAGGAGCTACTTTCCAGTTATGCCCATTATTTTAGCCGTCTTGTATGTATGTATATATTTATCTATTTTATTGAAATTCTACTTAGTTAACATGCAGCACAATATTGGTTTCAGGAGTAGAATTCAGGAATTCATCACTTACGTGCAAAACCCAGAGCTCAACACAAGTGCCCTCCTTCATGCCACCACGTCCCCTCTACCAACCCTCAGTGTGTTCTCCATTCTTGAGAGTCTCTTATGGCATATTTCTCTCTCTTCTTTTTTTTCTTTTCCCACCTCCCTTATGTTCATCTGTTTTCTGTCGTAAACTCAGGCACAGAAAGAAAAATACCATATGATCTCACTCATATGTGGGACTTAAGATAGCCATTTTGTCTTTAAATATTGCCTCCCCTCCATTTTTCCCTGGCCCTCTTATTAGATGTATTTTGAGATTTCTCATTTTAGTCCTCATGACTCTTAACATACTTAAAATATGTATGTATTTTCTATCTTAGGGTCTTCCTGGGCTGTACTGTGTGTGCTTTTCTCAAATTTTCTAAATGACTATTTTTCATGTTGGCTTAGTTGCCTATTCAAACTCTCCAGTGATGTTTTTATGTAATTAACTTTCATGAAGAGCTTTCTGTTATTTTTAATTTGTGTTTCTGTTTGTGGCCGGAGGGGACATAACCTTTATTTTCGCATCCCCTATCTCTCCCTCCTGGTGATTTCTTTTTCCAAGTGGTCAGGGTGTGGACAGGGGAATCACCTGCAGCAGGGTGTTTGTTGTGATCTCCACACGTCACGTAGACTGCAGAATATGTCGTGTGGGTGAAGCATTTATCTTTGCTAAGTATTCAGGTATTCATTGGTTCCTGGCCAGTTTTCACAGTTACTTCTTGTTTTTTTGGGTCTCTGCTTCAAGAAACCACTGTGAATTTGGATTTCACACTCATAATCAACACCAGCATGGATCTCTGTTCTCCCATGGGGAGTGTTTGTTTTCTACGGGAGCCAAGGAACTTCCTGGCTGCTGCTTCCCACATCCATGGATAGAGTTCCTGTTTAGAGGTCAGGGCAACTCTAGGTGACTTGAGAATTCACAGAAATACCATCATTCCCACCTCCACATACATTAGGGTCTGCATTCTAGACTCCCTTCTGTAGCTCCCAGCTTTGCCATTCTGAGTTGCCTTTCTATTTTTTACCAGCTAAGACTTAATCTCTCTTATTTGTGAACTTAGCTCGGTATCAAATAGGATATTGTTTTATTTATTCAGAATTTCCATGTGATGATAGTGAGAAGAAATTCTGTTCAGGTCAATTCATCCACCATGGTGGGTAAATTATTCTACACAGGCTACCATAACAACGCCCCACAGACTGGAGGGCTTACACAACAGATAATTTATTTTCTCACAATTCTGAAGGCAAGATGTCCAAGGGGAAGGTGTCAGCAGGGTTGAAGTCTTTTGAGACCTGTTTCCCTGGCTTCCCACTGTCAGTGTCTATCTCCCCCTCCTCTCTTCTTAGAAGGTCACCAGTTACGTTGGATTAG
Organism: Canis lupus baileyi; assembly: GCF_048164855.1. Classification (NCBI taxonomy): domain Eukaryota; kingdom Metazoa; phylum Chordata; class Mammalia; order Carnivora; family Canidae; genus Canis; species Canis lupus. Next base: position 2,562,392 of record NC_132852.1, on the reverse strand, counting down.
GGCCCACTCTAATGATCTTATTGTAACTTAATTACATTGTTAAAGACCCCATCTCCAAATAAAGTCACAATCAGAGTTACTGGAGTTTAGAAATTCACCATATGAGTTTTAGAGGATCACAGTTAATCCCATGAGAGTGGAGAAGTAATTTCTTATCCTTAAAAAAAAAAAAAAAATCTGGCTGGGATGGTACCTATCACAACAATATTAAACACTATCAATTGAATAATTCAATAAACTCTTCCTAATGGCCTACCTCAAAGATAGATTATCATGTGGTGATCAGTGTTCTTTAACTTTATTTTAAAGAATACTGGTAAAGATCAATGATACTTTGTGACTTATCAAGATGGTAGCCACCACCCCCTTGCTGTTCCCATAGTTGGTCCTCTATATAAGGCTTTTGGCAATGTGTGCTATCCACCAGGTGCCGTCCAGGTGTTGAGACTAATGTGATGAACAAATCACATCAGGTTTCAGTGTTTGTGAAGTTTGAAAACACCTACCTATTTAAATAACAATAATTTATATTCTGAAAAGAATAAAGAATCACATCAAAACTCCTCCATTTCCCTGTCTTGTTACTCATTTCCAGTGGAACCTGGGAATTGGGTCAGAATCTGCTTTCTATACTGTCCTCCATAGAGCTGGTCACTGAGTCCTGTATTGATCTGTCCTCCTCTGTCCTGGACAATCCATGCTTTTCAGGTAATCCCCACTTCTAATGTCATCATTACTGCGCTATGCCATCATTTTTGTCTCTATTTCTCAACGTGACTAAAAACATGAGTCTGGAAGCCAGATGATTGTTGAATCATGCCCCAATTCTGCTTTCTGATCTTGGAGAAATTAATTTTAATCTCTCTGAGTCTGTTTCTTTATATCTAAAATAAGCACCTATGCTTCTTACCTCCTAGGATTGTTGTAAAAATTAAAATAAAACAATGCATTAACAATGGTGTCTATGCACAATATATATGACATAAGTGGAGGTTTTTTTTTTTATTGATATTTTTCACAGAGCTGCTGGTGTGATCTTTCTAAACCTCAAATCTGATCATGTTAAGTCCCTAAATAAGATCTGTTGATAACGTTCCTCAAACATCACAATAAAGGTCCTTTGTAATGTGGTTTCTATTACTCTAACCCAAAACTTTGCCAGGCTTCAATTGAATGAATTACTCATGGCTTTATGGAATTAGAAGCCTTTATGACTTTCCTTTCCTTTTATAATTCCACTGGGATGCCCTTTCTAAGGCTTTCATCTCTTCTCTCAATCTGGTTAACTGTCACTGTCTTTGAAGTCAGAACTCAAGGATTATCTTTTCCAAATGCCTCTGAAGAGAGGCTCTGTCTCTCTGTCTCCCTCTGTATCTCTGTCTCCCTCTGTACATCTCTGTTCTGTACTTTTGAAATCCCTCATCTCTGCTTCTATCACAGCAGTGATTAAGAACTGTTTGTCTTTATTTCTTCTAGTGTACTGTGTTGTACTGACTTGACACTAAAATTCTGAAATCAAGTAAATGTGGCATAAGACAATTTAAATGGATTTGATCACAGTTCAGACCAGTTTAATATGAAATACCAGGACTTGAAGGGTGATCACGTGGAAAAACAGATTTATTTCTTGTTTTTCCATAGGGTAGATGTAAGGTAAATGGATAATAATGAGAGAGAAACTTAAGCTAAAATGTAGTGTGGAAATTTCAAATAATTACCACTATCCAGGTAATCAGAAACATATTGGACCCCTCTCTGAAGAAATTAGATTTCATGGAGCTCTCACCATGTAAGTGCCTTCCTGGAGGTGTATTAAAGAGGTTTTTGTATTGCATGGGCAGCGTCACCTCTAGACTGGTTTATCACTTTTCTAAGGATGCTGATTTTCCAATAGTGGAGCCTAGGAATCTATATTTCTTAAGTGCATCCAAGTGATTCTGACACAGCTGGTTCACCAAACCAAGTTTCTCAGAAGACTAGGCACTCCCTAGGAGAGGGTATTATTGATATTTACTTTCAATCATATTTTGAAATAATAGTTTTAGTAGACTGGTTTTGTAAATTGTGTAATTTTCAGATTACAAACAAAACATGAGTTTGAATGAAAAATAGAGCAGAAACATTTTTATGTAACAATTTTAAAGCCAGGTGATTATATGTAGGACAACATTATATTGATTGATAGCTTGCAGACTTCCATCGCTCTTAGGGAGATATATTTTCTAAATAGCTAATGCAAAGATAAAAAAGGTGCCCATTGCTTTTTGGTTTCTTTTTTGTTTTGGAACAAAGCCTGCTGGAAATCCCTCAGTATCCTCTGATACTATATGATTCTAGAATCTAGGCTCAGGTCTGTCCTTGGAATATAGTACTTCTACTCTGTTGGCTTCTGGAACAGTAGTCTGCTGGATCTGCTCTGACTCTCAGCCTATAATCTGAAGTCTAGTGGGCTCTACCACTGGAAAAAGTGATTCCTTATCTAGAATAGAACATTAATGAAGTGGTTGGGGGAATTTGAAACAAAAAAGGAAAATTATGTTAAGAAGAAAGGGTATTCTAAAATATGTAGTTATGGGGCACTTGGGTGGCTCAGTTGGTTGGGTCTCCAACCTTTCTTGATTTTGTCTCAGGTCGTGATCTCAAGGTTGTAATTTCAAGCCTCATGTCAGGCTCCATGCTCAATGCAGAGTCTGCTTGAGATTCTCTCTGAAGGGAAATATTTATTTATCTAATAAAGATATTTATTTATCTAAATAAAATCTTAGAAAGTAATAAATTGTGAGGTTAAGATCATTCAGTATTATTAGCAGGAAATATGAGCTTCATGGTTTAAGATATTGTGTTGGATGCTAGTAATTAAATAATAAAAAGTAATACATGGTTCCCTCCACTAAATTGTTCGTTTTTATGGCTGGAGAGATGAGATATGCATGGATGATCATTGTCAAAGCAAGACAATATCAAAGATACTAGGAATGGACACAACGGACAGTTAGAGGATGCTAGGTCTTCTGCTGATTCTTAAAAGTGGTATTATATCTAGGTGAGTATCTAAAATTTTTGATGTCAGTGTGGTTCCAATAACAAAATAGAGTCACGTGGAGGGCGCCTTTAGAAAAGAATGTGAGATGCATTGGACAAGAGATATAGGGGCCAGAGTGTGGAGTCCCCTCCATGCCAGAATGTTATAATGCAGAAAAGTAAAAAAAAATAAATAAATAAAAATCTGCCCTATAGGTACACTTGCCAGTCAAGAAAGTAGTAGTGAGATAATACACTTCAATGTCACCAGAGAAGAAAGATGTGTTTGTCTTCTCTTCTCAGAGAAGATTACTGGGTCTGTGGCTTCGTAATGAAATAGCTAGAGTAAGTGTGCGTTTGCGTATTGGAGGCCGAGGGACTTAAGATCCTGGCATAGGTGTTACATCTTTGGATGACATGCAATGTGCTTTCTGGTAGATGCTGGATTGGCCTACACCACTGGTTTGAGAAGTATCTCCCTTGGAATGGTATCTTTAGAACTAGAACTATTTATGAATTCTAAGAGACTTGATGTCAGTTAAGTTTGTAAGCCCTCATTAAAACAAAAGTAAACAACTATTTACTACAGGACTGCTCAGAGCTTTTTCTGTGGCAAGGGCTTATCAACATGGAGATTCATTAGGAGCATCTTCCAAACCTAGTCATCCCTGTAAACGTCTGCTTTCACTTCCTCCTTCTCCTCTGGACCCACACATCTCCAGAGCATGCAAAGGACAAATACTTCATTAAACAAACAAGCAAACCAAAAAAACAAAAAAAAATAAATGGGGAAAATGTATTTTCTTTAAAAGACCATTAGGATATAAAGATGGTTAAAGAAGAAGTATATGGAAATAGAAAATGTAGGGTTGATCAATGTGGTGATGTTACAGGAAAAGTGTTCTGTAATCAACACCAGTCAGAAGCGCTATAGAATGTCACAAGCATTAGGTTAGAAAGAAAGAAAAAAAAAAACACTATAAAAATTCAACTTTGTAAAGTTGGATCTTATTCAAGCAAATGTTTATTCAAATCTGAGTCTGGGCTGGATATCACAGCAAAAATAAATAAATAAGTAAACAAACAAACATGATTCTTACTGACGGCAGTAAGTGCTATACCCAAGTCCTAGCCAACTGATTCGCGTTTTGGGTTCTTGGGTGTAGAACTTCGAGGGTACATTCAGAAGTGGGTCAACTCGTTCAGTAAGTAAGAACGGATCACCTGCCGAATACAGTGAGACACTAGGTGCTGAATAGACTGTAAAGTAAGTAAAAAATCTGTCTTCAGGTATGCTTGGGGGAAAATACAGGGATTACAAATGGAAAGTATTTAAATGACAGTAAAAGCATGACCATCCCATTAAATGAAAGAAGTGGATAAATTATAAATGCTCTCTGGATTCTGGCAGAGGATAATACTAGAGACAAGGGATTGCATATCCAGTCAAATGGTCAGATCTCTTCTCATCCTAATACCTTCTCAAATTTGTATTCATTGAATTTGAGTAAAGCCACATTGAGATTTTTCTTAAAGATCTTTTAAATTAAGAACATGGGATTTCTAAGTCAACTGTTACTTGATCTTAAGATTTACTTTTCTAGAAATAGAAGTTCTTAGTCTGGAATTACCACCTTATCGACAGAGAAATATAGATCCTTCCAGAAGGTGATATGCAGCAAGGTGTATTTGGAAAGATGATTCTTTTAGGTGATTCTGTTATATATACTATGCCCTATTGTCTGCACCCCCTTCCACCGTGTGCCAGCCATCTCGGACCACTGGCTTACATCACATAGGCAAGGGCATCAGACGCTAAGTTTTGCAAAGAAAATTTAGAGGCACCTGGGAGTTTCAGGAGGGTAAACATCGGACTCCTGATGTCAGCTCAGATCATGATCTCGGGGTCATAAGAGTGAGCCCCACGTCCAGCTCTGTATTGGGTGTGGAATAGGCTTAAGATTCTCTCTCCCCCTTCCCCTCTGTACCTCTCCCTGTTTGAGTGTATGCCCTCTCTTTAAAAAAAAAATTTAAAAAACTTAAATTTTGCAAAGATAATTTGAATCTCTTTCAATGGATGTATACCAGTTTTTTTTTTCCTGCCAGATTTTCCATCTAATTGATATTGTATCATAAGCCATACCATTCAAATGCAAATTACAAATAACATGCAATAATTCCAATAATCATAAACTGTGACCAGCAGAAATAAAAATATCACCCTATTTTTTTTCAGGATATCAAGTAATCATTCTTTTTTGAGAGCATATATTTAAATATTGGTTTTGGGGTCCTAAGGGTAAATTTCTCATTTTAAAATATTTTTGAAACTGCAGTCTATGATCAAAATGCATAATTAACTTTCCGGATATTTTCAAGTGATGATAATAACTTTGTTTTAATAACACTACCATTTAAAAAAAATAACACTACCATTTAAAGTTCTAAAGTGAAAGAAGATATGATGAATCCCTGAATTATTACTCAGTCTACTCTTTATAATTTTTCTGGAAATTATGGTATTTCTTTCATTTCCCAAGATAATTAAGAAATTCTACATTAAGGAACTTTCTAAGTATGAACGTAAGAAATATGGCTCTATTAGTGTTTATTAAAAATGTTTCTTGGGAACATTTGTGATTCTAAATTTGTTGTTGGATAGTAATAAGGTTCCTTTTGTAATGGGCTATATATACACATACACACACACACACACACACAATGGGATATCCCATATATATGTATATATATGGGATATGTATATATGTGTATCTATATACATATCCTTATGCTAAATCTATCATATGGCTTATTCTGCATTAGTGTCTTATGGTTTCTTAAGCTGTCAAATATTTTTATTTTTCATGTTATTAAAAAATGTTTTGACTGAATGAGGCTATTTGGATTGCTGTAGTTTGATCTGCAAGATGGCATCTCCCTCAAGGTTCTTTCAGCAAGACTGCTCCTTCTCACCTCTGCTCAAAAGTGGTTCTTGGAATGGTTACTTCAAATAGGAGGTCAACTAACACAGATTTATAATCCAATCAGACAGCCCCATGGCCACCTAGGTCTGAGAGAGAGGGCAACCCATTGACTCTTGATGGAGTTTTATGGGGTTCTTCATCCCAAGATTTGGAGATTACGTGTTTTCAGTAAATCTTAACTCAAGTTTTTTTAAATCTTGTTTCAAGAAACTAAGGTTAAAAAGTAGTCAGAAAAAAAGGAGAATCGTCTGAATTGTTACCACTGTGCACTTTTCTCTTCCCTCCTGCTCTTTCTCCTCCTCCTCCCCCACCACTCCTCTTCCTTTTTTTCCCTCCCTCCATCCTCTTCCTCCTCTCCTCTTTTCTTTTCTTCCTCTTTCTTCTTTTTGAGGGGGAAAAAAGAGGGATTTGAAAGGAAAGATGTGTACACCTGGCCCACTCCGTATTCTTATCTATCTCCACTGGCTCCTGGCACAGAACCAATAGGGTTGGGATCAACATCTATTTCTTGGCTGAGAAATCAGTCCTGCCATTGCTTCTTCAAAGACTCACCATCAGTGCTTGCCGGGTACCACCCACGGCCGGCTTGGTGCTGCGTGCTGGGGACATGGAGACGGGGCACCTTGGGTGCTCCTCCCCATCGGACCCTCAAGGAGCATCCCTGGAAATGATAAGGTGTCCTGGGGGACATGTCCAGGTACCTTGGGGCATGAACAAAGGAGTAGTCAGTTGTTAAGCCTGATTTAAGAAAAAAACATTGATGACAAGATCACCAAAAAGCTTTGAGCATTGCATGGGTGTCTGCCAGCAGACTGGAAGCAGAGGTGAGGAGGAGGACCCCGCCCTCAGCTTCCCTGGGTCCCAGCCCTGAACCTGGGCCCAGGGCCTCCTCAGGTCCTGAGCTCGCTGGGGCTCTCATTGTCCACTTCATCTCACCCTCGAGCGTCCCTGTTTTCCACCTGGTCTGTGCTCTGCCCTGGCTCCCCCCAACCTCTCTTACCTGTGTTTGCTCCTGGCAGCTGTGCCCGCATCTGACCAGGGATGATTTCACATCCAAAATAACGTTCTGAAACAGCGTTGATCACCCCATTGAAATATTTTCATTCTATTCTCTGTGTACCTGCAACATGATTGCTCTATTCTTCCTCAACCCCTTCTCATTTTCATTATTATCTGTTTCTCACGTTCTATTCATTTGTATAGAAATGCCTTTCCCCTTTATTCATTAACTGATTTTGGTTGAGGTGTAATTTGCATAAAATGAAATGTGCCCATGTCAAGGGCACAGTTTGATGACCTTTTAAACAACGTATACATAGATATATAGTTATATCTTCTTTATATTTTTACTATTTTCCTTTTTGGGGGAATGGATCTAATTTATTACTTTTGTTAACGACTCTCAATTACTATATTAATGAAAGCCTTTAGCAAACCATAGTTAGGTTTTTACCTCATTTGAAACATCTTGGCTCTCTTTCAGACATGTTTTTAATTTAACATGCATATTTTAATTATTGTAGATTTAATAAATATGTCAGTGGCTATTGAGCAATGGGCCATCATAACGTAAGCCTACACCTTTATAAATGAAAGCCTTGTAAGAGCACAGTAAACATGCAGGTTAATAATAAATAATTAAATTTTTGAATGACATTTATTATATCTGTTAATAAGATAACAATAAATTAGAAATCATTCATTCAATTAATCTCATTGTGTAGTATGCTCCACAATGTGTAATTTTCCCCACAAACATGTAAATTTGTGGGTTTTTAAACATTTTTAAATTTTGATTCCAGTATGATTAACATACAGCGTGGTATTAGTTTCAGGTGTACGATGTAAGGATTCCACCATCCTGTAGGTCACTCTGTGCTCATCATGATGAGGATGATTTTCATACTCCTCCATTCCGGTCCCCTATTTCAGCACCCGCCACTGCCTCCCCTCTGGCATCCTGGGCTTGCTTGAGCAGCACATATACTGAAATAGTCACCATATTTGAATCTCACTTTTTGGCTAGAAAACCCGAGATCATCTCCCAAATTTCTTTGTTTGGTTTTATTATTTTGTTTCTAAGATGTCAAGATTTTTGTTTCATGATTGTGATGTTTACTGATCTTAAAAGTTTACTAGTAGGCTCCTCTACTTATTAGGAAAACAACTCCATGGTGAACAGGGTATTTCCTTAGTGGCTTTCCGTCTTCTAACACAAGCAAGATGGATGGATGGAAACCATGTATCACAACGAGAGAGTCGTAGGGTCGAAGCCTATCGTGTTCTAATCCTATCTTGTGTATCCAGATGTGAATACTCATCTTCTAAGGCATCCTAGTGTATCGTAAAAAACGTATTTTCTTGTTCTTGCTCAGAGTACTTAACCCTCTTTCCCTCTCTGCATGGACACGTCCTATTCATTCTCCAAAGCTAATGCAAGCACCATATGCTTCCCTGACAAACCAGTCCCGACGTAGTGCGAATATAGAAATTAACACAATGCATTCTCTGGGAGATGAACAATTATGTCTAGGAACAATGAGGTGTGTCTAAAATCTACATTTTTATCTGGCACGTGTTTTCATATTTCACCAAGTACATTTTCAAATCCTAAAGGTTTTTTGTTTTGTTTTGTTTCCTTTTGCTCCCCAAATCTTTAATTTACTTCAAATTTCACCTTAAAAATTTTATCGTCTATGAAAATCATAAAGTTGAACATTAAAAAAAGCCAATGCATGGAGATGTTTGAATACATCTTTCTGTATCTAGATATTTCGAAATTTAATTCAGTCTGTACTGAGTCCCTAATATCTGAAGCAAAGAGTGGAAGAAAATCGCAAAGAATTTGAAGGCATGAGTTTATCTCCTTCATGCACTCATTTCCCTATAGGAGGTAACACAAAATGAAAATAGTGAAAACAAGAACTATGATTGCATGCTCAAATTATTTTCTCAGCCTTCTGAGGAAATCAAACAAAGTTACGATAGAAAATATTTCTGGGCTACCCCTTTGAGTTATATACACTTTTTTTTTCAGTCTAAACTTAAAGTAAGATAATTACAATAGAAGTGGAAAGAACACTGTGTGTAGATGTATAGCAGTCTAGTTTCTAAATAATCCATAATTCCTAGGGGCACACGTATGCTAATTTGTAATATCAGTGTGACAAGGCTTAAAAATGTCAAATCACAGATTGAATAAAATTGATCACCTCTTTCAAGAATGATATTTTGTAAGATATTGTATTAACTGTATTTATTTTTATAACCACAAATTCAGTACTGTTACATATATATGACATTTTATTTACATTTCTTAAGAAATATGTTCAGATTCATCATTGACTAAAGCAACTATATGAAGGGAATCATATGACTATGATTCCAACTGATAAAGCAGTGGAAATCAATAAGATTTTTAATTGAGATTCTCACGGCATTTGTATTTTGTAAGATTTTAGAAAGCCAGCCACAAGAGAAATCACACATGCATAAAATACAGAGACATCTTTTTTCTCGTTTTTAATAAAGGGATGTTTAGATCACAGGACTCATAAACAGCTATAATCCATGAAGAATGATTATTTCTTCTTATTATTTTTATTTTTTCTTCTTATTGTAGAAAAATATTATCCATAGCTCTATTGAAACACAATTGGAGAAGTTTAATTTCCTGATTACTTTTCCTCTTTTTATTTTCCAGGTATTGCTTCTCTTTTTATCTTAGTCCCACCTTGATGATGTGCACACTTTTTAGGAGACATTCTTTAAGACAACAGAATGTGTTACCTGGAAATACACGTTTGTAGCACACATTAGCAAGTGGTTTAGGTGCAGTTATTCCCTAGGGGATCTGAAGATGTTTACAGAGTACAGGGGATGAGACCTCTTATGTTTATATCCTTCCCGGTTAAATTAGAAAGGATATGCATACAAGGATACCCATGCAGAGGACAGTATGTGCTACGTGTCGGACAGACAGCCCTGACCACTGCTAGGATGGGTGGATTTAGGTAAAACTCTACAGATGACAGTATTTAATCGGGTCATGACCGGGGTCCAGGGCCACAAAGGGACAGAGTGATTGGTGATGAGAAATGCAGGCTGTGGCTATTCTCAGATATTAGGATTTGGAGGCAATTTTATATGGAGTGTCAGGGACAGAGTAAAGCCATCTGCTTAAAACAGAGAGGTCATATTAATATAGAAGCAGAAAAGGATGGCTGCAATCCAACATGGACCATTTAGAAGTTATCCTTTAAGAAAAGGGAAGGATTTGAATGCAGTCGGTACCCAGCAGGCTTTGAGGGCCAGAGTAAGTAGCAGAAATCATCTTTCCAAATACAGCGTCCTACGAGTCACTGACTGGGTGAAGGAAACACAAAAGCCTAGAAATCTAGTAGGATGTCCACACAAAGGGAATGTTTTCCAGGGCCAGAAACAGTATTTAGTTGATCAAAGACACATGCAATGACGACACAGCAGCCCTTGGGGAAGAACGGAACATCATACCAACTAGTGCTGCTTGGATGGCAAATTTGGAGCCCGGGGCCTGTGTGCACATATAAGTTTAGGAGGGTGGAATCGAGGTAATCCAACGGGTTAGGACTTTGCAGGTTAAAAGTCGTCACCTGGGCACCTGAGTGGCTCAGCGGTTGAGAGTCGGCCTAGGGCTCAGGGTGTGATCCCAGGGTTCTGGGATCGAGTCCCACACCGGGCTCCCTGCAGGGAACCTGCTTCTCCCTCTGCCTGTGTCTCTGCCTCTCTCTGTCTCTCATGAATAAATGAATAAAATCTTTAAAAATAAAAAATAGGTAAAATTTTTTTTAAAATAAAATAAATAAATGTTGTCACCCTGCTCCAGGTTACAAGCAGCTATAACTGTTTTTATATGATGAATATTTTTAAGGTAGGAAGGGTGAATGGTCCTAACACCAACATGGACAGGTTTTAGGACAACTGCCACCTGGGGCCGCACTGGGAACGGCAGGAATAATGAGTCAACAGCAACAGTCGCAGTTCACTAGAGAAACACAGTCCTCTCATCCGCTCACCACAGGGCATCTGATGCTCCTGCATCGGTACTTCACGTCGGGCAGCACAGGTGGTGTTTTGTTTGACTCCCCTGCTTGCCCAGCCACCTGTCCAGAGCCCCTTGGCTTCCCTCCCAGATGCATGTGCGCTGCCTCCCCTGGACACGCGCGGAATAGCAACCAATATCCAGTCACCTGTCCCCTTGCAGGCTGCAAACTGATGGCCCATTTCAGAGAAAGTGTGTGTTCTTGGCTCAGGAAATGGGAAGAGTGAGATACGAAGGTCCTGTACAAGGAGCTTCTCTCAAAGAGAAGCACAGGCAGGTGGCCCAGGGAAGCATCATAAAACCGGAGCTTTCATGAAGCACCTTCCCCTAGGTCACAGCTCCCTGCTGGTTGTAGCCACGCCTACTCCGGAGGCCTTGGTTTATTAAACCACACACGCACACACCATGCATAAACCATCACAGCATAGCACACACGCACACCACAAATACCACATACACAGCAAATACCTCACACTACACATACCCTGTCACACACACCTCACATATCACACACCCAACGCACACATCCCACAGCTCACACCACACACCTCATACCACACACACACACAACCACCACATACACAACAAATACCTTACACCACCCATGCTGTACTCATATACACACTACGTGAAAGCAAATCCTTAGGTTGTCACCTACAACCTATATATATATATATACAGAGACATCTTTTTTTCTCATTTTTAATAAAGGGATGTTTAGAATGTCACATATATATGTCTAAACATATATATATATGTGTGTGTCTAGAATACACATATATATGCAAATTCTACAGTCAAGGGAAGATATAAGAATATCTACAAACACTATCCCCATGTCCCTATCTCAAATAACCAAAACTTATTAAGAGCTTTGGGACAAGGAGGACTGCAAAATGTGCCATCTTACATTCTACAAACACTTTCATATATGAGCTTACTGTTCCATCACAGACCTTTGAAAGAACATTTATGAAATGCTCGACACATCTCCACAGAGCTGACACCGAATTTTTAAGACCAATGAAGAATCAGATGTTACATTGATTTAGATATAGAAGCAGGTGTCAAGGAGTTTGTGGTATATAGTGAAATGTTCTCTTAAAAAAAAAATTTTTTTTGAGGGTTCCCTGGGTGGCGCAGCAGTTTGGCACCTGCCTTTGGCCCAGGGCGTGATCCTGGAGACCCGGGATTGAATCCCACGTCGGGCTCCTGGTGCATGGAGCCTGCTTCTCCCTCTGCCTGTGTCTCTGTCTCTCTCTCTCTCTCTCTCTCTCTCTCTCTCTGTGTGACTATCATAAATAAATAAAAATTTTAAAAAAAATAAAAATAAAAAAAATTTTAAAAAATTGAATGAAGCATTCAAAGTGAAAGTGTCCATAGATTTGGAAAATAATTCGTATTTAACTTGGTTTTGAAACTTTTCTTAATATTTTGATCATACCACTCCAATTTCATAATCTTGCTCCTTCTATGTGCATATTAAATGTTCCGTAAAAATGATACATGGGAATGAATACTTGTGCTTGAACATCACTGTTTGCTGTGACAGGACCAAGATTTTAAATATGATTGGCTGTCTAAATTATTCTTAAATGCAGAATGTTCTTTTACATCTTATATAAGAAGTTGCAAATATCACGCAATTTACTAATTATGAAATTAAGGCTGAGTGTGTTTGCTGCTTGTAGAATGTGTTCGTACTTCATCACAGTTTATTATGCCAAATGACTAAGGCTTCCCTGTTGTACTTTGAGCTATTAAGTCATCCACATATTTCAGGGCTCTCATGTCTGGTAATTAAAACTGTCCAGGGAAATCATGTCACCAGGCACTAATACCTGTCCTTGTTAAATCCCTTTGGCCTCATAATTTGAACTTATTGGCTGAGTCTTAGTCAGTGGTCACTTGGATACCCTAATTCTTTTGGTCAACATTCTCCCCTTGAATAAACAGTACAGGACATAGAATTGCACCTAAAGCCAAAGGAATACATCATATGTAATAGCTGCCAAATTTTTCACATCACTGGACCTGCTTGTGTTAACAAATATGAGCCTGCTTAAACAAACTCATCTGCAAGCCTTGAGACAATCTGGCCAACAGGGCTGGGAGGAATGGAAGCAGCATAAATACCTGCCGGGGCACAACCCCACGTGGCACCCCTACGTTCAGCCAATGGTTGTGTACTTACTCAGGGCCTTTTTGTAAGTTTGTGTCCTAGGCTCAAATACTCTGGGGTTTTAATTCACACTTTCCAGAACCGAGTTTATAGTTCTATAATGCCTACAACTTGTGACTTTTATGGAATGAAATTTAACAATTCTGGATGGCCATAGATTTGTTTATTCAACTATTTATTCAGCTATTTATTTATTTATTTATTTATTTTTGAATCTATTTATTTATTCATTCATTTATTCACTTATTCATGTATTCATGAGAGACACAGAGAGAGGCAGAGACACAGGCAGAGGGAGAAGCAGGCTCCCTGTGGGGAACCTGATATGGGACTTGATCCCAGGACCCCGGGATCATGCCCTGAGCCGAACACTCAACTCCTGAGCCACCAAGGGGTTCCCTTGCTGAGCCATTTAATAAGAACTCAGATGGCAGACACTGTTCTCGGTACTCTTGCTAGACCACACACAGAATCCCCACCTGGGCGGGAAGAGGCAGCAATGAAAGGCAAACTTGATAAAGGAGAAAATTGTGAAAAGCATCATATAGCTAATAACTCAGAGTAACAAAGAGGAATTCCCTTTCATCCATGTGTGATTTTGCGGACTCTACAAATTTAAGAAACACACAAACAAAAAACATGGGCAAAGGACAGAAAGAGAGAGCGAGAAATCAGGAAACAGACTCAACTCTAGAGAACAAACTGATGGTCACCAGAGGGGAGGTGGGTGAGGGATGGAGGAAACAGGTGATGGGGATCAAGGAGGCCCTTGTCGTGATGAGCACTCCGTGTTTTATGGAATTGTACACTATATAGTACATCTGAAACTAACACCACGCTGTATGCTAACTATATGGAATTTACAATAGAAAAATAAACGGGAAAAAGAGACTGAGTGCTGAGAAATCGGTACCAACGTGAAGGGTTATGCATTTGAAAAGATCCAATGGAAAGAGAAAAATCCAGGTGCTGAATTAAATATATATATATATATATATTTAATTAAATATATATATCCTACTCTGGATATATTTAAGATATTTCAAATAAGTGTAAAAATTATCAGTATGATTAAAGGGGATGACCAAAAAAACTGGAAAAAAAGAAAAGGAATGGCATAGGATTGATGTTCCTACAGAATTTGAAGACAATGGGATCAAAGGGTTGACAGAGTCAGGATAGAGGCCAAGCCTACTGAAGAAAGAAATCCTCTAACCCCACATGTTTCTCTCCATTGGACCCACGTGAGCCTCACGCCTCTCCATGTGACACCATGCCAAAGTTACGCAGTTCCTTGGGCTGCTTCTCTCCTCTTTCCTTCCAATCCACGGCTTGATGAACATGCTCTTGTTGTGAACCAAAGCCTTTCTTGCTCACCAATGTGCCTCCAGGACTGAGCAGAGGGCCACAGTTTGGTACTGAACACTAGCTAAGGAAACAAATAACAAGAGCTTAAGGGCGGAGTTTCCAGTGGGTGTTGGGAGTTTCTGAGAGCAAGTGGGAAAGAAACCCTCGTGGTGACGCTCACTGTGCCAGGAACACAGGGGACAGAAGCCAGACGACCCAGCTTGGATCGGTCCAGGGTCAGCGGTACGAAGCTATGGAATTCGATTCACATTCAAGCAATTAACCAAAAAGTTTACCATGGCATCTGTTCTAGCATTGGACATTTTAAAGAGGAAAGGATTCATGTCTGCTGTGGCAGGAATTCAGAGATTTGGGATTTTGAAGAGCGCCACTTGAAGAATTGATAGGAAATAATATTGTGTTTGATACGAGGTCATTCTGGTTTGCACATTACTCAGGACTTCCAGTTTTAAAACCAGGGCAGTCTCGGCAAACCAGGACAGTCGGCGACCTATCGACCGCTGTAGCTTCCCTGACCCCGTGCGCCATGCTCTGCCTTAGGAACAGTGCACGTGTCTTTCCCATGGTTCACGCGCTCTTTCCGGCCTTCCTTCTCCCTGGTATTTTTCATCTGGCTGATGCCTTGTCTTCAACTCAGCATTGCTTCCTGAGCCCCCATGTCCCCAAAACAACCATGAGCTACGAGGACAGTCCAGCACATTGAAATATAGTGAGAGAAAGCAACCAGGACTTGAGTTTGGGAAGTAGAACCTGATTTATTTTTTAATACTTTATTATTTTATGTGTTCTCTACATTTCTCTAAATGGGTTTCTCAAAATGATGTTCTTTCTTTCCTTCCTCAACATAGACATGAAATTCTAGGTTAGAGAGTTGTTAATGATTAGTGTAAGAAATAAGGTCATAAAAAAAAGAAATAAGGTCATATTAGTGGTTATTAGGAATGTTTCTTGGAAGTGTGTATTTGTGATTCTAAATTTGTCACTGACTAGTCATGAGACTCATCATGTAATGAGCAGAAGGTCCTCAAGCTGAATCTATCGAATGATAGGAAATACATTGATTAACCATTCAGGAATTCATCACATCCTCTCTTCGAGTTAATATTTCAATCGGTGGCAGTATTAAAACGAGTTACTAATGAGTTTATGCCTCATTAACATATATATTAATATTTGACTTGCGGGGTCTGCTTTCAAGGGTACCTGGTTGAGGTCAGTTGGCATGATTCCCTCTGAGGGTCCAGGCCAGAGGCTGCTGGTTTCCAAGGAGACAGCGAGGCCAGGGATGGCCAGGTGGAGCTGAACCAGATGGCAGCCGGTGTCCAGGATGGGTTGTGTCCCCCAGGCTGTCATTGCCAGCATCTGTGACGGTGTGGCCGACCCCGGTGGACGGGTGGCTCTTGTAGGTGGATTTGGGGTGATGGTAGAAGAGGACGGCTGTAGTTTACTTTCCATGAACTGATTATGGAGAGTGAGGAGAAAAGGTCCACCAAGTTCACTTTCTCTGCCAAATTATTGGAACAAGTTTGAGAGATGTGAAAACACTGGCTGATATAAAACCCTTTCGACTTTCTCTGTTGTGGTTAGATTTGAACAATGATTTAAAGGTCAAGCTTTTAAAATTCCAATCCCGGGCTCAATGGCCGAGATAGTGAGCCTGGACCTTAATGAAAGCCAGTTGAAAATAAGCAAAGTTGAAAGAAGCAAGGGACCTTCCTTCCACTCCATTAATGCAGACTTGACAGGCAGAGACGGACTGCAGAAAACGAAAGGATTTTTTGCCGCAGTTCCTAGAAGTGCAGCCGTTTTCCAAGATAACATAACAAATGGTATTTGCTCTACAGAATGCTTGTCACAGAATAGAAGGTCGGAAAGGGGGGAAATCCAAATCACCTTCAGAGGCTGAGAGTTCCGTCAGTGATAAAATTGTCAAGAGGGATGTTATCAAGATGAATATAATTACTAAATATGTTGCAAGAAGGTGGCTTCTTTGGAAACAGGTGTGTATCTAGGTGAGTCGGCCGAGTGACTCTGAAATAACAGCCTGAGCTAAAGGTTATCAGGGAAGAAAATTAAACCAAAGCTTACCGCTGAAATTCAGACTCTCCCCTATTCGTGCTGCTGACAAGTTGGCTCTCCGGTTTCATTTGTGCTTAGCGGTACATCTCTAGGAGTTTGCTGCTGATTGCAGCTCCTTTTGGTAACATCCTTTGGTTCCTCAGCTCCCCTTCACTCCCAGTCGAGATGCTGTGTGCAATTTTATTCTATCTTAAAGATGGAAAAAAGTGGGTTTAAAAATATTTAGGTACCATCATGGCCCAGTAGAACGATAGTTTCAAGATTTCACACCCCAATAAAAAGGTTCCAGTGTAATTATTCAATGTGTGGAGCAGAATCGCAAATCCCAAAATTTAGGGACAAGCGTACATTCGCTAGTAGAGAATCTCTTGATTTAGAATTTATCGTTTTTGGAGTTTACCATCATATCATAAGTGAAATTTTCTAACGAATATCACTCAAAAATCCTAATTTATCATCTAATGCTAGTTTTAAAAATGAAGATCCCGGTGTTTCCTCAAATTCCGCCAAGTTTTATGCCTTTGATCACTTGAAACTCCAGCTGCACCAGCAACACCCCTCAGTCTAGTGTGTCCGGATACAGAGAACGTGAGAAGTAGCTGTGTTCATGTTTACAGGCTTTTTATGTAAAACAGGTCACTAACCTGCTACATACTTTTCTTCAGGATTTTGAGGCAGATGGGGAATCCCAATGTGACATATATTTATGATATTCTTGTTGGACTAGAAATTTTGATAGCCTTAAAATGTTATAAACTTAAATAAACAAGGTACCATGTTGATGAATAAACACACTGTGATAATAATCTTAAATTATGAGCTTTGTACTAAATGTTTCAGTGAATAATGAAATGGTCTGAAATAGAGTCAGGGACCACAGAGTGCTTTGCAATCCTCACCGTGGAACTTTTTTTAGTGCATTCTCCTCTCTGAAACCAGTACTTTGATTTACCTTTAATTTCTTTTGCATGTTGTTTAATATGATAATAAAGCCCCCTTCCTGAATGGAGGAAAATGGTAACATTTGTAGCTAGCCCTTGAATGGAGGTTTTCCTTTGTCTCTACTTAATGGTTTTAATCGTTCATACAAACATACAATGACTTTAGTAATTACGACATCATAAAAGACGCTATTGGGATTCCATAGAGGAATTCCATATGGAGTCAGCCTGAAACCATTAACAGGCTCATAGGAAAAAATGTGACGTATGGGGACAACTGTAGCCAAAGATGCACTGTGTGACCAGGAAACAAAACAAAGGCATTTGAGGGGAAAAAAAAAGACTTGTTTTGTTGCCTCAGACATGTTATTTCTCTTTACACCTTTTTCTATTTTCTGAACTACAAAGGACCTTACAGAATGTGTTCTTCAGCATTTCAAGAAAAATATTGACCATAAACATTCATAATGGTACATATGGCACTTTTGAAATTTTCTAAGAATATGTCCAAGAAATATCTCAGAAATAAAACCCTTTCTACCAAACCTTTTCTATTATAAACTTTCTACCTATAAATCATGTTTTCTAGTTTCTAATGAAAGTTATGCTCAAGTTAAGCCTCTTTAAAGTTAAAAATAAAAAAAAATAAATAAAGTTAAAAATCAATCATTTAATAAAGGGGATATTATTGGTATCAAAACTTAAACTAGCAATGCCCAAATTTACCTTTCTATATATCCAAAATTGAGAAATTTACTGTTTTTGATTGATATTGCTACCAGTATAATATGTGCAAAATCACCCAACAATGAGGCATAAGAACAAAAGTGTACACACATTGGAATTTCTAGATTGAGAGCTAACTCTGTTAGCTGAATTTGGGAATCGAGAGATTAATAAATTACCTATTGGGTTTGAGCAAATTTCTCAATAACCACTCAATGAAATTATTTGCCAGCTACTTGAAAATGTGTTATTCTATGGGCACCAGAAGATGGTATTCATGTGATCAGATCGTTTAGTCTTGTAATTTATCTTTGCTTGTTGATACCAGAAGCATACAGCTGGTTTTTGAAGATCAGAAACGAATGGTTTAATGGGTACCCACTTTGCTGTTAAGACATTGATGTGTCAAAGACATTGATGTGTTAAGACATTGATGTGTCAAAGAATTCATACCAAACTTTATTTTCCCCATCTAACTCACTGGTAGCAGTCGACCACTTTGATGCTTCATTAGACCTAGTCTCACAGATGACGGGGGTTCCAAGTCTTGGGTTCTATCCTCAGCTCTGTAATGGACTCACTGTATGAGGTAACAAGATGCTATTTGTAAAGCACTGCATGGATCTCAGATGAAGAGAACTATGTAAATAGGAAGCACTGCCATGAGTTAAGGGCTCCCTATAGGCTTTGAAGTCAATAGGACATTCAGTTGAATAGAAAGTAGAGCAAGTTCACATTTTGACTGCTGCTTAGCTGGAGACCATTTAATTAAGAACCATTTTGGGGGATTTTCCTTAGCATTCTAATGAAATTCAATCCATCATGCTTATTATCACAGTACCCATGCTCATCCCTGCTGGCTACAGGGAATGTGGGTGACCACCCCTCCTTGCTAGGGCATTGTAGGTGGCACATCATAGGCTCAACATCACATCCCATCATTGTGGGCATGGATAGCTTTGCAGTTTTCATCGATGGATCTTCAGGTCAAGTTTGTGCTTATTCATTCTCATTGAGATAGATGCACTCTGATAGATCCATATGCATCTTCGAACTTGTATCTGAATTAAGATATAAATGTTGATATTTAAGATCTAAAGAAATTAGACTCGTTGAGCACTCAGCAAACTTCTAGAGTCAGGTACGTTAAAAAGAATAATACAACCCTCCAGTTTCTATGTGAATTTTAGAAGGTCCTGCAGCTGGGGAAGAGAATGAACAGGACCTCTGGATAATTAAGCATCTCATAATAATGAGGACATATTTTGAAATGCGTGCCACAGGAAATGAAGAAAGCTTTGGATGAGCAGCATGAGGATGTGAAACATCAGCCATCTGCTTTCATCTAAGACCTATACTTATCCACATTGCCTCTGGCCCCTAGGCCTCTGGAGAGAAGAGTGTGTGTGTGTGTGTATGTGTGAGAGAGAGAGAGAGAGAGAGAGAGAGAGAGAGAGGAGCTGGGGGCATCTGCAGAAAAAGGAAGAAAGTCTCACCTTGACTGTCTTGAAAGATTGAAATCAGTGGGGTCCTATCTTGAGCCTACACTGATTTACCTTTGCCTAACTTCCTTATAATTCACTGAGAAAAGTAGTTACAGATTAAGTACCTCTCTTGTTCGGTTCTTATATAGCTTACATAAAATTTCTGCAGATTCTACTCCAAATATCCCTGAAGCAGTGCCAGAAGTCACATCCTCTAGTATGTCCTCTACAATAAATTGACTGGCTTAGAGTTACTATTGATATAAATCATCAATTTTCTATTAAGGTTCTTTATTTCCTTTCGGTTTGGATAGATGTTTTTTTCTACGGCATTTGCAGGATATAGCGTACTATTTAATTCACTTAAGTCCAGTTAAATCCAGCTTACGCAGCACCCCCACTACCTACCTGCTTAATGATATTTGAACAGAATCATTAGTAAGACAGCTTATCTCCTTCATGTGATGCTGTGAGCATCCTGTGGGTACAGGACCAGGTCTAAAGGTCTACAGAAGGCCCCATCCCTGGTTTTTGGTGCTCCCACTCATGACTTCTGCTTCTTCGGTTGTCAGTGGCACTCTTCTCTGCGGGTCCTCCGTGATTTGTTGTTATAGCCAACTCTTAGCAAGCAAAGAGTTGACTTTCACAGTTAGTTAGGTCAACAGAAGCTCAGCTCCAGAAGACATTTTTCATAAGTGCATAGAATTCACTAGGTGGGTCAACCATATGAGGGATCATGCGTGGTTCTGTTACCTCTAGTGCTATCAGGAACCAGACACACATCTCCTCCACTTACAAATACCTCCTTAGTCTCCCAGGTTTGGAAGGCACACCTCTGTCCTCTGGCCTTGGGCCATGGCCCCTTCTCTCCCTCATGTTCAAGCCACATTTAGGCTTCCATGGTCCTAACCTTCCAGGGAGCATACTATCAACAAGAATGTGTTTATATGCATGTTTATTTCCAGCCACCCCCTGAAAAGAAATAGCTCCTTACAACTCACTCTCTGCACCTGCCAAAGGAAAAACCAGGACAACTCAGTCAGAAAGGCTTTACTCATTGTGTGGATATTGAATGACAACATGTGGCCCTGCCTGTTTCTCTTCTAGAGAAGTTGGAGGCTCCATTGATTATTGGGCCATAAAGTACATAATGAAAAGGTAAATGGGGCCACTTAAGCATTCCAGATGAGATAAAATTGCTAATGAGTTCCCTTTGGAAAACAATATGGTGGAAGTAGCCTAAAACAATAAGGTTTTAATATGAATAGTCTTTGCAGGCTTGATTCTTGTTCACAACAAGGTCAGCACTTTCAAAGGGAACACTTAAATCCCTTTGCACACTTCTCCATTCTGAAAACCTGTCTCCATGGCCCAAAGAGAAATCAGCCTCTTTTATCAAACCTATAAATGAGTATTATATTCTCACTGAAAACACAGTGTTACAGAAATGTGTGCAGAGTGTGTATTAGAATTTCACCTCCCTCCACTAAACTTTCCAATGCAATTGTTTTATCTCGACTCAATTAAAAGATTATTGATCTGCTTGTGCTCTGATATGTGTGTGTATAAGTGTTTGGGTTGCTATGCTGTTTAATGGGATGTGTATGTGTCTTTTTCTTTGTTTTCTTCTTTCCATGACGTTCTGAATTGTCTTTGTTCTTACTCGAAATCCCCTTCTTACTCGAAATCCCCTATACCCTTTCTTGTTCAGCAAGTTTGCTTACTGTATCTGTTATGAACTTCCATCATTCCCCCCAGAAGAGTCCATTGTTAGGACACGTGGGAGAGTCCTGACATAACCAGGCATGGATAGGACTCACAGATGAGGATGCTGTGTAACCTGAGTTCTGAGTCGGGTGACCTTATTTCTTCTGTGTTCGTCACGTTTCCCCATTAAGGGGAAAATATATTTCTGTTTTATGGAATGGAAACACCTGGTAAAACATAAAAGGCATTCTTACTATCCGATTTTATCATTTCCTTAATTGATTGATTAGTGAAACAGGAAAAGGTAATACACGTTTATGTGTTTATATTCTTTTACATGGATGAGCAATGCATAGTTTTTATTTTTTCCCACAGTAATGAAAAGAGAAATGTTTTCAAGAATTGGAAATGCAAAATCAACTTACAATTTATGAAAAATGATTTAAAGTTGAAGATATTTTCACATTTGTTACTCTTCTTAAGGAAGCAAGGAACCAATGCTGATGATATTTTACATATAGTTTACACTAATATCTTAGCAGGCCTTAGATTCTGACAATATTAACCTTAATGTATACAAATGTGTTCAAGTGGATTCATTTAAACAAAGTACTGGGGATGTCCGTGGAAAAACCTGGATTTGAAAATGGTTCAGATAAGGGAGAGCTTGGTTCTTGTCTCATGGAGTCAAAGAATGAATCTCACTGACAAAGAGGGACTGTCGGGAGAGTGAGTAAAGGGATAGAAGTTGATTAGGCGGGCAGCGCGGTGGCTCAATGGTTTAGCGCCGCCTTCAGCCCAGGGCCTGATCCTGGAGTCCCACGTCGGGCTCCCTCCATGGAGCCTGCTTCTCCCTCTGCCTGTGTCTCTGCCTCTCTCTGTCTCTGTCTCTTTCTTTCTCTGTGTCTCTCATGTATAAATGAGTAAAATCTAAAAAAAGAAAGAAAGAGAGAAAGAAAGAAAGTGGATTAAACAAAGATAGAGTGAGGGGTCCAGACAGGGTTGCCACTGAGGGCTTATAGGGTTGTTTTTTTATTGAAAAAGCCTAATCAGGGAACCTAAACACTTTTAACATATCTATTGACATCACCATTGAGTAGGGACTAGTGATAACATCTTCAATGGCTTACTTCCTTTGTAGGGTCCCCTAAGTCTTTGTTGGTCACAACTAGCTGTTGTAACAAGACACCCTCCCCGCCCACATCTAGGGCAGGTTGGTCTGGTTTGTTCCTTTATCTCCGGTTTCCTTACACCTCAGCATTTTGGGGATTTTTGTGAGCCTGCTTCCGTAGCCCCCTCCTAGCCCTGCCTAGCCCTGTTTGTCCCTAACTCAGTTCTCTCTGTAAAGATAGTTCTACTATTGAACAATCTTCGCAAATGAATCTAATCCTTAGGAAATACACCTTACATGTGAACTAAGTAATTAACCACCAGCTGATTACAGTGAAAAGATATATAAATGTATATAGATAATATTTTTGTTTCTAGATAAAATATAAAATTATATATGAGTAATTGATTTCATATATAATTAATCATATAATTATATATTTTATATAATTATATTTTATATATAATTGATTTTATATAGTTTATATGTAAAATATAAAATTGCATATGTAATTTATGATATATTATTTTATGTATACAAAATATAAAATATCTATAATCAGTTATATATTTCTATATAAATCATATATATGAATTAATATACATAAGTTATATATATTTATATTTATGAAAATCCCAAGAATAAGATACCAGCTTTAAACTTTGGAAACTATTGGAATTGGAGAATATAACTAGGTGGGAAAAATGATGGGCTCTATGTTGTGAGATAAACAAAAACCTATTTGCACCAGGTCATCTATCGTATTTTTTAGCATTAAAAATCAGTGGACACTTTTTGTAGCAAGATTTTCCAAATATAAAGAAGAAAACAAACTGTACCTGCAATGTCCTTATTCAAATAACTGGCTGGTTTTCAAGTTTATTGTAATCTTTTATTTTCCTTTGCCTATTCATGTATGAAAAAGCTATCATTTCACATTCTGCTTTTTCACTTGTACAAAACTCCCCATCTTTTTAAATGTTTCTAAAAATATATTTAGAAAATTGTAAAATGCCATCATGTCCATGTACCATGATCTATTTAGGCAATATCCAATGAGTAATAGTATTTCCTCAAATTTCACTATAATAAATAATTCTTTGATTAAAAAAAAATCCCCTTGTACCTGATATTCTGCTCACATTGCTAATTATTCCTTTACTGCTTTTGAAGGAGGCTAATGATCCAAAATACATATGTTCATGGTCCAGGAGATACATCCCTATTTCTTTGTCGTTTTGTGAATGTTATGGTAGTTTAGCATCTAGAGAGATGGGTAAGGAAGAGAAGCACATCTGAGCTTTTGCAGGAAACAGAGGGCACCTCCCTCTGGGGGAGGGTGTGGGGACCCTGATAGGCACTGAGGAGAGCATGCAGCTGGCCTGATGGGTGGTCCCCAGCTTCTGGAGGCAACATGTCTGCAAGATGTGTGGTCATTCACCTTGACTCTCCACAGAAAGGCTTTCTCAGCTTCTCTGTGAATGGCTTGGAAAACAACATTCCCTAAGTTGCCAGGTTTGCTTTCCTGGGTCAGTGGCTAATGTGAGTGGACTAGCCTCTCCCAGTCTAGACTCCACATCTCCAGTACAAGACCAGGCTGGATCAGAGATGTTTTTCAGTGCATTTTAAAGTGTGTAAACATGGAGGATGGACTCTGAGCAGAAGAGGGATGGGGTATTGGCTTGGAAGGCCCGGCAGAGTGGGACTGTGCATCTAGAAGGACATTAATGAACCACTAAACATGCCTTGGAGTTTCCTTTTTCTGTATAATGTAAGATCATTGTATTTAGTTTCATGACCTTATAATGAATCTTTTACTACTTTGATGAATTTCCTGAGAAGAAAATTGAGATCATTCAATTCATTTTAGTAATAGTCAATTGTTTTATGGACATATTACCATAGGATAAACAAAATTTGCAGAAACATTAGCAAATGAGAAATGAGAATTCTAAACCATCAGTTTTTAGTTACATGCCAATGATAACAATATAGATTGAATTAAAACATGTTTTTATTTCTAACTAACTTCTGCCCCCATCGACAAATTGGACTACATTGATTTTTTTCATAAGTGATGAGAGGTAAGAGAGCTTGGGTGTGTGTATAATATCTGTGAATATCCGTGCGCATAAAGCAATACTTATTTTTTCAGGAGAAATGGGTCTGGCTTTCTCTGGAAATTTCCCAAAGTTATTAAAAATATAAATGAAACATGCACTCACTATTTATTAAACTTTAAATAGAATATTTTAATCTATTAGCATAGTGAAAAATCATATTATTATTCATATTATTTATTTATTTGCATTGATTGAAGCATTTACACCATTGTTTTTAAGAAGACAGCATGAATTTGACCAATGTTACCAAATTCTGGTGTCCTTTTGTCAGAAGAAAAAGCTGCACACCATATAGTATACTAAAGTCCAAAATTAAAAATAAGTACTATCCAAAAACCTTTGCATTTGTTGACTTTGCAGACAACATTGTATGTTCATGTATTATCTTATTTGCTTTTATTTTAAAAAAAAAGATTTTATTTGTTTATTTATGAGAGACACAGAGAGAGGCAGAGACACAGGCAGAGGGAGCAGCAGGTTCCTCACTGGGAGCCTGATATGGGGCTCAGTCCCAGGACCCCAGGATCACACCCTGGGCTGAAGGCAGACGTATGACCACTGAACCACCCAGGTGCCCCTATATTATTTGTTTTTAAAACAACCATAGGAATTGGATGCTTTCCAGATAGTAAGCATAAAAAATTAAGAAATAAAGTGACGCCTAAAAACAAACAAACAAAAAAGGATATAAAGGGACGCCTGTGTGACTCTGTTTTTTCAGCGTCTGATTCTTAGCTTTGGCTCAGGTCATGAAGTCAGTGTCCTGGGATGGATCCCTGCATCAGCTTTGTGCTCAGCAGGGGAATTTACTTGAAATTCTTTCCCTCCCCCTCAGTCTTCTCCACACACCCCCCCCACTCCCACACTCTTTCTCTATGTCTAAAATAAATATTAAAAAAAAGAAATAAATAATTCTAATTTGAAAAGTAGTAGATGCATAATTGAGTCCGTAAATTTATAAACGAATAGTTTCAATACAACATTCTGACTCTTCAAAAGTAGCACTATCAAGAGCAATAATACAAACAGTCCAGGCCATTATGAATAAAGATCTGCATTAAACATCAAGAAAGGGAAGAGGAGTCAGCACTTACTACTGACCTGCCATATGGCGGGAGTTGTGCTGGACATCTGTATGTCAGTCAGAGCTGCAGCGTTTATTATGTTCACTCACAGAGAAGGAAGTCAGAGCTTCCAAGTTTCCATGACCTACTCAACGTGGTAAATACCACCCTATATTTCCCAAGGACGTTGAATTTTGCGCTATGATATCCTGCTTCTCTTTCTCATCCTCTCTTATACTTTGGTTATTTAGTTTGAGGGGGAAAGGGGGGAAGTATTTGCACAGGATTGATCTGCTGGCAAGTCACGGCACCGGAAGGTCACATAACAATTTGAGTGAGGCTGCCCTATCCCTTGTGGGTTCTAATGTTTTCCTTAGCAAGTAGCAAACAGCATACCTTACATTGGTTCCGACGGCAGAGGGATGTTGGCTTACAAAACATCTGGGATGCAGACCTGGCTTGAGCCTAAGATTCATGGTTTCTTCAGAGCTGTGGCTCATTTTCTCCAGGATTCATTCAGCTCTTCATCATCTGTTGGCTAGTGGCTTCTCATGAGGCGTTGCTCGTGATAGAGCCATGGCTGCTAGAAGCCCCAAGAACTACATGGTTCTACACTCAAAAGCCAAAGGCAGGAAAGAAATTTTCTTTCCAGCTATTGGACATTGGCTGTGAACTTCCTATGGTAGGACCAGCTTAGACCACATGCCCAGACGTATGGACACCCAATCACCTCGGTCAGGACAACAAGGCAGCTTGATCAGAGTAGGCCGCGTCCTGGCCGTTGGGAGGCACATCCATTGCTAATCGGCTTATGCTCACTGAGGTCTATGTCTGCACTGGAGCCACTTCACTGCAGTCTGAATACGGGAGGAACTGGGGTTTTAAGGAGAAAGAGGGAACTGGAAGCAGGGTAGGTGGGTGGGAGGCAGCAGGGAAGCCCATTGAAATTAGCAAGTCACTTTGCTTCTTCAATTCACCTTAAGTCGGATAAGGCAGTGCCTCTTATCAAATTTAAGAATATGGAGTAGAAGTGAAAAACGAGGTTGCATACATCTGTCCCTCTAGATATTTGGGGTCTTCGTATCACATTCTTTCCTTCATTTATCAAAGACAATCCACTTGTCGAGGAGGAAGTACCTTTTGAAGAAGCCTCATTAGCAGTTGTTGCCCATGTCAAAAAACAAAATAGGTGTTTCCATCCTCATTATTCAGAAGAGACAAATGTATTACTTTCTATACACATGTGCGTGTGTGTGCTTCGCATTCTTGTATCCACATTAAAAACTAGCTAGAAACGTGTTGGCCCGCGTCACCTCGGCTCACTCTCCCCAATTCCACTCTGGTCTCCTCTTTCCACCCAGGTGGTGATTTAATGCGCTTTCCCCGAGCCGTCAAGTGTGAAAGCTCAGTGATGAGAACATGGTTTCTCACTGCATGTCGTTTCAGAGAGTGAAGGAATTCACAGGAAAGTACATTCTTCTTGGGGACTAACATTAGTAGGGGTGGGCTTGAGGTTGAATTAAGTGACCCAACGCTTTCAGATTCATATTACTTTCTAGACTCATTTTTCTCAGTAGAATTCTCCTTGTAAAATCTTAGTGACAAAATATCTCCTATTTTTCAGCTTCAGCTGGGTGACCAGGACGGCAGCAGGCATTTTTTGCAGTGCACAAATTGATCTGAAATGATTCTAAGCACAGTGCTGATTCAAAATACACCATTTAAATTTATCGCCGCCCTTTTACCTAACACCACGCAACTTTTACATGATTTAAGAAATATATTTAAGTCTTTCATGCTGTACTATTTTAGTCACGTCATTTGCATGCATTAATAAGAATGCTTGAAGGATCTTCAAATTACAAGCTGTTATATCTACTATTCTAGAAATGTAGTTTTAAATCTGCATTTTTATAGATAAAACAGCTAGCAATTAATTTGGGAAATGGCCATCCACTTTTAAAATCAATGAATGAGCATTTCAACTGCACATGCATTTTACATAATATATGCACTTATGCAAAAATCTTCATTTAAAGAAATGAAGTAGTTATAGAAACTGATACATTTCAGATTCAGTAAACATTCTTTGAGTGTCTGGGCTCTTTTAGATAGTTTTGTCATTCAATCCTCCTACCTCCTCAGTAAGAGATAATCTCTGTGGGAAAAAAAAAAAACAACTACTGGAGAAGAAAGAAGAGTTAGAAGGCTTACTGTAGTTTTTGTAGAATGAAAAACATTTTCCCTGGACCCAAAATTGGAACTTTGGGCTTGCTGTAAAGGTTAGATTCATCAAATTCCAGAATAGAGATGGGTAGGTATGAGAGTATGGTTAGTCTAAAAATACACAGAGCTGAATTACTTTGATTTTTTTTTTTTATGAAGCACCGCTTCTTTTATTTTCTGAATTTCCACAATACTAAAGAGAAGCTCAATAGTTTAATGTTTACCAAAAGTGAGCATGAGCCAAAAATAGTTTTAAAGCATTGAGCCTTAAGAAGGGTCCTTCTGAAGTGAGGGTGTGTGTACGTTGCAACCGACATGCCCCCCCCCCCAGGTGGGGGGCCTGTGTCTCCCCCGGGAGCCCGTCTTCTGCAGACTAAGGAAACCTCCTCTCCTGGGTGTTCAGTTAAGCAGCATGGCCCAGGCAAGCGGTATGCAATGTGTCCCGAGAGACCCCTGTAAAAGGACTGTGTAAGTGAGGTCATCTGGGCAAGGACTAGGGCTGCAGAGTTCACAGTAAGTGGAGCATCCGTTGAGCAGACCTGATTGTCACAGTTGCGCGGGGTTGGTTGGTGGACCCAGTCTGGGGACACAGGGCCACTCATGTGTTAAGCATCACTGGTTATTAAGTGCTCACAGCGACAGGATGTGAGGCTAGGCCTGGGGACACACGTGCCAGCAAAACCAGATCCTGATCACAAGGGACTAAAAATCACTTGGTCAAATCTGATGAGCGGAGCGCGACAAACGTGCTGAGAGCATTTTGAATCAACGTGTTGTTAGCAACGGGCCTCCCCAGAAACATCTCTGTCTGCTTCCAATGCCTTATGCTGAAACGTTCCGTTATCTGTTTCCAAGATAAATACACAGGCAGCATATTTATTTGATGGTGAACTCTACATTCCTGCCTTCGCTTTAATATCTGCGTACATTATCAGATACCTTCAAATAAACTCTTTCAGAAATTCACTGACCATGAATATTATACTAACTATGAACTACCAGATTCATATAAATGATAGTAAATACATGGTAGTTCTTAAGTCATCAAAACACATTTCTTCTCTGTACATGTTATGATTGCATCTCACCTGTTCAGTCGGTCTCTAATTCCTGCGCATGTGGAGAGGTGTGTGTGTGTGTATTATCACCAAAGTAGTCACCGTGCACTCTTATAGTTATTTACCATGTCTCTGATCGCAAATAAAATGGAAGGCAAGGATTGCATCTCTTTTATTTTATTGCCACTAGTGTTTTATATCTAAGGCGTTAATACATAATTTCATTAATCTCAACGTTACGGTGCAACATCAAAATGCCACATGTTATATGTCACCTTAGAGCCTTTCTTCAATCTTCTCCTTCCCTGCCTTCCTTCCTTCTCTCATTCTCTCCTTTTCCCCCCTCATCAGTCTTGAGCATCTATCAGGTGCCAGAACTCTGCTGGGTTTCAGGAGCGTAGTGATCAGGGAAGGCCGGACTTTAGCTGGAGAGAGAGATTAATGGATGATCCCATGGGGAAATGTAAAATTGCAGCAGTGATACAGACTCTAAACACAACTTACTCAGGGGCTATGGGGGCATAAAACGGGGAAAAAGCGTTAAGTGGGTGTATTTGATTTGGTCTAAACTATTAGGAGAACTTTCAGGAACAAAATTATTGTGGTTTGGAAAGAGAAAGCATGACTAGAGAGAAATAGAACGTGGGGATGGGGAGGGAGACAGAGATGAGGAGAAAGAGTCAGACTGTTGCGGGACAGAAGGACGTCATCATGGTCAAGGTCCTTTTGCAAAGTGATCAATCTGCTAAAGGGCACAAAGGAAGGCCTCACTGGTCGCAGAGCAGCAAACTAAGGGAAGGAAGGTTGGGACACAGACGTGGGCCTCGGGACAACTGAATGGCATCTGTAGGGAAAGGTGTATTTATGGAGGGCAGGTGGCTTGGAGGGTAGACTGGTGGGGGTGTGAGCAGGAGGGACCACGCGCGGCTGGCTGACAGGCGAGCAGAGGCAGCCAGCCCTGGAAAGTACGAGAGGCTCTTGCAAAGCAAAATGAGCAGGATCCGGAGGCAGACGGAACGGGATTGAATCCTGGGGTGATGACCCACGGCAGCAGCTGCAGAAGGCCTGCGAAGCCCACGCAGGGTGGCCAGGGCAGTGGGCGGCCGGGACCCAGACACCCCCGGGCAGGTGCACACAGGGGCTGGGCCGGGAGCACCGACGCCACCTGTGTGGTGTCCACGCGCAGGGCGGGCAGGCGGGTCGTAAAGGACAGGAGTGGGAGGTGCTGAGTGCAGCGCCCTGGAGCCCTGGTGTCTGCCCAGGTCCGCGGTCCCGCAGGTGCACAGGGGGTGCCTGCTGCTGGGACCGAGCCCGACGTGCACCAGCTGCTCCGTCGGGCAGGGTGTTTCCCTGTCGCCTCCCTCCCGTCTGCTAATGCAGGACCCCGGTGTGGGGCACACAGATGCCCCAGGGTCACGACCTCTGCTCCGTCTAAGGCTCCTAGAATCCCTGGGTGAGCACCATGGATTTCTGTCCCTCTTCTATACACGTGGGACGGGGTCGGGGTGGTTTTGTATTCATACAGATTCCTCTGCCCATCTTCCAAGCCTCCTTCGCTTGGGGAGTGTTGACAGCTTTTACACTCCCCTCAAGCCAACGCCTCCCCTCCCCGCGCCCCGCCCCACGCAGCTTTGATGTGAGAGACAAGTCCTAGGGAAGTTTTCATCTGGGAGAGCTCAAGAGATCAGATTCCTGCAATGGGTTCTGTTAAACGAGGTCAGACCCCCGGGCAAATAATCCTGAAAGCACCTGCCTGTGTCAGCTTTCTGGACTTCCAGGAGACCAGGCCGTGGAGGCCCAGCAGGCGTCTGGCAGAGAGGCTGCCGCCTGGGACCCACGTGCAAGGGGGAGATGGGTCCCCAGGCCCTTGCGCTGCACAAGGCTGGTTCTTCCAGGCACACTTTACCCCCTGCCCTTGATGGCAGCGCCGCGTGCTCTCGGTGAGCCACCCGACCCGTGTCAGGTGTTCCAAGCAAGAAAGGCGACGTCTGCCCGGGTGGGGGGCCGCTCCGCACCCCGGAAAGCTGACCCACTCCAAAGCCAATCTAGGCAACTAGCGGGGTGTTTCTATCTTCTGGCTTTTAATGTAACTTGAAAAGAGGAAGCACGGATGAAAGTCTTTAAATGTAATTTTTTTCCCCCTCTGGCTTCTTCAGGCTGATAACCTCCTGGAGAAGAAAAAAAAAAAATCATATGTAACCAACATTCCTTTCTGAGCAATGTGTCTTACAAGGTGAGATAAAATGGATCTGTTAATTAAATCTAGCCATGAAAACTGTTTCATTTTCAAACTTTTCCGTTGAATCTCTGTGCTGAGAGGGGCACTGTGGAGGATCATATGGTTTGAGTCTGTCCCGAGGCGGGGGGATTCAGGTGGAGAGCAGAGAGTGAGCGGCCCCTATTTGGAGGCTGGCCCACCGCCTTGGGCCGCTGTCGCCGCCTTGTTTCAGAGCAATAGCCTTCCTGTCCTGTCTCCAGAATTATCCTACTAAACCTCTTCGACAAATGTTTATTGCCCCCCCACCCCCAAAGTTTCCACTCAATGAGATAAGAAGAGGCAGGGCCATGATGTCTGCATGTATGTGCGTGTGTGTGAGTAGGAAAATGACCAGTATCCGGGACAGGATGTAGAAAAGTGCACATGCTCGCACATCCATAGGGCTGACTCAGTAACCTGAGCTGAATGCGGAGTCACGGAGAAATTCTAGAACGTCTGTAATGGCCAAGGATTGAGTGTCTCACCTGGAAGGGATAGAATCCCATGCCTCACAGATGCATAAATCGTTCCACTAAATTCTCAGACAGAGTCCACTTGCAGACACAGCTGATTTTGAAGTCACGGTCACGGTGTTTTGCGCTATGCAGTCTTGCCGGGCGATATCGGCCACCATCGTGTGCAGAATTATTGGTAGAGAAAAGCGTCCGGTGGGTGGAGCGCGATGGAGCTTCTTGATTAAGTCATGGTCAGCAGCAAGCCCCGATTTGTGTGTTCTGGGACTCGATGCAATGAATAGAGCTGTCTTTTCATTAAAATCTACCCCCCACTGCCATACAAACGCATCCTTACACACACCTGAAAGTGGGCTGCTCGTGAGCCCATGAAACGAAGTATGCGTTTCTTTGTATTTCAAGTGTTCATCTCTGTTGTTCCTCAACCAGTCGACTCCAGTTGTTTTCAGGATGTTTGGAGAGTCCTGAGTCCTGTCTACACCTGTCACAGTGTTTTCTGTACAGACGTTCATACTAGTAGTTGGATAGGCTTGTGCATGACGCAGATGGCCTTTGCATATCCATATGTCAAAACTCAAGGCATAGGAAACTGCTAGAACAAGGATATGTCTCATTTCCCATCGTAAGGGTGTGGACAAATATATAAAATATATGACTTCCAAAGTTATCAGTTTTAATTTTTTTTTAATTTTTTTTTTTATTCATTTATGATAGTCACAGAGAGAGAGAGAGAGAGATGCAGAGACACAGGCAGAGGGAGAAGCAGGCTCCATGCACCGGGAGCCTGATGTGGGATTCGATCCCGGATCTCCAGGATCGCACCCTGGGCCAAAGGCAGGCGCCAAACCACTGCACCACCCAGGGATCCCTTAATTTTTTTTAATTACAGTATTACCTTTATGTGCAGATACTTAGAATATTGTAAGGTGGCTCCTCCCAGGACTGTGCTGCTCCCACCACATTCACATGTTGAAGCCTTAGCCCATATGTAATACTACTAGGGGCTGGGGCCTTCCAGAGCTAATTGGATCTAGATGAGGTCCTCAAGGTTGCCCGTATGATGGATTTAGTGCCCTCATAAGAGGAGACATCAGAGCGCCTCCCCGCCTTTGCCGCCTGACATGTGAGGCACCGTAACAAGGTGCTGCCAGCAATCCAGGAAGCCGGCCCTGACCAGGGAACCAGGTTGGCTTTTACCTTGACCGTGGATTTCCCAGCCTCCAGAACTTTGAGAGATATCTATTATTTAAGCCACCTAATCGATGGTATTTTGCTATGGCAACCCACATAGACAGCATATTTCTTTCTTTTTTATTTTTTTATTATTATTTTTAAAAGATTTTACTTATTTATTTATGAGTCACAGAGAGAGAGGTAGAGACACAGTAGAGGGAGAAACAGGCTCCATGCTGGGAGCCCGATGTGGGGCTCAATCCCAGGACCTCGGGATCATGCCCTGAGCTGAAGGCAGGCGCTAAACCACTGAGCCACCCAGGTGTCCCACTTCTTTAAAAAAAAAAAAAAAAAAATTTTATTTTTTTTTAAGATTTTATTTATTTATTCAGGAGAGACACAGAGAGAGAGAGAGAGATGCATATACACAGGCAGAGGGAAAAGTAGGCTCCATGCAGGGAGCCCTACGTGGGACTCGATCCTGGGTCTCAGGATCACACTCTAGGCTGCAGGCGGTGCTAAACCACTGCACCACTGGGGCTGCCCTGTTTTATTATTTTTTTTAAGTGACCTCTATGCCCAGCCTGGGGCTTGAACTCATGACCCTGAGATCAAGAGTTGCATGCTCCATGGACTGAGCCAGCCAGGCGCCCCCACATTTGCTTCTTAACTATCCCAGACACAGTTTTCTTGCCTCCTACTTCATTGATTAGGGAAAGAGTGTTTCATTAGGAGCTACTGTCTTGACAAGGTCATGAATCGGAGAAAGTGTGCCAGTCGACATAAAGGGCGTCACAGCAGTGGGGGCGAGGCCACTACTGTTCTAAATCAGCGGACATGCTCAGAGGGACAGGGCTCTAGTTGGGGCTGATTCCTGTGAGGGTAGCAGGGAAAACCACATCTTTAAACCTACCCTCAGGGATCCCTGGGTGGCGCAGCGGTTTGGCGCCTGCCTTTGGCCCAGGGTGCGATCCTGGAGACCCGGGATCGAATCCCACGTCGGGCTCCCGGTGCACGGAGCCTGCTTCTCCCTCTGCCTGTGTCTCTGAGCCTCTCTCTCTCTCTCTGTGACTATCATGAATAAATAAATAAAATCTTTAAAAAAAAAAAAATAAACCTACCCTCAGAAAGATGCCCATGTCATTTTCGGTGATATGGATGCCCCCCTGCCCCAGGCCCATTTCCCTGGTGGCAGAGGACTTCCTTTAGAAAAGATCCCAAAGGCTAAGTTTATCCACACACAGTGAACACTTTGCAGATTGTACTGCATTTTCTGCTAAGCAGCCCCAAAATTTATAAAGAATTCAATGAACGACTCCACCGAGGACGGAGCACGGGACACCTGGCCTGTCGTCCCCGTCGCATCTGGAAGCCACAGGAGCCGGGTGAGGTTATGTGATTTGGCTTTTAGTACATACCACTCTCCTTGGACGTCCTTCTCAATATTTTTATGGGAATCATTCTCCTTCTGCATCAACGCTGCAGAGCCCCCCCCTCCAACCCCAAGAAGTTGGATAAAAATCACATAAAGATAGTTTTAAAAAATAAACAGAAATGCTCAAGTTATTAACAACACCACCACCAACAACAAAAGCTGATGGCTTCATACCCTAAGATATTCAGAGCTTGAATCAAGTGTAGACCATTTCCATGAGGATATATAGTGTAGACCATGATGCTTTCTGAGTATCGAGTGAGCTGCCCTCATAACAGAGACAGAAAGGAAGGTGTGTGGTCTGAGAGATAAATACATACGAAATAAAGCAAACACAATTTTAGGAACGACAGATGCATTTGAAGAGGAGGCTGCCATGAAAGTGATGTGAGAGGAAGGTGGGCCTGAGTGTGGGGGGAAGGCAGGAGCCCCGGGAGGCTGTGGATAGAGGTGTTGCTCAACAGGGAGATCCGGGGACCCCGACAGAGGCACCGAGGGGGCAACACTGGAAAAAAGATATTATAGTATTTCTTAAGTGTCCTCAAGATAAAACAAAAATGTAAATGCCTCCCAAGTAGCAAGAGCACGTCTCTTTGTCTCCCAATTGCGTATGTGACACCTATGAGACACCGTCCAGGACCCCGGGAATTCCTGACGTCGCTGAGCCAGCGCCCTCGTTTGCTAGAAGCATCAGCAGAGGTTGCTTCCCCAGGCCCTGGGGCTTTGCGGGAGCAGCTGATCTGGCCTGAGAGCCAGGGAGGAATCGCTGGTGGGTGCTCATGGCAGACAGAGCCCCAGCCTGTTTCCTTGAGGCTCTGCAGTGCCCGCCTCAGGATCCTGGAGGCCACCAGGCCTGCAGCCTTCAGCCCAGTGCTGCGGGGACGCTCACTTCCCTCGGAGAAAGGAAACGTCCCCGTAGATGCTAGATCTTCGAGCTCCGTTACCTTTGACACAAAGGAGCTCCTCAGCTCCACAATCCACGCAGTAGACTCTGGCAAAACACATGAAAAGCTGTCGCACTGGAAAGAATATGCAGATGATAAACATGCACCAGAAAAGCGTTGGACGTTGTTAGGCATTGGGGAAAAACACATTACACCCACAATGTGGGGATCCCTGGGTGGCTCAGTGGTTCAGTGCGGCCTTAGGCCCAGGGCCTGATCCTGGAGACCAGGGATCGAGTCCCACGTCGGGCTCCCTGCATAGAGCCTGCTTCTCTCCCTCTGCCTGTGTCTCTGCCTCTTTCTCTCTCTCTATCATGAATAAATAAATAAAATCTATAAATAAATAAATAAATAAACCCACAATGTGATATCATTGTCTGCTTAACATAACAACTGGTGATAGAGCCTCCTCCGTAACAGAAACCAACCAATAAATAAGGGCTTCATCCAGGGGATTGGGAGTCCCTCCTAACTCTAATGTTCTGCTGTTTTGTGAAAAGAGATCGTGGAATGTGAGACGCCAAAACAAGGCTGGCAACGTGAAGTGAAGGCTCACATCACCAAGAGGAACGAGAATCCTTGAGGTTGATCCTTGAAGTGTAGACACCTGGTATCTACAGCTGGAAAGAAAAAAAAAACTTGCCATGTGTCTCCATATAGTCATCAGCCCGCTTCATCGTGCCCTTCGAGCCAGGCTGAGCGGCTGGCTTCCTTCACCATACGAAGCTGGTTTTCAGTGGATTCCGTGCTGAAGCAGAGATAATTCTTAAAAAAAAAAAAAAAAAAAAAAAAAAAAAAGTCTCAACATGGAACAGGAAAAAATATTGTGTAAGACTCTTTAAGAGTCATCTGATTTTTGTGTCACTTCTGTGTCTGCTTCTGGCCAGCTCATTTTGGAGTAAAAACACCGGGACCTGTGTTTCCACGCCCTAACAGGTGTCCTGCCCCAGGGTCCGATAGATGGGGGAGCTCGTCTGTTCCACGAGCCTGCATCCCCAGTGGGAAAGTGCCCGGGCTCCCTGGGAATCACGAAGTAAAGGTGTATGCGAAGAGTAATTGCATAAAGTTTAAGGCAAGGTAGAAATGTTCCCGAAAATAGAACACACACACACACACACACAAGTGACTGTGGACGGGGATTTCATATTTCCAAAGAACACGACGTGAGAAACAGGAATGTCCAGACGGACGTGGTGGGGCACATGAATATCATCCTTCCATTAGCATTCACCGGGGAGACCAGCAAAAGTGCATGAAAAACACAGATGGGCTTTTCACCATGGGAAGGCACCAGGCTACAGAAACCAAGTGGTTCACCCGAGAAAAATAAAAAGGAATTGGCGTTATGAAGACAAAAGTGTGTCAGTGTGGTCTTTTCTGTAAAACCGCATCCTTTTCCTCAGCGATTTGAGGAACAATGCGTGTTCCTAAAAATTGTCCCCTGTGCCTTTTCTCGTTTCCTCTGAGCAATGCAGTGCTCGGTTATTTTTGGAGACCCCCTTATTTGTCTACAAAGGAGAAATGTTTATTAAATTTGTTATTAACCATCAAAACATCATTCCAGTGGAACGTTGAAAGCATGCCAAGTTATTAGAAACCGTTTGTGGATTTGTTTGAAGGATTCTATTTCCTTTGCAATTTGCCCATCGGCGTCACAATAGATCTGAAGTCAGGAAGTTTCATTTGTGTGTAGCATTTTCCCAGCCTCCAGATTTTTTCTATTTAATATACAGCGTAAACACATTTATGCACTTGACCCGTGTAGGTGGGTGATGCGTTGGTTCACCCACCGCGAGCTTTCCCGACAGAGCAAAATAATGCCTATTAGATCGTAATATCACTCTGGGTTAGTACAGCCACGTAGAAATTCTGTTGGTCAATGTAATCGTATTAGAAGATATCCACTGTGAATGTATCCACACGTTCTTATCGCCAGGCCGACAGGGGATTTAGACAACTTACGTTACCCGTTACCAACAGTCACAATTCTAACACCTCTTTCGGACCTTGTGTTATCGAGAATTTAATGTTCTTACGAGAATGGAATATGTCTCAGTCTGGATTCTCTTTCCTAATGATAGGTTTTATTTTCAGATAATTTTAGATTCACACGTGATTATAGAAATTCACATAGAACGATGCCCTGTGTCCTTTACTCAGTTTCCCCAGAGGTAACATCTTTGAAAGGCCGGGGTACTGACATGGGCAAGCTAGAGAGCGTGCCCATCACCAGAAAGATCACGTTCCGGCTCCTCTCATGTTTGTCTTGACCCTACTTCCATGTAAACCCGGGGCAACTGTTAATCTACCCTGCCTTTGTACAAGTTCATATTTCTGAGATCACCCGTGTCATCACACCTATGAGCCAGTAGGTAGGCTGTTCTTTTCTGTTGCTGAGTGGGGTTCCATGTGATGGACACCCAGAAATGTATTTAGCCATTTACTCGTGGAAGAGCCTCTGGGAGGTTTCAGCTTTTGTCTCTTCCCAATGAAGCTGCCAGAAACATTCATGAGCAGCGCTTTGCATGGACATGTTTGTACTCATTTACCTTTTTATTGAAAACTTTTGTTTATGGAGCCATTGAGTACAATCCCCATGCTATATCTTTTATTTCTAGGTCTTAGTCCTTCCATAACTGGAGGCCTTTTTCTCCCACTCCCCTTTGCCCATCTTGCCGACACCCCCCACCCCCTCCCCTCTGTCAACCATCCGTTTGTTCTATGTATTTATAGGTCTGATCCAGCTGTCTGTTTTTGGAGTCCTCATATAAGTGAAATCATATGGTATTTGTCTTTCTCTGACATATTTCACTTGGCTAATATCCTGTAGGTCCATCCAAGTTGTTGACAATGGCGAGATCTTATCTGCCTTCTGGCTGTGTAATCCTGCGATGCGTGTGTCTGCACATGTGTGTACACACGTATATACGTACAACCCCAGCCCACAGCTTTATCCATCCATCCACCCATGGGCAGTTGGGTTGCTTCACATACCCCTATGTTTACTGCAACGTTATTTACAATGAACCTGTCTTTCTATCTCTAGGACAAATGCCAGTACAGCAAGTCCTAGGTTGTACAGCAGCTGCAGGTACAAAAGCTGTGAACTGTTTTCTTTCTTCTTTTTTTTTAAATATTTTATTTATTTATTTGAGAGAGACAGCAGAGTAATAGAGAGAACTTGAGCAGGGGGGAAGATCAGAGGGAGAAGCAGACTCCTTGATGAGCACGGAGCCTGATGTGGGGTTCCATCCCAGGACCCTGGGGGTGTGACTTGATGCTTCATTGACCGAGCCCCCCAGGTGTCCCAACTGTTTTCCAGAGTGGCTGTACCATTTTATATTCTGCTAGCAACATTTTTTTTAAAGATTTTACTTATTGATTAACGTATTTGAGAGAGAGAGAGAGAGAGAGAGAGGGAATGCAAGTATGGGGGAAAGGGAAGGGGAATCCGAAGCAGACTCCTTGCTGAACACAGAGCCAACACAAGGCTCCATCTCAGGCTGTGAGATCAGAACCTAAGCCAAAGCCAAGGGTTGGGTACTCGACCGACTGAGCCACCCAACATCCCTCCGGCCAGCAACATTTGAGTGATCCATTTCCCCACAAAGCTAACCAGCAGTGGATATTATCACCAGTTTGGTTTTTGTTTTGTTTTTTGTTTTGTTTTGTTTTGTTTTGTTTTCGTTCTGCTAAGGGTGCAGTGACTTCACATTTCTCTGATGGCTAATGAGGTTGAACTTCCTTCCTTACACTCTTTGCCACCTGTCCTGTACATCTTCTTCAGTGAAATGTCTGTCTCTTCCTTTTGCCTTTTCCCATTTGGATTGTTCTTCCTATGAGCTTTAAGAGCTCCTTATACATTCTAGATACGACCCTTTGGTCAGATGTGTATTTTGAAAACACTTTCTGCCAGCTTGCGGTTTGTCTTTTTATCCCGTCAGCAGGATCACTCAGAGAGCAGACATTTTTAATTTGATGAAGTACAATTTACCATTTCTTCTTTTCATGGAGTGTGACTTTCTTGTCAAGTCTCAGAACTCTTTGCCTCACTGTAGATTCTGAAGATTTCTTCCCATTTTTTTTTTTTTCCCACAAAGTTGCGATAATGATCTCTGGTTTTCTCTTTTTTGTTGTTGGCGCTAGCATAATGCTGACCTCATAGAAACAATCAAATGCTCCTTCCTTTTCTATTTTTGAAAGAATATGAGAAGAATTTAAAGTTAACTTGCAGTTAACTCTAAATATTTGGGAAAATTAATCAGTGAAGGCATCTGGTACCAGAGTTTTCTCTTGGGGGAGGGTTTTTTTTTGGGGGGGGGGGTTGAATACTCTTTGAATCACTTATTACAGATCTGTTGAGATTTTCATGTATCTTTTTTATTCAATTTTGCTGAATGTATGTTTCTAGGAATTTGTTCATTTCTTCCAGGGTATATAATTAAGTCAGAAAAAAGTATTTGTAGAAGTAATCTTTTTATTTCTATGATTTTAGTTATGTGTGACTTTAGTTATATGTGTTTTGTCCATTTTTTTCTTAATCTCCCTAAAAATTGTCAATTCTTCTGATCTTTTCAAGGAACCAACTCTTGGTTTTATTGATTCTATTATTTTTCTGTTATTTTTTGTTTATCTAATCTGTGTATTATTTCATTTTACTTGCTATTTTTGAGTTGATTTTTCTTTTCTTCTTTTTCAACTCCCTTAATGTGTAGGTAGGTTATTGGTTTGAAGCCTTCCTTTCTTCTTTTTTTAAGCTATGTGTTTACAGTTATTCATGTCCTAATGAGCACTGCTGTCAATACCTGATATATTTTGATGTGTTGTGGAGTTGTTTTTATTCATATCTATGTATTTAAAAATTTCCCTTGATATGTGATCCATTGCTTGTAAATAAATTTTTAAATTGGTGATTTTATTTGCACATATTTGTGAATTTTCCTGCTCTCATTAATTTCCAGCTTATTTTCATGATGATGGGAAAATATATCTTGTATTATTTAAATCTTTTAAATTTATTTAGATTTGTTTGTTGTCAAATATATGGCTTATCCTGGATGAAGTTTCTTTTGCACTTGACAAGAAGTGTTTTCTGCTGTTAGTGAATGGCATGATCTATATATGTCAATTATGCCTGTTGGTTTATAGTTTTGTTCAAGTCCTCAATTTCCTTACTGATCTTCCTTCTAGATAGTCTATCCATTATTGAAAGGGAGTATTGTAGTCTACAAATATTATTGTATAACTGGCCTTTTGTCTTCAATATTGATATTTGCTTCATAAATATTATAGCTCTGTAGTTTGGTGCACATATGCTTACAATTACTATACTGGCTTGATGAATTAATGCTTTGTCATTATAAAGGGTCATTTTTCCTTTACTAATGCTTTTTGTCTTAAAGGCTATTTATTTCTGACACTAATATAGCCAGCAAAGTTCTCTGGCTACTATTAGCTTGGCGTTTCTTTTTCTTTTTTTTTTTTTTCTTTCTTTCTTTTTTTTTTTTTTTAGTATGAACTTAGTTGTGTTTTTGGATATAAAGTATCATATAGATAGCATATAAGTGAATCATATATTTTTTTAATCTATTTTTTCAATCTCTGCATTTTTTAGTGCAAACTTTAATCCATTTACAAATACAATAATCACTAATAAGGGCGGAATCCCTTTCAACACTTGCTATTTGTTTTCTAAATGTCTTAAACTCTTTTGTTCCTTATTTCTTCTACCTCTGCTCTTTCTTTGTAGAGTTCCGTTTTATTTATTCTCTCTCATTTTCTTCTGTGTATATTTTTCAGTAATTTCCTTGGGGATAACTACAGAGGTTACAAACATTAAAATTATCCAGTTTGAATTCATACTAACTTAGCTTCGATAGTGTAAAATATTCTGCTTTTATGCATCTTGGAATTCTCACTTGATGTTAATATTGTTACAAATTATATCTTTGCACATTGTGTGACTGTTGACATAGATTTATAGTTATTGTTTATGAATTTCTTTTAAATTATGTAGAAAAAGAAAGAAGTTAGACAAAAATAGAATATCGGTGACTATAATATTTACTATTTGCCTTTGCTGGAATTATTTATTACATTGTACAACTTTGAGTTACTGTCTCCTTTTTTTTCTAGCCTGAAGGCCCCCCATTGTCATTTCTTGTAGGGCAGGTGTGCTAACAACTCTCTCAGCTTCTGTTTATTCATGAGTGTCTACATTTTTACATTTCCCAAAGAAAGTTTTGCTGGAAAGAGATAATTTGTGTCAAGTTTGTTTGTTTTTCCCTAACATTTTACAGATAGTACTTATACCCTTTTGCCCTTAGCTTTTTATTCTTGCTTGCACTGAATCCAGCAATCCAGGAGATGTGAAAGATTAGGGATTCTCTGGTCTTTTCTGAGAATTGAGCCCACCTTAAGCATGTATGTGATTCTCTCAATTTCCCACTACACATGGTGCCTTGGAATGTCCTAATTTCCCACAGAAATTCACTCCAGATTTTCTTCCCAGATTTTTGGTGCTTCACTGTTTATGTCAATTGTAATATTGTGCCCTAGGTGGCTTTGGTTGTTCACTTGCCTTAAAATGTTCTTGAGGAATGCTCACTATTTTCTGGCTTTAGATGTTAGGCAAAATAATGACAAAGCCCTTTATGTCAGTC
This sequence comes from Canis lupus baileyi, assembly GCF_048164855.1. Taxonomy (NCBI): domain Eukaryota; kingdom Metazoa; phylum Chordata; class Mammalia; order Carnivora; family Canidae; genus Canis; species Canis lupus. The sequence goes on along the minus strand of NC_132852.1, from coordinate 2,520,294 downwards.
CTTCAAGTAAATACACCCACAGAACAAGATAAACAAAATAATTATTATTATTATTATTATTTATAATTATAATAATAATAATTTACTCAATGTATTCAATGATTATGAACTATCTCAGTATACTTTAAAACTGAAGTTATTAAATACCATTGTTGGTATTGTTGGTCTGTTCTATAATAAATTTAACTAATTCTCAATTCACAATAACTATATTTGCAAGTTGGATGTGGCACTGAAAATCAAACAAACTCAAGGTTATCAGAATACTAGGGAAATGGTGAGCCACCCCGGTGGCTCAGTGGTTTAGTGCCACCTTCAGCCCAGGGTGTGTCCTGGAGACCCGGGATCAAGTCTCATGTCAGGCTCCCTAAGGGGAGCCTACTTCTCCCTCTGCCTGTGTCTTTGCCTCTCTCTCTTTCTGTGTCTCTCATGAATAAGTAAATAAAAATCTTAAAAAGAAAAAAAGAATACTAAGGAAATGGATTTTTAATTAGATAGTCAGTAGACATACTCATCAGTTAAGGTCAAGTCCTTTAAGATTTACATCCAATCTAGTATGTAGATTGGATACATACAATATTGTATGTATCTTGTATGTATATTGAATGTATCTTACTTGAAGAGTCTGTTCAAAGTCTCCCTGTGTCATTCGAATTAGAATCCAAGATAATGATAGTTTTATACAATCATGCCTGATCTTACCTTTTCCACCTTCAAGGTTACTTCTTAGACTTTACTTCCTCCTACGCTTCCATTTGCTCAGCTCCCTGACCACTGTTGGGAAGGAAGAAATTTTTTTTCTGTTCAAGATTCTTCTAGCTGGAATAAGAATTAAATTTATGTGAGACAGATTCATAGGAAAAAAATCAAATTTCAATTCATACATCTGGGAAATCCACACAGACATGAGATTCCAAAGACAATCAGGCAAAACTAGGTATATATGCCATCTTGAGTTAAAGAGAAGGGTAGGGATGTGGAGATAGAAAGTAGAGGAAGGACATTAGTGGGAGAGTGAGAGGAGTTGTTGGAAAACAGATGTTGCTCTGTTATGCAGATAAGTTTCTTAGGTAAAAAGGAATCTATGTGAATAGTTCTCTTCCAGGTACAGGTTTTCTTCTAAATTCTTTTTAGGCAGTTGTGGGGAAAGTTCAGAATTTTTTCCTGAGTCTTTGTCTTGATTATTTTCAGCTCAGAATAATCTGCATGCCATTGTGTCCCATCTTGGGGTAGCCTGACTTTGGCCCCTATACCTCCCTCTGTTTCCTGAATGTCTCCTTCACTTTCTTCTTTGCTCAAGGTCACATCCCTTTGGAACCTAATTTAAATCTCACCCCCACTGGCAACCCCCTTTCCTTCTTACTCCATTGTATATTTTTCTTCCATAATACTTTTCATCTCCTAACACAGCATGTAATTTATGAACTTACCATAATCATTGTTTATTATCTAACTTTTCACTGAAATGCAGAGTGCCAAAGGGCATGGATCTTTGTCTTTCCTCTTAGAATCCAAAGGACCAGAGTTGTGTGGGTGGCTCAGCAGTTGAGACTTTGGCTCAGGGCATGATCTCCAGTCTGGGGATCAAGTCTCACATTGAGCTCCCCACAGGGAGCCTGCTTCTCCCTCTGCCTATGTCTGCCTCTCTCTCTGTGTCTCTCATGAATAAATACAATTAAAAAAGAGAGAAAGAAAAGGGACTAGAACATGGGAGCAGCTTATAGAGCATGTATATTTGATGAATGATGGAAAGCAGTTTTTTCCACACTCCTGTTAGATGAATTAGCTAAACTCTAATTCATACTTTATTATTGATGGTCTTTCAATAATTTATTTTTATACATCACTTTTAATTTTACTATAAGCAGCAGCAGCCATTGTGCTTTTCTTATTAAAATGATATTCCCATTTAATATCTCTTTGTGCCCCACTTAGATTTTATGTTACTTTGACATTTCAATTAAATTGTTAAGGTGATTACATATCATATTTTCTACAGCAAATACAACAGATTTATGTACCTAGAAGCTGCTTAGCAAACTATTTGATTAATTCAACTGTTTATTTCTTAGTAAAATATTAGTTGAACCATATATTTTAATTTGTATTTCTTTTTAAAATTCTGATGACCAAAGCTTTTACTTCAGTTAAATATAAAAATAAGCTAAGATTCATGTCTATAGTCACATTTCCATTCTATATAGAATCTAGATAGGTAATTATTTTTGTTAACATTCGCTTTCCATCATTTTGCGTTACCCTCTTTCCTGGAGGGCACTTTCAAAACCTCAGAGGATGGATTGGAGACAGGAGGTGGAATGGAAACTGAAATAAACCAGAAAATTAAGAATTCCATTGTAATTACAAAGAAGGAAATTTCAAGAGAAAGCAAAACAAGGTCATGGAAAAGGTAGTTGTTGTTATTTAATAATAGATGTTTTGATAAAATCAAAAGAATCAAAACTGAGTCTTGGTTAGACAAAGTCCTTAGGATTATTAATAGAAAAGAAGCTATATGTCTCCTCTGATGTACAAACTGCATGAAGGTTTAGACAAAATTACAGGAGATGGGAGGTATGTCTCTGCGTCAAGTGCTTGATTATCCTCGATTTTAAGTGATTGTTAGTTATGTGTTGTCCTAGAGAGGCAGTTCCAGTTTGGCCAATCAAAGTCTACTTTCCAAAGTTGTCTGTCTCGATATGCAGAAGGGGCCCAATAAATAGCTTTCTTTGCTACCTAAGTTATGAATAAGTTGAGAAATAAGGCAAAAATGAGAGGCTGAGGTGAACCAGCAAACATCAGGAACACTTATTACAAATTAAACTAATGTTAGACTCTTTACTTGATATTTACAGGCATTTGGTGTTCCCAATATGAATCTTTTGCATTAAATCATCATCCTTTCTCTCTTTCCCCCATTGAATTCCACCCATTACACCCCATCCACATATTTGTGAGTACAAACCCTGTCTCTAGAAAGACACATAAGTCCGCACGCTGCCTAACAGTGGGAGAGAGGAAGGAATCCTGTTCCAAATTTCAACATTTCCTTTTCAGACTCAGAAAGCAAATCATTTACTCTACCTCTCCTGAATTAGTGTGAAAGGGATGGGCAGAGGGAGACCAGATATGTTATCCTCATAAGGTTACCTCCACATGGAAGGAAAGCGTATTTTACAACCACTTGCATCCTTCCTATTGACGTCTCTATTTACTTGCGATCTGCCTGAGTTACTGTCTGAACTGCATTCTGGAGAAGGATTTTACATACATTGTGAGTGCTACATCCAGGCCATCCCAGAATAATAGTTTAAAAATGGAACAACAGACAGACAATACATTAGACAAAGAGAAAATACACCAAACAAATGTAGTGTTAAATTGGCTCCAGATTGCAAAGGGAGACAAAAGTGATTCTGAGGCTTGTTATGGGACTTAAAAGAGGCTATTTTCAAACTAAGAGGACTGTAGTCAATTCATGTACAAAGCAGACCTTAATACTTGGGTATCAAAACCCTGATCATGAGTAAATGAACCCAACTCAATCCTAAAATGTCCTTAATGACATATTTTGGAGAAAAGTGGCTATTGAGATACTTTTTCATGAATAACAACATGACAAATGTAAGTCTTCTTTAGGATCCTAAAAGCATGACACTTGATAAAGACCAGTTGTTTGCAAATGCCTCAATTCAAATTCAAAATGATACTTAGCATGCGTTGGAGTTCCAGAAAAATGTGTTTGAAAATAGATTTCCCCTCCGATGTTTCCGTCTTGCCATTTGTGTCATGATTATTTTCAGCCTGGGGCAACTGAGCTACCCAAGAATCTTATTGAGATCAGGAACCCCTGCAGTTGACTTGACAGCACTGAGCTGTTATCTAGGACTATTTTAATGCATGTCATAAATCACAAAGAAAAGTTTCTATTTTGAAACAAATAGAAACAATCATGATCAGGGGTTTCTAAAATCTATTTTAGAATATCTGTTGCCTGTAAGTCCTTGCTTCATTTAAAACTCAGATTTCCAAACCTGCCTAAGAGAGGGAAATAACGTTATCTGCAACCGTACAGAAGCAGACAAGCTGCTATTGTGAATTAAATCACAATAATGGAATTTTCAAGTGATAGGAAAAGGATGGTGCATTCTATGTGTTTTTGCTGCTGCATGAAAAATAACCGTCAATCTACTTAATAGCCTGCTTAAAATGAAACTTTTAATTTAGTTGTGCATTAGTGATTGTCACCTTTCATCAGGTGCTTGGTGGTCCGTGGGTCAAATTATCCTTTACCCTTGTCAGATTTTCGTAGATAAGAGAAGCCATTTACTTAACCTCTTAAACCAGCGCCTGGTGTTATCGCGACTTAGTCGACTTAGGAAAATTTTACTAAATAGCCTGAACCGGTGGCGAGGGAAGAGACAAGGAGCTCAGTGTCTCATGAGCCAGTCCCTGCCCTGTGGCTCAGTCTGGGGAGGCTCTGTTCCTGGCCAGGTGGGCACGCTCATTCTGTCCCATGAGCTGCGGGGAATGGCCCTGCTGGTCCCACTTCAGCGGCAACACCCATTCCCCCCCCCCCCACAAAGCAGAAGCGATGAAAAGTCAGAAAGGAAGTCTCCTATGTTTGTGTCCAAAGGGCTTTCCTGATGTTAACAAGCTGGACTTACAAGAAACGTCCGACTGCCTTTTACAGTTGATCCTGCTCTCTGGATAAACGAGACTGAGTTCACCTTCCTAGGTCATTTCCCCTCCTTAGGGATTTTACGGTTCTTTTGAAGACTCCAATTAATGGAATCTCTGGATTCTTTAGGAATGGGAGTAGAATTCATCACACCTCTTCCCCTACCTCTCCTCATCTCCCATCTTATTTGTTAAGTTAGATTGGGAGATGGTGTTTAACCCCTTTAAGGTTGATGGTTCAGGCTCCTCCTGATTCTGGGCAGCTCTTGTATATCTTGGAGGGAACTCAGGTTTTAGGGATATTTACGGGTCAACCTCTCATCCAGGTCAGCGATCGAACCAGAGAAGGGGATGAGAACCTTCCCTCCGGTCTCACAGTCCTGGGACTTGCAGCAGAGCCTGTGTCCCTGGCTTGCAGGCGGCGGCCTTCCTGAGATAGGAATCTTTCATCTCAAAATCTCTCTGTTTTGTTCAGTGAATCGAATACCCCGTCGTAACCATGCACCTACCCAGATGGAGGGGAGGTATGTGCGTTTGATCCTAAAAGAAGTGGCTGGATTAGAGAGTCTGAGATAATAAGGACCGGATGTCATCATACACCCGGCAGACACGGAGGTGCCAATGTTCCCCGGGGATGAGTAAGACCCCTGTGAGGCTCTTAGTCACGTGGACTCTGCTTTGCAGCTGGGGCCTGAGCTGCTGATGACCAGCAGACGTCAGTCCTTAGGTGCGAATGCAAAGTAGGACTCGAGTTGAGAAACCACTACACATCATTCTTTCTTCTCCGATCCACTTCCATTTTTCCATTTTCCAGTTTCATTTTCTACCAATGATTATAACCAAGCTACATGGGGAAAAAAAAAAAACAAAAAAACAAAAACCTAGGGTCAGCTGTGGTCACCATGCTGTACCTGACATCCCCAAGACTCATCTACCTCAAAACTAGAGGCACCTTTTGATTCCCTTCACTCATTTCAACAACTAATTCTTAGTAATTAAACACTTTTTATCACTTATTCATTTTCTCTCTGCTCCACGCTAGCTCTATGACATTGCTAAATCTGTACACTTCCAATGCTATGGAGGTTTTTACATCATTAGGATTTTCTCATGGTTGAAAGCAACACACACACTTTAGCCTCAGCCATTCACTTAGCATCACAGGCTCGTTCCTCGAGACATCTCCAACAGATCTAAATGTTTTCCTTTACTGTGCTAAGCTCAGAGCAGTTAACACTGCAGAGGGCTCTTATCTCTGTGTCCGTATTCCTTCTTGTTACAAATATTGAAGTTATGAGTATAATCTTCTGTTTCATTGAAATAGTTAAAGCAAAGAAAATTAAATTAGTTTGTTTCTGCAAAACAGATCCACACTTGTGTTAATATTCTTTATCTAGGAAAAAAGCTGTTTTTTTCCCTTAGTCTTATTATTATTATTTTTTAATTTAAAACCTTGGAAGAAGGGTGCCTGCATGACTCAGTTAAGTATCTGATTCGTTTTTTTTTATTTTTAAATTTAATTTTATTATTATTTTTTTAAGTATCTGATTCTTGATCTCAGCTTGGGTCTCCATCTCAGGGTCGTGAGCTCAATCTCACATTGGGTTCCACACTGAGCATGGAGCCTATTTTAATCGATCAATCAATATCAATCAAACCTTGGAATGTTATCTAGGATAAAACAGAAAGGACTAGAATCTAGGTAAACTGAAAAACTGTGTTTATAGGAGTGGGGCGGGGTGACGTTTGTGCCCTCAAACTTCTCATTAGAAACAGTAAAATTCAAATAAAATAAAATAAAATAAAATAAAATAAATAAATAAATAAATAAATAGAAATCAGTAAAATAAAAACACACACAGTCGACTCTAGACCTTATTCTTCCAACTCAAGGCCCCAGATTTTGAAAGGACGGTAGTTCTTTTTCGGCCAAAGTAGCTTGTACTGGGAATCCTAATCCTCCATGGGATTTTAATATCATGCATGATTTGTTCAGAAACATCACCAAACCAAGATAAAATAAGGGGCAGATGCCAGGACTGTGTGCTATCTTGCGCACAGCATAGGAGCAAGTTGAAAGTCCATAAAAACAGATGGAGATATGCAGGTAAAGATCAATTATAGCAGCAAATTCATAAATGGAGCTTTTCTTTCCATTGATATTTCCACAGCTGTGCAGTCAGTGTCTCTGTCCTGGTACATATTTAGATATAACCTCATTTCATCTAAGACATGAGAAATTCTGATGCCAATCAAGTTCTCAGTAAACTTATATCCAATCAGCTAATCAGGTGGGAGGTGTGTGTGAACAGCACCCCCTGGAGCTGTGCAATATATATCTTATGTGTCGACACATAGTGTCCCCAATTCCACACCTAAAAATATACCTGAACCCTAAACCCTCTTTTATGCAGTAATTCATATAATGGCTTTGGGTCAGAGGACTTATTTAAGGAATACAACTGTAACTGGAAATAGCTTTTGGCTTTCGCAAATGCCCACCTATAAATAGAGACAAATAAGCAGAATCCAGGCCTCAGCTTGGATACACAAACACACTTTTTGTTTCTTTTTCAATTTACATAATTACCTGGCTCTTCACAAAGAGCAAGCAGTAAGAGTATTCTTAGAATTTAGAAACTGTCCTTTGCTTCTGTAGTATGGTCTGTAAGAATCATTCTTGTTAGAAAATAGAAGGGAGAAATAGCATAAGGTTTCTAAATTGTGGAGTAAGGGAATGAGCACAGGTGTTGAAATAAAATAGCCCGGTTCACTTCCCCCTTCTTCTGTTTGTGTATGTGTGTGGCTTTGGACAAAGCACTTACCTCTTTAGTTTCCTCATCAGTTAAAAAAAAAAAAAAAAAGGAATCAATGGCTGTCTATCAAGATCCCTGAAAGGATGAGACAATTTATGGAAAGTGCTTGCCATGTAGTGAGTTCAATGCCTCTTGCAGGTAGTAGTAATATCCTTTATCAGATACAACAGGTAACCTGGGTTTTCTGCTCCTGTCTACTAAATATCTGATATGTGCTGGGCATTGTACTTAGCACTTGAGCTGGAGCATCAGTCTAGGATGAAGATATCTGCCCTCATATGGCTTCTAATCTAGAAAAGATTACATAAAATGATGACGGGTCATCAATAAGGACTCATTTTTTTCAAATGCATTGCCAGATATAGCACTCGCAGCCCAAAGAGAGGTTTAGACCAGGGGAAATAGGTAGTCACAGTATAGATGATACAGTAATGGGATTGATAATTCCCGGTTCTGGTGGACTAAGCATGAGTACTAAGAGACTGCTAGATTCACTTCTGACTAAAATCAATCTAAGGTATATAAGGGAACAAATTCTTCATACTTTAATGTTGTTACCACAGTAGACATGCATCCTTCCCAACCATCCATAAAATACACATTTAGCAGATGAGAAGTGCTTAACAGGTAGCTTGCCCCAGTCCTAGCTGAGCACTGAATCTGGGACAGTGGGCATCATGATGTTTCCCTGCCATCGCAACAGGAGTTTATAGTAGAATCCTTATCCCCACAAATTCACTAACTAAAAATCACGACTCTGAGTAAAAACACAATTGTAAATGTCAAAAATCTGCTAAAAGATGAAACATGGTTGTATGTGAAATCAGCCCTGTAAATGATGACATAGATCATAGTTTCATGTGTGCAGCCACTGTGCAAAAATTTCATTTTTCATCTAGGTAGGCATTAAATCCATATATAAATCTCAACATCATTTTATCGAGAGGCAGGAGAAGAAGGCTCATGGCATGCATGTGTATGAGAGAGAAGAGACCAAGAGACAGAGAGAGAGAATCTCACTATCTCATGCTCCTTGGCTGTACGTTGTCACAGGACTAATGACTGAGGTGACCACTGAGGGCCAGTGGGTGATCAGGATCCTCCCAGAGGGCACTAAGAGTCTGGGCAGCAGAGCCTTCTCCACATTTGAGAAACTGGAACAACAAAGACATTAAATTGAGAACCGTAACATTTCAGGAGTCTTAGAGGGCTCCATGGTCTATTTACCCAAAGGGACAAATAGATGCAAATCCTTTTTTCAAGTAAAAATAATAAATTTAAGTGCAACTTTTGGAGACTATTATTTTATATTAAATCTATAAGATAACCCTTAAGAGGCTGACTTATCTGTCATCTCAGCCACTTATTCTATGTTGTATTAAAAGAGCAGAGAAAATCATTACATATTTATTTTTCATTTTTAAAATGTATTTGCTAATTTGGGTACAGATAATAAATAACTGTTCATGATTTGTCATGCTTTCAGACTCTGAATCTAAAAAGCTTCTCCAGCTACTGAGGACCTCATCAGTTAATGTTGTCTTTTACTTTCCTCCCACCCAGAGACTTTTCATTGGCTCCATTTGTCATATAGTAGGTTGGGTGTTTAGCATGACTTTTGAAGATTTCGGTTTCTCTTTGGAGAAAACTCACTCAACGTTAAGAGAGACTATATTATTAGAACTTTAAAATATCTCTTGATGATCTAGAAATCATTCTCTGCTGTTCAGAAATGAAAGAAATTGGGAATAGAAGCGTAGTGATCACCCAGCTGCACAGAAAGAATTCATGTAGGGGTTGGGAGGCCCATAGATACTGATAGAAACTCCGAGAATCCAGTGAAGGAGTCAGCTGGTGGTTTTATTTCACCTTTCTTAACAAGGAACATTGAATTGATTATACAGCATCGTGATTAAACTATATCAATTAGCATCTGAGATTTTTAATGCTCTATTTAAGGGAAACTTATTTCCTTACATTGATCCACCACCATTACCTTGGGAGCCTGATTTATGCTTCTTTTGACTTCTCCTGTATTAAAGCAGGAGTATGAAATAACATTATTTCAAATTTGGGGAACAGTTCAATCCTAGTTATCCGTAATGATGTGTTTCATTACTGGGAATTCCATTAAAAGATAAAGAAATATCTGACATCCAATTAAGAATGTTAATTGTACAGGCTATGGAGAGGAAGAATTATCTTAATTGATGAGTATGGTTTGTTTCTGTGAGAAAAGTAGAATTGGCTTCAGAATAACTTGCAGTATAGAAAGATAGATTTGAAGTTTCTGAAAGAAAAGACTCAAATTTAGGCAGGAACCTGTTTTAAGCAGAAGGCCGTCTATTTAAAGAGCACCAGTGTGGGATTTGGGAACCACAATAGAGCCAATAGAGCGGGGCTTCGTTTGCTTGTTTGTTTTGCCTTTATTGGGTTTGTTTAGTGATATAATCAGCTTCATCACTCAAAATCTCTGAAGTCAAATGATTTGGCACTTGTGATCTTGGTATGTCAAGTACCATAGTGGGCCCTGAGGGACCATCTGGGCAAGGCACCAAGCAGGCATGAGTGGCTCCAAAGGCACCTTCTGGAAATCACTACAAGAATCTTGCAAAGTCACCCTCACTTCCCTTCTGGAAACGGAGGCTAACATTGACCTGGTGACTTGCTCCAATCCCCAAAGGTCCAAGCTGGAAATCTGTCACACTTCTGTTTTTGTTTGACCCAGAGACCAATGCTCTTTTGCCCCCACACTGTGCACGCAGTTCTTCCAATTCATCTCTGCAGAGTGCGTAGACACTGACCACCTTGATTACCACTAATGCAATCAACCATTTCTCAGTTGGTGAAATCATGGCAGTCCTAGAATTAAGCAAAGTTTCCTTCCCCCGGTGTCGCAGCTAAGGAAACAACATCGACATCATAACCCTGCAGTTCCAGGTCTGACTCACTTCAGCGTCGCCTTGCCCTGAATTGTGACCCCGTTCAGAACAAAAAAGGCAGAGCTACCGATGTGCAAGGAGGGTTGCAGAGGAGGAATTCAGCTTCAAATGAAGCAGGGGGCATTTGAGTTAGTCTAAGGCGCTCTTGAAAACCAAGCTGCTAGACAGGATTGAGGTCACAGGACCCCACTTCGGGATACGAATGACAGCCCTGAATGCCCTGGGCAACCCAACACCTGGGTGGAGTTGACCGGTGAAGTTCCTTCTAGTACCGTGACTTTGTATTTTTACAGACTCTTTCTAGCTGAATGTGTATATAGATTAAACCTGTGCCGCCGTTATCACTGCTGCCCCCTCATACCCCCAACTTGCTCACATACTTCAACTATTGCATATCAAGTGCCAAACACTATTCTGGAATGGGGATATCAGCAAAGCAGGCAGCGTCTGCACGCTGGAAAGGGTCACATATTAGTTACAGAGACAGGTAGTCAGTGAGTGAACAGGTAAACAGGATACATTCACAAAACGATAGGTACAACAACAAGGACCATCAGGGTGAAGGACAGTTAGCAATGATGCAGCAGGTCATTGACCAAGATGAGTGTCTGCACTCAACCTGCATGAAGCGATGTCAGATACGGGAAGATCTAGGAGAGGGGCATTCAGGGCAGACGGATAGGCTTGTGCAAAAGCCCCGAGGTGTGGATAAGCTTGGCCTGTTCTAGAAAGGGAAATAGATTAAGCAGACCTAAACTGCATTGGCTTATGATAAGAAACTTTACGAAAATGAAGAAAGATCATACTCTTTATATTTACACAGCCTGGAGAGAATCTCATCTTCTGTTACAAACAATAGAAATTGGACATCCATGGTTCATTTGTACTCAAAGGGCTACCTGTGTGGCCTTGTTCATGGGCTGGGGAATCATTAGGGATAAACTGATTCCTTGGCCCCATCTCGGGCTCATGAGCCTCTGGCTTTTCTACTTTTTTTTTTTTCTTTGCTCATGTTGTGAGTAATCTCCCATAAGTGTTTGGGATTAAAACTAAACCAAGCACCCCAAGGCTCTCAGCTACAGGAGCCAATATTCAGCTGCTCCCAGTGCACCGAGAAATATAATGCTTTTAAAACTTCCTTCAGGACATGCTGTTCCTAGAACATGCCTGAAGACCTCAATTTCGAAACACCTTAATCAAAGTCCTAGGAAGGGCATTTTAAGTCATGATCCTTGCGCAATTAATCATTTTCCAAAGAATGCAGACCCTGAAGTAATCGATGAAACTGTTGGAGATAATGCAGAGTTTAATGCATATTTGATTTGTTTACTGCTTCAGAAAGTCTTTATCTGATCAGGGGAACTTCCTCTTCCATCACTGAAATTTGAGGGCTCCTGATATTTGAAATGCTGGATCCACTTCAAAGTATGTCATAATCCTTAGTCATTAGGGACAATGAGAACTCAAGTGAAGGCCTATTTTTTTTTTTTTTTAACTTCAGAGTTACTACTTTGTTACATCAAGAGGAAGAGGCGATTTTTAATCTTGTAGCAAACCTGCAGGTGTGCAGTATTATCTTTCCAAAAAATGTCAAAATCAGAGAAGCTTCAGAGAGATCAAGAATCTGGTCTCACGGAAGTAAAATTTCCCTTGCGTAGAAATGTACGTAAAGCGGGACAAATGTAAATTGTTGTTTTCACAGAAAGGATAGAGGGAGTGAATGGAGGTGGCCACTGGGTATAATAAATATGTTTAGTTTTCCCCAAATTGCGCCATTTTCAAAATAAATCAGTGTGGTAATCTGTGCTTATTGCAACAGGATATGAACTTGTTTATTTTTTTATGTCTGTCTTTACTGAGACTTCGCTGTGATGTTCATATAGCTTCTGCTCATTTTCTGTGTTTACACACAAATTTATTTGCTCTTATAAATGATACCAGGCCAGGTAGCTGGGATATGATTATAGATTTCCCAAATCTTCTCATCTCTGGATTATGCCTCCGTGGTCTCGGTGATCATTTATCATGTGACTGGTTTCCGTCTTGGTGGATTTCAGTGTGGAGTATCCGCTCCTTGCGTGGCTTCCTTCACATGCTGAACAATACAGACCGTACTCCCTGGAGTCAACGAACCGAAATCACTGAATGTCAAAATGCCCCGGATTGGAAAACATTTGCTCTCAGAATGGGGTTTCGCGTAGCAGAGGCATTCCCTTATCATAAATCTTTGTCTAAATAAATCTAAGAGCGAGCAAAATGGAAGCTAGGCTAGCTCCCACCCAGAAGGCGGTGCAACAATTAAGTGAGATAGTACACGCCAAGTGCTTGGCACAGGAGTTTTGCAAAAACTACTCCTATCACTTTCTAAGAATGGGTCATCAGGTCCAGAATGGAGGAAAACAACACTGAACGACTGTGGAATCGAGGAAGGCATTTGCTTCTAGACACACTCATTCATCAGATGCGTACAGCAAACCGGGATGAATCACAGATGAATCATCTCATAAAATACTTTCTTTTAGGGAATGAAAGGTGTATGCTCACTAGGAGCACAAGTTAGACAGTAAGAGGTTAGGAGGGGTCCAGACCCCGAGGTGGGCGGGTGGGGGGCACCTTCAGAGCACAGAGATTATTTCATCTCAGAAATGACCAGGACAGAGCGCCATGCTCTCGGGTGAGTGTTTCCAAAGCAGGGAACTGTCCCCGAGCACAAGAAATTCAACCTCTCCCAGGATGTGTGTCCCACTCAGGGGTACATCCCCGTGCAACACGCAGCAGCTATACTCCCCACAGGGCCTGGGTTTTCCAGTGGTCTCCTTGAGGGGTGGGGGTCATCTTACAAAGATCAGCATCCACCAACCAACCAACCCACCCAGACACTCTTGCTCATCCTGTAGGCCTGGCAAATGTCATCTCAAACACACACATTAGGTAACACAAGACTGCTTTAAATTGTGTCGAGCCTAGACAGGTGTCCAGTAATGATAGTAACAATCATCTTTAGTCATGGGGCTCTCAATGATTATTATAGTTTTTTTTTTTAAGGATATTAGAGGTTTTAATAGATCATCCGACACCAACACACATCGGCGAGGGCTCAGGGCCATTCACCCTCCGACCTGTTGCGCTGGGCCAGGCCCATGATTCGTATAGTTTTAAATGCTACTTTATCCTTTTTTTTTCCCCCCACTGCAATGGGCATAGACATGTTTTAAATAAAAACTGAAGTGAGAGTTTCTAAATGTCTGTGTTTCATCACTGTTTTACTGTGTGATCCGAGCCATTCACTGTGGTTCCATCAGTGCTCCGGGATAGATAGGATGGATTGCCTCTCGTATCGTGCTTCTCTCCGGTGAGACAGCTGTGATTTGGAGGGACAAACACGAGTCTGTTAAGTCGGAAAGCCCGACTTCATGTCTGAGAAACTTGGGACGGCTCTCGGCGTCCATCTGCATGTCTACATCTGTACCCATCACGTCGCAGGACTGCTATCTGGCCAACTGAGATTCTGTGTGAAAATATATTTTGAAAACACTGCCTCACTCCAAAACGTCTGAGAGAGAAGTGAAATGCCTGCTGGTAATCCTCTGTGTTGGACGCCGTGGTATTGAGGATCTCTAAGTTGGGTAGAAATCTATACTAAATTAACTCGGTGTGAGTCCCTGATACCTAATATTACGTTGATTAGTTCAGAATGAACCAAGTATTTCACAAGGTATAATTTAACTGCTAGATGATCTAGATACCAGTTTCTTTTGTTTTCCTGGCTTCGTTGAGATATAACCGATATATCGCATTATTAGACAGATACTAGTCCCTTAAAATTCAGGCATGGGTCGAAATATCCTGATTTGGTCTGTTTCAATTGTAGCACCTAACAACTTACCTGTAGGATCAGTTCTGCGTGTTTCTGTGTCATGTGTATTTAGGGCATGTGTGCCATTCATCTGTGTGTGTACCTAATTCTTTTTCTCCCATCGACATTGACATTTGATTCCAAGGTAACTTTCAGCGTCAGTACTCAAAAAAAGACCATTAGACATTTTCTTCAGTAATAATCGAGTTTTCAATCTTGCAAAAAAACAACACAATTTCCACTAAAAGACTAAAATTATCTGCAGATTACTTCAGTGCCCTCAGGAAATATAACTGACAAAAGTACTTACAAAAATAAAAAAAAATATAAAAAAAAGTACTTACAATGGACGCCTGTTGAGCAGTATGTTAACGTGATTATGTTTACAGTATTTTAAAAAAATGTGGCCATTGAATTTTTTCCCAGTTAAAGTAATCTGCTTATTTTAAGTTATTTTTAAGACCAGCATTTAAATCGAGAAATAGAGATTTGAGCCATTTAAAAAGAAAATATTTGTGAGATATTTGAGAGTTCTCTGTAGAAGGCAAGTGTCCATGATAGTGTAAGAACCAAGAAGGGAAAATCATATAAGGGAGACAGACAAAGATCTTTGCTGGGGAGGTTTGAGGAAGAAGCTCAACCTTGACATTTGATGGTAGCGGGGCTACGGATGAGTCCCATACATGTAAATTCAGAGATACATATGGATGTCGTGTGTAATCTACATACATTCTTCCATAGCTTTATTTAGTTTAACTAAAATTACTTTTTGCTATTAAAGCAATCTTTATTTCAGACATACATACGTTACCAGGATACCTGGATTAACTTCTGGTACCAGTGAAGGATGTCATCTATAAATTACTTGCATTCATTAATTGTAATCATTTTACATCCTGGGATTAACCATTTGGAGAATAATTTTAGTTCAATTACAGATGGTGTCGGCCATTACGTGGGTGAGTGTGTTAGGAAGCATGAGCCCCAGATAGATCATAATGGTGCTGACGTCCACAACTTCAAGATAACTAAGATGGTCTTCAACACAACATTAATATAGAATTTTGAATTACTCTCAGGAGCTCTAGTCAATACCATTGTAGTACTAATGCTTAGACAAATAATTATTTTCATGTACCATGTGTGTTGGTGTTTTAAGTAAGAATCAAGATGATTTGATGGGTCGGGAGACATTGAGTAAATTGCTGGCAAGTTCACAATTTCCTCCTGTGACCAAAAGTTGAATGGTGTACAACAGGGTGGGATTGTTGCTCCTGCAAAAAAAGTCCAACAAAATCAGGAATTTTTTTTTTTTTCCCTGTTCCACAAAATGCTACTTCCTTACATCTTTTGGATCAGCACTGACCCAGACAAGAAAGAGGTTGGGACTGCTGAAGGATTTCCATTTTATGATCCATTTGTCTCTTTTCAATTTTAGAAAAACCCACTCTGATTCTGAATCTCCAGCTACCTATAATCATTGTTTTTTTTTAATTATTATTTTATTACCTTTTTTCTTATAGATTTGTGAGGTGTATTTATATATTGGTTGAATACAAATATCCCAGTGTTTGTGTTTCTTTTTCACTCTTTCCTTTTAGAAGTATTACTTTTTGTGTTCTATGTAAGAAACCTTTGCTTAGCCCACAGTTAAGAAGAGTTTTTACATTGTTATCTTTTGGAAATGTGATCCTTATACATTTTACGTTTAGGTCTGCGATTTATAAGGAATTGATCTTTATGTGCATTGTAAGGTAGGGATTGAGATTTATTTTTCTCATCTGGATCTCCAATTGGTCCAGCACCATCTACTGAAAATACCATCCTTTTTGCAGTGCACTGCACCTTTGCTATAAATCTAGTGTCTATATCTCTAGGAATTTGTTTTGGGACTTTCTACTCTGTCCCATTGCCTAGATATCAAGGTTTGTACCAATTAAACACTGTTTGCTTTTTACGAAGATATATAATGCCTTATTATATATCATCTTATATATAGATTATATTATATATCTAATTTATATAGATATATACATTATATGTATATTATATATAATATATACACATATAATAAGATATATAATATAAAGCTGTATAGCTTTATAATAAGATGTGATCCTCAGTAGCATAAGATCTCTAGTTCTGAAAAACATAAAAACATAAAAAAAAAAAAAAAAAAAAAAAAAAACTCCAGTTCTGTTCTTCAAGGTTGTCCTGGATATGCTCCGTCCAGGCCACCTGCATCAGAATTGATCTGAGGCAGAGACACTTGAAAAGCTCCTATGTGGTTTGGAATGTGCAGCCAAGCTCAAGTTACTTATCTCACTTTTGAGCAGTCCCGAAGTTTCCACCAGGACCTGTGGAAAATTCTATCTACTGATCAAATGTGACTCATTCTTCAAAATACACTGTACTAATGGGGACCCACTGCTGCCTCAATATTATTCCTTGGAGAAAATCTTAATATCTGAACATCTGGTTCAGCGTGATGGGTCTATCATAGTAGCTACCTTCCAGCTGACACTTTTTCTCTTGGATTTATTTTTCTTTCCTCCAATTTATAATCAAGTCTTCACTGTGATTTACTGTGAAGCAAGAATTGCTAGATAAACCAGAAAAGCTATTTTCCTTAAAGACCTTTCAAAACCCCACAGCTTTAATACCTACTTGTTACAGTGTTATTGTTAGACTTAAATTTAGTGGAAAATGGGCTTCTTATTAGTTCTTTGGTTTTAAACTCATAAATCCCTTTCATTAAATCTTTTTTATGAAGATTTAGCAAACTCCCATCAGCATTTGATAATATTCCTGTGAAAGACTTGATTCTGAGAGCTACTACTGTATTTTTTTTTAACACGTAAAATGTAGTTGCAAATAATCTTCTGTTTGCAGTTCAACAATAAAAGCTGGGATAATACTAGTATTCGGATAGTTACACTACACGTAATACTCTGAGCGTATCCTGGTCCCTCCCAAACTTTCATATCTTCCTACTGTCAAAACACTTAAATACATTTAAACATATTGGTAGGAAACGTCCAGATGGAGGAATGAAAGCCCACAGGCAGTTTTCAGGGGCTACTTACTAGCTAGCCCCAGGCAGAGTGAAGGCTGGAAAGATTTGATGGGAGTTACTTTGTTCCCTCATCTGATGGTGAGATTCACAGTTAAAGTGATTTAAATGTGTGCATCAGGGCAGTTCACAAGGTCTGTCTGTCCTGACCTTTTTCCATTCCGGCTGCTTGGCCCACACGTAGAGGTGGCGGGCACATGATGGGAAGTCACCCACGAGGGCGTGTGCCAACCACAGCAGGGACCAGGGTAGCCTGTCACTAAAGCTTTTATGCTAGACATGAAATGAGGGAAGAGGAGGTGGGAGAAACAGGTAGCAGAGGAACGATGGAGCTAAAGCAGGTGGATGAAGGCTGAGGAGCATCAGGCAGGAGAGGTCCTGGGGAGGTCGGGAGGGTCAGGGACCCAGGGTTTATCTACCGGTAGAACACAGTGGATGGGCGGGCATGGGGATCTTGCCAATCGGCCAGACCCTGTCCTTGCACCAGAAGCCCTTGTACATTGAATCCTGGGGCTACGGTTTACCAAAAAGGGCTGAATCTTGAAATTACAGAACCACCAGAGAATCCCAATGTTAAAATCAATACCATAAAATCTTGAGGAGCCAAGGCCACAGGGAACCAGCTCTTAGGAACAGTTTCAAATCCGCCCAGTGACTGAAGACATCTTGACGGGGCTCGCTGTGCTTCCCATCTTTTGCCCATTTGGTTTCCGCACCAATTCTGCACCAACGCCACCAGTCGTCGGTGGGGGTGGGGACCCACTCCAACAGACCAGCAATGCTTAGGGCGCCAGCAGAGTGTCCTGAAATTCACTCCATCCTGCCACTGTCCACCTGCAGACAGCATCAGATTTCACAGGGCAAGGGCTCAGTTCTATGGCACCATCTTCCACTCCAGGCACAACCCAGAAGTCCAGGCTGTTACCTGTATTTCTCACCTACCAGCTGTAATCAGGGGTTCCCCCGACCTCTTCCTCAGTTCCATTAATGTCCTAGAGGGGCTCACAGAACTCAGGAATACCCTTATTGGCTATATCACAGGTTTATTACAAAGGCTATTAAAAGATACGAGTCAACAGTCAGATGAGCTGCACAGGGCAGGGTCTTTCATGTTCACCAAGCTGGAAGCCCTCTGAACTACTTCTTTTGTGTTCCTATGGAGACTTCATTATAAAGATATGATTGATTAATAGGTATCATTGGCCATTGACAGTTGATGTAACCTCCAGCCCCTTCCCCTTCCCAGAGGTCTGGATGGGGGACTGGAAGTCCCAACCTCTCTAATATTTAGTTGTTTCTCCATGCAACTGGCCCCCATCCTCACGTGCTTTCCAGAAGTCCTCTTGTTATGGGATTGCAGGGTTCTTGTCTCACAGAGTCCAAGAATGAAGCTCATAGACACCGAGGGGTGAAGTGAAGTGAAAGTGTATTAAGTGAAGGTGAGAACAGAAAGCAGAGAGGAAGCTCTCTAGAGTCAGAGGGGTCCTGAACGGGTGGCCACTGAGGGCTTTTAGGGGCAGTCTTCTGTGCAGAACTGCCTGGGAAGCTTGTGGCCTTGAGATTCTGTACTGTGTTGGTTGGAGCCAGGACTCTCCCTGACACCCTTAATGGCTTCATTCTTTGAAGTTTGGTCATTTTCGGTGGTTACACACTGTAGTTGCTGAAGAAAAGTTCTCCGTAACATCTGGGGCCATGGTCTGGTCCATTCCCTTATCTCTTGCTCACTAGTTTAGGGCTCTTGCCTGCCAGGAATAGTCTCAGAGCCTCTGGCTCTCCCTGACTGCACCCGCACCCTTTCCTTACTCCCTCCCATTAACATGACACAAGACACTCTTTTCCTGTCATCCTTTAGGAAATTCCAAGGGTTTTAGGAGCTCTGAGCCAAAGGAGACAAAGACCAACTAGATATTTCTTATTATACATCTTATTATCCATCATCACGCCACAAATGTCAGTCTTGAGCAGTAAGAGCAAGGCTGATTCAGCCCGTCTGAGGGGAGTTAGACTAAGAAGCAGGAACAAAGTATAGCCCTTTCAGGGAAGCCTGACTCTCAGGGCATCTGTCTGGGGGCGATTCACCTGCTCTCCCTTCCATTGCTGAATTGCTGCCATGGGAACTGGAAGGCATTGCTGGAGGGGCGCCCCTTCTGCTGGGCTGCTCCTTAATTTTTGCATAATTAATTTCTCTTATTTTATGCCTTTTGTTTTGAACTGGGAGAGATTTATGCAGCCTTGTTTTATTCTTTGGCTCTGTGGGACTTTGCCAGGGTTTGTTAGAAATCCACAGTTTGAAGACTGAGTGTGGTTTTCCCTAATTGTTCATGTTGCTTCGTGTGGCAGTCATTTGGATATACTATTACATGCATCTGTGTGTCATTTTATAGTGGTTATTTGATCTGTTGGTTTAGTTTTTCTGAGCCAGAGACTTAAGGCAGAGTGTTTCAGTACTCAGCATCATGCTGTGGCAGATAATCGACACCAAATTTGTTTCATAAATATGGCAGGTTGGTATTGATGAAGATGTATTTGAAAATTGCAAAAAAACATTTTTCCTCAAATTTCTAATACGAGTTCCTAAATTTATATATTGTCCTTCTTTGCCTCCTCCTCATGCCCCACACCCACCTTTTAGCACCAGAGAATGCTTCTACAATTTACCATTTGTGCATGAAGGGTCACAAAATAAGTCATTATAAAAATTGGCCAAAATGGTTGGAAATTTAGTTAAAAAAAAATCACAGAGTAAAGACAGGCCAAAATAATATACTGTTTTTTTGTGTGCTTTCTTTTTCAGGTCAGAACTGCGGAGGTTTAGTCCAAGGTCCCAATGGCACCATCGAGAGCCCAGGGTTTCCTCATGGTTATCCCAACTATGCGAACTGTACCTGGATCATTATCACAGGAGAACGTAATCGGATACAATTGTCATTTCATACCTTTGCCCTTGAAGAAGATTTTGATATTTTATCGGTTTATGACGGACAGCTCCAACAAGGGAATTTGAAAGTGAGGTAAAGTATTGGCTCTTTATACTATAGATTAGGTGGCACCATTTGACTTAGATTCTGAAACTTAATTGGAATTGATTATTCAAATTTAATTGTCAGGAAATTTTAGTCGCAATAAAAAAAAAGTAGACTTTTAAGCACATTTTTTTTTTTAATACTGAACAATTTCTTATTGAAAGCAATCATCAACTTCATCTGTAGACATCAAACTGCTGCGGATCCGTAAATGGTGTTGTCAAGGTAATTCAAGTGAAGTTACAATACACCATTGTTTTTAAGCAACTGTGGATTTGAGAGAAAACTCACAAAGAGAAATGCATGAGTACAATTCAGAGAACAACAAAAGGAACTTCTACATTGTCAGAGAATTCATTGAATACAAAGAGTCAGGGAAAGTGGGTGGGATAAAACATGAGAGAATATTGAACTCTTTGGAGAATTTTTGGTTCACACAATCATAATATATCCCATTCCTCATTAGCTTTCTCTTCTGATCTATGATTTTAACCATAAAGAAAGAACAAATATTTTCTTGGATGATTTTAAATTACTTTTTTTTTTTCATTTATCGCAAGAAAAAAAATTGTGCTTGTACAAGCATATCCTTTTTTATTAAAGAAAAAATTATTTTGTCAAAAGAAAGAGGAATAAGCCTTAAACAGAAATTGAGATTTCTTAGGTAAATGAATACACATACTTAAATAAGACAAATGAAGCTTTATCCTTTGGCTTTAAAATTCTGTACTAATTAGAGATTATTGTTACTATACGGAGTTTTGTAGGAAAATTTTTAGTGGGCAGAAGAAATTGTATGGCTTGGATAAATAAAATACTATCGTTGCTAATGTCTGCAGAAATACACACAAATCACATACTTTATGTTTTATTTTGTGAATTGAGGAAAAAATCTAGGTAAAATATTAATATACTAATGTATATATAAGTTAATACATTAAACATATAATGATAATTTCTATTTGCACTTTCTTTATGTATTTTCATATATAAAACACCTTTTGGGTTTTCTGGGTCTTTACAATATGTGTTGTCTGTTTTTAGAAACTCTTTTCCAGTTACCCTTTTTGTCATATATTGCACCCAAGTATCTCCTTTATAAATTACTTAGGTAAACTTTCTCCTAACACATATGGTTGTGCACTTTGGATGTTTGGGAAAGTCTCCATAAATATAATCCTTGGTAATTCGATTCAAGATTTCTTACCCATTTCCTGCTCTTCTAAAAATTAGTATTTACTAGTTTTTATTCCAAATAAATTATACTAGAGAATGGTGATATGTTATAACAATAGTAAGAATTGTAATAGAAACTGCAAAGACTTATAATATAAAAAAGAAATAGAGAATCCAGTTTATTCAAATATCATCAGATTACTCTTTTTTAAAAGTAATTCTTTCTCTTTCCACTAAGAAAATTCTCCATATGTACTCTTTAAAAATACTTCCTTGTCAATATTTCTATTTCCTAATTTTTTAATTTATAATTTAAAATATTCTTATTTTAATATATATTACTTTATGTTTCATAATTATTTTACTTTATTATAATTCCTATAGTTTACCTTATTCTAAAGGAGATCTGCTTAAATGTTAATCTGATTCCTTGTCTTTAAGTAATCTATGCTCTTACCGTGACATTATGGCCATTTTCTATATTAACTATAAGGTTTAGAAAACAACATTCCTATTATCTTCAGTATTATAAAAAGATCAGCAGTGGAAATATTAAGGATGGAATAACTAGATTCATTGTATTTTATTTCAGTGAACAGTATATAAATTGGTATCAGTGCCTTAATGAGTTTTAGAAATATAGGTGAGTTATATGTACAACATGATTTTTTTTTTTTTTTTTTTTTTTTTTTTTTTTTACTGACATAGATATTTTTACCAGAGAAAGCAACACACACAAGGCCAATAAGAAATAATCACTTGGGTTCCTATAAATTACTCATTTACCTACAGTTTTTTGTTTGAGACAGAGACTAAATATGTCAGATTTCTACCAGTTTCTAGTCCTTAAGGCAAGGAAAATGCTTTGTCTCTCTATGAATCTAATCTCTATTAGATTTCTTGTATCTCCACACTTAGGATGCCTTCGTATAGACAGTCTATGGGCCAAGGGTAGCTCTTCTGGGACAGAAGTGACCATTCCAGGTATCATTACACAAATAGACAAAACACATCAGAAACAGAATGTCACGGTGTGCTAAGTGCTAGGAGTCTTTACTCATATGACATTTTGGATAAATTATGACATAAAATAGGAATACGAGCTTTGTTGATGCTATAGGATTGCAGGGTTCTTGTCTCACAGAATCCAAGAATGAAGCTCATAGACACTAATGGGTGAAGTGAAGTGAAAGTGTATTAAGTGAAGGTGAGAACAGAAAGCAGAGAGGAAGTTCTCTAGAGTCAGAGGGGTCCTGAACGGGTGGCCACTGAGGGCTTTTAGGGGCAGTCTTCTGTGCAGAACTGCCTGGGAAGCTTGTGGCCTTGAGATTCCTGTACTGTGTTGGTTGGAGCCAGGACTCTTGCTGACACCCTTAATAACTTCATTCTTTGAGGTTTGGTCATTTTCTGTGATTACACACTGTGGGCACCAGAGAAAGATTCTCCGTAACATCCGAGGCCATGGTCTGGTCCATTCTCTTATCTCTTGTTCACTCTGGCTTAGGGCTCTTGCCTGCCAGGAATAGTTCCAGAGCCTAGTCAGGGGCCCCTGGCTCCCTCTGCCTGCACCTGCACCTTTCTTCACTCATTAAGGTGGTTGCAACATTTCAACATTGGTTAATGGCAAAGCAGTTTCAATTACTATCAAATTCTAATTAACAAGGTTGGGGAGACTCTAGTCTCCATGCTTGCTACCATTAGATCTTGGAACCGTTGTCTACTTGTCTATTTCTTGAACATAACACACACAGCAGTTCTGGAATTCCAAGGATGTTTTGTAGGAGGCCTGATGCCTGCCCTGACCCACTGAGTTGTCATAGAAGTTCTTTTCTTAGAGCTGTCCTGGTCCAAATTCTTGCTTTGCTGCTGCACAGAAACTGTTTTTACTAGCTCAACATGTGCACTAAAAAATAATAAATAATATTTTTTATTAAAGAACTTAAAAATTTTATTATTTCTTTTGTTTAGCGACAGTAAAGAAATTTTTTTCAAGTAATATGTAATTTACATTTAACAACTAACAGAATTTAGGATGTGAAGGCTGTTGTAATTTTGTAATGTTGTAATTTGATCTTTAGCGAAGACTATCCATATTATTTACCCTATGTAAGAATAAAAAAAGTATTTAAAGCAAAAAATGAAACAAAACAATAATCTCCAACATGCAATATGTTATCATCTTAGATTATTTATATAATTCAGATAAACACATATAATGTGCACCTCCATCAATAAATTAAATTTTAACATATAGATATTGAAAGGTAAATTAAGGCTTCTCTTAAGTACAAGAGAAAAGATTTGACTCAAAGTTAGGAATAGAAATCTGCTCTTTGAAAAATGCATGTCTGTCTCAGTGGGAAGAGCATACAACACTTGATCTCCACGTGATGAGTTCAAGCCCCCACATTGGGTGCAGAGATTACTTTAAAAAAGAAAAAAATCTGCTCTTTGAAGTACCTAGACTTACAACCAGTGACTTTTATGACCTGTCATTGACCTGTCACATTATTGCTATTTTTTGAATCTCTACCCTTTATAGACTCTGCCCGCTATCTTGCTTCTCAAATTCCCACAAGGGTCCAATTATGTAGTCGTCAAGTCTTACACTTTTCATTTTGCAACATCTCTCCATTACTCAGACATTCATTCCTCATATTTCTAGAGGTTGAAAGTCTAAGATCAAGGTTCTGGCAAATTTAATATTCAGTGAGAGCTGGCTTCTTGGGTCATAGATGACTGTTTTCTCCTGTCTCCTCACATGGTAGAAGGGCCAAGGTAGCTCTTTAGGATCTCTATTATAAGGTTATGAATCCCATTCATGAAACACCCCTCCCCCCTTTGCCCTATTCACCTCCCAAAGGACTCACTTTCAAATAGTGTTGCATTGGAGATTAGTATTTCAACGTCTGGATTTGGGAGAAGGGTGAACAACATTGTCTACAGCATCTCAGGAGTTTATTATTTAGTCGAAAGAATCTGTAGGTTATTCCTTAACCTGATTTTACAAGAGAATATCTTTATCACCTCTATTTCCTCATCATTCCCTCTGCTCACCTAAATGACATCCTACTTCCAAAACCCACTTCACATTATACGTATTTCAGAATATTTTGCCAGTGCATCCCATGTTAAAAAACAACCATTGAGAAAAGTTCCATTTTTTCTGAGCTCCTTTAGCACGTCCCAGTAACAAAGACCTTGAAGGATATGCTCCTTTGAAATTACACAAGCTCTGACGTTGCCTGTTGTTGGGGTTTTATATCTCTGTGTTGAGTGTGTCAAATAGAATTTATAT
This sequence comes from Canis lupus baileyi, assembly GCF_048164855.1. NCBI lineage: Eukaryota > Metazoa > Chordata > Mammalia > Carnivora > Canidae > Canis > Canis lupus. The sequence continues at coordinate 2,495,430 of NC_132852.1, read as the reverse complement.
CCTCTGAGGCCAAGACTTGTGTCACGAGTGTGTCTTCACTGGTATTGATGGATATGTCCACTTCTATCTCTCCTCTGGATGAGCACGAGTTAATCGTCCAAGTGAGAGACTGCTATCCAGTAGGTATTCTCTAAATATGAAGTAGTGAAGTAGTGTTGATTTGTCCCCAAATCAGAAAACAATCGAAGTTGGCATTAATCTCCAACTGTGATAACATTATAACCTCAATAAATGGATAAAAGTGAATCTATGGAGGGGAACTGTGTCGTGCATATGTGGGAAATCAGAATATATTATTCCATGATTATTGTAGAATACAAGAAAATAGCTTTGGCAGTGATCTCGGCAATCCTTCTGTGACTTATGCAAGATTATCCCTTGTTTTCTACAATGATGATAAGAAGTTAGAGATTAATGTGATAGGGCCATCAAAATGAGGGGATCATGTATAAGTGTTGCTAAAATATCACTGTTTTCTCCAGTGCTTTTTTCTGTATTGTAATCATGTGCCTGAATGCATTAAAATTAGCTAAGAAACCTTTGTAATATTAACTATATCCAGTGATGTTTAGAACTTGAGATGTTTTAAGGGCTATAAAGAGGTTTCAATTGCATTCAGATTATATCAGCCTAGAGATCTAGCAGTGCCTACATTCTGCTTTTCTGTCCCCCATTGCTCATAAGAGGTCCCGACAGAGCCACTCACAGATCAACAGTCAGATAAAAATCAAAGCATCATTTTATTTTTAGCTTGGATGGTGACTAATGCTCCAATTAAGATTCTGATAAACGTAGCTAAAAGAGGGTCTAAAAGATTCTGCAGAGACTAGAGTTCCACACTAAGAGCAAACAGGTATCTTGACCCAGTATCCTATTCAGCCAGCCACACGATCAGGAACTGAAGGAACGGCCAGCCTGACCACACCGGCACATGGCAAGGAGGCCCTGGAGAGCTGGGCCTGGTAGCTGGGGAGCCCATTCCAACAGAGGGAATGTCTCAGGTCATAAAGCCCAGAAACCCAAGCGGTGCTTACATGTTACTGAAACAGGTTCTCGTACCTTAATGAAGACCCTGCAGAGAAGCTGAGGGGGGACAGTGGTGGTGTCTGGTCCTCTCGTATAAATCTATCATATTCCCATAATTAGGAGAATTTGTAGCTGTGTCCACCACTTTACATACATACTGTAGGTGATGAAATAAAAAAAAATAATTGTTTCTGATACATCTTTCAAATTTCCTTTCTTAACATATGATTGATTGATTGATTGTTTTTTTTTTTTTTCCTCAACATACGCTTTAATTTAGCAACTCATAGGCAAGGTCAGTGCTTACTGTGTAAGGATGAGTTTATTTTTGTTTATTATTTTTGTTTTTTTTTATGTTTTGTGTGTGTGTGTGTGTGTTTTGTTTTTTTAAGTTGGCTATCTGCAGTAGGCTAGTATGGAAATGAGAAATTCAAGGATAAGATTGAGGCCTGAGCACTGCTATATGTCTCTATCATCTTTATCTCTCTCTCTCTCTCATCTCCATCTCCATCTCCATCTCTGTATGTAAGTACCCCAGCTGATTTTAATAGGTAGCTTTGGTTGAGACCAACTATATTATATAAACACATTCATAAGACTTATGTTTATTAACAAAAATGATGACACTGCTAGTGAGTAGAAATCCCAGAGATAAGATAACAAACTGTTTAAGGGAGATTGGAAGAATTATGTTTGCAATACTACAAGCAAGTTTCAACATGCATTTGAATTTCAGCCACTCCCTCGTCAAACTGGTGATTTTTTTCTGCAGTAGACAAACACTGATGGTTCCTTTCAATATCTTGGCCATTCTGAAAGTGGAAAACTTGTTCATTTGGTCAGAGAAGCCTTTTGGATCATCAAAAATATATGCATATGGAAAATATTCAATAAGCTCCCACTCCCAGGACACTTTCCTTATATACTTGCAGATATAAGGGAAAGCATTTCAAGTCCTGGAAAGAGAACAGATGACAAGAAGACTGACAAATGATATCCATGTTCAGCAAAGATATTCTGTGGTTTTGGTCATGTGAACCTGAAAGTAGACATGATTTTATAAAATATAAAACCTTAAAAAAAATAAAAATAACAATAAAATTAAAATAAAATAAAATATAAAACCTTATCTTCAGTACTTAATGACTAAAATAAATACATTGGATCACCAATTTAACTATTAACATGGAATAACAAAAATACTAAAAAAATCTTCAGTACACATCAGTTAGAAATCATAAAGAAAATGGCTGAAGAATCTGATGTCTTAAAATTGAAAATCCAAAAGCCAAATGACAAATTGAGAAAAATAATTCATAGCAGGTATGCAAGACACAAAGCTGCTGTTGCTAGTGGATAAGATACCTTATCAGAAATATCAGGAAAGAAAATCATTTAATTGAAAAATTGTTAAAAATATGACCAAAGTGTTCAAATAAAAGAAATTCATGGCAATAAGTATATGTAAAGCCAATTGAATAATAATGCAAAGTAATATGTCACCGTCCTGAATGGCAAAACTTTACATGTTTTCAGAAGTCTGAGTTTTTTAGGATTATTTCAGATGTACATTTTGAAATTTCTCTCAAATTGAAAAAGACTATAAACAAACTCATTCAGCTAGGCTGTGCTATGAATTTATTCCACAAATATACCTCCAAATACGACAAAACATATGTAAAGGAATGTTTATGAGTGCATTTTAATAATACTGAAAAAAAAATCAAGATTGTCTCCCTTTCCACAGTCTAGTTAGAGTACATAGGTCGTACAGCACGCCAAGCGAAATTAGGAAATGGGATCTTCTGTGGCTGATATGAAGAGATCTCTATATTTTACTTTTAAAAATATAGTATTGGAATGTCCAATTTCTCTCAACACCTGATTCTCCTTAATAGATGATACGCAAGAACTCATAATCTAACGCCTTCCATGGACTTCCGGATGATGGTGGGATGTGGGAACTATCTTCCCTCTATATAATCGCGGTGCACTGTAGTGACTTCAGTGGGGCTTGGGAAGCTAGTCCAAGGGTGTGGACCAGCCCCAGGGCTCCCACAGGGTTGCAGCCAGACAGAGGTGCTGTAATCAAGAGGAAACGCCGCCGTCATGCTGAAACGGTGTGGCTACTGAGTGTCCCTGGCAGGCCCTACTGGAGAAAAGTTGCGTGTGTGTGTGTGTGTGTGTGTGTGTGTGTGTGTGTGTGTGTCTTTTAATTGTAAGTATCTGTTTTCTGTCTTTGAAATTCTTGTAGAAGCAACTACATCTATCTATGCCTTTCTCTGTCTCTAACTCTCCATCTCTACCTATGTCCATCGCTCCGTGTCTAGTGCTCATGCATGTGTTCTCTCTCTCTCTCTCTCTCTCTCCCTCAACTTTATCTATATTTATATCAGTGTTTCTCCACCAGGAGTGACTTTCTGCTCCAGGGCACATTTGGCAATGTCTAAAGACATTTTTGGTTGTCCCAATTGGGGGGGGGCGGTGCACTCGTAGAATAAGGTAGGTCTAATACAGAGATATTGATAAATATCCTACACTGCACAAGACCACAAAGAATTGTTAGTCACAAAATATCAATAATGCTGTGGATGAGACCCCCTGATTCAGAGCACTACACCGTCCATAAAAGCCATGAATGCAAACCATCTAGAGCTACACGCATCGACATCTGGGCCTGGACCTGTATTTCCCCACATTGTTTCATTACTGAAGGATCTCAGCCAAAAGAGGTGAGACAGGTCACAGGGACCCAGTGGCAGGTGCTCTGTGCTGTGCAGAGGCAGCAGGAGGAGGGTCTAATGGGCCCGAATGGAAGCGACGGTGTCGCTGGCAGGATTGTGTCAGCAAGGAAATGAGATCTCCGCAGTATTAGGCATAATCAGATTTCACCAGGAATCATGTCTATATTGTCTCACAAAAGGAAATGAAATTATTATTTTTTTAGTCCTTCGTTTCCTGGAAAAGAAATAAAAGTGTCAAGAGGTCAGTAAGACACTGACTTTTACTCTTCATCACGGTAGCGAATCTGCAAAAAGAGATGGCTCATGGGGAAGCTGTCCGCCCTGATAAGCAGAAAGGACCAATGAACAATCCGAGTTCTCCAATTTTCCAGGATTTTCAGTGAGTTTTATGTGGATGGCCAGGTTAGTAGTTGAATGACTTCTAAGTTTCCGATTTTCTTTTTCTCTCCTCTCGTTGTCCTAACTACTTGGATAGCAGAGCCAGTGCTGATGTATCATTACATGCCCTATAGCAGCAAAGCCTCCAGAACACACTAAGTAGAAGCGTTTTAATTCAATAATATTAGTCCTTTACAAAATTATTTAGCAGAATGAATACTATATATCACAATCTCGTAGTTACATGCTTTTAATTCACAAAATTATTTTTTTAAAAAAGGATAGAAAATTGCTTAGAACCTGAAGCGATTCTTTTTTTTTCACTATAATCAACACAATGACTCTCCTTTGGCTATAAATATGATTTCCTTTGTATCTGAATGTACTAAAAATAATCAACAATGTAAATATTTAAGTCTTATTTCAAAATTGTAAAATGTTACTCATTTAAAAAATTTTTTTAAGAGATTGTATTTATTCATGATAGACAGAGAGAGAGGCAGAGACACAGGCAGAGGGAGAAGGAGGTTCCACGCAGGGAGCCCGACGTGGGACTCGATCCCAGGACCTTGAGGGTCATGCCCTGAGCCAAAGGCTCAACCGCTGAGCCCCCAGGTGCCCCGGAATGTTCCTCTTAAACTGGAGTAGTTTCGATAGACATTTTACAAGTTTGTGCACTTAGGCAGCCAGTGATAATGATAAATAAAAATTGTGCAAACAATTAAAAGTATTTTTCAGCCCAAAGCCTTTAAATTTAGAGGATTCTTTCAAATAAGGCTTTCAGGAGCAGAAATATAGGTCTTTCTTAAACCTCAGTTTTTTCCTGGCCCACATCTCCCCTTGCTTACCCATAGCACCTGGAGTATTAACTGAAGCAGAATTCAGAAATCTCACAGCTTCCAGGTTTGTGAACATCCGTGAATAAAGACTTCGGATCTTTTCTCTGGGGCATCCTTGCCCTGGAGCCGAGGCAGGCTGGGGAGGGTCTTTACAGGAGCGGGGGGTACAACCTGCAGGTGCCGGCTTCTGCAGAAGGATCTGGAGCCGTGCCCTCCTAGCCGTACCCCTGAGGTCACTGACCCTCATTGGATTTTCTCAGCTTCTCGCCCCGAGCCCCAGTTTCCTTGGCTCCCGTCTGCCAACCACGTTAAGATCTAACAATTTCCTCTCTGAAGCTTATCCTCGGCACAATCTCCCAAGCCCCCCACGGTATGGGTCCCCCTCTAAACCCTCCAACAAAAGCCTCAGGGTCATCACTATTGTTGGACTACTACTCACCGCCCCATATTTTACAGCCCACATCTGTTCCTTTTCCCTTTAGAAACCACTCCTATAAAAGCCGAATCTGCGTGGCTGGCTCCCAGCTTCAAGGGAGCAGTCCCCGCTGAACAGGGCGTACGGGCCCTTTGAGAGGGAGCCTTGGAAGGATCGGGAAAGCCTACAAGTGAATGCTGCCTATGACCCCTACCCTTTCAGCCCAAGGATGCAAACTGACATTAAAAAAAAAAAAAAAAAATCTTGTCCTCCTGCAAGTTTCTAAAAATGTCTTCCTTAATCAGACAGCTCCCGGGTTTGTCCCAGGCTGTACACGTACCCCCGTGGCGTGGTCTCTGACCGCAGGCCCAGTTCTCACAGGCCCATGACCATCCCCTCTCACCTGTGCTGAGCTTATCCCGAGTGGGACACACACACAGTAATCAAAGCACTTTTTCTTGCTTAGGTTCTGATGGTTCTCACACTCCATGTGCCCATGCATCGGAAAATATTATCTTAGATTAGATATTTCTAAAATATGTATAGTGTTTTTTTTTTTTAAACCCAGTAGAGTTAGGCACATGCTACTTATATGAGAGAGCTTGGTTCTTGTCTCACGGAGTCGAAGGATGAATCCCGTGGACGATGGAGGCGAGCAAAGCGATAGGAGTTTCTGAAGCAGAGCTACAGAGGGGTCCCCGCAGAGCTGCCACTGAGGCCTCCTAGGGTCTGACTTGTATAGGAAAATGACCAGGCGACTTGGTGAATTTTTCATCAATATCAGGGTGGGCGTGTGAATATCAGGAGCCTATTTAGGACAAACATGGTGGACTTGGAGATGCTTCTTTGTAAATATCAGGAGCCCAAACCAGGTGCTCCCTTCTCTCGGTCACTATCTTCCCCATAACATTTCTCTACATCTGGGGTTTCTGGGAGCCTAGTAGCCATCAAAGGGGAAGACTCCCTAACAGCTTGGAGCTAGGGAGCCAGTTTAATTTTTCTGTTTTTACTGTCTTATCTCTGTTTCCTTGGGATGCACAGGCGCCTGACTCTGGGGCCTTTCCCTTATCGCTGCCCGCCTAGCCCCCGTCGGCCCCTAACTCGTCCCTACATCCTACCTTTGAGAAGCGCTGCCGCAGGTGGGAAGAAAGCAAGCCCCACGTAACTTGCAGGGGTGGGACTAGTCGAGAGTATTCACTAGTATTGCACTTGGGCATTTCTGCTCAGTAACACCCCAGGCATCCTCAGAGAGCTACTTTCAAATACAACACGTGTTGCTCACACCGGGACCTTGAAAGGATCAGTGAAGCTCTGCACTGGAAGGGCACCCTCTCTGTGACACGCTACCATCGGGTGTAATAAGTGTGTTCATGATTTAGGAGACAACACGCATCTCTTTACAAGGAGGTGATGATTAATGGATGTTATCCTCCAGCCGATGTTAGTGGCTCCTTCATTTCTGCATATTCTAAATAACAGGGGTTAGTGTGCATTTTCACTCAAAATGCACAGTCAGAGGTGCAGGGTTTTTTTTTTTTTGTTTTTTTGGGTTTTTTTTTTAGAAAAGTTCACAGCTCCGTGTCCCTCCCTCCAAAGAAAAAGGACAAAGTTGTTGAAAAGGTTGAGGGACATTGAGGAAACAGCTACGGTACAGGGAAGTTACCATTCTTGGAGGCAGCAGGAAGGCAGTGGTCAAGTGGCAGGTGGGGGAGATGCTCTGTGCAGTATGCGCTGTTGCTCGGGCTCATTTCCTTACACGGCACATTCCTTCCCTCCTTGGTCTGTGGCTTGCCTGGCCACAGGGGTAAGTGGTATTTGGAAAGTGGGGCAGTCAGGTCTATAGGGTGAGGAAGGTGGAAGATGGCTGTGGAGGAGTGTCGGAGGGCATTTCAGAGACGGCGCAAGCTTATATAGGGTGGGCTACCATACAGGTCCTTTGCTGGTTGGACACTCATCATTTTCTGATTTAAAAAAAAAATATGGTGCGGGCCAATGGGAATGCATTGGGGTGGCAGCAGATCGCAGCCTGTGCCCCACAGCGTTCATTAACACCTGCAGCCTTGTGGATTCCAGAGTGACGTGTAGAGGCATCCACAGGACACCTGGTCCAAGGTAGCCTTCAACTTTCTAGAGTTCAGTTAGTTACCTCGGGTTAAAAACTAGTTTTTAAAAAACATACCTAGTTTTAAAACACTGAGACTTGATAAAAATCTCAATGGTGTCCTGTAGAATAGAGCTTACTCCTTCCTGTTATATACCTTATGTTGCAATGATACGGTTTGATTTGTCGATAGTGCATTTATATGTTGCCAGGCTCTTTAAATGAATAAAGTTCATATAATTATTAGTTAGTTGGTTTGCCAAGTTTTTCTGAAAACCTGCTATTTGGGTTTCCTGAATTAGAACTCTGGTATGTAAATAGCCCAAATTACATTGGATGTACTCTAGACTTCTCTACACAAGAGCTGAAGACTGGATTTTGAAAACTAGATTGACAAATGGATCCTTTAATTTCTCACACTTTTTTTTTTTAAGATTTATTCATTTATTTGAGAGAAAGAGAGAAAGAGCATGTGGGAGGAGTGGCAGAACGAATCCTGAAGCAGATCACCCCCTCTCAGCACAGAGCCCAGCTTGGGGGCTTGATCCCCCACCCCTGAGATCACGACCTGAGCCAAAATCAAGAGTCAGACACTTAACTGACTGAGCCACCAGGTGCCCCTCATGCTTCTTTTGAAATATGATAAACAATAAGTTGTATATTTTGAAAATGTAGAATTCAGGTTCTCATATGCCACCGTAAAATGTCATCACAAATATTTCTGTTACCCATGAAAGTGTCGTTGTGCCTGTTTGCGATCCATCCTGCTTTCTACTGTTGGTTTCCAGGCAACCACTAATTCATTTTGACTCTGTGGATCTGTTTGCATTTGCTAGAAATTTATATGGATTGAATTATACACTATGTATGCTGTTTTTGCCTTTTTTTAAAAAAAATTAGTCATTTTTAAGATAAATCCATGTTTCTTTATGTAACAATAGTGCATTCTTTAAAAAAAAAAAAGATTTTATTTATTTATTAGAGAGCTAGTAGGAGCAGGGGGAGGGGTGGAGGGAGAAGCAGACTCCCCACTGAGCAGGATGCCCAGTGTAGGGCTTCATCCCGGGACCCTGAGATCACTACCCGAGCCCAGGGCAGACTCTTAACCCCGACTGAGCCACCCAGGAGCCCCAGGAGTGCATTCGTTTTATCACCGAATAGCATTCTATTATATGGATATACCACATTTGATTTATCCCTTGTTGATGAATGTGGGTTGGTTTTCAGTTTTTTTCTCCCCAGTTTTAGCTATTAGAAATTAAGTTGCTGTGGTCATTTGTATGACAGATATTTTAATTTCTCTTGGGCACATACCTAGGATTGGAACGGATGGGTCACAAGGCAGCCTTATGGGAACTCTAGAGGCAATGGCCACAGCTTCCGGGGGCTTTACCATTTCACATTCCTTACAATAGTTACCAATTATGGTTACTCCATGCCTTTGCCTGTATTTGATGTGTCCACCTTTTTAAATTTTGGTCATTCTAATGGATATGTCGAGGAGTATCTTACTGTGGTTCAATTTACATTTCTCTAATGACTAATGATGTGCTTACTGGCCAAATATCTTCCTCTTGTGAAGTGACTCTTAAAATCTTTTTCCACTGATGTTTGTTATAGACAATTTCTCCCAGATACCTTCTCTTCATGGTATATTTTGAGCAACAAACATTTTTAATCTCGGTAAGGTTCAATTGATCAGCATTTTTATTTTTATTTTTTTAATGATTTTGTGGAATATATAGGAAGGCTTGCATACTCCGAAACCACAAATGATTTATTCTAAAGGTTGAATAGTTGAGCTCTTTGTTGTAGGTCAGTGATATATTTGGAGTTAATATGCATATGTGATGTGAATTAAGGCTTTGTTTATTTTTAAATTTTCTTTATTTTTAAAGATTTTATTTATTTATTCATGAGAGACACAGAAAGAGAGAGAGAGAGAGAGGCAGAGACACAGGCAGAGGGAGAAGCAGCCTCCATGCAGGGAGCCCGATGTGGGACTCGATCCCAGGACTCTAGGATCACACCCTGGGCTGAAGGCAGGTGCTGAACCTCTGAGCCACCCAGGGATCCCCGAATTGAGGCTTTAAATTCATCTTTTTGCATGTAGATATCCAAATGTTCCAGCACCATTTGTTGAAAAGCCCATGATTTTTACAAAGCTAACTTTTTGTGTATAGTACTAGGTAAGTGTAGATGCTCATTTAGAAAGAGAATTAAATATCCAGCTGGTCTAACATCTTTTGTTAAAGACTTCATTTTCCCTCATTGCAATGAGTTGACATCATTGTTGAAAATCAATTTCTGATACACATGAGGGACTGTTTTTTCAATGTTTGTTTTTTCGCTGAATTGATCATTGTAATACATAGTAAGTCATGAAGTCAGGTAAAGTAGATGCTTCAACTTTGTTCTTTTTATTACTGTGTTGTTTATTCTGGGCCCTTTGCATTTCATAGATTCATTTAGAATCCACTTGTCAATTTCTATAAAATTTCCCTTGGGATTTTGGTTGGGCTCGCTTTGAATCTATAAATAAATTCAAGAAGTATTGCCATTTTAACAACACTCTTCTAAAACATAAATACATAAAATATCTCACCATTTATTTAGGGGTTCTTTCTCTCAGAATGTTAAATTAGATTTATTCCTACCTACTTTTAGTTTTGGTTGTTATTAGAAATGTCATTGCTTATTATATTTCATTTCTAATTGTTTGCTGATAATAGGTAAGGATATTCTTTTTACATTAATGTATCCTGTGATCTTCCGAAATTCAATTATTAGCTCTAGTAGCTGTTTTGAAGATTGGCTGGGATGTTAACGTAAACAATCATATCATCTGCAAAAGGGAAGGGGGGTTTTACCTCTTCCTTTTGGCCTTTTATTTTTTAAGATTTAATTATTTTTAAAGAGAGAGCGCGTGTGAGTGAGCCGAGGAGAGGCAGAGGGAGAGGAGAGAATCTCAAGCCAACTTCCCACTGAGCAAGGAGCCCCACTAGGGGCTCAGTCCCACGACTCTCAGATCATGACCTGAGCCAAAACCAAGAGTTGGATGCTTAACTGACTGAGCCACCCCAGGGCCCCTGGTCTTTCATTTCTTGTTGGGACTGTCTTGACATGGACAGTACCTTCCGTACTTGGTTGCATAGCAGTGATCAAAACGAGCAACTTTGCCTTGGTTCTGAACAAGGAGGGGACATAAAGACCAGTACAGATGGCACTGCTTGGCCTGGCTACCTACATAGCTCCCCTCATTTCCAAGTCAACCCTTCTTTTCCAGCTTTGTGGTGCTAGATATGTGCCCTATAAGCAGTTCTCCTTTGGCAGCTCGCAGGATGTTAAGCTTTCCCAGTTGCTGCAGGGGCACTGGGAGAGGAAACCACGTTTCCTACTGGTTCCAGGGCATTCTTAGCTTCCTACTGCTGAGTTCTGTGGCTGGCAGCACCACGCAGGACGGCCAGTCACATCATCCTCCGTAGAGCTGTGCAGGCAACCCCTACGGTGACGTGCCAGAAAAGTTCAGCGCTGCTCCAGCAGGCCCTTCCCTCCTTGACAGCTCTCAGCTGTGGGACTCGGCAGCTGCTTCCATTGTCCCGTGGACCCGTCGACATTCTGTCCTGACAAGTCCTGAATTCCCGCTGCTCTGTAGGAGGACTTTCTTTTCTTCCCCCTTCTTCTCTGGGTGTTGTGTCAGCCTTAAAGATGATGGCTACTCTCCTTGTGTTATTCTCTTACCTCTCTTTGTACTTAATCCTCTGCTAATTAATCTTTTTTTTTTTTCTTTTTGTCTCAAGAGAAAATTCAAAAAAAAAAAAAAGTTTGAGTAAGCTAAGACACTTGAACTCCTACAATTCACTAATTTATTTCAATTAACATAATAGCCTCTAGGTGCATCCATGTTGCTGCAAAGGCAAGATTTCATTTTTTGATGAAATCTACTGCATGTATAGACAATCTTTATCCATTCATCTGTCGTAGTCCATTGCATATATAGACCACATCTTCTTTATCTATTCATCTGCTGATGGACACCTGGGCTCCTTCTACGGTTCGGCTATGGTGGGCATTGCTGCAGTGAACACTGGGGGGCAGGTGTCCCTTCAGATCATTCCATTGGTATCCTTGGGGTAAATACCCAGTGGTGCTATTGCTGCGTCCAGATGATAGTCAGACTTATTCAGGGTAGTATGACATAGTGTGTAAATATTAAATCAGATTCAGACTTTTTGCTTCTTAACACTAAATAATGATCATTTAAACACATTTTGCAAGACCCAATACTTGGAAATGAATTATTCTTTAATATAAATTCTGTCTGTCAAATTACTAGAGGAGTTTCAGTCTCCCTATTGGAACTTGACTGATAAATTGATTATATATTTTTTCATAAATATTTTTTATCAGTCTAAGGTTTACTACATTTTGCAGATGGTTTTATTATGGATGTGTTTAATTTTGTCAAATGCTTCTTCTGCATCAACTGAAATGGTGGTACTTTTTCCTTCCTTTTTATATTAATATGATCAGTTATATTGATGAGTATTTAAAATGTTAAGCCAAGTTTGCATTCTTGATAAGGTCTATTTGGTCATAAAATACTATCTTTCTATATACTATTGGGCTTGACTTATTATATTTTATTAAGAACAATGTGTCTATCTCCAAGACTTGTGGTTTGTGAGTCTCTTTTTTGGTAACTTTTTCCAGGTTTTGCTATAAGGATAAGAGTGATCTCAAAAAATTGGGTAAAGCAGTGTTCCCTGGCCTCTGTTTCTCAGAAAGTTTGTGTTATTTTGCTGTTATTCTTTGACAAAATTCACAGAGAAATCTCTAAGTTTTCTTTTGTGAATCTGTTAAAAAAATATTTCCTAGATTCAGGACTTGTCAGATTTTCTATTTCTTATGTCAATTTTGGTAAATTATGTTTTTCAAGATATTTATCCACTTAATTTCTGTTATAAAATGTGTTGAAATAAAGTTATTAATAGTATTTTATATCCTCTTAATGTCCATGGAATATGTGGTGACAAATCATTTTTCATTTTTGATATTAGTGATTTGTATCCTTTCTAGATAAGAGTTTGTCATATTTATTTTTCCCCAAAAAATACTTTGGCTTATCTTTTTTTTTTTTTTTTTAATTCCACTCATTTTTGTTTTTCCTTTTGTTCATTTCGTATTGGATTTATTCTGTTCTTTTTCCAGTAACTTAAGTAGGATGTAAGGTTACTGATTTAGCTCTTTTATATGATAAAGATTTCCCTCCAAACACTATTTCTGCATCCCATACATTTTGTTGTTACTCAGCTTAAAATATTTTCTATTTCTCATATGATTTCATCTTTGACATGTGAATTATTAAGAATAGAGTCTGAGTTCAAGTATTATGGGTTTCCCAGCAATTCTATTGCTATTGACTTCTCATCTCTATTATAGTGAGAGAATATGTTCTGCAGGATTTGTATCCTTTCATCATACGGACATATTTTTTCCTCCTTTTTCACTGTGCAGTAGCTTTCCCGTACCTAGCTATTAGTAAGCAGAGGAAAGCATCACACATGACCATTCTGGAAATTTCAGCCTCTGGGCAAGTCACTTAACTTTCTCAGGGTATATAAATATTTTATGCATATATGTGCATGTTTTATGCATGCATACTATGAATACACATATAAAATCTCATTTCTTAAAACAGAATTGACTTTTGTAGAACACTTGCTTTATTGAGTAGTTGTTGTTTCAAACATTTTATATTTTTTTAAGATTTATTTATTTATTTGAGAGAGGAGAGTGAGCGAGCACTCAGAGGGAGAGAGAGACGCAGACTCCCCTCACCTAATGTGAGGCTCGACCCCAGGACCCTGAGATCGTGACCTGAGCTGAGGGTAGACGCTTAACCAACTGAGCTATGCAAGCACTGCTCAAATATTTCTGTATATTATCTCAAATTGCCACTTCCTGAACACCAAACACAATAGGGACAGGTTTTTATAGACCTACTATTACGAAAGGAAAAACTTATATTCTCATAACTAATGACATAAATCTGTAAATGTGAATATGAATAGCAAAACTAATTCTGTTAATAAGGATTTAATTCACCCACAGTGATTATAATTTAATAAAATGTGTATGTAAAATAATGTTTATGAACACATAATTACGCCTCTTCTTGTCGCCTATGCAAATTTTCCAGGGTATAAATGTAAATCTATTATTAATATTTAACATTTAGATCTGATTGGCATAGTGCTAATGCTTATGCTATTATTTGTCCTTAAATGAAGCAAATGGCTTTTTCTTAAATGCAGTTATTTAATTCCAAGTAAGATGTATCCTGCAGCTAACCTACACAAGGTACTGCGTTAAGTTATAGGGACACCAAGGTTCTTAGGACCTGCCTGGGTTTCCAGGAGCTTTCTCGAGAAAGATGTTATTAACGCCAGAGGACAGGGACACCTGGGTGGCTCAACGATTAAGCGTCTTAATTTTTCTTTTACGAATTACATTCAGGACATAAGACTAGTGAAGTTCATCAGGGTTATTTACCACGAATATTTATTTGGCATCCTTATGGGTAGAGTTAAATAGGTAAATCTTTTTTTTTTTTTTTTTTTTTTGGAAACAGAATCGCATGATTTTATACTCGTTCTAGTATCACTGAAATTAGTGTTACCTCTGCGAGAAATAAAAGAGATTTATTCGTGTGTGTGAAGAATTCATTCTAGCCAGCTGTATCCATTCCTTTATGCATACTCTTGTATTTTAAATTGCATAGATTAAAAAAAATAAAAAAAATAAATTGCATAGATTAATGGTAAGATAATGTGAAAAATCCGGTAACATTTTCTCTGAGAAGGGGAATCAGAAGTACATTTTGGGCTTTCCCATGGTACTAGAGAGGCAGCAACAACATTCCTACCCCCTTCCCCCATTTTTAAAACAAGATGGCCCATCAACTGCATTTTAGATCTACTAGTTTAGCTACAGTAATGCCTGATTGAGACACAGTAAATAACTTAACTGCTTCCCACGGCAATGCTTCTGACTATGAAGCTCAAAAAAACTTCAAAAACCTGCTGCTGTTGGATATGAGAGAAGCCTATGCAGGAGATAAGAAGCATCCAGAAATAAATATACACATAGAGTTGAAGAAAACCCTATCCTGAGATGTTTTGCTTGGTTCCCGACCAGAATATAAATTAAGCTTTAGCTTTGTAATAGCACCCGATCTGAGTCCTGCCCACTCTTTTTTTTTTTTTTTTTCTTCTGCTAAAGGCCTATAAAATATTTCTCCATTTTAGGATACTTGGTGATAGGCCACCTGAACAAAACCTGTTCATCAAGCAATGCTTCCTTCACGGATTTCCAGCTTCTAAAGAAAAAACACTGCGTCCCTGAATTTTAGTGCCATCTCAGAGGGGATAACCTGGGAAGGATATTTATAAGATCTGGGCTGGAGTCCTTTAAGATGGATATTTCCAGGTGGGAGGCCTGGTTGGTCACATAGCATGGACCCTATGCATGAATGGTCTCCAGAGTTTTTATTTTTATTTTAGTTTTGGGGAAAAGACCCTGTCATGCACCAATTGGCAACTTCCCAGTCTATGCACAACTAAGTATGACTTAAATTGTAGTGATCTTGTCATCATTGCTCATATTCTAAAATCTTTATTCTAGAAACTAAGAGCTATGCAAAATAAGAAGTGATGATATTATAAATACTTAAAGAGATCAATATTACATTTTGTCATTCAATTAACAGATATTGAGTGAATATGAACAAGGCTGCAGGCATTGGCGACGAAGGTGGTAAGGTGGGTAAGATGATGAAGGGGAGGAGATGGAGCCCTTGATCCTCAATGAATGATCTCACAGAGGAGACAGATAATAAACAACTATTCCAGTAATGAGTGCCAAGTGATGGAGTACAGAGAAACTGGCTTACTGAGCCTGGATTCACTGAGGGAATGGCCTTTGAGCTAAAACCTAACCAGTAAGAATGAACATGGGCTTTGGAGAAGAGGCCTTCTGGTGCAGGTGTCCTCACACAGTGACCTACAAGGGCCATGAGATTATTTGACCATCAAGCTCTTATTTCTTCCCTTTCTTTTTTTTTTCTTTTTTTTAAAAG
The DNA here is from genome assembly GCF_048164855.1 of Canis lupus baileyi. Lineage (NCBI taxonomy): Eukaryota > Metazoa > Chordata > Mammalia > Carnivora > Canidae > Canis > Canis lupus. The sequence goes on along the minus strand of NC_132852.1, from coordinate 2,479,787 downwards.
ATTTTATTTATTTATTCATGAGACACAGAGAGAATCAGACACATAGGCAGAGGGAAAAGCAGGCTCCCTGCAGGGAACCCCATGTGAGACTTGATCCTGGAGCCCGAGCTTGACCTGAGCTGAAGGCAGATGCTCATCTGCTGAGCCACGCAGGCGTCCCCAGGCTCTTGTTTGTAACACAGGGCTTGGGGGGTCTACACAATGGACTCTGAGGAGAGGGCGTGATCCCAGTGGTGCTAGGAAAAGCAGACTTCAGTTGGAAACATTGCTGTGGTCTATTATTTGCCTGGATGTTTTCGTTCTTTGTTCATGGCGAGGTATTTGCTCTACTGAAAGCTCAATCTTACATATTTAGAAATATGGAAGAATAGCTTGGTTGCATTGTTCTTGATGCTATTAGATAGTATTAGAATCAGCTCTGATTTCTATTTCATTTCCATTTGCAATTTGAACTTTTCTGGTAAACCTGTATCAATTTTTATACTCTATCAAAGAAAAGAACTTGCAAGCGCTTAAAGATTTTATTTATATTTTCTTTATTCATCTATTTGTATGGAAGTGTGAACAGTAACTTGAATAAAAATGACAGAGCAGATGGGACTAATAAAAATACAGCTTGGCTTAGTTCCCATAAAAATTATAAACCTGTTGAAAAATTAAATCGTATCACTGTGGTCATACACCTATGTCTCAAACAACTCTAAACTAAAATTGATTAAAAATGTAGAAACGTATTAGAAATTGTGTATGAAATGTTAAGGAGTATATCAGGCAAAATAAAGGAGAACTAACACTGTTTTGAATAGATTTGCAGTCAGCTGTTAAACAGACCTATTGCATTATTAGTTTCCTACATAAGGTTAAAACAAGCTGTAACTTAAAAGTCAATCAAATGTCAGGGAAAAGAATGAACCAGCTCAAAATACTAAAATGAATTTCTTGCCTTTAATTTTTCCTTTGGTTGCTCAAAATAATGAAAGGTAGACATGCATTCGTTTTAGTATTATGGGAAAACAGAGAGGACCTTCAGCTTTTGGTAAATAACAGAAGAGTTACAAACCCCTAAAGTAAAACTAATTCAATGTTTCCTAACTCTGAGGTTGTGCCGTGTTCCTCGTAGGCTCTCATCCCTTGCTGGACCCTCTACCTTGTACTTTAGAGGTATTTTTTTTTAAGTGTAATCTATTGAACATGATCAAAAATGATATTTTGCTGAAATGTAGGAGCGAGAAAATCTGTGTTTGATGTAGTTTAGGGTCTTCAATACAGAGAGTGAGCATGAACAACAGGTTTGTAAGCAGCTTAAAATATTTTTTTTTTCACATAAATTAGTGTTATTGAGGTGCTCTGCAGATCAGCACTTGCCCCCTGAGTGCTTGTCCCTGTGATGGGGGAATTCTGAAGATAAAGGGTGGGTGGGCAGTTTGTCTGTTTTGTTCGAAGAAGGATTTCATTCAGAAGGTCGGGACAGACCTCTGGGATGGGTCTGCTGTTCATCGTGCTGTTTCAAGTCTCAATATGCTCCTGTAGAATGTAGAACTTTACCAAGAAAATGACATTTTTGAAGTGCTAGTTGTGGTGTTTAGCAGCAACAAAACTTTATAGGATGGCTTGTAGGTTGTTTGGGCTTAGATGGCCACGTTGTGGACTGAGAACTCTTGAGTAGGATGACTTTTCTTTCATTCCAAGATTATTTTAGGAGTTAACTAATCAAAAGAATGGTATTTTTTTTTTATATATCCCAATTTACAAATGTCTCCCGCTAGAGACTCAATCTAAGTTTATAGAGGAGCAACATATAAATTATTGAAGACTGTAAATCCATCTGCTATAGTTGAAAAATAATCCTTTTGAAATAGTAACCATCTTCATCCTGATGTATTACTGTCAGCTCTGAGGAGCAAGAAGGAACCCATCATTTTGAACGTTGAAATGCTACTCCCTGAAATGAAGTTTTATTTCATTTTTAAAATATTCTTGGATTATAATAAGGACAGTTTCAGAAAACGAAACCAGTTTGGGTAGTACAGATGACATAGGAAATAGCACCTTGTCATCCCAAAACTTGTCCATTTACTAAGGACTTTTGGGCGTAGTACGACCATTAATTTGGATTAAAGTTCTTTCTTCATCGTGTGAAGACCTGAAGCTAGCTCTCGAATACTTGTTGACTGTTGAATAAGAGACTGGCTCTGCTTAATATTTTGATGACTTTCTGGTTAAGAATTGGACATTTCTAAGCAATTAGCTTACTGTGATCTGCAGTCAGGAAGTAGTTCTGCATTTCTAAATAACCATCTTCCTTTGCAGAATGCAGTGAACGATACTTGCATAATTTCTCCACGTAGAAGATGGGAATACAGCCCAGTCCTGTTTGTCACCTGTACTAGGGAGGCTTTGCAGCCTTCCAGGAAATGCTTCTTAAGTCCATCGTGAAGAGACTAGTTTAGTGATGCACAACATAGAACCCGGGGAAGATGGCAGTGTGCATGCGTGTGTCTGTGCACGCAGCCCTTGGGGGCTTTGCACACTTGACTACACACTCGTACTCACCTTTGTTTCTCTTTGGATTGAGAGTCCAAGGGTGATAATAGATTTGAAATAAGTAATTGCTTTTCCTTTTCATTGTGCCCTATTTATTTTATGTCATGGTGTTACGGAGGCACTAATAGATTATATGGGTTTGTGGATCTGAGACGAATAAGAAATTTTTCTTATCTGAAAATGAGTGTGAAGTCATTAGAGTCCACGAATTCTAATTTTCAGGTTAAATTACTTTGTGCTACCGATATGATTGTTTTTCAGATAAATCAGAGAAAATTAGTAACATCTTAGAAAATTATCTGAGATGTTACGATTTTTACTATAAGGAAAAGATCAGATAGCTTTTAGTTTCCATATGAGATGACAAAGTTTTCAAAAAGTGAATATTTTGCTTCCTGTTAGTAAGATGAATGCATTTTAAATGCTGAACAGATATTGTATTTTAAAATATTATTTTAGGTAAGAAACTTTAAAGTTTCCTGCTCAATTGAATACTTTAAGAAAGTATCAGCCCTGTTTTCTGTGTGTGTGTGTGTGTGTGTGTGTGTGCGCGTGTGTCTGGGAGTGTAGAGTCCTACTCCGCTCCCTTTCAGCTGGTGCTTTCCATGTTCTAGATACCTTTGCGTGCATCTACAAAATCCTCAATAGTATCTCAGTCTTAAAAATGAGAAAATTATCTTAGACGTGAAGGAATTTGCTCAGGCACAACTAGAAAACAAGTGCCAGGGGCTGACGCTGGTCCCGGGCTTCCTCTTGTCTGTCTCCCTGCCCTCTCTGCATGAGCGAGAAGGGTGACCAGAGGGGTAGTACCTCCAGGAAAGAATTTTCTACCTGGATTTGACATTTGGTGGAGTCAATTTCGGCTCCAAACTCAAACAGGGAGAGAGCAAATTCATTCTTGGTACAGATCCTAACGATACGATACCCTTGGCTGCCCTCCGACCCCATTTTTCTTCCTAAGAAATGTATTTCTCATGCAACTGATTTCATTTTATTGTCTGTGCCCATATGTTTATGGGTCTTACTGCCTCTGATGATGCTCACATTGGTCTGTCAGTAAACCGTCGAGCGTAAACTCTGTTATTTATTTATACAACACTTTTAAGGCTCCTTTTCTCCTTGTTTTCCATAAGGGCCCCTGGTAATTAATCCATAATGCAGAGGAAAACCTCCCCAATGCTGAATTACAAGCACAGAAGTAGATGGACGGAGGGAGCTTTTCTGGCATTGGGCAGGCCTCCTGCCTTCAAAAATACCACCGCCACTGTGCCATTTCTGACATAAATCTCAATCTCTCCATGGTCCTCTACTAGGACAGAGAGAGAAAGTCAGTTAAGGACCCAAATTTAATCCTCGGGCTTCTACTTCGGGCATGTGTGAATGATTCACTACTGCCATTTGACAGGAAATTGACTCTTTGTTGCATGCAATTCATTAAGGGTTGTCAAGCAAACCTTGCTCAAATCACTTCACAAAGAGACAGCAGGGAAAAAACCAAGCACCTGATTAGCTATTACATGACTCTGTCAGCGTGGGAGTGGATGCATTTGGTTTGCAGTTGTGTCCTCTAATGAAAAGCTCTGTGGCAGGGGGGGACTTGCTGGTGTACTTCTGGGCTCAAGTGACGATGTCGGTCTGGGTCCTGGGGGGCCGCTGACCCAGGCTCACCGTGCAATTTATCAGCAGGGGGTCCTTAACCATGTCCTGGCTTCTCGCTCTGCTTCCTGTATGTGTTAGCATGGAGGTGAAATGGGGCAACTGTTTGGCCTTGCCCACCATGGTATCCAGTGTGAGGTTGCACACCTGGTATAATCCCATTGTCATTGATTGCAAACTATAATTTGTAGACTCCCAATCGCTTTCCTTCTCACCACCTGGGTGTTATTTAAATGAAGCAGAGTAGTTCTTACTCTCTTATGGGAAGGGCAACATTTTTCCATTGTAGAATCCTGTATGTGTGTGTTTACTCAGCCATAATACAAATCCTAGAAAAGTAACAAACGAATCCACACCTTATACAGGATGTTTAGCCCACACAGAGATGGCTAAATGGGAATTTTAAGGGGAATCTATTTCGTGTTTCTATTTTTTTTTTTTAATTAGATCGTTGGCCACTGCGTCATGCCGTCAATGCTCCACCTAATTAAAGGGTAAAGTGTCTTCTTATCACATTCAGGAAACCATGAGCACATAGTCTACTGTGCTCTAATTCAGCAGACTTGGCTTCTGTTTACCCTGTCACCTGCATCAAAGAAGGGTCAGCTATTCCTTGACTTAGTCCACTTGGGCTGTTCTCACAATAGAGCAAGCTGGTGAGTTTAGTAACAGACGTGCATTGTGCATAGTGTGGGGGTCTGGGAAGTCCCAGATCTAGGCCCTACAGACCTGGTATCTAGAGAGAGCCCCCTTCCTGGTCACAACCCTTCCCCCATGCCAAGCTGTGCCCTTACCTAGAGGAGGGGTCTGGGACCTCTCTTGAGGTCTCTCTTTTGAGGGCCCTTAACCCCGTTCTTGGAGCTCCACCCTCTTGACCCTGTCACCTTCCAGTGCCACACCCATGACACCATCACCTGGGGGGTTGGGTTCCCACCCTCTTTCTGGCTGCGCTGCTGGCTCAAGTCCACACCCCCAATAATTCAGTGATTCCTCCCTGTCCTTGAGGCAGAGAAAGCTGTGCTGAAAGTGTAGTGATTAATAAAAAACGGGCCTATCCACAGGGTCCAGCACTCCCTAAGTGCGGGCTTGCTGTCCTTGAGGGCCTGGGAAGGAGGGCGCCTCTGCTCTGGGTGGGACACTCACCCCTAAGGAGGGCGGTGACTTTCTTCCCAGCCCTCTGCTATCTTCACTCCTGGTGGAGCCTGGCATTCTTCTCATTCAGATCAAATCATTAAATTCCTCCCTGTTTCAGAACTGAGCAGGTACAAAGCAAAAAAAAGCAAATTATGCCAAATTCAAGAATACATTCACAAGTAATTGATGGAGAATGTGAAATGGATATCTGGTTTCCAGCTGACCTTTCAGCTGCAAATTAAATGTGAGGGTCTTTGATGCCTGGTGAGGAATTACCATTTTAAACTAGGATTAAATTAGAATATTTATCAAAAGCAGAAGGGAAGTAGTGAGGAATTTTGTTACATTTCAAAGAGAGAACACATAAGAGAATAAAAACTACAAAAAATGTTGAAACATAACTTTTAGTCATGGCACAAATGTACCTTGAGTGAATGGAAAACCCTTTCTTTCTTGACAAAATAACTGACATTTATGGAGGGTGAGGGTGAAAGTGATGCTTGCGTGTCCAACTGGTGAAATTGGAAATGTTTTTGAAAAGACAATTTGGCAGTATATATGGAAAGTCTTGATAAACTTACATAGCTTCACTCATACATTTCAAATCTAAGCTCTTCTAGGGAAAGTAAATAATTACGAAGAGATATATGTTCAAGGCAGCTTCCTGCAGTGGTGTTTCAAATATGAAATAATTGTGAACAAATCACATTTTCATTAGGGGGCATCACTGAACTACCGCAGAGGCGTCGTCATGTCCGTAAGATCGTAAGATCGACAAAGGTCTTAGTTACAGATACAAAAATATTTTCACAACACATTAAATGAAAGGCATATTGGCAAATAATACATATAGTAAAATGTCGTTTATATTCCAAAGTTAGGACTATGCACATGTAGACACATTCCTAGATCTGTGGACAGACATGGAGCAGGACATATAGCCAAATATTAACTGTATTTATCTCCGGGGATAAAATAAAATAACAAAAAAGTTACTTTTCAAGGCAGAAATTATTGCTGATTTCCAGAAGAAGCATGCATTCATTAGGTTAAAAAAAAACAAATTTCATTAAGTGCAATTTCCAACATAGAAGTCTATTCTTATCACTATTCATGGGTAATTAAATATCCTTAAAATAATTTTACAGACAAAATGAAGGTTTTTACATATACATACAGTTGCTTATCCGCATGTGTGCGTGCCACGCCAAAGTTTTGCAGAAGGCAACATAAGGAGTGTTATTAGATTGAGTAACATGAATTTGGCAGTTTAGTCAAGAAGAACCATTTTAAAAGCTGTTGAAACTATAGACCTTAATTTTTAAATGAATACAAAGCTAATTCATTGATGAACCAAATGGACTGTCTATCATTGGGTACTTCTAGGTTCAAGGCCATGCACTATAGTCATTATATACTTAAAAAAAAAAAAGACATTTCTGGAAGACAAAATAGCAAGTTAATTACATATTTATGAGGTATTTCTAGTGCGTACAGCACAGCGAGCGATCCAGTGCGGGAGCCTGCATTCCGGGCAGCTGGTTTACCTCCGTGTTGGGCATCTGTCCTGGGGAAGACACCCGGCCCCTCGGCATTCTGTCCTCATCCAGAGTGAACATAGATCTGAACATTACTGCATGGAGCTGTTAGGAGGTTCACTGATCTGTTCACGTAACATGCTCAGAACAGAGCCTGTTACGTAGCCTTTAATACCAGAGGGACTTGGCCCAATTTTATGGATTCTGGAGTAAGTTTATGGCACCTCTCACTTGATCTCTGTCAAGAATTTAGCTGTTAGGACTTCAATCTGGAGATTCTCAAAGTCTTGCTTCCTTACATCCTAATTTCAAATGGAGTAGTAGAAGGTGGAAAGGGGGAAAAAGAAAGAAGTATTGGTGACCTACTAGAACTTAAATGATACAATTTTTGTGGAATGGTCAATGGGGAAAGAGGAGAGTCCTTACAATAGAGAGGTTGGGGAAATTAAAATTTGTCGTTTTTTTTCTGTGGAACGTGACACAAGGCAATGGTCATTCCTGTAGCTTGTGTAAAGCTGTGGGAGGATTGCTACCCTTCCTATAAATACCTACTGATAATTGTTTTTAAATGTGACCGTTCCTTTTATTTTAGATAAGCTTTAGGGAAGTAGCACATCCCATTGTTCTTCCAGTTTCACCAGAGCTATTAGAAATCCCAGCGCCTTGTCTGATGCTCAGCTGATATGGGTTCCCACCTGATATCCATTTGTTTGTTTCTGGGCTAATATTGCATGACCCTTTATTGTCTCATTGTTTGTTTCCTCATTTTAATTGTTCCGACATTGGTAACATAAGATGAGCAACATAAAATCTTTGCGAGGAACTAGACTTAGAGGAGTAGACTTTTAAACATCTGTCATTTTGATAGGTTCATACCCCATGATGCCAGTAGCTGATTACTCTCATTTTTATATACATATTGTTTAGGAAAATAGAGAAAATAAGTTATGAATCTCTATTTACTAAATTATTAACATAGCAATATAATAAAATGTCAGCTAGTAGGGTCACCAGAATTAGTGCCTCATTTTAAGAACAAGGAAACTAATTATTCCAATTAGTAATTGTAATATTGGAAGTGGGGGATTTTAATCCTATTTCTGATTTTTTGTTGTCATTCAAGTGTGACATGTTCCTTATAACACTTCAACAACAACAGAAAAGTATGTTAGTATTTCCTGGAGTTCCATCAAATAGCATTCAGAGTACTTAACCTTAGATACATTTTTTAATGTTCGGTTAAAACAAGTGAAGGATCGAGTTCCCAGTCCTGTAGGACATAACCCGTGCTTCAGCTCAGGCTTCTTTGCATCGTGATGGAATGCATCACACATTAACTGGGTATTTCCAAACTTCCTGGAAGCAGACTAATTAAGGAAATACATGAACTCATAAGAGAAAATCCATCGTAGCATGCTTAATTTTATAAATGCCTGAGGGATAATTTCCATTATTCCACAAGGAAGACTTCCAGACTTTGTTTTATAAATAATAATTAAAAATTTACTCTGAAGATCGCTAAGATAATTATTAATATTATAGATACTAGTGTTCCTTACCTTGATGATGGCAAAGAGTAGACTTTAATTACAATTCTGGTGTATCTTATGGAGATTCGACTCTTGAACACTCCAAATAATAAGTCATTTTCTTGCCTTTCTCTCCATGTTCAATCCTTTGGGCCAATCATATCAGCTGTATTTTGCTGTGGTCCACCCTCCCTAAATTGATTTGTTGAAATCTCAATCTCCAAGGCAATGGTGTTAGGAGGTGTGGCTCTGGGATGCGGTTAGGTCATGAGTGTGGAGTCTCAGGAATAACGTCAGAGCTCCCTCACCCCTTCCTCCGGGTGGGGGTACAGCCAGGGCATGGACGGCCATCTATAAACCAACCCGTACCCAACCACGCGGGCACCCTGATCTCAGACTTCCGCCTCCAGAACAGTGAGGAACAAGCCTATTGTTCGTAGGCCACTTACTATGGGTATTTTGTTATAGAAGCCCAGATGGACTCAGATGCTCTTCAAAACTGATTTATAGAACATGCCACCTTCTCATGGCCTTGACCTTATAGCACACTGAACCCACCAGCATGGCTCAGCTGGGGCATGGGAGTAGCCTTCTGCCCCTGTGCCCAGCAGCTCATGGTGGCAGCCAGACAGCACCTCTGACCAATGACATCAGATCGTGGGACTCCTCTGCTCTATACACTTCCATGGCTTTCCATCTTCTTTGAAGCAAAAGCCAGACTCCTTACCCTGCCCTATGGAGTCCAGGGTCTGGTGTGCTGTCGTGCCATCTTCCTCCTGTCTAAATTCCTGCTGTGTGCCCTGCCACCCTCACCTGCCCCACCCCTGCCTCTGCTGTTCCATTAGAACACAGCAGGTACACTCCTTGGAGCCCGCACCTGGAATGTTCTACACCAGCAAGGACCCAGCTCTCCTTCACTTTCGCCAGACTTGTGGCCTCCTGTTGCTCTTGAAAACAGAGTCAGCTTCTGCCCTTGCCCTCTCTAGCTCCTGGGGGTCTGAAAATATCAAGTTTTTTCTTCATGTTTTATACTTATCGCCAATGAATTTATTTTATGCTTCTTCATTGACTACCCCCACTCCCTGCAACCACTAGAATTTAAGCTTCTTCAATGCATGGATCTGGTCTTTCCTATTCCCTGTTTCTGAGTCTTACAAAAAAGTGCTTGAAACCCAGTCAGCACGGCATCATTATTGGTCCAGTAAATGAATATACGTGTGAATAAAAACAGAATTAGAGGGTAAATATTCTATTTTTAGACATTATCACTGAGTTGCTTTAAGTATGGCACGATGTCACAAAAATGTAACTAGCATCTCAGCAACCTTCAAAATTGTGTGCATTAGTGAAACGCTGGGACACCTGCACCCCGATGTTTCTAGCAGCAATGTCCACAATAGCCACACTGTGGAAGGAGCCTCGGTGTCCATTGACAGATGATGGATAAAGAAGCTGTGGTCTATGTACACAATGGAATATTCCTCAGCCATTAGAAACGACAAATACCCACCATTTGCTTGGATGTGGATGGAACTGGAGGGTATTATGCTGAGTGAAATAAGTCAATCGGAGAAGGACAAACCTTATATGGTCTCATTCATTTGGGGAATATAAAAAATAGTGGAAGGGAATAAAGGGGAAAGGAGAAAAAATAAGTGGGAAATATCAGAGAGGGAGACAGACTATAAGAGACCCCTAACTCTGGGAAATGAACAAGGGGTGGGGGAAGGGGAGGAGGGCAGGGGGTGGGGGTGACTGGGTGACAGGCACTGAGGGGGGCACTTGACAGGATGAGCACTGGGTGTTATTCTGTATATTGGTAAATTGAACACCAATAAAAAAAAGATATTAGATTAAAATAATAAAAAAATAGAAATAAATAAATAAATAAATAAATAATAAAGTCTATTCAAAAAAGAAAAAAAAACTGTGCATTTGGCATAGAAGATCGACTCGCCTACAATGAAATAAGGCATTACTGATATTGTGGAGAGTCTGAGGATTTATTTTTGGTTCATGTTTAATGGAAACAGTTTATTTCTGGATTTTTAAGAGTGATTCTCCACGTCTGGGGAGATAACACAGTTTGTCTTCTGATTATTTCCAACTGTACTACGACTCTGGGAGGCTAAAGTGGAGGATGGAGCGGTCGTGAAGGAGGAAACGCAGGAGCTGCCCCAGTGAACTAAGCGCTCGCTGGTTTAGTGCAACGTTCAGCCCCCATTGGCTCCTTCAGCTTGGCTCAAGGGACTGTCCGGCGTCGCCTGGCCCCCGGGAGGGCCTCCTGCTCCTGGGCAGCTGACAGCCCTGCAGCCGTGGCCACCGTGCTCTGGCCGCGCATCCAGACGACACGGGCAGAGAGTGGCCAAGGGCTTGGCATCAGGTGGCGCCTCGGCACAGCCGAGGAGCAGCCACCGTCACCCCCGGGTGACCCCCTCGGGGGGCCGGGCCTGGCTGGGGGCTGGGCCCCTGACCCTGAGTGAAGCTCTTCCCTTGCCTCCCGTTTCCTTGACCCTTCCCTTGCCCGTGCATGAAGGAATCATTCCCGTGCAGACCATATTTCTAATGCCTCGTCCCTTGCCTGCAGCTTCACTTTTGTTGCTAAACGGAGCCTGTTTCTCCTTCTACATCCCCGCCATGCAAAGCGCGGGGAGCTGGGGAGAGGGTCACACGAGGTCCCCCGGATTCAACCGCGATGGGCCTGTGAACTGCCAGGGCCAGGCCCTAGGCCGCCCGCTGGGGTTGGGGCAAGGCCTCCCCCACCGCCTCCCTCTGGGCTTCACCCACCGAGTCCTGGCTGGCTCCCTGGCTCCCAGCGCCCTGTGGGTGCCTCGGCTCTGCCCCTGCCTGTCCAGGACACGCTCCAGTCAAAAGCGTGTCTCCTTCTCCCAGCTCTGATCTTGAGAATATTCCAGATGCCGCTGCTCCAGACTCTTGTGACTGCGCTCTGGCAGAGTGACAACACGAGAGCTTTACCACCATCACATCCCACCCGCCAGCGTTTGAGAGCTGGAGGGTGGCCCCGTCGTCCCGCACCTCCCAGACCCAGAGGTCAGAGGTCACCGAGTCCAGGAGCCACTGTTCCATTGTGTTGCAGGGGCTCCAGAGTAGAAGTAGGTGTTTTTAAATTGTAAGAAAATTTTAAAGCCGAAAGTGTTGCTAGATAAGGTCAGGTTTGCTTCCACTGATTACATGTCACGCTTGTCTCCTGTCCCTTTAGTGTTAGGATCATCATCCTGTCTGTGATGGTGGTTTTCCCACTGACTTTCACTAGTCCAACTTGCTGATAAGTAAGGTAGGTTCATAGAAGAGAATGGAGCAAAGACGAATGATCACAGTCAGGATGACTGGGCCAGTCCGGGCTCATCCCCTACCGAGGTGCTCCATGTAACCAGGTGTACACGCCTCAACCTCCATTTGGCTTCCGGGGATAAGTGCTCAGTTCCAGCACACACCTGCACACGGCAAAGCCACGCATCCCTGCCCTGCGGTCTTCTTCAGTGAACACCCAGTGTGGATGGCTTCCTCTGGTCACAGATTTTCCTTTGCGATGGGACTTAGTCATGCAAAACATGGGCCGCCATACGGGACAGATTGTAACTGCTGGTGCACACGGCTGAGAACAGATGTCAGAGATCCTCACATTCACCTTGATCCAGTTTTTCTGGTATTTGTAAGGACGTCTAACCGAGCGTATCGCAAGATTGCAGTGTGGGTTCAGGTGAAGGGAAAGCCAACCCTGTGAAAAATCTTTGAGGCGAGCTCTGTTGGGCTAACATTATACCATTCGGGCTCATTGCCCTATTTGTCAAGTTAACATACTGATGATTGTTGTCTTAAATTTAGAGTATGATTGAAAATGTCCTGTCTTTTGTGTACGTTGTGATCCCAACGATAGACTCATCGCAATCTTTATGGGGACACTCTATCTGTCTCTAGCTAATCAGTAGAAGTCATTGTTAAACTGCACGTTAGCTCAGCAGGAGTTAGATGGTAGGACTTTTGGTGGCCGGCCACCAGACATGATGAGGGTTGTTGCCTAAGCTTTCTGGACAGCACCGCAGGGGAGCCTTTTCATTTCTGGCACACGCCCTCAAGGACAAATCACAAATTTGGCAGAGTCTGACGAGTGCAGACGTGATTGTGAGCCCCAAACACAATCAGAGGCCATAGAAAATCTTGTACAATTGCCTTCTGCTATCAAGGATCTTCCATTCATTGCGGATGCAAGGCTGAGAAGAAGGAGATGTAACTCAGTATGGAGCAAGGAGCATATTCATGTTAGAATTTTATTCTTTTATTTTTTATTTTTTTTTAAGATTTTACTTATTTATTCATGAGAGAGAGAGAGAGAGAGAGAGAGAGAGAGGTAGAGACACAGGCAGAAAGAGAAGCAGGCTCCATGCAGTGAGCCTGATATGGGATTTGATCCTGGGTCTCCAGGATCACGCCCTGGGCTGAAGGCAGGCACTTAACCGCTGAGCCACCCAGGAATCCCTCATGTTAGAATTTTACAGAGTTAACAACAAATATTATTCTGTGTACAAATATTCCCATTAAATTCCCATGTCCTTATCAGTTCCAAATCAGACTAATAATGTGGAAGGATGACAAACAGATTGTTTTTCATTACTGATCGTTCTGTGAGACCCATGACTTTAGTTTCATTTTTTTGAGTCAATAAGGCATCATATAGAAAATGCTTATTAGAAATTTTAGCTGGTTTTTCTCTCAACAGATTGAAGGTTTAGGAAAATTTAAACATGTTCATTTTTTTATATAGCTGTTATAATCATAGTCAGGATAGAAGCTAATAACCGTGAAAAATGAACCAGAAAAAACACATGAACTTGATTTTCCTTCCGAGGGCATAAGTCTTTAGTCTTAATGAATAATATCTTACACATATAAGAAGATTTAATGCAGAACCCTTCTTTGTCACACAGACATTAATGTCTTACCTCCATTGGACTTTAATTATGTGCATTTATGATAAAGATGCTAATGCCTAAAAACAGGACAGGACAGGATAGGACAGGATAGTCATAGCTCCTTTTCTGATTATCTATAAGGACTTTGGATTTGGTTTATGATTCTAAAACTGATGTTTTAGAACATAGACACAAATATAAAGCAAAGAATAAAAATCGTTTGTAGATCTATGACCCAAAGTTAACAACTGCCAATAAATTTATGTTATCCTTTCAGTTTCTAAAAACAATAACTATACATAGTAAACAGATGATAACATACGCCAACTTTGTAAATTATTTAGAAGCACATACATAAATCTATGTTAAAGAGTATTCATTTAGTAATTCAATCACATGCAAAGAATTCTCAGAAATAATACTTCCAAATTAAAACTTGCTCTTCCGCAAGGTTTTTGAAATACACGTTGCTCTTTCAAATTATTGTGGAAATACAATACACGTTGGAAATTATTGTGTTTTATCCCAGCACCACTGGCAACTGAAATCATCCTTTATCTTTTTCCTGAGGAAGAATCTTCCTGACTAGCATGCTACCTAACATTTATAAACTGAAGAACATCATAATACTTAATATGACAGACAACCCACAACATTTTGAGATGATTTTGACTGAAATGATTATTTTTCATATTTTGCATTAAATATTTTGCAAAGCTTGCTAAAAGGAATTGAGAGGTCAAGTAATAGTTCTTTTTCTCCTTTTATTTTACCGACAGGGTTTCTTCTGAAAGTGGAATAATACTTTGTCATTTACTCACTATTTTTAGGACTCCAACTGATTAACTAACATACATCTCAAATGAAGATTCACTTTCTTGTGTAAGATTTTGATAGGAGTTTTTAAGAAGTTAATAAATCAGAATTTTTAAGATAAAAATAAATTGAATATAAAAAATGGAATGAAATGTAAAGAAATAACAAAAAGAATATGAAATATTCATGGTAGTTCATGAGTCAAGAGAGCATTTTTGTCTCTTGCTTTAGGCTATAAGGCAATATTTTTAAACATGTGATTTCAATTGATATTTGTTTAAAGTCATAAAAACAATTAGAATCGTTATTTGCTTTAAATCATAAATGTAGCAATGTCTCCATAAAAAAATTTCAGCTCCAGCTGGTTTCATCATTTGTAAATTATCATTCTTTCATTTGTTATTTAGAATTCGAATCATGCTTTTTTTTAATTCTCTTGCATTTCAGTTGGAGAATCAATAGTATTTAATTATTGAATAATTTAGGAAATCATCAAATACTTTGAGTATCATGATGTTGCATTCTTTCCCATCAATGCATTTCTCATATCAGTAAAAATTATGTATGATCTTTCTCATCATCCTTCATCAATACAGGATAAAGTTAACTTTCCATCAAAGTGGTGATCATGGGGCATCACCTAGAATATGCTTATTACAGACTTTTCAGTAGCAGCTCTCTCTAAATACTGGTGGCTTCCTCCTGAGTTACAACCATGATGATATTAAGACAATTAAAGCATTTCAAGGCAAGGCATATTTGCCACTTGTTCTAATGTGAGAAGAAAGCGGATCTTTCAACTTGTCTGAATTTCATACACGTTCTTTTCCTTGTGAAGTTCTTTTTTTCCATCCAGTCTCAAAAATTGTAATAACAAATACTTCCCTTAATATTAATATTTTTATAATATGAATACATAAGTATTGCATAATATTCCAGACGTCGTTATCTTAAGGTCTCAACTGTGCTCCTTTATCAACATGTCAGCAACCCGTTTCTGTGTCCGATATCTGAGACCTACAGATTACTAGTCCATCTCTCCTGGTAGTCGGTGGGCATTTCTGCTTCCACTGCTTTACCTGTTATGTGCTCTGGGCTGAAACATCTTGAGGGGCTCACCTATGCAGCATCCCTTTCCTCTTCTCTAATGAGAATGCTCATCCCATGAAACAACCTCCTACAACATCCATTTTCAATGACATAGGGTGGAAATGTGATGCCTCAAGGCATGCAATAAGAGAAAATAATTTTCACATTAAGCCAGTTCGCCTTAGGGAACGGCGAGAACAAAACCAGTTTTCCTGAGGCCCTTATCTCAATGAATGCAATTGGTAACTTCGCTGATACATTCTTTATCTGTGTCTATGTTCATGCTTCTTTGAGAATGCCTGCCAGCCAATGTCATTTTGAAGGTAAAGATAAAAACTTTCCGAGAGTGCAGCTGTTCACTCTGTGGAGGCTCTGACCTTCCACCTGTGGAGTCAGCTTTAACATTCATTTGATTCATTCTTGCTCACGTCGGGGTGGGCAGTGGCACGGTTCTGCTCCACATAGCTTCTCATCCAGAACCAGCGGTGAAAGAACCTTCCTCATCTCATATATGTCAATGGCACTTGGGATGTGCCATTCTCGGGGCAAAGTAAAAGAGAGGATAAGTTGCCCAAAACTCACAGCATCTCTCAGAGTTTCTACTCAGAGGGACAGCTGAGGTTCCTCAGTTTCCACTGGCCCACGTTGATGGGGCACACGTCCCATTTCCACCTTCAGGAGGCACTGTGAGTCCTAAAGCAATGAATGGAAATTATCTTCCTCTTTCAGGGGAATGTGTGTAAAAAGCACACATAAAAAAAATCTCCCATATTTAGTAATCCACAAATGTTGAGGGCTGGTAAAAAAGGATTGACCTTGAATTTAGCAAATAATACTCCCTCCTATTAGTTGAATGTCCATAGGTGTCCTGTGCCTCTTTTTCTTCTTTTGTGATGTCACACCTGCCCTATCAATTAACCAGCTTCAAAACCAAATGAGAATAATCCTTGTAGAAAGAGCATCAGAGATGGTGAAGATTTAAACAAAAGCAAGTTAGGAAAACGATGGTCTTGGCAGATGCTTCAAGGATTCACTGATGGACCGCCACTTTAGTCCAGATCCCAAAGACTGACTTCTTTTAACTTCAGCGTATAAAATGTAGGAAAAGATGAGGGTTACAGCCATCTATTGCACCCAAGCAGCAATTTAAATAAGCAGAACAGTTTATTCTTCTAGAAGAGACAAGGCAAAGACTCCAAGTTTCAAAAACTGGTGAAATTCCCTTTGAGTACTCCCAAACTTTTCTTCTGCTATTTCTCTTTGCCTTGTATTGTTCTCATCTCTTTTTATCTAAGTGTGAAATTTCCTTGGGACACAGTTGTACTATATATATATATATATATATATATATATATATATATATATATATATATATATTTTAGTAGGAGAAGTGCCTCAAAAATCAGTTGACATGTAGTGGATAAGGAAACTTTATGCTTAAGAGTGAAATAGACTATCTTTCAGACAGAAAAACTGGTCATTATTGAAAGATTTTTCTTCTAAAATTTGAGATTACTATCAGCATATCCTTATGCATGAATTTCCACTAAGACCAGATAAGTCTGTACCTTCTATTTCTATGAATAGAAAAGGATGCCAGACCCTCATTTTTTGTGGAATAGTTTTATCAAATTTTCATTTAGTTTATTGTACTGTTTGATATTTAACTTGACAAATACTATTTAATATTGAACTCAAACCATAGAAGTGCCTTTTTTTTAGGTTGGAAAACTCATCAAGAAATAGTTATTTCATCATGTTTAGTTACAATCCACATACTAAAATAGATATAGCATGCCCAATATCATCTATCATCTATCTATCTATCTATCTATCTATCTATCTATCTATCTATTTATCTATATCTGTTAACAGAATTTAGGAAAAGACATTGATGATCAGCTGAATTTATTTCTGAAACAGGGCACATTTCTATCAATAGCTATGCTTTCACATTAATACTGATAGCTGTAAGTTTGACTTCACATTTTGTAGCAAAGCTATAGTTATAATAAAATCTATGTATTTTACTATATCTTCCAAGGTAATCCTGGAAGGTAAAATCCAACTGGCAGAAGGGGAGAGAGAGGATGGAGTACCCTGTGGGAGGTTTTCATAGGCTAGATTTGGAAGTGGTGTTTGTCACTTTCACCCACATTCTGGGCATAACTCAGCCACAAGGCCTCAACTAAGCAAGAAGCGCTGGGAACTATAGCCTCTACCCACACTGCTACTTCCCAGCTATAAAAGGGGAGCACACACTATTCGTGGACACTTGGTGATCTTTGCTACGTGGACCAACACCCAAACCTTCATTTCCAAGCATTACATGTGAACACCTCTTTCTAGGGGAAGTAGGGGCTACTGAAGAGGCTATATGTGTTTCAGATCTAGTCATCTGAGTTTGAAATGTAAATCTACCACTTATTAGTTGGATTGCCTTTAGAAATGTGTACAAATTTCTCTGAACCCAACTTCAATTATCTCTAAAATGGAGATGATTTACATACTTAAGAGGGTTATTATGATAAATACTGTAAGAAAAGCACTTAGCTCTCAGTAGCCACTCCATAAATAGTCACCATTGTTACTGTTGTAGTTGCCTACCGTGTACTCATGGGCCATTTTCAACATCTGTGCAAATGGCGAGAATCTGGTCAGTGTCTTCTCTGGTCATTGTGTGAGTCATGCTGATGGTTAAATATGTTGAGTATCATTCCCTCAAGTAGCCAAATACATAAAACAACCAGATGTAATGTAAGCGTGATAAAAAAGGAATGAACTTTTATGTACATTGACCTGGTTTCTCAATGAGTTTTTCTAATTTCATGTATATATTACACTGTAAACCTATTTAGTATAAAAAGATAAGTGTTCGTATGGAACTCAGAAGTCCACTTAAATTTGAGCTTCTACTCTTTCTTCTGTTAATGATGTGGAGTCTATTCCAACCTAAAGATACTTGATTTTTTTCCCCTCCAGGATCACTAGGCCATTCTTGCTTTATGTTTCCTTAATTCCTGATGAGCACGTGTGACATGACCACATGATCCCCTACTGTGTGCAATTTGTCTCCCTGCCACAGGGCACATGGTAGACTTCTTTAACCTCATTCTGTTCTTTTTGAATCATGTTTTTGTTTTTTGTTTTTGTTTTTGTTTTGTTTTTGCTGTTCAAGGTTTTAATGTCTCCCTACAGTTATAGTCTTTCAATCTATTTTAGACTTTAGTCACCAGACACGCTTTTAACCCTAACGTGAGAATTTGCATGGAATTAGGTCATCTTATGTGGTTGCTTTAGATGTAAATGAAAGGCAAAGTAAGATTAAAATATTTTGAGCATTTTTCTTACATATTTGTAACCTGCTTGAAAGACAAACTTGATCTTAAACCTAGTTTATAAAACAGGCAGGGTGAAACTAGTTTCTCTCCAGATGACTATATGAAACTAGTTTCTCTCCAGTGACTATATGAAATATGTCTGAATAAAGAAAAGAATGGAAAGGAAAAATAAATATATAAAATAAAATCTGGTTGGTATACAATGGAAATTGTTCTTTGAAAATTTTCACTGAATCTAGAAAAAAAGTTGTTTCTTTCTCCTACGAGAAATGATAGATAGTTGCTATTTTAACAAGCTTAGTCAAGTGAAATCCTTCCTATTTAAAACTCACCCCAGCTCTATGATCAAAAATAATACATGTTCTAGATGGATTTCCACTTTGCTTCAGTCAACATAGGCTGTATACATACATCAGTCCCCCATCCCACATGAGTGTCATCCACATATATAAATCTTTCTGACAAAATTAGGTGGTTGGATTCTTAGTAGTTAACTGAGATTGTTTAATATGGAAATAAACATACCTAAAATGGGTCCTTTAAATCTTAACAACTTTAAAGTTTTCCTTGAATTTTGTTGGCAGATACATTGGGACAAAATAGTCATACTTGTAGGTAGGGTTGAGTTTGTGGTCTCTGGTGCCCTAAAGCAGCCACCATCACTATGAAACAATTCCACATGCATACTCCTGCTGGTAGTGGGGGCTTCTATCATCGTATAGACACACTGATGGCTGACGTCTAAACACTATTTTTTAAAAATATTTTATTTATTTATTCATGAGAGAGAGAGAGAGAGAGAGAGAGGCAGAGACACAGGCAGAGGGAGAAGCAGGCTCCATGCAGGGAGCCCGATGTGGGACTCAATCCCGGGTCTCCAGGGTCACGCCCTGGGCTGAAGGCAGCGCCAAACTGCTGAGCCACCAGGCCTGCCCCTAAACACTATTTATTCCGGCAAATCCAACACTATTTTCATCTGTACATAGTGCTAGGTGCTCAGGAAAGTAATTATAATTCAAGTAGAAAATGCAGCTCATGACTGTGTCTGAGCAGGACTGGTGTAGCACAAATTAGACAAGAGAGCTCTCAGGCATCTAAATATTAATCCCTACAACTATGATAATCCCATTTACAAAAGCTTTACTGATCTAACGTACATTTTGATTGGGGTTGCATTGGTGAAGTGATCCAGGGGGAATTTTGGGAAGCATTTTTCCTAGTTTTCTTTATCTTAAGTATCTCATTAGAGAAAAGTTATTGTGAATACAAAAAAGTAGAAATAAACTGTGCTGTAATTTTGCTTACATACATATATTACTTTATTAAAAATTGTATCTTTAAAAATGATCAGTGGTGACACTTATATTTGTCATAAGCACACCATAACTTCAATAGCTCCTCTGTTCTCCAGATATTATGTGATCCATTTGAGTCTCTCTCACTAGACTGTAAGCTTCTATAAGGTCAGGGACTTATGTGACTATTTCTGTAGGTCTAGTAAGGAGCACAGGTGACTGGTCTATAGGAGACATCCAATAATTTTTCAGCTGAAATAGAAGAAAAGCTAAAATACAACATTTTTCCATGGGAAATACCATGATTGTCCACAGAAGGTAATGGTACTATGTTGCAGCAAAATGTCTATGCTGACTGGGATCTACTATGCTAAAATATTAAAAGTACATACTTCTGATCCAAATTTTACTTATCATTTCTATATTTTAGTTCATTTTATGTAGCATGATTTTGGAAAAAGTTTCACCTCAGATAGATTTAAAAATACAAAGTAAGAAAATGCTCAGGTATATATTTTTAGAAAGCTAATGATGTAATTAAGATAAAAATCAGCTAAAAGTGATAGTTCACATGATGGTAGTAAATGAATCAGGATTGTGGGTATGAGTTTATAATCTCAAAATGCACATGCATTTTGGAAAATGAGAGGCCCATCTTTCCTGTTTGAAAGGGTGACATTAAGGATCTGGTAAGGTAATGTATTTACATGAATTTCTTAAAATAGTAGAAAAAATCCACTGGAAAACTAGATTACCATTATTGTTATTAGAAACCATGTACTTTATCACATCATTCAGTCAATTAACATAACATCCTTATTAATTGAACAGGTCAGCTGAAAAGAAATTGCTTATGAAGACTTCCAAATGCCAAAAAAATAAAAGTATTTTCTTTTCTTTTTTTTTTTTTTAGATTGTATTTATTTGTTCATGAGAGACACAGAGAGAGAGAGGCAGAGACACAGGCAGAGGGAGAAGCAGGCTCCATGCAGGGAGCCCGACGTGGGACTAGATCCCATGTCTCCAGGATCACACCCTGGGCTGAAGGCGGTGCTAAACCACTGAGCCACCCAGCCTGCCCATAAAAATATTTTCTATATGGGGCCCCTGGGTGACTTAGTTAGTTAAGTGTTTTATTCTTGTTTTTGGCTCAAGTCATGATCTCAGGGTTGTGAGATCAAGCCCTGCATCAGGCTCTGCGCTCAGTGGGGAGACTGCTCAAGATTCTCTCCCTCTCCCTCTGCCCCCGCTCATGCTCTCTCTCCCTCTCAAATTGTATATACATACAGTATATATACATACATATATGTATGTATATATAGTGTATCTCAGTTATTGTGTATTTCTTTCAAAATATACATTTCTTGAAAGAACCACAGTTGGACCCAGTGTGGAAGCAGCAGGAGTTGGCGATCTAACAAAGAAACAGCAGCAGTGATTGCACAGAACTCACACAGACAATGGTGCATCAACTCAAAAAGAAAGTATCCATTTGAGGAAGTTAATTCCTTTTTTTTTTTTTTAAGGAAGTTAATTCTTAATCACTGTGAAACGGTTTTTCAAAAGCAGGTAAATATTGTGTTTGCAAAAATGACTATAGTTAAGAAACAATCTTTCATGCATTGTGCATGTAACTCTAAGTATTATATCTGTGTAATAGAAATAATTTGCCAAACTCCCAATATTTGTTTAGAAAAGAACAGAGACACTTCTGAGGATTCAGTCTAGAAATATTTTTTCCAGAAATTTTTTCCAATACCTTTTCTTTTGGAATCTTTCTAACTCCAATCCTGAAAACTGGATTGGATATGCCTTCCACAATTATTAATAAATTGCAGTGTGATTCTCATCCTTACCTATTCACCTTTCCTACTAAAACCAAATCTGTTAGTGGCAGGGACTACATACAGTCGAGAGTTGCTCAATCATCAACCATGGAATTTTAGAACCTGCAACTCTATGTGTGAGGCACTAGCAATGATGGACAGAGAAAGAAACTGGCCTTTTATGGTGGGGTTGGTCACAGTTGATCCACTGTAGTTGCACAAAGAGCAGAGTCATATCAGATGGTGGATCTAGTTGTAAGAGGATGTGCAATGTCTGAACTTAAGACTTGGAGAGGGTACAATTACCAGAATCACAAGATTTCCCGGGGACTGTAAGGATAGGTGGCTGAGTACACGATTGTTTGATGTGAAAGAGGTCAAGGAACTGAGGGATTGGGGGTAGATTGGGATGCCCGTGTTGACATCTCAGTGCCTAAGACAGCAGGAGACAGGAGCACTGCAGAGAGAAAGTGTGCTGCCATGGTCAGCAGTGGAAACCGAAATAAGAATGATACTTCGGGCTATTTTTAAGTAAGAAAAAGTAATATATTTGAGAAGCAACATAGAGAAGGTACTCCTGCTGCCTCCAGGGTAAGTCTATGGTAGCTGTCAGAGGTTTATAAAAACACACACACACACACACACACACACACACACAACGAAAACAAAAACATTGTTTGGAAAGCCTTCAAAAGGAAGCACCAGGACCAGGAGAGCCCTACCAACACCTCCCCTGGTTGTTAGTGGGCTGAGAGAATTCAGTAGATGTTTCATTGCATGAATGGATGAAAGGAAAGAAAATTAATTTGATGAAAGTATGAACAAAGAAATGAAAAAATGTAAAAGAAACTATCAAGGGATTATCCTCGGGGTAATCTTTCCATTGCTCACATTTTGTCCTCCATCTCAGAACTACAGAGTAATAACCCACCCATGCCAACTTGAGTTCTGCTCTATGGACCTCCATTCTAGGGTGTTTCCACAGTTGATTAATAATATTCTTACTTTGTTAAACTAAATGAAGGTCCCCAGAATTCCTCAGGCCTTTGAATGCCAGCTCTGTTGAAGCTGTAAAAAATGCCACACCTGTATTTACTGTTCCGAGAGCTTTGTTAAACAGTTCCAACAATGAATCACAGTATATCACAGACACCAACATTTATTGCCTTTCATCTCATTTCTTTGACGTGTAGAATCAAAAGAGCCAATCATTGGATTATAATATGTGATCTCAACATTCAAACTGCTATATATACTGGAATTATTTACAACAACCAATTCTATTGAGCACAATAAACAGAACAGATGCAGAGGACACTTATCTAAGGTGATGATGATGCAATCGTAGTACAAGGATATGCGAGGCTTCAATAGCGTAGTCTGAGGAGGATAGATATCTGAGTAAACTGGCATTTAATACTTTCAAATATTAGATCAAAATTTTTGCATATGCAGTTTTGATAAGGGAGTGACATGAGCAGCAGAGCAAAATGTCGGATTTGAAGTCAAAAGAACAGATTCAAGTGTATTTGCTGTTTTCTATCTGTTCTGGTTGAATTGTGTTTCCCCTTAAAAGAATATGTTGAAGTCCTTAATCCGGAGTAAGTCAGAACATAATCTTACTTGGAAATAGGTCTGTATAGAGGTAATAAGTTAAAATGAAGTTATTAGGATGGGCCTTAATCCAGCAGGACTGGTATCCTTTTAGGAAGGGGGGATTCAGATCCACGGACAGACAGACACAGAAGGAAGACAGCCAAGGGAGAAGGCAGCAGGGGAGACCTGTGTCCACGTGCCAGTGCCAGAGCTGGTGGGCAAAACACAGAAGCTGGGAGGAGCAAACCTTCAGTTGTCGGAGGGAGCTTGCCCTCTAAGACCGGTAGACAATAAATTTCTGTTGTTTTAAGCCCACCGGTCTGTGGTCCTTTGTTAAGGCAGGCTTAGCAAATGAAGACATTTTCTACAAGGTTTCTGAGCAAGACACTCAACATTTTTGAGCATGCTAGCTTCTCCATAAAGTAGTAATGGTGTTACACAACAGCTAGGGAGTTTTTTTTGGCGAAATGAGAAGACATTCTGTAGGCAGGACAACTGGTATACAATTGGTGCTTAATAAATGGAAGTTGTATCCAGGATTTTATTTTATTTTATTTTATTTTATTTTATTTTATTTATTTTATTTTATTTTATTTTATTTTTTTGTACGCAGGATATTTTTAAAATAAAGTCTTTTCAGAGGCTGAAGAATCCCGATTACAAAAAAATTGTGGAAATGTTTTTGTTCCTTATTTTCTATTTTCATTATGAAGTGTGATTATGTATAAAGTTTAAGTGCTACAAATACTCACTTTATAAGCTATTTATAATAGAAAATTAATCCAAGACTCTAAAAGCATTCTCTTTTGTTTTGCACTTCCATTAAATAACCATTCTCCCATGCTTGAGGGTATTTCTAGTGAGATGAAACAGTTTGCCAAAAATGCATAATTAGCACCAAAATTATTACACTACATTTTTTATCATGACAATAACAGAGCTTTAGCAGTGCTGTGGCACTATTTAATTAATTTGCCATGTACATGTTAAAAGGAAGAGGAATAAACAGGGAAATCAAATTAATGCATATGTTTCTGCAAAAATTCTATTAACCTGGCTTTTCAACAATAGCAGCGTAGTGGGGGCTTCCGTGACCACTTGCATTCACTTGGACTGAACACCTGCTTGTCCCAACACGATGAAAACTGACCATCTTCCACTCACCCCTAAACATGTAACTAGGCCAAAGACTGGTATGGACAAACTATTAAGGATACTTAAGATATTTACCATATCCAAGGATTTCTTTTAATCCTTTAGAATATAGACAAATGGTTTTTCTAAACATATTTATGAAATATACACTTGTGAAAAATCTGAGTAAACACACATAGAAAGCAAATCCCACACGTAAGTCCTGACAAAAATTTCTAAATATACATTATAGAATTTGGGATTCAACAAATACAAGGTAAAGGTGGTTAATTTCATTAATATTACAATGGATTGTGTAACAGAAAATTCCATCTATCTGTAGGTTCTTAATTTATATTTACAAACTTTTAAAATAAAATTTAGCACTTGTTTCTGAGTTTTATATAAATTTAGTCAAATACCAAGGAGGGTCTTTAAAAAAAATGAGTGCCATTTTACTGGAATACTTCCAAAGCATTCTAATCAAAGACAAAGATATCACCTTTGCCACTATTATGTAATATTTGCCTGGAAATGTTGAGTAATGCAGCCCGTAAGAGTAAACTAAGATAATTTTTTTTTTTAAACTGAAGTATAGTCGACATGCAATGTTACCTTAGTTTCAGGTGTACAAGTAGTGATTCCACAGCTGGATTCCTTATATGATGCTCCCCACAAGGGTAGCTACCGCCGGTCACCGCACCACATCACTACAACACCATCGACTAGGTTCCCTGTGCTGTGCCTCTCATCCCTCTGACTTCTTAATTCCTTAACTGGAAGTCCGCCTCTTTTCAAATACATTTTTCTGTATTTATTTGTGCCTTTTTTTTGTTTGTGCATCTGATTTTGTTAGATTCCACATATGAGTGAAATCATAAGGTATTTGTCCTTTTCTGTTTAGCACTATACCCTCTAGGTCCATCCACCTCATTGTAAACCACAAGATCTCATTGTGGTTTATAGCTGAGTAATATTCTATTGAAGAGCTACTTTTTTTTTTTTTAATTGGGAGCTTGAAATTAATCATGGGAGAATTTTTTTCCACATTTCCCCCAGTTTTATTGAGACATAACTGACATATAGGACTACATAAGTATAAAAGTCCGAGCAGAATGGTTTGAATGTAGGGGAATTTATGCCATAGAAATGGGCAAATGCTAAATATCAGGGATGCTCCTCACCCAGACAGCAGGTTGTTAGGTATTTACCACCATGCTTCTATTAGACGTGCGGGCTTACGTGTCCCCAGGTAGCCTGCATGCAGCCGTGTCCATCCTGCTCAGACTGCATCAGCTGCGGCCCGTGTCACCACTGTCACCCTCTATCTGGACCCTTGTACTGGCACCTGCCTTTCTAACCTACGTTCAATCCTGTCAGAAATCTCTGCCCCCTCCTCCTCCAGGTACTCTGCTGTAACTCTCTCTCCTGTGCCTCGTTACCTGGCTTCCAGGTGGTCCCCCTGCTGCCACTGCCTCACGGCATTCCATACCATCACAGACCCTATCACCTCATTCAACCTTCCTTAGTCTTCATACATTATTTACAGAAAAATTAAGGCCCGTCCCAGTTCAACCCTAACCTACACGTCTGCACGTCTCCTACTGATAGAGGAAGGTCCTGATCTGCCATCACTGCTACTCTTGGACCAACCAAAAGCTGACTTGGAACAGCTCCCTGGTGAGGACTCTCATCACAGAGCTGACTTTGTCTCACTCACTACATCTTTACCCATTTTAGAGGACTCGGACTTCGCCAGACCTACTATGGAACTTCCAGTTCTTTGTAGCGTTGCTCACGTTTTCCTTATGTTTGCGGTGCTCTTTTCCTCCACCCTTTCTCCACCTAAGATAATCTTACCCATAGGTCCAGGCTTCATTCTACAAGGTTCTCTGTGAATTTGTCTTGACATAGCCCAGGAAGACTATTTTTTTTCACACTTTAATTCCAGCAGAGTTAATACAGTGTTACAATAGTTTCAGGTGTACTGTATAGTGACTCAGCCCTTCCATACAACACCCAGTGCTCATCCAGCAAGTGCACCCCTTCATCCCCATCACCCATTCCATCCATCCACCCAACCCTCTGGTCACCATTAGTTTGTTCTCTAGAGTTACAAGTCTGTTTCTTGCTTTGCCTTCTCTCTCTCTCTCTTTTTTCTTCCCCTTTGCTCATTTGTTCTGTTCCTTAAATTCCACTTATGAGTGAAATCATATGGGATTTGTCTTTCTCTGGCTGGCTTATTTCACTTAGCACGACAATCTCTAGCTCCATCCATGAAATGGCAAGATTTCATTCTTCTTTATGGTTGTATAACATTCCATTGTATATATACCACTTCTTCTTTATCCATTCATCAGACAATGGACACTTGAGCCGCTTCTGTATCTTGGCTCTTATAAATAATTCTGTAAACATCGAGATGCATGCGTCGCTTCAAATTAATATTTTTGTAACCTTCGGGTAAATACGTAGAGGTGCAATTGCTGGATCCTAGGGTAGTTCTCATTTTAACTTTTTGAGAAATCCCCATGCTATTTTCCACAGTGGCTGCACCTGTGTGCATTCCCACCAGTATGCAAGAGGGTTTCCCCTTTTCCACATCCTTGCCAACACCTGTTGCTTCTTGTGTGGTTGATTTTAGCCATTCTGGCCGGTGAGAGGCGCTATCTTATTGTGGTTTGGATTTGCATAGCCCCAGAAGAATTAATCGCTCATTCCTCTGTGTTCTCGCTTAGTTTTTACTTTGCATTTGGTGGTTCTTCTTGCTGACTCTAAATTTCTTTATGGTCAGAGAACACTGCTTACTCCTTCATCTGTATTCTGCTGTTCAGCCAGTACCTAATCGTGTGTGACAAGTAGTAAGTACTGAAGAGACAGATGAAGAAAGTGTGTACCGAGCACTCGTTACTTTTAATATTGGTGGAATATTTACCAGCTGAAGTCAGCAACTGCCTCTAGAAACATGTATTATTAGCAATATTTCTCTGATTTTAAACGTATAAATGTATCTTCAGTAACATTTATAATAGATACATATTAAATGTCAATAATAAATAATATTAAATATGTATATTTAGTAGCATACATTAAGAACACACAGGATAATTCCAGGCACTATGCTAGGCATATCACATATATGAAATGAAATTTATTGACATTCTATAAGCTTAACTAGCACTCTTGAACATTTACAACAGTAACATAAATGTAATAAGACAGAAAAAAGTACTTTGCATATCTTACTGTTGATTAAATATACAAATAGTAGAATGTAACATATTCTGGATGTAACTTTTGTTTTCATTGAAATGGATTCTGGTGCTCATGTCTTTCTCCCAGAACTTCTGTGTTGCTATGGTTACTGTTAGTCCATTCTGGCTGCCATGACAAAAGACCATAGACTGGGTGGCCTGGAAATGGTAAACATTTATTTCTCACACTTCTGGAGGCTGGAAGTCCAAGAACATGGCACCTGCCAGATATGAAGTCTGGTGCGAGCCCACGTCCTAGATAGCATTTTCTTGCTCTGTCCTCCTCACATAGGGAGGAGGTGTGCGAGCTCTGTGGGGTCCCCTTGGCTAGGGCACCAATCCCACTCATGATGCTCCATTGTCATGACCTAAGTACTTCTCAGTGGCCTCATATCCCAGTCCCATCATATTGGGGGTTAGGACTTCATTGTGCCATTTTGCAGGGACGTGGGCATTTGATCTGTAAGAGTCAGACCATCCTCCTGGTTTCGAGGATGAAGCTGGATGGCACCTTGGTAACAAAGAGCACCAATTGGTTATCTGGGTCTCATCTCAAAAACATGACACAAACAATAATTGTGAGAAACATCACACGCATTACAAAAAGAAATTGCATGTTATCATAGATATACCGATATACCTTTGGGCCTACATTTCAGAAATCCACGCATAATTTGTTATATTGTGCTTCATTTTATTTTGCTTCAGATACTGCATTATTTTTTTTTTTTTGTTTACAAATTGTAGGTTACTGGTAGTCCTGTATCAAGCAAGTCTGTTGGTGCCATTTTTTGTAATAGCATGTGTTCACTTTGCATCTCTCTATATTTTGAGAGATTCGTATCAAAATCACCATATTTTGGTGATTCTCACAATATTTTAAACTTTTTCATTGTATATTTGTTACGGTGATGTGTGATGACTGCTTGCAACTTGTTGAAAGCTCAGGTGATGGTTAGCATTTATTACCAACAAAATATTTTCATTTTTCATTTTTAAGAGATTCATTTTAAGAAAAGAGGATGAGGGGAGGGGCAGACAGAGAGAGTCTTTAAGTAGACTCCCCACTGAGCACTGAGTCGGTCTCGGGACTCAATCCTATGACCCATGGGATTACGATCTGAGCCAAAATCGAGAGTTGGAGGCTTAACTGACTGAGTCCCCCAGGCACCCTGGCAAGGAAGTATTTTTAAGTTAATCTTTGCACATTATTTTTGTAGACACGATGCTATTGCACACTTAATAGGCTATAATACACTGTAAATGTAGCTTCTATATGCATCAGGAAACCACAAATTTATTTGACTCTTTATTACAGTGCTCTGGAACCAAACCCCCGTTATCTCTGAGGTATGCCTATATGTGGTTCTACAGAAAATAATCAGAAAATTAAAAAAAAAAAAAAGAACAAACAAATTTGCAGGCAAATCCAACTTTTAGAACAAGAAGCATAATAAGCCTTTACTTACCCTAGAGATCTCAAATGCCAGGTGAAGTGTATTGAACTGGACCAAAGTCATGTATTTAGATGATCTCAGATTTAGATGACTTAGTGCCATCCCGGCTCTGTCACATTGTCAAAATCTTGTTGTGTACACTGCATTTCAGAAACTGTTAAAATATTCTTGCTACTCTTTAACGTGAAAGATGTATGGTTTTTCCTGCTTTGGCAGCTGAAAACTTTTATCTCTCTGCCATGATCCCTGCAATGTAGAAATCACACGTTCATGATAGCGGCCATTAAGAGAATTACAGAAGTTATTTATATCTGGTCTTTGCTGTGCAGACACACGTACCTGACAATATTGTACAGTGAACACATTCACTGTGCTATGAGTAATGAGCTAGCAATTAATGGTATAAGCAAGTCTCATAAAGTCAAGATCAATAAACCATTCTGCACATCATAACCTGAGGGGTGAGTAGTGAATTGCTCATCACTTGTTCTTCCCCAGGCACTTATAAGCAGAGAGCTTATTACCTTTAATTTAACCTGTTAATTGTTAATATTGCAGAAAAAGAAAATTTCTATTTCTATAGATTGATTTTTCTGTTCCAGAAAACCTCAGAAGAGTGAGATAGGATGGCTAGTACTTTGATTTAGTCAGAAAAAAAGTACAAGGATAATCGTAACTTTTTTGTTGACAGTGTAGGCGGAGGGAGAAATAAGAGTTTAGAAATACAAAGTTAAATTCATTGACTTTCTAATAATAGATAAACATGCTCTTTCATGCTGTTGTGATGATTTTATACCATTCCCCTTTTTACTCTGTCCTTTCTTTCCTCTTTGAGATTCTTTAAAGAAAAAAACATACAGATTAATGGTAGTATAAGAACAGTATTTTCCATTGCTGTATTTTTACATTAATATCACATAATCTATTTTATTACAAAGATCTCAAAAGCAGGTATATGTATTTTTCAAGGTACAGAGAAACCTGTGAGGTTCTTTGATCCCGTCATTACTACAACGTATAGATATGATATTTGTGAGTACATATACTTTTCAAGGAATGGTGTCCCTGTATGGTCCTTTGAGCCATCCTCACACTCCTCGGGAGGGGAAAGGTGAGCAGCCTCCTGTGAAAAGATAGAAGGGTCAGGAGGCACATCCTTGTCTCCACCAACACAGGGGGAGCCAGGTGTGTTCTCTACACTGTATTTGAAATGATGATCATCTGATGTTTTGCTTCTTTTTTTAAAGGGTAGTATGAGCATTGAGTGGAACCCTAAACGTCACCCACACTCTCCTCCTCCTGGTGGCCACTCATCTGTGGTCAATAGAGGCATTACATCTGGTCTCTGTCTACCAAAATTTACTACTAAGAAAGTGTGTCACATTATTTTAGGTGTCATTTACAAGAAGCTCAACTTTAAAAAGTCATTACGTACAGTAGACAGGGGAAACCCAGAGGCACTTCAGAATATGAAACATTTATTAGATATGTTTTACCTTCTTTCTGTGTAATATTCTTGCTTAAATGATGGCACATTCATGTTTCAGAGAAGCACCTACATAGAGCTTACTGGGTATGATTGCCTTTAAATCATGAGGGAAAATAAATTACTTTAAAATCTAGAGTCAATCTTTCATGATCACTGGAGGTGAGTTTTAAATTGTTTTTCTCTCAGATTTCCAAGAGGATTCCAACATTTACATTGCAGTAAAGTACAGAAGCTGTTTATTTTTATGTTTATTTTAAAGAGTGTGTTAAAGTAAAATGTTCAGCGATGTCCACAAGTCCATAATATGAAAACCGCTCATTATAGCATTTTCTCTACACACAGTCTCTTTACTTTTTTGAAGGGAGAAAGAGACAGATACAATCTTTCAACCAGTGCTTAGGAAAGTGGTAGTTTATTAGGCATATTCTTTGTCAGTAAATGAGGTCCCAGTCATGAGTTTGGGAACGGTTCTTTGTAAGCTTGTGTTTTCCTTTACACATCTAGGAAAGTTTCTATATCAAAGGAATTTCTTTGGGACTTGAATCACTTGGAACAAGGGAAATTTTGCATATATATTTCTCTCAAGGACGACTAACCCTTTGAGGAGCGATAGTATTGGAATTATCTCCGTTATTTTTCTCAGGGAAAGCGAACCAAGAGTGTTAAGCTCTCTTCAAACGCTGTATCTTTCTTGACCTCTCATGTCATAGTACAACAGACACATTGAGAAAACTCGTTTGACAGAAGGCACTACATAACCTAAAAATTCCACATTTTCTGATTCTTCACTTAGGCCAGAAAGATCAACGTGGAAGAAAGGGAGCCTCATCCACTGGCCTTGACATTTTGTGGAATTGAAATATATGTAAAACTCATTAAAACTTCAGCCAACTTTTGGTGAATATCTGTATCATTACTTTTTAGTCATTCTTGTGTAGATGCAGACCCCCTACAGCATATTCATGCATCCAAGTCTTCATTTATTCATCAAACAGAATACATTACATGCTTCTATCAGCTTGTATCAAGTCTTATCTATGCCAGGTACTGGATACACAAGGTTGCTAACCTCGCCATGGTACCGT
This sequence comes from Canis lupus baileyi, assembly GCF_048164855.1. Lineage (NCBI taxonomy): Eukaryota > Metazoa > Chordata > Mammalia > Carnivora > Canidae > Canis > Canis lupus. The sequence continues at coordinate 2,448,073 of NC_132852.1, read as the reverse complement.
AGCAAGATGGACCTGCATGTGAAGCAACCGCCATACAGTATCATCATGGAGATGCATATAAACTGCAGTGGAAAAATGCCAGTCTCTCAAAGAAGGGTCCCTGTCACCTTGCCCTAGGGAACGTGGTGTGATGGCATTCAACACGAATGTTAGTAAATTCTTAAACAGGGATTTCAGGGCTGTTTTAATGTTGTACATCACCAGCAGAGAACTGTCTTCATCCAAAGGTCCAAGAGGAGATAAAGCAGGCCACAAGACACTTAAAAGAATATGTCCCTAAAAATACTCTTGGAAAATTGCCAAACAGTTGTCATCATTCAAAAAGGAGGTGGGTGTGATTTTCATCATTAAGGCAGTCAATTCTGCATTAGTGTGTGGAGAAAACCTGTTTGAGCATATGGCGAAAGAGATGTACTAGAGCACAGAGAGTAGGGTGACTTAACTTAATGGATTAGGTCGTTGGTAATTTTCATGTGAACCTATAAGCCTCTCCCTCATGTTCACTTGAGAATCCTTAAAGATGAACGGTCATTGAGAGAACGTATCTTACTACAACTATATTTTCCAAAGCTGTTGCCTATTTTTATACGAGAACATAGAGGTGGGGGGAGTAGATTTGAGGTGAAGGCTACGACAGCGTGAGCCCTTGTTAAACTAGCACTATCTAAAGAGTCTATGCTTGTGTCAGAAGCAACTAAAGCAACTATGCAGATCTTCATTAAACGTTTGCTGAGTTGACAATTCTTCATATATTTCAATCCCAGGAAACATTAATTATATCAATGCTACATACAGTCAATATACTTTTATATCCATGCACCAGCATCTCCTCTGCACCATCCCCTGTTCTTTCTTCACCTTGGTGCTCCCACCTGCTACCATTTTTCTTGCAGCTCAAAGGTCCCTGAGGATTTCCCTGGTTTTTTTGTTTATCTGAAAATGTCTTCATTGCTTTAAAAGGATTGCCACAAGATTTCAGCTCCTCGGCCGGCAAGCATTTTATTACTGTTCTTTAAAGATCTCACCAGTTACCTTCTAGCTTCAGATTTTCTGAGGAGAAATCCATCCTCGGCCTCCTTGTGGCTCCTTTGACAGGCTGCTGTCAGTGAGCGATTCTCAGGTCTTCCTTCACAATCTGACTTGCTCAGTGTGTATTCCACCTTTGTACTTCTGTGTAACCTGGTGTCTTTAATCACTTCTGCAAACTCACCTGCCATTATCTCTCCAAATATCGCTTTTGCTCCCTTTTTTTATTTTCCTGTTATGGAGAAACACGATTTACTATTTCTTCTCTTCACCCTCCCTGCTGATGATCGCTCATTGTACCGACCTTTCTTCCAGGTCTCTAATCCTCTCTTCTCCTTTGCCTAATCTGCTCTTAATTTACTTATTTTTTTTTCCATTGCAGTTATTACCTTTTTTCAGTTCTGGAATGTCCGTTTGATTTCCATTTGTTATAGTTGTCAATTCTCTCCTGACTTCTTTTATTCTGTCTTCTATTGAGAACATTAATCACAGTTATTTTAAAATCAGCGTTTGATAACTTCAATATCTGGAGTTCCTGTGAATCTCATTGTGCCCTGCTTTCTTCCACTCACTCTGTGGTCGTTTGGTCTTCCCCTGGAATGCTGGAGACATTGGCGAGGGATCTATATGTTTGATTGGAGGACCCTCTGAATAAAAGACTGCAGGCATCGTTTGAGGTTCTGGATGATGTTGGATCCCCCCAGAGAGGGTCTACTTTCTTTCCGGCAGGTTGATCAGCTTGTGGCAGGCCACCTTAATACAATCCGAAGGTGAGCTGATTATAAACTGTATTTCAGCCTTTGTAGGCACAGGTGAGTTCTGAGAGCAGCCTTACTCAAGCATAGCCCTTCAGGGATCATCGTGGACTAAAAGCCTCCTTCATGAACCCTAAACTCCATTCTCACTCCTGTGAGACTGTAGCAACTCTGTTTCGCTTCTCAGCAGATGTTACCACAGGGAACTGCCAGAGGTGGGAGAGGGTGGCGATGAGCTCACGCTGTTTTCTTTCTGGCTATTGTTGCTGCCTTTTAATTCACCCATGTCTTCAAAGCAATCAATATCTTTCTATATAGTTTATCTGGTTTCACAATCAAATTCATCAGGAGTCTTGGGTTGCTCCAAGCTGTTCCACTGTAGCCCGAGTGCTGGGTGAATTTTTGAGTCAGCCCCCTCCTGCTGCCATAGTAATTTCAGGTGCTTCTCCTGTGCCAGGTGTGGTACACACATCGCGTCTATACCTTGTCACTACAGCCACGTGCTGAAGGAGTCAGGACTCGTGGACTCCTCACACAGCTACTCAGTGATGGGCTCAGCATCCAGACCCAGCTCTGGCCTCCCTCCCGTGCTGCATGAGCCTCTCATGTGTCAGCCTGCTGAAAACTCCCCGGCACTGGATTTTAACATACATTCTGCAGCTGTCAGCTACGGCTCCTCAAACCAAACTCTTCCTTCAGCTGACTGTACTGTTACTGAGTTGAAGTTGATCCAGGGGCCAGTTGGAGCAGGTTTGAAGGCATCAGGAGGATGCTTAGATGTGGGTTGGAGCTCTGTGTCCCCAGGCTTTCTGACTCTGTTGCTCAGAGCCCAGCAAAGGCAGTTTTCCCTGTGCAAGCTCCTGGCTGCTGCCAGTGTCTGGCCGGCCCAATAGAGGATTCTCCTGAAGTTTCTCTAGCTCTCCTGCTCCTCTGGCCCAGCTGGGAGCTCAGACTGAATAGAATAAATCCCCTTTTCAACTAACTTTATCTTAGGGGAATTAATTCCTCAGTACTCTCTCTTCAAAAATATGAGTCTTAATGAAATATTGAGTGTTTTACAGCACTTTCTGAAATAAATCTTATATATTTTAAATAAATGCATGATCTTCACACATTTTACATAAAAGATTATCTCACATTCAAACACTATTCTGTTTACAAAATAGAAAACATCTCCTGATGAGATCTGCCAAGCTAAAAAGGATAAAAGTTGGAGTCTTGTTTTACACATATAAGTAAAATATATTGACAAGCAATAGAGTTTAATTAAATAAAAGTTTATTAAATTCAAAATACTTTATTACTTCCCTCCGTATTTGTTTTGTTCTTTTTGCTCATAAAATAAATACTGTGGTATGCCTAATTTGAATTCTAATATAAAACAATTTTTTTCATTGTCAGGCTAACTATATCCATAAGTTAAAGTTAACTAAAGTTATAAACAAAATTGATCATTCATAAACACTATCCTTGGAATAAAGAAAACTTCTTTCTACCTTGCATTGCTTAATCAATATCATCTTAACACTTTACCTTAGTTTTTTAAAGATTCTATTTATTTATTTGAGAAAGAAAGAAAGAGAGAACATGAGTGGGGACAGGGAGAGGAGAGGCAGAGGGAGAGGGAAAGGAATAAGCAGACCCCATGCTGCATGGAGCCCAATATGGGCTGAATCCCAGGACCTTGAAATCATGACTTGAGCAGAAATCAAGAGTCAGATGCTTAACCAAATGGGCCACCTAGATACTCCTTTACTTTAATTTTTAAAATGACTTCGCATTCATTCCTTGATCCATGGATTTGTTTACCCAACATTTTATCGGATGTCTACAGTGTGCTCAGTGCTGGAGACAGAGTAAGGACCAAGGTGGTCAGTTATTTTCCTTCTCAGCACTTAAGAGTGAATTGGACAGTTTAACTGACTGAGGAGATGCCAGTCATGATGGCAAGGAAAAATGCAACAAGTTATGCTTGTTGACTGAATGGAAATCCAGTCTGGAACAGATGCTAGGTACAAGAGAGTGAGATACAGTCCATGCTTTCATAAGGAAATCTAATGTTCGGACAATACCAAAGAGAAAGAGACTTATTTTGGCCGATATAATGGGGGTAGCTGGGGTTGTAACATTGGCCTCAAAACACATATCACCTTTTGGTTAACCAAAGCAAAGACTTGTTTCATGATATTTGACAGAGAAGTAGCAGTAGAGCAAGCTACCATGGCTTAGAGATGGAAAAGGGAAAATGAGCAGCAGGTTCTTAGCTGTGAGACATGGCTAAGAACTCAGACCCTGGAAACTGACTGTCTGATGTTGCAAGTGGGCTTTGCTACTCGGTGATTGTGTGATGGTAGGGAATTTCTGTGCCTTCACCTTGCCTCTGCTTTCCCACCTGGAAGGTGAGTGAAGCAGTACCTATGATGTTGGGGTACATTAAGAGTTAAAGCAGTTCCTGGCATATAGTAAGTACCATTTGAGTGTTTGGTAAACTTTGAGAAAGAAACTATTAGTTTTTTCTCTATGTCTTTCTATCTTTCTCTCCACACACACACACACACACACACACACACACACACACAAGGAAAAAATACATTCAAGTATGTATTGATCTAAATTATTACTGTAATACTGTATGGTGGTTTACAAGGATATAGCAATACTTAATTAAGGTAATTAAAATATACTTTTATAAATACAAACAAAAGATATGAACAGTGCTATGCACTTAGAGTTAGACACTTTGTTATACAGTTAGCAAATTCATACAAATTAAGCAGATTTATGCAGCTGAAAAAAATTTTAACTGAGAATCAAATCGTAGAGTTGGGCAGAATGGCAGAAAAGGCCAATATTCTATTTAAGACTAAGAACTTAGATTGGCATTAGGACAATGAGTTCTCTGGAATATTTTCTTACAGAGATGTCCTCAAAACACAAGTTTGAAGATAACCCACCTTCATGGAGTTTCTCCTGATTCTTTCAGAGCAGCCTCACTTTCTTCTTTCTGAACTCTTACATTCATGCCTGATACTTCCAGCATTTTTTTCCATGTTTTTATTTAGAGCTTTTTCTATATGTGTTATCCTTCTTGATCTTTGTGACCTACTTGAATGGAAATCTAGAAATCCCCTTCCATGTCTCAAACTACTTGGTGGTACATGCTTAGTACATGGTAATCATTTAAATAGGTATTTTTCAGGGGCATTTGTGTGGTTCAGTGGGTTAAGTGCCTGTGTTTGGCTCAGGTCATGATTCCAGGGTCCTGGGATTGAGCCCCATGTTGGCTTCTCTGCTCAGTGAGGAGTCTGCCTCTCCCTTTCCCTCTGTGCTTGCTTGCTCATAAGTAAGTATGTAAATAAATAAATAAATAAGAATATTTTCCTAAATATTTTTGAAAAGGTCTATGTGTATTTAATTCACATTGGAGAACACTATTCAGTCACTTAAAAATGTTTTCCCCCCAGCTTATGATCAAATGTGAGAAACTTCTATCATAGCTAGAGAAAATGCTGGAAACAATCTTGGAGTTAAATTTTGAGCATTTATAAAGTAGACTTGGAGGGGGGCATTGATTAATGGTCAGTTCAATAGCCAGGTTCCTGGTTCACCAGGTATGTGACCCCTGAAAGTCCAAAACTTGCAAGGACACTGGATCCATCTGATTTTTCTTTGGCTACCAAGTGCCATAATTGAACTTGGGCTTGTTTCCTGTGATTGGATAAGTTTACCATATTTATTCATTAAATGCATATTTATTCACAGTCTGCCATGAACCAGGGAATTTGCAAGCAGGGGAATATGATTCTTAAGACCTATTCTTTATTCTCAATGAGCTTTCAGTCAAGTTCAAATAAAATAAGATAGACATGGAAATGCTCCAGAAGGGTACTATGAGGTAGCACTTTGAGGGAGCAATTTGTCCTCCTGAGAGTGAGTTCAGGGAAGAGCTTTGGAGTGGAAGCAAAATCTACACTGAGCTGTAAATAATAAGTGAGACTCTCCCTGATGAGGAAGAAAAGATCCTGGTTCCTGCTCGAGGGCTCAGCATTCTGAGCACTGGATCCCCTGTGGATGGCACGCTGGCCAACTGGGTGGCAAATGAGAGGAAGAAATGGGATGTCAGGGTCTTCCTAGATCCTGAGAGTGCAGATGGATAATTGAGAACAGTGCATCTGTGTCATAGACTAAAAACCCCAAAGAAAGAATATCCCCAGTTAGTGAAGATTTCAGGAAAAGTGCCACAGGCTCTTCACAGGTAATTCTGAAAGAGATACTCTAGCATATTTGGGGATAAGGTATTATCATAAATTATGGTATCTCCCAAGAAGACAACCATGAAGTCAGCCAATCTGAAGAGCTTAACCTTCTATTAGGTGAACTTCTCCCTTCTTACCTCATATATTTGACGTTGATACACTTAAAAGGAAATTTGAATTCAAAGAGTATAATCAGTGCAAAAGGAACAAAAGGAACTGTAAAATTAGCATATATTTATGTATGTTATATATAAATATACAAATTGCCATGTAATTCTTGACCTGTTCATAATAAGCAAAGCAATATTAAAGAAATAAAAAATGTGTGATTTAATATCTGTCACCATGGAGATAGGTCCACACAGTGTTTATTGAATTAGAAAATTTAATTGAGAGCTTTGGGGATTTATACATGCATAAATCTAAATAATCATCTGGTTAATTCCTGAGAAATATGTTTAGTCCTAACTGAAATATATAACTAAGAACATGCGGAAAAATACATGAGATAAAACTAGGTTGTTTTAAGTATTACCACTTAGGTAAATTTCTGGAAATATCTTAATATCATTTGAATTGGGAGGTATGTGGATAAATATTAATATATATTTATAAAAAGTTGAGTTAAATTTTGGGAAGTGATTTTCCTTTTTTTAGCTATTATACTTATAACTGAAAACAATTATTTATGAAAACATATGAGTGCCAATATGTAAAATTGAACAGTAATTCAAAAAGATGTATGGACTCCTATGTTTATTGCAACATTATTTATGCTAGCCAAACTATGGAAGCAGCCCAAATGTCCATTCGTGGATGAACAGATAAGGAGGATGTGGGGTGTGTGTGTGTGTGTGTGTTACACAGTATGATTCAGCCATAACAAAGAATGAGATCTTGCCATTTGTAGGAACATGGATGGGCCTAGATGGTATAATGTTAAGTGAAATAAGCCAAAGAAAGACAAATACCATACAGTTTCACTCATATATGGAATTTAAGAAACAAAATAGACCAGGTAAAAAGACCAAAAAAGAGAGAGACAGAGACAGAGAGACAGAGAGAGACAGAGACAGAGAAAAAGATTCTTTTTTTTTTTTTTTTTTTGAGAAAAAGATTCTTAAACACACAGAACAAACTGGTGTTTGCCAAAGAGAAGTGTAAGTGTGAGTGAGGCATGAACTTCAAGTTACATAATAAGTCAGAGAGATGAAAAGTACAATGTAAGGGATATAGGATGGTGATAATGCTGTGTGGTGACAGATGGGGCCTACACCTCTTGTGATAAGCACTGAGTAATATGTAGAATTGTTGAATCAGTATATTGTATACGTGAAATGATAAGCACTGAATGTTAAATGTTAATTATAGCTCAATAAAAAAACAAAACAGGAGTACCCATACATACATTCATATATATATATATATATATATATATATATATAAAATAGAAGCTCGACACGTTTGGTATACAGTGACATCCCTCCCCCACAATACCAAAAGGAAAGATCAGACGTGGTCCTTGCTCTCTTTGCATAGCGGGAGGGAGTCCTTGATCCGACACTAAATGAATATATACTTTGCAGTGTTAAGTATTGTGAAGGAAAAGCTATAAGATTTACCAAGAAGAACTCATCTAGTCCAGACAGTGGGATAAGGAAGGACCTCTTCTTTTGACCGAAGGATGGGCAGGAGTGATTTGGGAGAAAAGAATGAAGAGACTCTAGGTAAAATCTTGAGGCAAGAGGAGGTTGGTTACTTGGGTACAGAGACTGGGAAGGGTTTGGAGCCCCAGTGAGGTGGAGACAGGAGCAGGATAAGCCTGAGGGCTGAGGGGCCCAGTTCCTGGAACTCCCAGTGTCTTCTGTTCCCTTAGCCCATGTCTGTGAAGAGAGATGGGGCAGCCATAAAGAGCAGACACAGTTCAGTCATACTGTGTTGGGGAGAACTCGTGAGAGGATGGGAGTTGATGAGGAAAGGTCGTTTAATGAATAATGGCCAGTGTCCATCTGAAATGGAATAGTAGGTTGGACTGAGGATATGCGGAAGGACGTAGACAGAAGTGAACACGTCTGGGAGCCTGGTGATGTGGTGTGGGACTGTCTGATTTATATATTTATAAAGCCACTGTGGCTAATACAGGGAAAGCAAACAACAGAGGAATGAACTTGCCAACAGAAGGCTATTGAGCTTCTCCTTCTGAAAGACCCAGATGACTTGGGACCAAGTCAACAAAATGGTGCATAGATGGATCTAGAGTCCAAGGCAAAGAAGAAATCAAGAAATGCTTCACTCTTGTCCATGTAAATCAATATATTTTACATCATCAGAACAACCCTGGCATTTAGACAATCTTACTTTTATGTTATAATCAAGGGAAACTAGAGTTCAAGCAGGTTATGCAACATGTCACAGCTAGTTAGTGACGGAGGCAGCGTTCACTCTGAAAGTCAGTTTGACAGCAAAATGCGTGCTCTTCTTTGCCCCCTGATGCCTTCCTAAAGGTGCCATTCTTACCCTACTGATAATGTTTGGAAAAGTTAAACAACCTGCCAAAATTCACATAAACAGATAATAAATAGTGGAGATAGTTTTGCGAACCAGGATGTGCGTTTCTAAAATTCACCCTTTTACTTACCTAAGGTTTAACATTGATGCAACCTTTCATTGCCGCTTTATAAGATGACATCATAACATAAACAAGAGCATGGTGACATCTATTACTTGTGGACTTAATGAGATTCACCTCCCTGTTTTAATTGCCACTGGAGACATTGACTGTATGTTTAGGAGAATCCTGAATAACCTTGGAAGAAGCGAAATAAAAAGATAATTTTTGGCCATACTGGTTGCGAGTTGGTGCTCCATAAATATTTGTGGAAAGGAAGAATGAAGCATGCACCTTACTTGTTAATGCATTCTGGCCAGATTCCGCCCTATAATAAATTATGGGTGTACTTTAGAGAACTTTGTTCTCCAGGGGCTATTTTTTTTTTCCTGGTGGTTACTGATGACACATGATATTAAAACAAAGTTTCACTTAACTGGTATGTTGGAAGTCGTTAAGTATAGTCTATGTATAGTCGATATTGAGACAATATTTTTAAGATATATATGTTATTCTATCATATAGAAGGTTCATTTAGATTCTATTTTGGACCAAAAGGCACAGGAATTTAAAAGCTCATAGCTTTGTCTTGCTTCAAGTTTTAAGGGCACAAGGCAGAGGCCCCATACTTTGCCTTTGCTGTGACTTACCAGTGCACCTCCTGGTGGCCTGCTGCTGTTGTTAGTTTTGGAAGGAGGACTGTTTTTCCCACAAATCTGGAAGACCAAGTTAATTTAGTTATTCACGGATCTAGAATCCTTTAGCTGGCTCCTATATGTGTATTCATGAACCCACGAATGTGCAAGGGGAGCACATTAGGTGTGAGCATGATTGTGAATATGAACACTCACTGCATCAACCACATATTCACATCTCACATACGTGTACTTTCTTAATTATCACACTTTCAAAGAATGGCTCTCTGTAAACGCTACCCAAGGCACTGAGACCCAAAATTAAGCAAGAGTCCTTGCACCCTGGAAATCTCAGGTGGAAATAAAAGTGCATTTCAGGCCATTGAATAGTTGAACCCATTAAAAAAGAAAAAGAATAAAAAAAACTCTTACTAAGCACATTTATGTGGAACCTGAATTGATGGCAAATGGTAGTTGGCTCATGCAGTCTCACTTTTTTCTTTCCTTTCTGGTATATGATAATTTTATGACCAGCAATATTTTAAAATAAGTACAGGGAAGATTACACATATCATTAACATTATAATCGATCCAGCTAAAGTGTGTTGTGAAATCAGTGTGTGGCCAAAAGGACCTTCATTCTTCTTTAGGGACAGAGGGACATAATCTCACACTAATTGTTGAGAGCCCTCTTTCTGTGTATTTTTAGGCTCAATGTAGTGATGAATTCAGGCAGTTAAAACATAAAAGCATATTTTCACAGTTTATCTGGGTAGGTGGAAAATAAACAAAGGTGGCGTTGCCCATTTATTTTTTGTCCTTCCAAGAAAGGAGATGTGGTGAGCAAAGAAGGACCTTCTGCCATTATTGTGTCAAGTTTCTGGAGTAAGATAGGTCTTTTTCAACAAAATGATGATTTTGTTCTTGTTGATTTTCTTTTTGATAAACATTGTGAGATTTTATAATCCTGAGAAATAACACAATTATTGCCATTGTAGTTAATAAAACACTTACTCATACATTCATGCCATCTGGTTAGTAACATTATGAAATAAAGTAAAAGATGTGTACACATAATTTTATAGGTATTCTGGACCACTCTATGTGGAGCCAAGATGCTGTGGTCTATATCTAAAACCATATATATTTAAGTATGGATTAATTTTTGTAAACTGCTATTATAGATACTCTTTCTACTACTTTCACCATAATACATCTGTTAGTTCCTTGAATAATGCATATGGGATTTGATTTGGGAAGATCATCTTTTCTATGGTTTGCTTATGTCTTCCTTTTTCTAATTAGCTTAAGGTTTTACATATCTTCAAACTAATTTTTTGAACCTTGGGAAACTTTCAGACCCATCAATATATTTTGAAGGAAATTATGAGCTATGTTTAAACAATAATATCTCGAGATCTTAGAGATGTTTTGTGAGTAAATTTATATTCAGATTAAAAAAATAGTTCTATGATTAGGCCATATGTTCCACACAACATACTTGGACCACTTGAATATATATATATATATATATATATATATATATATATATATATATGTATATATATATCATATTCAATATATATATTCAAAGATTCTAATGTTAAAATTTCTCATAAAATATTTTACTTCAGTGGACTTCTATTGCACTTTTTGTAACAGATCCATTCCATTTTTTTTTTCAAAATTTACTTTGTCTTTATTGTACTAGATGGTGTCAACTACCTGTGTTTAAGCGACGACTTTCATATCTGTGTTGTTGAAAATGTCCTCTTGTGATTGAATCCATAACGTTGTTCAGTAACCATAGTGAAGTGCTTGCTTGTCCTCAGGTAATGTGAAGTATGTTCTTGGAAAGAACAAGTTTGGGGAACTGCCTTAAACATTAAAGTCAACATAATGAACAGGCAGGATGCTTTATAATGGTTTCCCTAAAATTCCTATATGTAAATGGGAATTCAAAAAATTCAGACATAAATATAGACTGTCCTGTGAGAAATTGGAGACATCAAAGAATAATCATCTTCTACTCAATGTAACAATAGCCCTCTTTCTAATAGGAAAAATTAATATGTCTTCCAACAGAAGAAGAAAATGTAGAAGGACTAAATTAGTTTTAAAATCTATATTTGCTTGGAAAATTTCTACTGAATTACTTCCACTGCAATTTAAAATGAAGAGGTAGGTGTGGGCACGCCACAGCTGCGCATGGTCTGTGACAAGCCATTTTTAGGCTGCCTGGTTGGCCACAGCTGCCTAAGACTGGTTTAGAAAATGATAGACCTACACTTATCCACACCCAATTTTCTCCAAAAATACTGTCACTGAGGCATTCTGACTTTACTTGCAGTTACTACATTGCACATATGCAGGAACGCTGTTGCCATGGTTGTCATATCCCAGCATTTTGAAACAAGTTAAATCAAGTGGATATAAACTAAGAAAGAGCCATACTTATAATGAAAGTAAGGAGGGTCTTCAGCAGGAACACTTAGTGAAAGTGCTTCTTAAGCACGTATCTTAAATACAGACCTCAAAGTATATTTTCTTAAAGGCAGAGAACATCTAGCATTACAATAACTCACAAGCTCCCTATGCTACGAAACCCCACATTTTTTATTTTGGGCATAGCACTCTGAGACTTTAGGAAGAAGTTAGAAAGTATCTATGAACTATAACATAGGGATAGGAGTAAATTAAGCTACATGAAGAAAAACAGCAAAGCAGATGCTGAATCTATTATAACTAGGGAAAAAAAAAGTTAGGTTGTGGGTACTGGTGGGAGTTATTGTTTGATATTTTCCAGTACTTTCTTTTGGACGTATGCCAATGGTGGTTAATTGTCATGTTCATATATATCAAAATGTCCTTAATATTATTTTTGTATCCATGCATTTTTAACCTAATCAAGCCTATAGAACTTTAGAACTAGATGCTTCCTGAGAGAAGCAAATTCAAAGCTTGCTTCATTCTGGCAAACTTAATTGCTCTGTGCAACAGAACTTAACTGTGACCTAGAGTTCCATACCTTGCCTTTCATATCAACCACTACTATTCTTACACTTCCAAAATTGGAAGTATATACATTTCCAACATTAAATTGCAATTATAATAAACAAACTGTAACATGTACTCTGATTTTATGCTAATTAAAAATCTAACAAAATTAAGAGTTTATGAAAATAATGTCTCCAAGGATTTTGCGTTTGTTTCTTCTGTGAATGTCTAGGGAAAGAAGTGAAGAAAGAGGTTGAGAAAGCTTGCCCATGATTTATTACCTTCGGAACCATTCCTGTACATTCATCTCTTAGGTATAAAAGAGGAGATTTATTCATCCATTCATTTAAGACACACTTCCGACATATGTCAGATGTGCCAAGCATGTTGGGTAATTGAGCTACAATTGTTACAAGCCTTGAAGGAAATCATAGTTTACTTGAGAAGCTGCAGATAGGAGCCAACTAAAACGAGATAATGTAGTTAGTGCTCTGCTAGAATTAATTCTGTGGAGCTGTGCTATAGAACAACACTTTAAATAAAATTACTCTTCTTTGTAGCTTCCCAGCTCAAAGGCTCCTTGGCAGGCATCCTAGACATCCTTATACTTTTATACTTAGTAACATTTAGGACAGGGCCATAAACTCCAAAGCTGGGATGGTCTGGTGATGTGAATATGTAAACAAGTCCCACATTCTATAGTCCCAATTTACATGTTAAAGAAGGAAGAATTTCCTCCAACTTTCATAACATGCGGCTAGCCCTTTCTATCTATTTTTAGGTTTTACATTTTAAGTAAAGAAAGACTCCATTGTTTTCAAGAAACACTTCATTGACTCGAGCTCATTTATAAGGAACATAGCAGGGTGAGGGTGATGACAAATGGTAAAACACTCAGTGGCGGAGTAGGGAGGCAAGCTGTGTACCCTGGTATTGTCGTATGTGAGGTGGCCATTGTTGAGGAGATTCTGGGAATCTGGGTTCACATGAGAAATCTCCCAATTTTTAAGTTATCTAAAACAAATCGAATGGTGTTTAAAACATCCTAGGAATCTTCATTGTGGAGGCTGAACATTCTACATTTATAGGACAGACTTTGCCTCCATGTGACAAAGTTCTGCAACAGAAAGTAGAATCTGATTTCTTAATATATATTTACTTTTATTATGAAGGAAGGTGGGTAACTTACTAAGTTTATCCTGGGTATTTTGGAAGGTATTCAAATTCCTCCTGATGTTCTAAAACAATTAATGGCCTGCTGAATTTATGCATACACGATCAATCTTTTAGGATGAATAATGTTGACTTTGCTAATGGCCACTGGCATGTTGTCTGTCTGAAGGTCCCTATGAGATTGTTAGTTGAGTGCACCCTGGATGTACTTTCTGGGGCTGAGCATTAGTTTTTGTATCTCCTTATATCTGATATTTCTGGTGTGTCCTTAGTTTCTTTTTCTTTTTCTTTTCTTTCTTTTTTTTTTTTTTTTTAAGATTTTATTTAGTTATTTGAGAAAGAGAGTGATCTAGAGGGAACACAAGAGAGGAGAGAGGCAGAGACAAGTAGACTCCCCACTAATCAGTAAATCCAATATGGGGCTCATTCCAGGACCCTGACATCATGACCTGAGCCAAAGGCAGACATTTCACTGAGTCACTCGCATGCCTGGATATGTCCTAAGTCTCTTAAACTGAGGTGTTTTTTTTGTTTTGTTTTGTTTTGTTTTTGTATTAAAGGCAAGGAATACCCAATTTTGTTGCACTTTTAATATTCTTATTTAATAATTAAATAAATTTTTACCCACTAAGTGACTCTATATTTGCTAAATAAATTTCTAATTAAGTCCATCTATAACAACATGAGTTGATTTATAACCTCAGATTCCTGTCATCGATTCTAAAAATAAATCACTAATTTGGGGGCTAGATTTGTCCCAGTCCTTTGGCCTCTGGTTTATGCTCTTGATATTTTCCATTTATTAAGGAATCTCCTGTAACTTTGTCAATTCTTCCGTTGAGGAGGATGCTTTTTCTTTGGAATGTAGTTATACCCCTGGATTTCTTCTGCAGAAAACTAATATGTGGTTATTTTTAGGGCTGAGATCAAGTTTTCTTCCTGAAGTCCTCCTGCTCCATGCCCCCTGTTTATGCTTACCTGTTCCCTTCCTTGTCTTGGTTTCTAACACCTACAGCTTTTCCCTCTACACTTGCCGGCTGTGTCATGGAAATGTCCTTCTGTCTTCCTATATATTTGACATCTGCTTTTAGACAACATTAAATATTTATGGCCTTTCTCTTTCTGTGTGATTTTAAACTTATTCAACTCTTTGTGTTGGCAGGGTGGCAACTGGGAGGGCTGGCAAGTATCGAGGACCCTGGCATTTGTGGATATGCAGTGCTGGTTATAACCCTGGCTTCACTATGTATTCACTCAATGGCTTTGGGCATGTTGCCCTATGTCTCTGCGACACCATCTCTTCCTCTGTAGGATGGGTATACTTCTATCAATACCTGCCTTACAAGATCAAATGCTAGAATGTTGGAAAAGTTTTTAGTGAAGTATCTGGAAAACAGTAAGCAATGATTGCTGTTAACATAATCTTTATTATATCAAAGTATGTAAATCATGTAAATAAGTATGGGTGGAATAAATATAACACACCATGCTTTTGCATTTCCAATGCTTATGCATGCCTTGTGTGCAGTATTTATTCAGTCCAAACTCAGAACCATTCTGTGGTTTGAGACTTTCTCTGCCCAATCCTTTCTGCTCTTTGTCCTTTCACATGTGTTGGACCTGCATTGTAGTGTGAAGACTGTTTTCCTAACTAGTCCTGCTTGCTCTCCCTGTATCCTCTGCAAGAGGTATCAACAAATCTCTCATAGGTCAAATCCTACCTTGTTGTCTGGATCTCAGAAGACCGGGAAACATCTACTTACCTAATATCTATTTACTCTGGTACATTTTGGTTTGGTGAGGTTCATTCCAGTTACTGGCAAAGAATGGATTTGAAAGGAATATGGCCAAATGGAAGAGGTTTGGATTCAAGGAAGAAATCATGGTCGCTTGTTCTGTGGGTCAGAATTAAGAAGATGGATTTTAAGTATACCATGTTGGATCTTGTTATCTGACTAAACGACCAGGGTGGTACATGAGCTCCAGGTAGTTCTTCCAGGAAAACAGTTCCTCCTCGATGAGAAAGGCCAATCCTACAGCTGTTGTTCAGGGGGATGGCTTCACTTTAAAGTGTGCACACACACCAAGGATTGAGCAGCTATTTGTGAATGACCAAAAAGATTCATGGAAATCCGTACTCAACATCTTTACTCTGTAAAATTTACAGGGCAGCCCAGGTGGCTCAGTGGTTTAGTGCCGCCTTCAGCCCAGGGCATGATCCTGGAGTCCCGGGATTGAGTCCTATGTCGGGCTCCCTGCATGGAGCCTGCTTCTCCCTCTGCCTGTGTCTCTGCCTCTGTGTGTGTGTGTCTCTCATGAATAAATAAATAAAATATTAAAAAAAAGAATATGAACTCTGAATCCTACCACCATTCAGTCCATTCCCTCCATGCTGACCTTCAGGTGTATGTTAATAAATATGAATTATTAGTAACTATTATATCCTTGGACATGGGGGTTATAAATTTTTTTAAATTTTTTTTTTATTTATTTATGATAGTCACAGAGAGAGAGAGAGGCAGAGACATAGGCAGAGGGAGAAGCAGGCTCCATGCACCGGGAGCCCGACGTGGGATTCAATCCCGGGTGTCCAGGATCGCGCCCTGGGCCAAAGGCCCGCGCCAAACCACTGTGCCACCCAGGGATCCCGGGGGTTATAAATTTTATACAACATTGAGGTAATCATGTAACTTTCTATCAGTGACTTCAAAAAAATCCGAACACAACTGGACATACATTTCCAGGAATTTGATAGGAGATCTTCTCTTCCACTTCACTAAAGGTACTTTATCTTGGGACACCTGGATGGCTCAGTGGTTTAGTGCCTGCCTTCAGCCCAGAGCATGATCCTGGACTCACAGGATCAAGTCCCACATCGGGCTCCCTGCATGGATCCTGCTTCTCTGTGTAGACTCTGCCTGTGTCTCTGTCTCTCTAAGTCTCTCATAAATAAATAAATAAAATATTTTTAAAAATAAAATTGTACTTTATATTTTGCTATTCATTTCCAAGACCATATGTCTTAGCCCCTTTGTTATCTTGCTTATCCCCTTCTTTATTAATATGACTTCCCAAATGGCATTTTTTCTTATATCGATGTAAAATTATATGAAGATATAAAATATCATTTCATGATATAACCAAAAGATGGGAAACAGGCAATTATGAAATCGCCTAGAATTCCATCATCCAACTCAGAATTATTATCATTTTTACATTTATCTTTTTGAGCTTTTTTCCCTCTCATTGTAAGTTTATTTGACTTAAGATCATAACAGAATAAAGAAAACATGCTCATAAGTTGATAATATGGAATCCACACCTTGATCATAAGCAACTGCCTACTTAAGACATCTAGGTGACTCAGTCGGTTAAGCGTTCAGGCCATGGTCTCAGACTCATGAGTATGAGCCCCATCTTGGGCTCTGTGCTGCATGGGGAGCCTGCTTAAGAGTCTCTTTCCCTCTCCCACTGTCCCTGTCCCCTGCTCTTTCTTTCTCAAACAATTTTACATTAAAAAAAATAAATAAATATTTGGCTAGCAGTAAAGTACCCATGTACAGAAGTAGAGTAAAGGATGCACTCCTCATTGCCTCTCAAATACAAGCTGAAACATTAAGTGAGGAGTATCCAAGAATTCCAAGATGCATGCATATGGACTTAAGAAAAACCAGCATCTTCACAAAGTAACTAAATTTTAGCAGAATGAAATAAAGGAGGTCAGGCAAAAAGACATGAGGGTTGGCTGAAGTCTCTACACCAAGGTGGGACTTATCTGCAAATGATACTTCCTTAAAGATCTGTCAAGTGTTAATGGAGCCTCATAAGAAAATCTAGGTACTTTGTATTTTCCTGTCAAACTGCAACCTTCACTTAAGCTAATGATTAGGTTTAAAACAGGGAGAACTTTTAAGGCTTATTGAATAGTTAAGCTTCATAGTACAGTTGTATGGATGGTTTGAAATCAGAAAATGATAAGGAATCATATTTTTAGGTGAAAATACTCCCAATGTGTATATTTACTACATTTATAAAAGTGTATATGCACCAAGTCATCTTCATCTTTACTGATTAAAGTTCACCATGGGTTGAATATGGGCCAAACCTTGTCATCTTATATCTTCACTTAGACATAGTTGTGGTTTCTCTTTGAACAAAGTTGAGCTATGACATGATGACTCATAATGGCCTTCCTGCCTGGGCCCCAGGGGACTTTCAGCAAATGTGTGTTGAAATAATTGATTAGTCATTCAGTATAATACAAAGTTGTGCTAGCTTTAGCTCAGGGATCTGTGTTTTGGTCCAAAGACGGCTGGCCTCTGTAATGCAAGTAATGCCTCCTTATTGTTTATGAGTTTCCTGACAGGTACTTATAGACTTTCTAAGATAGGGTTGCAAAATAAATAATTAAAAGTATCAAATGTGAACTTGTTTCACTATCTGACTCCCACTCCACGTATATATAATAAACGGAACATGAACTAGGGCTGTGATAAAGGACGGATGGAATGAAGAAAGAAAATCTAATCTCAGAATGGAGTCTTGTGCCAATGTTACACTTCAACATCTTTGAAATTGACTCTTTCATGTATACAGATTCCTTCTTGCCCTCCCTTTTTCCTCCTTCCTTCCCTCACTCCCTTCTTTCCCTCTTTCCTTTTTCCTTGGCCTGGGACATTTTCTTGCCCCCTAGTCCCAGTATTAAGCCTCTTAGTATTGCCATTTTTCTGCCTTCATTCACATGCTGTGAAAGATGAATTTTATTTCTCCACTGAGAATATTTCTTCAATGGTTTAAATGATAGAGTAGATGCATGTTTTAAAAGTATATGTCAAAAAAAAAAGTATATGTCCTCTTATTTCAAAAAGGATTTTAGAAAAAAAAAATTAAAAAAAAATAAAAAAAATTTAAAAAAAATTAAAAAAAAGGATTTTAGGTGGGTCATGATATCTTATACCCTAAGAAAATGTTACTCAGTTATATCTTGACATTTCAAGGCATATATTGGGTTTTCTTTTAAATTTAAACTTATTGATTTTCATATATGTAAATATAGACCACTTTGACATCTTTAGTTTATAGGACTGAGAAGTTATAAGAATAGCATTGAGGTTTGAATTCAAGACCTCAAAGTCATCACCAAGTTCTGATGAATTGAGTTAACCTGGGTGGAAAAAATAAAAATTGACCATTACTAATTGCCCAGAATATGTCAGGAATTGCACAATGGTAGCATTTTATGCTATGTGTTTCATGACCCAAAAGTGACTCTGTTTAAAAATGTTCATGGAAGTTAAATTTGAAAAACACTGCATAATCAATACCAATTTTAGAGATTAGTAATGCACATTAGTTTACTTAAGGCAGCGTAAAGCAAATAAATATTTTTTGGCTTAGTATTTACATCAAATAAATTTAGTGACAAAATTGTTGTTTGCACTTCACTATTAACATTCTGTTAAACATGGTTGGGAAAAATGAACAAGATTATTTTACCATAATCTGCTCATTTACTCTTCCCTACCTAAGCAAGCAGGCATTATTTTCTCTATTTTACAGAGAAGAAACTTGAGATGAGATATTACTTTATAATTTAGAGAGTCACTCAAGTGTTTGTTCATGAGCCTATAAGCACGGAAAGCAAAAGTGGGATGGATATGGACCATCCTCTGACACCTGGGGGTCCCTTACTGGTGTTAGGAGCTATTGCTGTGTTTTAGGTTTATAAAATCATTCCTGGCCTTTTTCATAACCTTCAGTATTATTTTAAATTAGTTATTATAAACTGTCTTATTGCTGAAATTTATGAAAATGGTTAAGATTAATTTTTAGAGAAAAGTATGGCATAATGAGTTTTATTTTCCCAAAAGAAATAATAACTTTTCTGTGACTTGAGGGAAAAAAAAAAAAAAAGTGTGTGTGATAAAATGTCCTAAATTCAAAAGAATTAATAAAAAGTTAGTTCTAAAGATACCATACTAATGCAATCTTAATGTCTGAGGGTTTTTCTGGCCCCTCTTTTGCTGAACATCAGCTAAGCACAATGGCAAATTCACTACTTTAATTACAGCACATTTTTAATCCATTGATTCTAGTGGAAATATTTTGAAGTTCGAAAAATATACTTTGCTCCAGAAGGTGACTAGTTTTAGATAGAAAGAAAAATTTGCTTTTTTAAAGTAAGGAAGCTTTAAAAAGTTACTAATAATATTTTATACAATACTATACCTATTTTATACCAACACTTATAAAAGCTCCTTTAAGAGAAGTTAGTCTTTTAGATATAACTTTTCTTTGACATAATTCTGGTTAAAATTTTGTCACAAGGTAGTGATATTTACTTATTTATTTTAATTTGAGAGTATTCTTTAATATTTTGAACCAAAATAGCATAATTTCCTGGTTGAGTCTCACTCAGAAGTATAGGGTTCTGAGAACACCCTGCTGTAAAAATATCTTCTCTTCTCTGCTGATTTATTTCTACTGACAAGGGTAGCATCTTCCCATGAAGAGATACAAAACCCTGAGGGAAGTAACTCACAGCTCTAAACCCTGAGATGACAGTGATCCCACCTGGAGGCAATTTTACAAGAAGGAGTTGGGGTGGGAGTGGAGAGGAGAGGAACCCTTGCCTGAAGGGCCACAGTCCCCATCTGATTCAGAACTGCCCCTGATTTGGCTACATCCCCCAACGACAACCTGCTCAAAGCTGTCTTCTCCTCAGTGTCACAAATCAGAAACTGTCCGAGTCACCCATGACTCTCCCTGCCTCACCACTACTACATCCAGTGTCCACTTGTTTTCCCTTCTGGTCATGCAGTTATGTCTCCTTCTATCCCCTTCCCCTCCACTCCTTCATGTCCACACCCATTCCCTTTCAGATTTCTGTGACATCCTCTACATCTGTGCTCACCTCCTCTCCATCTGACTGACACTGAATCAGAACGATCTCTTCCAACCGTGACCGTCTTTCTCACTGATGGAAACTTTTAAACCACATCCCTTTTGGCTTAAAATAAAGACCCATACCCATATCTCTGCTATGGCTTCCTGAAGATGGCATCATCCTGCTCTCACCAACATGGCTGCTTTACCTACACATGGCCACCCTGTTCCAAGGTCCTCATGGGCACTGAGGGCCCTTCCAGTCAGCTATACTGGCCCCCCAACACAAGGGCGGTAGTGCTCTTTATCATCTTCTTTCCTAGAAAACTGAATCCCGCATCCATGAGCATGTGCACATTGTCACCTCTTGGCCCACTTACATACCCTGTATTTTCAATACTCAGCCCCATCACTACCAACACACTAAAAAATTCACGGCTCCACAGGTCACCTATGAACATTCTGCTTGTTCATGACTTGGTCTCACCAGTGACTATCATTTAATGGATTTTGAATAAATCAACAAAGGAAAAAAAAAAAACATCTTGGGAATCCAGTATCTACATATTTGTAACGATACCACACTGTGGTGCTTTAATGTTTAAGCAAATGTTGAACATACTAATTGTAAAATAAGGTAAAATCAGCACATACAGAGAAGGACATGATATATAATTCTTCAATAAAGCTTCACTGTTATCATTAATGGTTATTGTTATAAAGCATCAAATTAGCATTTCAAGGAGGAGAATATTCCAAGTTCTCAAAATATAGGAATAATATAATGAGGATGATGATGATGATGATGAATGTTCTATTACTGAAAAATGATTAAGAAAAAATAACTCCTAGAAGTGACTGATAAAATAACCATGATGAATTTTTTTTTAAAGATTTTATTTATTTATTCATGAGAGATATAGAGAGAGGCAGAGACACGGGATTCCATCCCGGGACTCCAGGATCACGCCCTGGGCCAAAGGCAGTCGCTCAACCACTGAGCCACCCAGGCATCCCCCATGATGAATTTTGGAATGTCAAAAAACTGAATTTTAGCACTGATAGTGCAGCAATGATATTATAGGGAACACTGAGTAGTTAAATCCGACTGAACACTCTTTTTTAACAAAGACTGTCTCATGCTGATTTAGTGGTAGATGAGCATTGGCTCAAAGGACCGATTGATTTCCTTCATATGATTAATATTTTAGTTCTGACATTTCAGAGCACATTAACGATTCTAAATTAGATTATTTTGGAGGCATTTCTAGCTGAACTAAGCAGCTAGACCGGTTCTCTTGCAAGTTTGTAGCATCTTCCTTTGGGTGATGCCATCCTAATCCTACAGGATCACAGCAAACCCGTAGAATTCCCTTGTAAACATCCAAGCGCATCCGATGTCTTCTTGATGTGATAGTAGGCCTGTTAAACATGCTACTCTAGGGACGCCTGGGTGGCTCAGTCAGCTGAGCATCTGCCTTCAGCTCAGGTCACCCCAGGGTCCTGGAATGGGGCTCCACATTGGGCTCCCTGCTGAGTGGGGAGTCTGCTCCTCCATCTCCCTCTGCCTGCTGCTCTCCCGGCTTGTGCTCTCTCTCTCTGTCAAACAAATGAATAAAATCTAAAAAAGGAAAAAAAAAAAAAAAACATGCTACTCTGACCCATTAGCAATATTCTGTACAGTAAGAAGACTGCCATGGGGCAAAATGAGCATCACTCTCGATTATGAATACTGGGAACGAGCTCAAGGAGGTTATGATCTCACTGGTGCTTTTCACGCTGAGTTGGTAGAGCTTAACTTTGCTGTCTAACATGCTCAGTCCAAAATAATCTAATTTAGAATCGTTAATGTGCTCTGAAATGTCAGAGAAGAAATATTAATCATATGGAGGAAATCAAAGTTCTCTTTTTCTTTCTCTACCTGCCTCTCCCTCTCTTGGGTTTGAATAGTCTGTCTTGCCTTCAAGGTGTTTTCAAAATTTATTTTTGGTTGAGGAAGGCCTTGTGTGTGTGATTAATAGAAGCAATGGAGTGGGGCAGCTTTGCACACAGTAGTACCGACAGCCCCAGCACCCCACAGTAGGCTTCAGGGTTAAATGGAATAAGGAACTCCTTGTGGGGACAGAGGACACGTGTCGACACAGGTGAGCGGGCTGGTGCTGAGTTGAATTCATGCGTGTCTGACACGGGAGGGAGAATGCAGAAGACAAGCTGCAGCAATGGTGCTGTTGTCATAAGCTGAAAGGAGGAAAGACACCCAGAAAATTACCTTTGAAAGAAATAGGCTGTGCCTAGAATCGTCGTTGGTTTTTATTTTTTAAACATGATTTCAACCTGTGCTTCACATTCGGACTTCATGCGAAGTGCCAGTAGCCGGCTTGGTTGGCCCAGGGCCGGAGCGGGCAGGGAGAAGGCAGGGCCACCTTGCTCCTTACAGGATTGGGACCCTGACTCCGGAAACCTGTTTCCCCAGAAACTGTTTAAAATAAGAGTCAGTGGACGCAATCACTTGAGATAGGATCTTGGATTTCAGTTGCCTCTTATTTAAGGAGCACAGAAACCAAAACAGAGGATCGGAAATCTTAGTATTGGGATAAGTGTGAAATTTTAGTGGAGGATCTTTACAGGTCTCTCAAGAGAAGAAACAGAGCAGTCAAATCTCTAACTTTGAAAGGGAGGAATACACAGAGGTCGTCAAGTGTGATCATACGGTTAGTATCTCAAGATAAAGAAAAATAATGCTTAAAACAATAAATATTTGATCCTCTGCCTACTAAGATGCAGCATTAAACTCAGAAAACACAACACTTAGCTATTTAATGCTAATACAGGAGAGTATGGGAATAGCGATTTTAAAATTGAATTATTAGTTTCTTCCAGATGTTCCATATGTACAGGAGTGTGACCCTGACACCGAGGAGGGCACGTGATGTGACGAGCACTGGGTGTTATATGTTGGCAAATTGAAAATAAATTAAAAGTTTGGAAAAAAAAAAAAAAAAGGAATGTGATCCTGAGAAGGGCTGTGACCAGCACTGCCCTGGGTATTAAGTCAAGCAGCCTGGAGGTGAGGGGTGATAGCAAGAGGAGGGGCTGGTGAAGGAACGTCAGCCAGTAGGAAATCCATTGGGAGGATGAGATTCCAAGTCTGTCAATATCTGGGATGGCCGGTCTTCACTTTGAAGTTGTTTTTTGCAAAGTAAAATATCACCATCAGATAAAACCTTTTGAAAAAGCATGAGAGGGTTCTAAAAGCATGAATAGATCTTAAAGTTTCTGATCACAAGCAAAAAAGAAAAAATATATTGTGACTGTACGTGGTGATAAAGGGCATCCAGACTTACCGACGTGATCATTTTGCAATACAAACAAATACAGAATCGTTACGGTGTGCACCTGAAGTGAGCATCATGGTAAATGTTGATTGTATCATGATAAAAATTTGTTCTAATAAGTGCAAGAAATAAAAACTATGAGAGGATCTGAGAGAAGGTGTGAAAAGGGCTATCGTACACAAAGAATACAAATAGGCCTTACGCTGGTGTCATTGAAGATGTAAAAAAAAAAAAAAACAGATTTTCAGTGACTATGCACCTCAGTGGAGACAGATTGCTGGGCTGTATTTGTGGAGTGCCAGATAAAGATCACCAGGTATGTTGGCAGAACCAGACCAGATGTGTCCAAACAGCGAGCTTAGGTTTTTGTTGTTGTTGTTTGTTTGTTTTGTTTTGTGTGTTTGTTTTAAAATTTTATTTATTTATTTGAGAGAGAGAGAGAGCCAGAGCAGAGTAGGGTGGGTGGGTAGAGGGTGAGGGAGACGCAGACTCCCCTCTGAGCGGGGAGCCCAACGTGGGTGGGGCTCGATCCCAGGACCCCGAGATCATGACCTGAGCCAAAGGCAGACGCTTCACCTACTGAGCCACCCAGACACCTCACGAGCTTAGTTTTGAGAGTTTATCAAGAGCTATTTCAAAAGTCAGAATTCTATAGACCCAGCTATCATTTCATATAGACTCTGGTCTGCTTCTCCTTTGTGATGGCATGTTCAGAACCTCAAGGAACTCATCTTAACTGAATTACTGATCTCCATTTTCTCTTATGTAAAATGACAAGATCCAACTATTTCAGGGAGTGCAGATAGTTTTCAATTCCTGCACCTACTGCAATCTATCAGTGGTGGTTGCGTGAAGAACTGGGTTGGGAATGATGATAAAAATGCTTTCAGGCTCCGAAGGAAAAATTGTCAAGATTGATTCCAAGTGTGGGGCACCACGGGCAGGATAATGGGGAAGGGGAGAGGGAGAGCACCATATATTTGCCATCGTGGACTAGGTAATCTATTAGAGTTGCTTTTTCAATCCAAGTGTCTATGGTTTATCACTTTTTAAAAAATCACCTGCTGGGGCCCCTTGATGGGTCAGTTGGTGAAGCCGCTGCTTTCCGTTCAGGTCATGATCCCAGGGTCCTGGGCCTGAGCTCACATCTGTGGCTGGGGGGAGCCTGCTTCTCCTTCTCCCTCTGCCCTGTGTCCCTCCCTTAGCTCCTTTTCTCTCTCAATCTCTCAAATAAGTAACTAAATCTTTAAAAAAAAAATCATTTGCTTTGATGGTCTCTGATTTATAAAATTACCTGAAAAAATTAAGTAAAATACCTCCTACAAAAATAGGCAGAGCTTTTAGTTAATACCTACCCCTTCCTTAATTAGGAGATAAGTTAAGCTGAGATATCAAAGAGATTTTTTTTTTTAAGTGGCTTTAGTTTCTTTTTCCTCTAAATAATAGCCCACAGATTGTTCTGAAGAAAAGATTCCTGGCAGCCGTACTATCCCTTTCAAAGGGGAAAACCCACATTGTGGATATTATAAAGGTCTAAGAAACAGAAAGAAGAGAAGGGAAATCTGCATATAGATTAGGGCAACAGTATGCAGTAAAGGAGAATAGGACAAAGTTAAATCAAATTACAACATCCACCTCATCAGTTGGGAAAATCCTGTGGAGACAGCCAGGCTGGAGCCCGACCTGGAGGCCTGGGGGGAGATCCCCCTCCCCTCAGGTGAGGTTTTCAACTGGCCATCCCCGTGAGGGCCATGTTTATAGGCAAATGACAGGGTGTGAAGTTAAACATTTGTTCACCTACATGCCGTGTGGAGCGAGCTGCATTCCTGTTATTGTGTCTGTGCATCTTCAAGGGGTCTGGGCCACGTGTGTTGGCTCCCTTCCTGGATTCCATTCCTGGGGGATCAGCCCAGCCTGGAGCCAGAGGGGAAGTGAAGTAAGACCCACAGCTCTGGGTGTCTAGAGCAGAAGGGCCAATTCTGGCCTGGAGACCAGCTCATGTCCACTAATTGGGCTCCTGAGGTCACTTATGCAGCAAACGTCTCACACACAACGTTCTTTAGCCTGCCCGCGTATGTAGAGGTTGGGATGGTTGATTACGCAGGGCACATCACAGGAACCCCCATCCATACAGTTCTGGCAGAGATACTCCACCCATGGGCCATCCAGGGATCCAAGACGCGGTCCCTCCATTCCCAAAAGGTTCTGTACTCCACTGCATGGTCAGAGTCGGCTCCCAAACCACATCCACGGGAATAGAAGAAAGAGAAGGTGGAGGCTAAGTCCTGTCCTTTGAAGACGTGATATGCAAGTCATAGACATCACTCCCTATGGTGTTGTATGGATGATGCCTTGGCTACATCGCCACACTCTCAGAAAAGGAGAACTGGAGAAAATTGGTTTCAAATTGAGTGGTCGCTTGTCTAGCAACACCTGGGAATGTTCTGCTATTAAGGAATCTACAAAAGAATGATACAATGGTTCTTTTGCTCCCCGCTTGTGCTGGATCAGCAAAGACCCCCAACTTGAAAGCCACTGTTGCAAGACTTTGTTTTAAAAGTCCCATAGCACAGGTGTATGTCCTCTCTGAGATTTGAGGAACACCAACACTATTAAAAGCAAAAGGCTGTGGTCTTTGCTGTTTGTTGTCTTGGGCAGGTGGGGATTGACAGACTCATCTGTAGACTGAACAGCTGCCAGAGTGGGTGAGTCACCAGAAGTTTGCTTAATAGGAGCAATTCGAAAAGCCAAAGAAGGTTGGTTGGAAGGAGCTCTAGTTAGAAAAGTATAATTAGTTTAATTCATACACACCATTATTAGACCAAGAGTTTATTTTTCTTATTTCTAAGATGATTTCTCTTATCTCCTCCTCTTTCTTTCTCTCTCCAAAACCCCTAATGTTTGGTCTTCCATTAAAAAAAAATTGCTAATTTATTGAGGGAGACAGAGAGAGAAGAGAGAGTGGGGAGAGGGGCAGAAAGGGGGGAGACAGAGAGAGAAAATCCCTAGTAGACTCCATGCTGACCACAGAGCCTGACATGGGACTCAATCTCACAACCCTGAGATCATGACCTGAGCCAAAACCAAGAGTCAGATGCATAACAGACTGAGCTACCCAGGTGGCCCTGGTCTTCCACTTTTTCTTTCAATTTTTTTGGTGTTCTGGAACAACATAATTGATAGAACTATATTGCTACCAATAGGGCAGTTTTCAGATTCCAGGCCAACCTGTAATCTTTGCACCGTGACTCAGCTGGTGCAAAGATGGCACTTGGGATGTGATAATTTGGTTTTAACATGCGTTTATTTTTTTTTTTTATTTTTATTAAACTTCACATTTAGGCAAGTTTTAAAAATATTTGTGAAACGGAAAATAATAAAGAGGAGAAAAGAACCAAATGTACTTAATTGTTCATAATCTTATAAACTTGGAGATTCAAGGTAAAATTGTATCTTAAAGCTTTGTGCAAAAATCAGCTCTCTGGGGTGATATTTGGAGTCAAATTTCCCGGGTTATAGAATTTTTGTTGTTGTTTTTTTAAGGTGTGAGGAAATTCTTGACCTCCTCCCCTAGTCACATATCCTTCTAGGACTGACAAGATGTGCTTCCAGCATGTGAGGTCGTTACCTGATTTCATGGGCATTATCAGGAATGCACCTGGGAATCCAGCTGCTTTCAAAATGGCTCCGTAATTACACCGACAATCGAGGATCAGTTAAAAAAGAGAAATGCCTTGAAGACAGGTAGATGGGAACTCAAATTGCAGTGATTTTTTTTTTTTAAATCATTCAGTGGTGGTGGGGGGAGAAAGCCATTTGCATCTATTACTAATCAAATCATATTTAATTATATATTTAAAAAGAAAAGCTTGTGCTTTGAATTCATCGTGAAAGGAAAAGCATTCAATTTTTTGTGTAGCACTTCCATTCTGAGGGCTTACCTCTTTATATGAATGCAATTAGTTTGATTTTATATTTATAGGAAAGTTGGAAATGTTATAGCATAACAAAGTAAGAGACTATGCATCTAAATGAGCAACATAAATATTCAATGAACGACTAAAAAATGATAGTTTGTTTCTCATGGTGATATTATTAAAATAAAAATAAGACAGACAGGAGTAAATAGAAAAGTGTATCTTTCTTCATGGTTTTCATGGCAGTAATCATTCACTTTTGTACTCCGCATAAAGTACTTATTAAATACCAGTTTTTGATGGGGCTGTGGTAGGCTCAACATTGGCTCTCATAGGAGTCTACAATCCTAGAAGTTCATCACTACCCAATATGTCATCATCATCGAACAAATAAACTACGAAGAGTTCTAATTCTTTCTTTATACTCTTCCTATTGCTTAATCAATTGCAAGTCTTGGCTATACTCCATGGTGTTTTGTGTAGAGGGTAATGCATTGGTTGTAGTGCATGGCCTACATTTGCTCAATAAATGTAATTACTCTTCTTTTGTTTTCCAGACCTAAACCAAAATTTCTTTTTTTTTTTTTTTAAGGCCTTTGTTTTCTTGTGACTGAATTATTGTCTCAGTTTCTGCTCAGACGTCCAGTCCAATCCCCATTCAACAGCAACAACAAAACATATAACAATTTATATTTTTCCTCTGCTATTTCAGCTCTCTGTTTTCTGGAAGATTCAATTTTGAAGATTTAGCTTACTTTCAAAATTATTTTTATCTGAATTACCTTCCTAGAGCTTCCACTCTAGAAGATATATTCTTTTCTATTTCTTGTGTAGAACCCAGTGCCATTTCATGACAATCATTGATTATCATATGCCTATGTATTTCTTTTTATACCTTTGCAGAAACAGGAATGAATGGGACTGGCATAATCTAAGAGATCATAGTCTATTAAAACATCTCTAAACACTTCCTTCCAACTAGAGCAGAGTGTGTAAGGTGACTGCGGAAACATGAGGACAAAGCTGTGAGCTAAAACATGTAGTGAAGGGTGTTTTTTCAATCTATTGTTCTAAGCCATTTTTTTCTTAATATATTTTTTTAAAGATTATTTATTTATTTATTTATTTATTTATTTATTTATTTGAGAGTGAGAGACAGAGAGAACACAAGCAAGGGGAGGGGCAGAGAGAAAGGGAGAAGCAGGCTCCCCGCTGAGCTGGGAGCCTGATGTGGGACTCGATCACAATCTGAGCTGAAGGCAGACACTTAGCTGAGCTACCCAGGTGCCCCTAAATAATCTTTTCTAGAAGTCATTTAAAAATTTAAAGCAGGAGAGTAATATTTTCAGGTGTCTGTTTTAGAAGGTTCACTGCTGTGGCAATATGGAAAATGAATGGAGAAAGTTCTGGCATGGGGCTTTTGTAGTTCATAGTGTGAAACATGATGACGCCCTGGACTGAAGTAGCTGCACTGGGGATGGAGCTAGAGAGACACGATGGAGGACTCGCTTAAAGCATTCGGGTTAGCAACTGGATGGGTTGGGATGGAGACACAAGGAAATGGCAGCTTTCATGGTGTTATTTTGAAACCGGTGAAAGGGCATTCATATGTTGAATTATATATGACTGAAATATATACATGGACAAGAGTCAAAGGAACTTGAATATACGAATTTGGAGCTCCAGGAAGATATTTGGCCATAAGCTATAGTTAAATGTGGAATGCAAGCAAACGGCACTTAGCCAGGAGGGTGGATGAGATCCTCTTGCAGGTATGAGTTGTAGAAGTCAGACTTCAGAGCCTGGGAGCATTCACTGAGTTTCACTTCCAAAAAGTCTTGGATGAGCTTCTGGATGTGTCAGTGGGAAATGAGATGGGGGAGACTGGATACAATGAGTGGAGGGTGAGAAAGTCTGGGTGTCAGGCAAACAGGGCTCAAAAGGCTCACCTGTGAGCACAAGGAGGCAAGTGAGGTGGCCGTCAGAAGACATGCCGGCAACATGGGGGAGAGCCTCTTGTTGAGAAGGGACGGCTGGGAATATAGTAGGTGGTGGAGAAGAGAAAGGGAGAACTTACAAATAAAAGCAGTATTTTATGATGTGATGAACTTCCCAGGAAGTATACACTGTGTGGGTCAGATGTGAAAGTTTTCACCAGCTGGATGGAGAACATTTCCGTCTTAAAGCATTTCAACATGGTGGATGGTTCCAGGGGCAGATACACATTTCAGTGGATGCCTCAAACTTGAGGAACTTCCTATCTTCCTATCTGATGACATCACCTTTTTAAAATTTTTTTAAAAGATTTGCTTATTTAAGAGAGAGAGAGAGAGAGAGAGCACAAGTAGGAGAATCTCAAGCAGACTCCACACTGAGCACAGAGCCTGATGGGGGCTCAACCTTACAGACCGTGAGATCAGGACCTGAGCTGAAACCAAAAGTCAGATGCTTAATTGCCACCCAGGTGCCCCTGAAGACGTCAATTTTAATGAGCAAAATAGAGAGCTTACCTCATGACACATTTGGGAACTCCAAGGATAACCTCCTACCCTCAGCCATGGACCACACACCCACCTCATCTGTCCCCAGAGACTCTTCTGCTACTAGCATCACTGTTTAAAAGAACCTTACCTCTGTGCCAGATTCTTATATATGTTGGTCATTTACTATTTTAAAGCCTACATACTTATTTATTTTGAAAAAAAGAAATCTCTTCAAAGATAGGAACTAAGTATCTTCCCTCCCATATTCAAAGATTTCCTCACATTCAGTGTTTTGGTTAATCGATGCCTAAATTCACATTTCATGTAGCGAAGATTCCATAGTGGGTAGTAATGAAATGAGGGAAGACTACAGATTTATTAGGAGCTTCCCTGCTGTTAAAAACTGTTGAGTCAAATTTCAAGGAGTATTTTATTTTGTACTGACAAAAACACCATGAGATAACTAAATATCCTCTCATTTTACACTTAATAAAACTCAAACTTAGTTGTCCAGTTTTGTGTAGCTACTATTACTTGCCAATGTGGTTTAAGCAAAAATCTATGTGATTTTATACTGTGTTTCCTCATAATGATATAATTTTATACGCATGTCACAAATACATAATTTAAATGTATATATGTATTTTCAGATATTGGCGTGTATATTGAATAAACAGTAAAATACGTCACATGTATGTCTATAAATAATGGTAAATTATAATTTTATACTTTCCATGTTTTTGAATTTAAACATGAATGGAAAGTTGAAGACCAATGTGGTATTTCGAAGAAATGGATTTTCTCTGTACTATGAAGATAAATCCGTGCCCAGGAATGAGTTTTAATGGATACATGTTAAGGCACCCTGGCTTAAAGTCGGATGCAGAATGTATGAACACATCTTGTCAAGTGTATTTAAGGTGTATTCTTTCATTTCTGGTTACAGATTTGTGTATTTGATTTTTTAAAGACTGACTTTTTCTCTTTTATCACCATTTGATCACAATGGAATATATCTCAGTAAAAATTGAAGATATATTTTGCGTCAAATTGTGAGAAAAAAGTAAGTCACACAACTATTAGAATATTTTGTAACTATTACAATTATGATTATCAGGGCTACCACTGTTTTTTAAAAATAACTTGATTCAGCCATATGGATAGCCATATGCATGCCTCCCACCCTCCAAAAAATGTAGATACGGATCTTCCAGTTTTTATAAAATTAATTCAAAATGGTTCATAGACCTAAATGTAAAACATGAAATTTTTAAACTTCTAAAGGATAACATAAGAGAAACTACAAGTGAACTTGGGTTTAGGAATGACTTTTTAGATAAAATACCAAAGCACAATCCATGAAGTAAAAAAATTAAAAAAAGGAAAAATAGGACTTCATTTCAAATTAAGATTCTATTCTGTAAAAGACAATGCTAAGAGAATGAGAAGCTGAACCACAGACTGGGAGCAATATTTGCAAAATATATTTCTGATAAAGACCTGTGTCCAAGATAATAATTAATAATAATAATAATAATAATAATAATAATAATAAACCTTCTCAAAATGCTACACTAGGAAAATAAACAACCAAAAAAAAAAAAAAAAAGAAAAGAAACAACCAAATTTAAAATTGAGCAAAAAATCAGATGTCTCAACAAAAAAGATACATAAATGTCAACTAAATGTATGAAAAGAGGCTCCTCATTATATTTTGTTAGTGAATTGAATTTAA
This sequence comes from Canis lupus baileyi, assembly GCF_048164855.1. Taxonomy (NCBI): domain Eukaryota; kingdom Metazoa; phylum Chordata; class Mammalia; order Carnivora; family Canidae; genus Canis; species Canis lupus. The sequence goes on along the minus strand of NC_132852.1, from coordinate 2,416,268 downwards.
AACAACACCTATTGGAAGGGCTAAAGCCCAAAACAGGAAACCAAATGCTGTAAGCATGGGGAGCAACAAGGCCTCACATTCTCTGCCCGTGAGAATGCACAGCAGTCCAGCGTTTTTGAAAAGGTTTGGCAAACTATTACAGAACTAAGCTTAACTATGCAATCTAGGAATCTTAGATATTTACCCAAATAAGTTCGAAATTTATGGCCACACAAAAATCTGTGCATGAATGTTTACAGCAACTTTATTCATAATTATCAAAACTTGGAAGCAACCAAGATGCAAGCAACTGTGTTGTATCCAGACAATGGAACAGTATTCAGAAATAAAAAGAAATGAAATATCAAGCCATGACAAGACACTGAAAAACTTTAAATGCTTATTATTAAGTGAAAGAAGCCAATATGAAAAGGCTACATATTGTATGATTCCAACTACACCACGTTCTGGAAAAGGCAAAGCTATGGAGATAGAATAAAAAATTGGTGAAACAATTTTATCTGATGTTGTAATGGTAGATATAGGACATTATTCAATTAGCAAAACCTGTAGAATAATAGGACAAGAGTGAATCCCAAAATAAACTGTGGACTTTAGTTAATAAAAATGTATCACTATTGGCTCATCAATTGTAACTAATGCAGGATGCTAATAGTAGGGGTAAGTGCATGAAGGTGGGACACTTGTATGGGAACTCTGTACTTTTTACTTAATTCTTCTCTAAATGTAAATCTGTTCTAAAAATAGTCTACTTATTATTAATTTTATTTTTTAAGATTTTATTTATTTATTTAGAGAGGGCAGAAGTGGTGGGGAGGGGCAGAGGGAGAGGGAGAAGTAGACTCCCTGCTTAGCAGGGAGCCCATCGTGGGGCTCGATCCTAGGACCCTGGGATCACGACCTGAGTGGAAGGCATGTGCTTCACCAACTGAACCACACAGGTGTCCCAGTCTACTCATTTTTTTTTCAGTCTACTCATTTTTAAAAATTGGGTTACAAATTACAAATATTCTATGATTCCAACCATATGGAGGCAGGTGCCCTGGAAAAGCGCTAGAGAAATATACAAACATGATAATATATGTGTGTTACAGTTATAGAAACGTGAATGATTTCGTCTTTTCTTATTAATGTTTAGTAATATGATCATGTTATTTCTAATATTTTAAAATATTTATAGCTACCAAATATTTATCATATGCTTCATCTTTTCTCATGGCTATCCATTGAGTTTCTTTTTTTAAAGATTGATTGATTTGATTGATTGATTGATTTAACAGAGAGAGATATTGGGACCACAAGCTGAGGGAGCAGCAGGCAGAGGGAGAGAGACAAGGAGGCTCTGCAGAGCAGGGAGCCTGATGAGGACTTGATCCCAGGACCCTGAGATCATGACCTGAGCTGAAGGCAGATGCCACCCAGGTGCCCCCAAACTCTGAGATGTTTGATTTTTCTCCAGAAGGAAAATAATCAAAAATTAAAAATAAGTTTAGAAACACCCATTGTCTTGTGGAGAATAGTAGTTTATATTCATCTATTAGTGGCTCTATATGTGACTCTGTTTATCCTAATATCTCCCCCACAGCATAGTTGAATTCAAATCGCTTTTCCACAAATCGTGTTGCGGTGTACTTTGATTCAGAGACACTGAAAGATGCAGAACGTTTGAGAAAGATTTAGAGCTAAATGTGAGGATTTGAATTCTCCGTAGCAATTCTTTGATGAAGTAGTGGGTTCATTAACCAGAGAAGAGCATTAATCTGACTTGGTGAGAAGCTAGGGAGGCCCCATTCCTCACGCCAGTGTCACCCTCTGGGACTCCGTGTGCTTCATGAGGCTGCACAGCGAGGCCTGTGGCAGGTGCTCTTCTGCGTCCAGGCTGTCGCTCCTCGATATGACACCCAGGCTTCCCAGCATTAATCCTATAAAGACAGATGGGACACAAAGACAGGTGAAGTGTCTCTGCCTGTCTCTTGGCATTTGTATTGCTAGCTATGCAGTTTTGTCAGGATTTATGGAGAATTCGGCCAATATTTGTCAAGCCAGGTGATATGAAAGTGATTTCTTATGTGACACCTCAGTGCCAGTGAAGCCCGCTTCAGGCAAAATGTCCAAAATAAATAAAAGTACTTTAACATAAATAAACAGAATTGCAAAAATCAGTACCAAAAGTCATCATTATAACTGCGTAGAGTACAAATTGTCCACACCGCGTCTTTGCAGGCCGGGACCTGGAAGGCGAGCGAGGTGAGGCACATGGATGTGATCTAACTCACAGGCTAGGGGCTAGGTAGTGACAAAGCTGAGGCTGGCATCCAGTCCTGGGGTGAGCGGTCAGAAATACTTCTTAATGTCATGCAATTTAGCTCAGGCATCAGTATTGGCTCATTTTGAAAATCAATGAGTGGAAAATCAATTTACATAATTCTCCACTCTACTGATAGTAGCAATTTTTGGTAACACAAGCATGTTCTTAGTGTTTGAAACAGTTGAATTTGTGGAAAATTTTAAGTAACGTGGGGCATTTGAGGAGCTGTAGCCTTTCGTGTTTCCAATTCCCCAAGCCCCTCTGTCTATACAGATTCAGGTCCATGTGAGGCAGGCCCTGAATCTGTTTGTCTTGGCATCCCCTACAATTAAAGGCAGAAGGGCATGACGGATCAGGGCCAGACTACCCGAGTCCTTGCATTTGGGGCACGTCCTTGCCTCCGTTTGCTTCAGTTTCACCACCTAAATGGGAATAAGAGTAACACGTACATGGGGTGCCTGAGTGGCTCAGTGGGTTCCACCTCTGACTCTTGATATCAGCTTAGGCCATGATCTCAGCGTCATGGGATCAAGCCCCCGTGTCATGCTCTACACTCAGTGGGGAGTCTGCTTGAGATTCTTCTTCTCCCTCGCCCTCTGCCCTTCCACTCACTCTCACTCCCTCTCTCTCTCTTTCTAAAAAGAAGAAGAAGAAGAAAAAAAAGAATAACACCTACGTCACAGGGCTCGCAGGATTGCATGTGGTGAATGGACAGCACTTAGTATTGGCACATGTTAGAAAGTTTGATAAATGTCAGCAAATTAAAAAACTCCTGATTTCTCAAGAACGTGGTGAAGTGTTTCCTGACCTTCAGATGCCATGAACGGTTGCCTCTCCCCGTTACCCCTAAATCTATTTTATCCTTTATTATGATACTTATTATCTTTAATTAAAATAATCTGCTTCCATGTCTGCCCTTCCCATCAGATTTTGTGATTTTTGTGTCAGGGACTCATACCTTATTCTCCTTTGTATGACCGGAACGTGCCATATTGTCAGACATGAAGCAGAAGTTCAAACCCGATTACTTTCCCTCAGATTCTTTACTCCTGACTTGAGTGCTATCTCTGTTTTTTCACCTCCCCCTCCCCCCACCCACAACCTCTAATATTTATGTACAAAGAAAATAGTACATGGAAATAACCTTGGGAAAGCGTACTAGAAGTGCTGGAGTAGATTTCCGTCCCCCAACCCCCACCAAATACTGAAAGAATCATTGAAAGAAAAAGTGGCTTGCCCGTCTTTTCCACAGAAAGACACAGGCGGTATTTGTTCTTCTGATCTGTGAGATGGAATATCTTTCCACTAGTTTGCGTCACCTTCAATCTCTTCCGTCAGTGTTACGTAGTGTTCATAGTACAGATCTTTCACCTCTGGTTAGGTTTCTTCCTTAGTATCTTACAATTTTTGTGCAGTTGTAAAGGGGATTGGTTTCTTAATTTATTTTTTTCTGCTGCTTCATTATTAGTGCACAGACATGCAACAGGGTTCTGTACGTTGATGTTGTATTCTCCTAATTTACTGAATTCATTTCTCAGTTCAAGCAGGTTTGGGTGGAGTCTTTTGGGTTTTCTATGTATAGTATCATGCCATCTGCAAATAGTGAAAGTTTTACCTCTTCCTATGGATTTGGATTCCTTCTATTTCCTTTTGTTGTCTGATTGTGGGTAGGACTTCCAGTGCTGTGTAGAGTGAAAGTGGGGAGAGTGGACGTCCCTCTCTTGTTCCTGATCTTAGGGGGAAGCTCTCAGGTTTTCTCAACAGAAGATGATGTTAGCTGTGGGTTTTTCATATATGGCCTTAATTACGTTGAGGTGTGTTCCCTCTAAACCTACTTTGTGGAGCGTTTTTATGATTAATAGATGTTGTACTTTATCAAATGATCTTTTCTGTGTCTATTGAAATGATCATATGGCTTTATCCTTCTTCTTATTCATGTGACATATCACATTGATCGATTTGCAATTACTGAACTACCCTCACAATCCAGGGATAAATCCCACTTGATTGTGGGGAATTTTTTTTTTATTTGTATTGTTGAAATGTATTTGCTAGTATTTTATTGCAGATTTTTGCTTCTGTGTTAATCAGGGATATTGCCCTATAGTTTTCCTTTTTAGTGGTATCTTTGTCTGGTTTTGGTATCAGGGTAATGCTGGCTCGTAGAATGAATCTGGAAGTTTTCCATCCTTTTATATTTTTTGGAATGGTTTGAGAAGAATAAGTTTAATTATTCTTTAAATATTTGGTAGATTGACCTGTGAAACCATCTGACCCTGTACTTTTTTTTATTGAGAGTTTTTTGGTTACTAATTCAATTTCTTTTCTGGTTATTAGTCTCTTCAAATTTTCTATTTCTAAATAGAAATTTAATTTTTCTATTCTAAATTTTTTTTTAATTTTTTTTATTTATTTATGATAGTCACACAGAGAGAGAGAGAGAGGCAGAGACAGAGGCAGAGGGAGAAGCAGGCTCCATGCACCGGGAGCCCGACGTCTCCAGGATCGCGCCCTGGGCCAAAGGCAGGCGCCAAACCGCTGCGCCACCCAGGGTTCCTCTATTCTAAATTTCTATTTCTCCCCGTTTCACTTTTGGTAATATATATGCTGTTAGAAATGTATCCATTTCTTCTACATTGTTGAAATTGTTGGCATATAATTTTTCATAATATTCTCTTATAATTGTTTCTATTTCTGTGGTATTGGACATGATCTCTCCTCACTCATTTGTGGTTTTATTTAATTGGGTCCTCATTTTTTTTTCCTTGATAAGTCAGCCAAGATGTTTATTAATTTTGTTGATTTATTTTTTCAAAGAATCATCTCCTGGTTTCATTGATCAGTTCTCTTGTTTTATTTGGTTTCTATATCATAGAAATCTATGATATAGATTTCTATAATCTTTATTATTACCTTCTTCCTGCTGGCTTTATGTTTGGTTTTTTTTCTTTTTCCCTCTCCTTTAGGTGTAAGGTTAGGTTGTTTATTTGAGATTTTTTTTTTCTTGAGGTAGGCTTGCTTTTATGCTGTATCCTAAAAGTATTGGACTGCTATAATTTCATTTTCATTTATTTCCATGTATTTTTTATATATCTTCTTTGATTTCCTTATTGATCCTTTCATTATTTATTAGCATGTTGTTTAACCTCCAATTATTTGTCCTCTTATTTTTTTTTTCTTGTGGTTGATTCCTAGTTTCATACCATTATGGTCAGAAAAATGCATGGTAGGTCTTGATATTCTTGAATTTGTTGATAACCTGTTCTGTGGGCTAATATGTGATCTATTCTGGAGTATTTATTGTACACTTGAAGTTGTATTCTGCTGTTTTAGGATAGAATGTTGTGATATATCACTTAAGTCTATTTGGCCCAGTGTCTCATTCAAAGTCACTATTTCCCTGTTGATTTCCAGATTAGTTATGTATTTATTGATGTTAGTGGGATGTTAAAATCCCCTACTACTACTATATTATTATCAATTAATTCTCTTATGTTTGTTAATTATCATATTATGTATTTGGGTGATCCTGTGTTTGGTATATATATACCTTTCTTATATATTATTTTTCAATTGTCTGCTTTATTAATAGATAGTGCCCTTCTTTGTCTCCTGTTACAGTCTTCACTTTAATGCCTATTTTGTCTGAAATAAGTATTGGTACTCCAGCTTTCTTTGACATCCGTTTGCATGATAGATGCTCTCCATCCCCTTACTGTCAATCCACAGGTGTCTTTAGGTCCAAATTGAGTCTCTGGCAGCAGATAGGTGGGTCTTTTTTTTTTTTTTAATCAATTCTGTAATCTTATGTATTTTGATCTGAGTGTATAATCCATTTATAGTCAAAGTAATTTTGATAGAGACATATTTATTGTCATGCTGTTTTCAATTTTTGGTTGTTTCTGAAGATTTTCTCTGATGCTGTCTTTTCCTCATTCATGGTTTGCTAACTCTCTTTAGTGATATATTTGGATTTGTTTCTCATTCTTCTTTGCATATTTAGTAGTGATTTTTGGCACATGGCTACCATTAGGTTTGTATTTAACCTCTTCTGCATATAGTATTCTATTTCAAGTTGATGGTCTTGAACCTATTCTTTACTCCTCTCCTCCCCACATTTTAGGTATATGTTGTCATATTTTACAACCTTTTATTTTGTGCAATCCTTGGCTAATTCTTTACAGAAATATTCATTTTTACTTCTGTTGTGCTTCTTACTTTTATACAGTTCCTCCTTTCTACTCAGAGAGTCCTCTTTAATATTCTTGCAGGACTGGTTTAGAGTCATGAACTCTATTAATTTTTGTCTGGGAAACCCTTTCTCTCTCTAACCATTCTGAATAATAACCTTGTTGGATAGAGTGTTCTGGGCTACAGACTTTTCCCTTCAGAACTACGAATTTATCATGCTATTTTCTCCTGGTTTGCAAAGTTTCTATTGAAAAATCTCCTGCTAGCCTTTTGTGTTTTCCCTTATAAGTTACTATCTTGTTTTCTGTTGCTGTTTTTAATTTTTTCTTTGTTATTATATTTTGCCAATTTAATTTACAATATGTCTTGGTGTGGGTCTGCTTTTGTTGATTTTGATGGGAGTTTTCAGTGCCTCCTGCATGTGGATCTCTGTTTTCTCTCCCAGATTAGGGAAGTTTTCAGCTATTATTTCTTCAAATAAATTTTCTACCCATTTTGCTCTTCTTCTGGGATTCCTATAATACAAATGTTTTTTATGTATTATGGAGTCACTGAGTTCCCTAAGTCTGTTTTCATTTTGCATAATTATTTTCTCTCTCTTTTGTTGAGCTTGATTACTTTCCATTACTCTGTCTTCTAGGTCACTAATTCATTCCTTTTATTCTTCCAGTGTGATGTTCATTCCATCAAGCATGTTTCTTTTTTCATTTATTGAGCCCTTTATCTCTGCTATATCATTCCTTACTTTTTCTTTAAGGATATCACTCATGTCTTCTACTCTTTTCTCAAATCCACCGAACATCCTTATGAGCATTGCTTTAAATTCTCTGTGAGGCTTGATATTTATATATTTTTTTTTCTCTTAGAGATCTGGCTGTGGCCTTGTCATGTTCTTTTATCTGGTATTAATTTATTTGTCTTCTCATTTTGTCTAACTCTTTGTGTCTGTTCTTAAGTGTTGAGTAAGTCAGATGTGTCTCCTGCTCTTGGAAGTAGTGACTTTATGAAGAAGAAGTCCTAGAGGGTCTTTCAGTGCAGTGTCCCCTGTTCACAAGAACATGGCACTTAAGATTATCCTATGTATGTTGTGCCTGAGTCACTTGTCCTTTCAGTACAACAGTCGGCATTGACCTTCCGCCTATTGTGGCCTGTGCTTACTCTGTGTTGTCAGTGAGAACCAGGCAGGCCAGCCCTGAGGTACATGCCTGCAAGGGAACTTGGGAACTGGGCAATGGTGTTAGCAAAATTTTTGCCGGGCCATTAGTCCTATGCTGGATCACTGAAGTGCTGTGGTGACTTGTGGCTGCATACCAAGCTTGCAAGGCTGGGCATGGCACCCTGCAATGCCTGGGTGGTCTGGGCCCAATGCACAAAGGTTCCTGGGGGCACAGTGGCTGGCCACAGTGTGACATCTGTGCACAGCATGCTGCCACAGCTGTGTACCCAGTAGCTGTGTAGGACACATGCTCTCTTTAACACAATTTGATCTGAGCCAAAGGCTGGGGCTAATAGGCTTGGAGCGGGCTAGTCCACAGGAGAACTTGTGGCCATGGTGATCAGCCCCCTGGTTCAATAGTGTGGGTGCATCCCCACCTCCTGCAGATGGCCTGGTGTTTATGCTGGAGGGCAAGGAAGGAAAAGGCACCTGCCAGATCCCTCGTTTTGGAGAAGTCTCTCAGCACACTCTGGAATCAGTACAAATAGTCTCCCATTTGTCCCTGGCACTGTGTGAACTGTCATTGTTTTGTTGCCTCTCTCAATAGGATTTTATCTTTTTAAGGGTGGGAACCAGGCCATCACTTACTTTCTTGGTTGACCCAGGGCTAAGTCAGCTGACTTTTAGATCTCCAGGCTCCAAGTCCCTCTGGTTTTGCAAACTCACAGAATTCAATCCGTCTGGTGTTTATTTTTTTTATTTTTATTTTTTTTTATTTTTTTTTATTTATTTATGATAGTTACAGAGAGAGAGAGAGAGAGGCAGAGACACAGGCAGAGGGAGAAGCAGGCTCCATGCACCGGGAGCCCGATGTGGGATTCGATCCCGGGTCTCCAGGATCGCGCCCTGGGCCAAAGGCAGGCGCCAAACCACTGCGCCACCCAGGGATCCCTCGTCTGGTGTTTAAAGACAAACATTATGCCAATTAGTCTTACCCTTGGGAGCTCCCTGGTGTGAAGGCCCATTTCTCTGCCCTCTCTGGCCATCTAGCTCCCTCTCTCTTGTGGATGGACTTTCTCCACCTTTCTGACTTTCCTAACGTTGCAGCTTCTTCTCTCTATTTAGTTGAGGGCTTTGTTTTGCCAGTGTTTGGTTTGCTCTCCAGTTTGTTTACTTGGATGTGGAGGAGAGCTAGCTTATATGTGGGGCAAGGTGAGCTCAGGGTCCTTCTTCTCTGCCATCTTCCTAAGCTCCTTGAATGTCTATGTTTTTAATAAAAAAAGACATCATGGAATAAAAACAACATGCACAGGGAGAATAAAGCCCAGAAGAATATTTACACAAAAGGAGGAAGAGTAGTCTAATTTGGCTGGAGAGAGTTTGTGAAGAGATAAAAGTGAAAATACTCACGTGACTCAGATTGTGAATGGCTTGGGTTTTCAGAGGAAGGAGTTTAATGGTACTTGGTAGATACCATGACATATTGAAGATTCTTAGGCAGAAAATCAATATAAGTCCAACAATTAAAACTTAGAAACTTATATATAGAGTAGATTGGTGATGTACCACCAAGCGGAGAGAGACAGAGGTGTTGGGCAACCTAAATACTGATTAGAGCTTGACCAGCATTAGTGACCAAAAAGTGGAGAGGATGAGATAAAAAAGTTAGGGAACTGTCAATAGCATCTATGGATGGTATCTGCTAAATGGATTAGGAGGATGAGAGAGCATGAAAAACGCTCAAGGAATGGTCAGCTTCACTTTGTGAACAAGGAGGGGGAATAGCACCAGATTTGTTACTGAAGAGCCCTGTGGCTTCTGCAGACAACCCATAAATGGTGGTGCTGGATAAGATGGGGAGGAGCAACAGGAAAGGAGCTCTGAGGTTTTGGCACTCCTGGCCTCTCTTTGTAGTCCATATCCTGAGGCAGAAGTTGACCCAGAAAAGAGAGTGTGTTTGAGAAAAATATTTCACAGTCTATTTTAGAATCCTAGCTATTTCAATTTTGATAAGTATAAGCCTAAACCAATTTAGGAAAGAAACCAGAATGAAAGTGTCCTAAAATATTGTAGATTAAATGACTCAAGGTAAGACTTTTTTCCCCTAAGATTTCAAGAATTCGGGAAAAAGTGAGGTTATTTTTCCCTGTAAGTCTTCGTAAGCAACATTCTCAATGACGCAATCATTTATATTTATCGTATACTTACGGTTCATCAGATCGCCTTTTCTTAGTCTCTTTTAACACCATAAGCCAGGGTAATGTTAGAAAAATATTTGAAGTCTGCTAAATATCATGCTAACTCATTTCACAAGGCTAATGAAATTGAGATTTCAGTGGCAGAAAAGTTTCTTTGGGGAAGCTACCTGCTGCTATTTTTTCACATAATTTCAAACATGAGCTGTGTAGTGGCTGATTAAATATGTAATTCCATCACAGGTGAAATGATTTTTCTATAGGCACACTCCAAAAACATTACTGCTGATCCATGAGCTTAGTGGAAGATATTTCCAAGTCCATTTAGTCTAAAAAATATCTCAAAAGCTATATTTTACATTCACATATGCATACTACCTTCCGGAAATATTGCATGTGAAAGCTTAACACAATATTTAATGTCTGGTGACTTATGGCATTGGCAAACCTCAAGTGCAGAAACACTGCAAAATAATTAAAATTGCATGCTAATTCACAGAAAATCCATTTTTAGCTTCTTCCAGAGAATACACTAAGCTAAAGGTCATTGTATAACATTTCTTAAATGAAAAAAAAAGAATGCCAAACATCTTTTTGGCACCTAACACTGGTGAAAAAAGGACAATAATATCTTAGAAGGGAGTAGGTTCTTTGATGTATGTTAGCTAAGTTTAGAGCTCAAGACTGATTTAGCATATTTTGATGAACAAGTGAAGATTTTTATATTCAGTATAAATTTGTAGATTCAAATATTATTTAAGAATAATGAAGAACTTTGATAATGGACAGAAGTGCTTTGAAAAATTCTTTCTACATTCTCTCCAGCTAAGCAACCTGAAGCAGGTTACTTCTTTGATTCTGTAGCATCTCATGTGTAACATCACTCTCCTAACAAGTTGGAGGATCCATTGGTAGGATAATTGTCATGTTCCAACCCAAAGGCTGATATCAGGGAGCATTTGTTATTGCTTTGTATTCATTCTTGACCTTCAGAGAAGATCTGAAACCTAGAGAGCTGTTGTTCTATGAGTGGCATAAGGATCTGAAATTGAACTCAAAGTAGAAGGACTAGAGAAGTATAAGGACTCTGAGCAAGTCAAGGTACCAAATATAAGGAAAGGGCAAAGAAAATGAGGCCATCTCTAATTAAAGTTGACACTGGAGCCACAGATACCTGTACTTAATGACTACATAACATTACAGGCTTTTGGTCATTTTATTTTAGGTTGTTGTTACATTGTAAAAATATTTCTCAGTATTATTTGAATTATGAAGCAATTGACAGCTATATTTACATTTAGTAATATGATTCAAATGAAAAGCCATGACAAAAAGCATAGTATCTGTCTATGAGTACACATGTGAGAAGCAAATTGGTCTGTCAAGGTGAGTTAGTGTACTTAAGGCTTTCTCCACAAAGAGAATAATGAGAAAATAATCATTCTAAATCCTGTGCGATAGTCAATGCAATGCAAAATCCTTTCTCTCTCTGGGATCATATACAACTTTGTTGGGTAGATATAGCCTTGAAAGTTAGCACTAGCCCATGGATTCAATCCCAAGTGTCTTTTCTTTTCATTTTTTTCATGGCTTTGCTGACAGATCAATACTTTGTGTAAACATGATCTCATGATCTGATTGAATCCTCGAGCAAAAATGAAAGTGATGCAAATCAATACCAACCTTGAGAAGTTCATAAAATAGTATAGAGTAATGGTCCAAGAAAAGCCAAGACCACAAAATCCCAAGAGGACTCTCAAAGCTAATTTTTCAATCAGAGTAAACTATAAACTGTTCTGGGATCACGTACAGTGATTCTGGAATATACATGTCTTAGCCACATAATAAACAATAATATCATTAACAAGAATGGCAATAAAAAATCTATGAACAATATTGTCCTCCAGATATTGGACATATTTTCTTAACCTAATCTTTTTAAACATTCATTATATCATTTAGCAATAGAGCATGCATAAAGGTATAAATGCCCTATACTTTATTGAAGCAAAACTGTTGCATTCATGACAAGTCTCCTCTAATTCAAATATATTTCAAAATTACATTTTTCCTTGAATTATAAAGCCTGAATAATAGTATTATTTTTGAAAAGTACAATAGGGCCCAAAGTTTAGTAAAATCATGATTGTTGAACACACATGCTAAAATGTTCTATTTCTTTATTTTCATTAAACTTTGATTACTAAGTCTAGCTTAGATGACCTATGGCTGGCATTTAAAGTCATTTAATTCATAATTAAAGTTATGACATGCCATTTCTCACATATTTAATTTGCAAAAATACATCGTTTGACAATGGAATCTGTTGGTGAGATTCTCAGAAGAACTGGAACTCTCATGCATTGTTGAGAATGAAGAGTTCTACATCTCCTATAAAAGGGAATTGGGCAACTTTTGGTAAAATCTCACACACATCCTGCTCTGACACCACAGACTGACTCCTAGGAATCCATTCCAAAATATATACTGGTGAAATTAACAGTGACACGTACTCAAGCTTTCGTTTTAGCATGACTTATATGAATGAGATATAAATAAATACCCTGAATGTTGCCAAATATCCACCTGTGGGAGCCAGTAGCACACCCACAATGAAATATGATAAATGGACTACTCTTTACAGTATAAGCTGTAAATAGGAAGGTGACATTTTTATACATACTCTCCTATAATAGTTAAGATTGGCTATGAGAAAAAAAAACAAAATACAAAAAACAAGATGAGGAAACAAAACCTACTTATTTCTCAAATTGGTGGCTTAACCATACAGAAAAGAATCATGCCAAGTGAGTTGTAAATGTAACAACTAGAATTGCTTATGAAGTGGCACATAACCCCCCAAATATAAAGACCTTAAAGAAATTTTCAATTCTTGAAAATATTAATAACAGTTTTCACATTGGTATGGAGACTTTTATTTATGTGTCTTTAATGTGAAGCAAGTAATTAAGTTAATCTTATTAAAATCCAAGTTTCTTGATTCTTAGTATAAACAAAGTGATAGATGACTATAAAATTAAAAGAGTTGTAAAACTCAGTAATCCTACATTTGAATTGAAAGTGTAAGAATGAACTCATGATATATTTCCTTTTATTTTTTAATTTATTTTTATTTTATTTTATTTTTTATTTATTTATTTTATTTTTTTATTTTATTTTATTTTATTTGATATATTTCCTTTTAAAAATATACTTTTATGGTTCCACTGAAAAGACCTAGGAACAATTACCCGTTGACATGAGCACTCCTGGCCCCCAGATTAGTGTCTCTAAATACCATTTTCTATGCAGATGGATCAGGGCACCTTGGAAATGGCTGCATCCAGGGATTTGGCAAAAAATGAGCAGGATTATTTAAGAACATATTGGCATTTCACAAAGCACAATGAGCAAGCATGGGTATCTGAGGACTAACAAGGAACTTGAGAAGCTCCTACTGCCCCAACACAGTTTGAGCCTCTAAAATGACAGTGGCAATGAATTGAAGCACATTTAATACACCAAAATCTTAGGTTCATAATGATACTAGAAACAAATTACAGGCTAGTAAACAAATGAATTCTTTTGATCGACCTTGGGAGATCCTAGAGAACTGATTATTCTGAAAAGAATAGTGAATAATGAAAATAAAATACTTCTTGTACATACATTGTGTTTTTCAGCCAGATACATGATTCTCTCCCCCTGACTTTTGTTTGTTCTGAGTATTAGATGCTTCTAACCCAATAGAGTCAATGGGAAGTTTGGGGAATTGGGGAGAATTATTCTACTTTTTTCATTGTGTGATTGATTTTTAGTATAAATACAGATAAAATATATGACTGCAGGCTTAATTTTTCAACAGATAGTTTGAAATGCAACAAATGACAATTATATTTCATAAAAATTACAATGAAATTGGTTAAAATGCAGTTATTCTTACAAGTAATGGTATTTCAAGCATTTCTTCACGTAACTAACATAGATTTCACTACATCATATAATTTTCAAAGTTGTGCTGTAGGGAAGAAAACAATACACAACAAAGTGGTACAGAAGCTGGTAAGAAAGCAAGGGCCAGTGTGTGAATGCAGGTATATTTTTACCTGATTAATCATTCATGGAAAGACAGACTTTTACAGCAAAAATATGGTTCTTTAAAAATACATCAGAAGGTGAGAATAAAGAAAATTTGTATAAATCAGGATGACTTCTGAGTCAACAGTTGTGAGCAATTAATTGTTTCCTATTGAATCTCTGCTTTTTCTGTCTTTCCAGCTCAAAAATCCAGACCAATGCCAGTAAGACAGTGTAATGACAGATTAAGTATATTATCCAGATTATAGCAATTACCTATCTAATCATTTTAATCTGATCTAACATTTATCCGTCCACCCATCCAAAGAATTATGTCCTTATACATCGCTTGAATTCAAATTTCTATAGAGAGGGATATATATATATATATATATATATATATATATATATAGAGAGAGAGAGAGAGAGAGAGAGAGGGGGGGGGTCTGTTCACCTACATGTTTCATGCTCACAAACTGACAAATCTGCCCTCTAGAAGTAGTTAATTAAGAAGGATTGTAAAATAGAAATATATTTTATGATTAAACCCAGAAAAATTACTGCACTTTTGTTAAAGTGCCCAAGCATAATATTATGGCTTATTCCATTGTTTTTGTAGTTTTTATCTGTGACTACTTTGTAAACATCTAGAGGACTTTTCTCCTTTGAACCTGCAGTGTACTCACTAGGACCCATTTCAGCTCCTGCCAGATAATCACCTGAAGTTAGTTTTTCTTCCTTAATATCTGCTTTCCAGACTTGCTACTTGTTTTAGGTAAAGCAGGAAAAAATTTACATGAGTATTGTTTTCACAGAAGACCTGAAGCTTTGTTCTTCAGGAAAGGGACTATTAGTGGAAGTCATCCATGAGATCAGGGCTCATGGCGACAACTGGAAGAGGGAAGAGGTAGCCTTCTTCTACCTCAGCATCCTGCAGAGATGCACCTCAAAGCTCTATGGTCAGAGCCATACCTTTCCAACTGAATCAGCTCCAGACATTCTATAATACTTGACTTTGGGTAATGACGATCTATTTTCCTAAACATGGTAATTTTGGAGCAAGCAATGGTTTCTACCAATGTCTGGCTTCTTAGAACAACACTGAACATTGTAAATGTTTAAAACAGGAGAAAGGAGGGTGCCTCGGTGTCTCAGTGGGTTAAGCATCTGCTTTTGGCTCAGGTCATGATCCCAGGGCCCTGGGATCCCTTCTCTAGTCTGGCTCCCTGCTCCCCAGGCAGCCTGCTTCTCCTTCCACCCCTCCCCCTGCTCATGCCCTCTTGCTCTGTCTTTATCAAATAAATAAACAAAATCTTTAAAAAAATACGAAAAAGGAATTAACTACTAATACAGGTGACAACATGGAAATACTTTGAAAATATTGTGCTAATAGAAAGAAGCCAGTTATAAATGTCACATATGATATAGTTCCACTTCTATATACGGAACTGGGAAATCCATAGAGAGAGACAGTAGGCAGTGATTGCTAAGGCCTGGTGGGGTAAGGAACCAGAGACTGATGCTAACAGGGACAGGGTTCCTTAGTGGGGTGATGAAACTCTCTGAAAAGAGATTGTGGCAATGACTAAAGGGCCACATACACTCCAAAGTACCACGTAGAACACTGTAAGAAGGTGGCTTTAATGGTATGGAAATCCTATCTTAGTATCACTGTAACATGAAAGGTCTAAGTAGATCTGAATCCAACAGACTAGACAGTTGCACACAGAGCTACTGCAGGGCACCGTGACAACATCAGGGTCATGGGGACGGAGAAGCTTCACCTAAAACTGAAGGAAGTTTCTGAAGGGCCATTGTGATAGAAAACATGAATGGAGTTACAGACACAGGAGTAGTCAGCTTCAGAGCAGTGATTCCATGTCTTCCAGGTGGAGAGCACATTACAGATTTGTTTGGCACCTCATAGACTTAAAGTTGATTTATATTAGAAATAGTGGAACAAATAGACTGAGCATAGAGGACTTTTAGGGCAGGAGTTACTCTGTGTGATATCGTGCGGTGGATACATGTCATTATACATTTGCCCAAACCCATAGGATGTCCACCACCAAGAATGAACCCTAAGTTCATAAATAAGTAAGTTATTGGCTCCTGCTAGCTGTGATGTGGTCATGTGGTTTCACCTTCCAGTGGGTGATGGGCATGGTGGGGGAGGCTGTGGAGAGTATATGAAAGTATACTTTCATATGGAGTATGAGGAGAGTATATGAAAAAGCTCTGTATCTTCCTCTCAATTTTATTTGTGACTCTAAAACCACTCTAAAAAAAAAAATTGACAGTGGAACTTAGAAAATAAAGTGTAGGCCACTATGTCAGTAAGAGAGATGCATTATCTTATGTCTTTCTGAAAAGAAGAAAGACAAGGATACCTCGGTTTTAGTGTAACATGAGGTAAAAAGCTTATGTCTCCTCAAAGATTTACATTTCATAAACACTCATATATTTAATTATATCCTCATTCAAATTTTCTGAGGTCTGTGAGTCAGGTAATGTTATCCTTATTACATACATGAGAAAAAAGAGCTGCAGAAGGACTTATGGCTGGCAATGGATAGAGACAAGGCTACACCTACAGCTTTCTACTCCAAGACCCGTCCACACGATAAAAGATTCTGACACTTGGAGCTTATGGGATGACCTGAATAAATCCCACAGCACATCTGGTTTGGTTATTTTTGTTGTTTTAATTAATGGATTGTCACACGGCCTATAAGGAGATCATCTATCAAGGTGGCTAAAAATGGCACATCAACTGTAGCAACATTGCGTGACTCTAAAGTTTGGGCACAGAACCTGCAGAGATTTGTCTGCTCACCATGTCTAGTGGTGCATCTCCTTCCAGCTTGTGATGACTCAGCCAGGTTTGGTCTACTGGTTCCATCGGAACTAGTTCTATAGGTATAAAGCAGAAAACCATGCAGTCCGGGTAAGTTGACCAGAGACCAACAGGGAGCAGACAGCCTGCAGTGAACTGGATCCCACATCTTGAGGTCAGATGACATGGTCTGATTCTCAGTCTGCCTTGTCTTTTCTGTGTTACATCCTTGTTTCAGCCACAGTCTCTGTGCAGTGGGATCAATGAGCCTCCCTTTCTGGTTTGTGAAGAGGAAAGAGGATAAGATGGCACTGATATAAAGCAAATTATCAATAATGTGTTCATTGGAATCTGGGTGATGAAGGCACTGAACAGAGCACGACAGCCAGCAGCAGCAAGGGCCTCGGCCTTTGCTGTACATGCAGAGCCTGCCTGCGGGATTTAATTTGTATTTACGGTCTACACCTCAGTGTTTTCTGTGGCAGCAATTCCCAAACCTTTGGTGTCAGGGCAACCTGATACTATGAAAAATGTTCAAGGTACCTAAATTAGGATTGCCAAATATTTCTTGGGACATACACATAAAAACATTTTTTGTTTATGTGAAATTCTAATATAACTGGGTATCCTGTTTTGTTTCTGTGTGTTTGCTTTTGCTATATCTGGAAACTCTGACCCAAAGAGCTTTTGCTTATGTAATCTTTATGTAACTTTTCAAAAATGAAGACTGAGCCATTCTTGAGTATTTATTCATTAATTTTAATATAACAGTAATCCATTGGATGTTAATATTAATACCATATTTTTAACAAGTAACACATTGTTCTCTACTTGGAAAAAAAAATAACACATTGTTAAGAAAATAGCTTTTTCCAAAGCAAAAGCAATTTAGTAGGAGGTGTGGCATTGATTTATATGTAGACAATGTTCTTACTGCCTGGGTTTCATAGAAGGCTGATTAGTCATAGCTGCTTTTGCATTTGATCTGTTGTAGTATTATGCACAATAGAGCTTTTGGTAAAAAATACATAGTGCACTCTATAGAAAATGAGAAAAGGGCAGATAGAATGTTAGTATTGCTATGATAGCAGTTCTGATTTCAGAGACTCCCAAAAAGATCTTGAGGACTCCTCGGGCCACCCAGACCATGCTTTGAGAATCATGCCTCTATGGTTTTAACTCATTTTCATGATAGAAAATGCTTTATCTCCTGATCAACTTTCAAATCATCTTTATGAACTATAGTTCTCACATCTGCTATCACAAAGATGATAATATTTCAGGAATAACCATTCTTTAATAAATGCCACAAAGACCCAACAGAAGTCAAAATGTTCTTTGAAGTATTTTATGTACTTATCGAACACAAGATCATGGTGTGTCTCAAACACGCAATTCATGACATTTTTGTACTATGCTTTTTCTTAGATTCCTTCTTAGAAGGTAGACTATATGTGTGTATGTCCATGTTTGTCTCTTATCTGAAACTACAACAATATTTTTATTTTACATGGGATTTTTATATCTGTGGTGGGGATCATAATAGTCCCCATATGTTCTTCATATTCCACGAATCTCCTGGAATAGATGAGACCCTTGGACTGCCTATCTCTGCCTTCCTTCATCTCACTTTCTCTAGTCTTATAAAAATAACTTTTGTTGTTGCAATTCATAGATCTCTTTCCAAAAAGGTAGGGATGCAGTAGACTTGATGAGCTATGCATGTTTGGGCTTTATCTCATCATTGAGGATGGAATATCAGTTTGGTTACAAGATCCATGAACTGGCAATGGGTATAATCCATGGATTTTTATCCATGAGGAAATAAAGTCAAAACAAGGACATTGACCAGCCCTATGGTGTGATTTAGAAATCATTTTCAAGAGAGTGACAGTCAGAACCAGGATATAAAATGTTAAACAATTTGAACCCTGTTACCAAATGTAGTGGGGAAATCTCTGGGCTTCTGTGCATGTGTCCCAAAGCATTTACTTGGTCCCATGCCAACAGTGGAGATTCAAGAATACTAGGATAGCATGGGCGGACGTGGCCAAGGTCACTGCACATCAGAAAGCAAGCACATACTTTAGGTTGCCTTCTCTTCCCTGTAGGCTCTGCTTTTATGGCAAGAAGAGCTCATGGGATCAAAAAGACACAAACTAAGACAACAGATTAATCTTTCCACCTTCTGACTGTCCAGAACTCATCAGCAGGAAGATTAGCCATGATCTAAGTGTGTCCAAAGACATTAATATGAAAAATTTCATTATCAATGTACCTAGAGATAAATAGCATATTTTATAAATTTCCACATGATACTACACACCTGGTATTCACATTTTATCTGCTGTTCTTGGATCTATTCTGCAATATGAGACCCTACCAACTTCTTAAGAAAAAAAAAGCATCTTTGTATGAAGGACAACTTATCTCTCCAAACACCTGCTGCTACAGATAATCTGTGTATTGGAAAAGTGATATCCATTCTTTATATCTTGACACTGACAACTCACCAACTGTGCAAACAGAATCTGCTGGAAGGGTGGTTAGAGGCTATCGGATGGCCTAATAGTATATTCGGGGAAAAGACCTAAGTTGGCAGTATAAAAACAGATAGAAATTTCCAGTCAGATTTTATTGTTTTAGATAAAATGGCAGGAGAAGACTCATATAACAAAATAATGGATGCTTTCTTGTAAAGTTCATTTTTGTTTATAAACATTAGGCAAAAAAAATCCTGATACTAATGTTTCATAAAATCATAATAACTGAAATGGTTAAAAGGGCTAATTCTCTTTTGAGAAGCATCTAGTAAGAACTGTGCATGTGCTCAAGTCATCAGGTAACTGATCTTTTTTGGGAAAAGATCTAAAGTGAAAGCAAGTTATGTTATTCTGAAAAGCTTCTGGCATATCTCCAGACACACAAGGGAAGGCAAAGACAAATGTGAGATTTTCCAGCTCAGCAGCTCTTAGGAAGACTTTGTAGGCAAGAGTAAGTGGATAGATGATGTCAACAGCTGGGCTAGAGGCCACTCTCTAAAAAACCAAAATGGTCTAAACTGAACTAAGCTTTGATGGATTCTAGTCATCTTCCAGAACAGGTCCACTTGTCCTATGTCTTTGGGAAAGATAAATTTTTCCTCAAATTTATTCTCTAGGGTTATAGTAATTTGATAGAAAATCCATGTTTATTCTTGTAACAAAACCTGTTATTTATAAAATTTTAAAGCAGATTTAAGCATTTTATTAAGACTACTTCAATTGAGACTATTATAATAAACCGACTCTTTCTGGTTTCCTATTACTTTAGACTGTTGTTGCTGGATGAGGCTCAGAAAGTTGTGTTTTTATTCCTAAGACTGAAGTTAAGTCGATGAAACAGACATGACAGGTGCCTATCAATATTTGTGTCAATTGCTTTCCCAATAGAACACAAAATATTTTGATTATTTTACTCGTCACCACTTTTTCACAAATGTGTATTCTTGTTTGTACAAAAATTATTGCAAAAAAAATTGTCAAGCATTCATTGTGTGATTATTAAGTACTAGGCATTTGGTACTGGGCAAAAACAAGTAAGATGTAGTTCCTCTACTAAGGAGATCCCACTGTTCACGATAGCAGTCTATGAACGTTATTTTGCAAAAGTATTTCCATTATTACTCCATTATTTTGCAAAAGTATTTCCAACATTAAACAGAAAGTGTCATATTAGGCATAGCTTGGTGCTTACGAAATATGCTTTAATTTTTTTAAATCTCTCATGCTATCCTACCATTATCATAGAACAAGTACATGAGAGAGTACTCAAGATTATAAAGTTGATATTCAAAAATCACAAATGTAATCTCTTAACACCACATTTTTTTCTTTTGTGAGTTTGTTCCCATTTAGCTGCTCTCATTTTGCAAATAATTATGTTTGTAAAGTACATCCCAAAGACAAAGAATAGTCTAGCACAAAGATGTAGTCCCCACCTACCTCTCTCTTGTTGAACAAAGCAAGAGCTCCCAGGTACTCTTATGAGTAATAGCAAAGGCAGCAGCCAGGGTGGCTGCTGATTCCATAAAGACTATTTCACAAGTGATTTGAGGTGCATGACAGGGCCTGGATTCGAGGAATCATAGTGAAAGCCCAGCGAATCTCATGCATGCCTCCAGGGCCACCTGTGTGAAATGTCAGCTCATTTCCCGTTTGAACTCATTACTACCAAAATATGATGACGGGATGACAACCTGACTTGCCAGAAGATGCTCAGCATTTCTTTCATTTATGCATCCATCGATTAAAATTTCTAGTTACAAACATGTTTGCTATGATTTATTTTAAACATTCTTGTTTGGAGAAGAGTTAATATTCTACCAAATCAATGAGGCGACTTTGTTCTGAGGACACATCATTATGAGATTGTTCTGATGTCTAATACGTCACCACGGAAGGTGAGAGAAAGCTCTCCTGTTCTTCAGAAGCTCGAGGTGAAGTGATGGGTGGCATTCTTCTTAGTGTGAGGTCACAGCTGCCTGCTGCCCCCACCACATGCCTTTCCCTTCTTTCTCTCTTCCAGTGCATGATGCTTTTCTTCGAGAGTCAATTCTGAAATCTGTTTTTTCTCTCTCTCACTTTTTTTTTTTCTTGGTCACTTCTCTCACAGAATTATTTTGGAATTGATTGAAAATTTAGCACTTGACTTATGCTATTTTGTAGAGAACTTGATGTATTTGACTTGCAGTTTAATTGGCATCTTTACAGAAGACATTGAATGTCTCAATTCAAGCTAAAAAACAAACAACAAACCCTCAAACCCTCAAACCCTCAAACAAACAAACCCTCAAACAAACAAACAAACAAACCCTCAAACAAACAAACAAACCCTCAAACAAACCCTCAAACCTCTCAAGTTGTTCTAAGATTCCATTTACCCTTGTTTGATGATAACATGGTTTCAAAAATGGTGATGCTAATTTTTACTGTTTGAATACTTAGAACTCATAGTAGCGTTGAAAGAGCAGAGTTAGTTATTTTTTAATCAATCATGTTATTTGCATTATGTATCTTACACAATTTTTATTTATTAAATTTTTATATATTGTGGAAAAATTTATTGTTGAGAATTGTAAAAGCACAGCATGTTTTGACTCACTGTTATTTGCTGGATACTTTTTGAAGTAAGGTACCAATGGAATGACGTACAATAATTTAGTTTGGAGCGTTTTCAGTCAAGTATCATATTTGGTTTAAAAAGCAGTGAGTCTATTTGCATATTGCCTCTGAGACAGGTATATGTTTCAACGACAGTGGATGTTTTGTAGATGGCACATATTTTACTGTATAGTATTAAAGAAAAAAAAAAACTACTAAGCACTGATGAAATGTGTCACCAAGCTGACAGGTTCACAGACTTGTTATCATCTGTGTTGCCCCATCCTAGGCTTGGGGGGCTTTATTAGTGTCATTTCCAATCACAAACATCATCCATTTTCTGTGCAGAAATAATTGACTGAACACTAGAATGTACTTTCTACTACACTTTTTGAAAATGGGATACATCTTCCCTTTGCTATCTTCCAGTTCTTAGCAGAGAATAGTGCCTTTTATGCAGCAGGAAGTCAACACAATATGTTTGTGCTTAATGAAAATTTTAGTTTCTGTGTTGCCAAAATTGCTTCTTGAGTGCATACATTTCCATGTTTGATACATCTTTTTAAAATTTTTCTGTAACCACTTCATGGAATCTGGCTTCTTTACATGACAAAAGATAGATGCATGGGATTGGATTTCTCTTTCCAATTCAACGCATGGGAGATATTTATTGAAAATATCATTCATTCTAAAAACATGCAAGGGGATTAACCATACCAGGAACTACATTTAGTGCTGGAGGTCGGTAATCCAACACCATTATGCATCCACTTGAGGAGGGAGGAAGAAGTGCTAGCTGAGGAAACTTCAGGCTTTCCTGGAGCACCGAGGGCCAACCTGAATTAGAAACTGATGTTGTGGGATCCCTGGGTGGCGCAGCGGTTTGGCGCCTGCCTTTGGCCCAGGGCGTGATCCTGGAGACCCGGGATCGAATCCCACGTCAGGCTCCCGGTGCATGGAGCCTGCTTCTCCCTCTGCCTGTGTCTCTGCCTCTCTCTCTCTCTCTCTCTATGTGACTATCATAAATAAATAAAATTAAAAAAAAAAAAAAAAAAAAGAAACTGATGTTGTGACTGGTTTCAGAATAATAACTTTTTATTTTACTTTTAAATTTTATTTAAATTTAATTAATTAACCTATAGTGTATTATTAGTTTCAAAGTAGTGGTCAGTGATTCATCCATCTTACATCACACCCAGTGCTCATTCCATCACGTGCCCTCCTTAATGCCTATCACCCAGTGACCCCGTCCCCCAACCCTCACCCTTCCAGTGACCACAAGAGACTCTGAATCACAGGACTGTGAGACTGAGAAGAATCACATTTTAAAGACCAAAGACATACTGCGGAGGGGAAGATGGTCCTAGAAATAACATAATGGAAGGCTTAATGCTAACGTGGTGTTTCTAAAATGTTGCTTTGTGTAAACCATTTCAATATGCATTATTTTATTTATAACTCATGAGAACCCAGTGAGTGGGTAGGAGAAGAAGGGATCATCAGCTCATTTTCTAAGCAAATCTCTGAGGCTGCCATCATGCAGCCACCTTCAGGAAGACGGCGGGAATCCAGATTTCTGACTTCATTTCTTTCAGCATGCCATTCTTCTGTTCTTTCAGATAACTAATTTTACACATTCTTTCTTTGTGCATGCCTGTGTGTGAGTGAGAACTAGCAAATGCCAGCCAGCACTCCTCCTATAACAGATACTTTTATATACTTTTTTAAAATAAGTTTTTATGCCTTGGCAACCAGTATACATAGTATAAAAATAGGGACTATCAGCTAGAATAAAGAAACAATTACAACAGAAACTAACTTTGATGAAGAAGAAGCTTAAGCTAAATCTGTCCTTTTTTTTTCCTTTTTTTTTTTTTTAAGAAAAAATGGATACCATGAAAAAACAGGTACAATTAAGTATAAGCATTGATGGTATGTTTGTTTAGATCTTCAATGCTCACATGAGATCATAAATATGACAGTCATTTTTAGTTCATATTTTGAATTAATAAGTGGAAGGATCACCACCATTATGAAAAACATCAAAAGATGTCTAATGAGGGGCACCTGAGTAGCTCAGTTGGTTCAGGTCAGGTCCTGAGATCAACGCACATGGGATTCCCTGCTCAACGAGAAGTCTGCTTCTCCCTCTTCCTCTGTCCCTTTCCCTCCACTTGTGTTCTCTCTGCGTCTCAAATAAATATGTTTTTTCTTAAATATGCATAGTGAAAATTATATTGGCCTGCTGTTTTCCACCTAGAGTTTTCAGGCTTTCTATCTATGAGTTTCGAAGCTCTGCAGAGTTGATGAATATCTGTACATTTTACAATCAAATCAGGTCCTCCCTTTTACTTAGTTCTTGTGTGACTTTGGGGTAAGTCCTTAACTTTTCCATTTGCAGTTTTCTTATGAGAAAATAGAGGATAATAATGATCCCCTACTTTGTAGGGTGGTGGTGAAGTACATGGAGAACACTGGAAGCTGTGCCCTGAACCTTGCAAATACTCAGTGTTTGTTACTATTTCTCCCCTTGTTTCCTCCCCCATCCCCCCCACCCTCTTGTCCCCTGCCTTCCTCCCTCACCCAGATTTTCATTCTTATAAATGATGCCTATCAAGATGTTTGGCTTGTACCAGACAAGAATAATTCAATGGACAATTTTTCTTTACAATAAGACCTGAGGGCCTCATTTATCCTAGATAATATTATCTTGGAATTATCTTATCTTCTCTTTATTTATATCTATTAGATGGAATGGAATGAGAAACATTTCTATATCACATTTATATCATTTATCATTTCTGTATTAGACAAGAAGGAAATATTCATCAATGAAATCTTTGAAGTAGAATTTTCTTATATAAATGCAAATTTCTCAGGAATACCATACAAATGCAAGAGGTATACCATTTGTATAAAATACAAATAATGCATGCTATATTAATCTTTAATCTTTCTTTTTCCTCCCTATTTCAGCACCACTCCTTGTTCTTTCAGTAATCCCAACTCATTTTCCCACTTCCTGACTTCCCTCTTCTAGAAGGAAATCCCATCTTCTCTTCCCAGCTGTATTTTTGACCTCCTGACCTCATAACCACAGTTCATATTCTTTTTGTTACATTTTAACACTTAAGTATAGAAATAACATTTATTTTATTTTGAAGATTTTATTTATTTGAGAAAGAGAGAGCACAAGCAGGGGGAGCAGCAGGCAGAGGGAGGGGGAGAAGCAGACTCCCCACTGACCAGGTAGCTAGATGTGGGGCTTGATCCCAGGACCCTGAGATCATGACCCGAGCTGAAGGTAGATGCTTAACTGACTGAGCCACCTAGGTGCTCCGATGACAAGTTTTTTAAAATGTGCATATTTATTTAACTCTGTTAAGTTGCTTCCATAGATGGCTTTTGTGGAAAGACATAGAGCATAAATAAGAAAATAATTTCAGAGGACAGAGGAGCTATCGAGTAGCTGCCACAGACCTTCTGATTATAAATCTGTGTGACATAGGTAAAGCAGTGCTCTCTGCTCAAGAGAAATATAGTGAGAGCCACATATGTAAAACAAAATAAAATGATGTGAAATAAAAATAAGCCACACTTAGAGAAACATGAAATAGATGTGATTAATTTAATAATTTATTTAGCCCAAATGTGCACAAAACGTCATTTCAACACATAATCAATAATGAGATATTTTGTATTCTTTCTTTCTGAAGAGCTTGTCGAAATCTGGTGTGTACTTTACATAAATGGACAACATGTTTCAATGCAATCTACAATTTTCAGTGGAAATATGTGATTGATATTTAAAATCCACAAAACAATTAAATTGAAAGATTTGATGCACATAATTCATGTTGTTCCAAACATGCTTTTCCAAAGTTTTCTAAACCCTGAATCAAATATTAGTTGTAAAATTTACATATACATGGATTATAGTTGGATAAAATTGAAAATTCAGTTAGTCACAATTTTAAGGGGTCTAGAGTCATGTGCAGTTAGAAGGTTGAAAAAAGGAGAAAAAAAATCAACTTAATTTCTCATTGAAACATATGAATAAGAGGGCCTGTGTGCCATGACTGAGTTTGCAAATCTGCTTCCCTAACCACCCCACCTGACCATCACCCAGCCCCAGCCAGGGCTCCTAGGGCTTTTTCTTGGTTGTAAACTTTGAACTTAGGGACCATCATGTGTTCTTCCTTGACTCCTTTGTTCCCCAGGAGGTCTGCAAAGGCTTAACTAATTGGTGGAAATGGTATCACGCTCAAGATGTAAAGCAGCCCACAACCAACCTGACTTACCATGAATATCAGAGTCACGGTTTTTAATTGACAGTGTGGAATTTCCCTTTGGAGTGAGAGACGGGAAATGGGAGAAAGAACTGGGATGACCTCACTGGCAGACTTGAGAGTGGAAGGGGATGGGGAAAATGAAGATTGGCGTCTCCACAGGAAAGGGTGCAGGAGTTGCTATGGTAACTTCCCAGAAACACACGGGAGGACCCAGTTCACTCACAAGTAATGCTCTGAATGTGACCAGGGCATAGTCCATCATAACGTGGATTGTGGACCATGAGAAGTTCTTCCACTTAAGAGCATCAGGGGATCAGAATCCATCAGGAACCCAGCAGCAGTTGTGTGGGAGGTCACCAGAAACTACGCCCCATGTGGGCACAAGGGGCTAATGGAGGCTGAGATGGGCACAAACGGTTTCTTAGGGAAAATTAGAAGATGCTATACTCACTGTATTCCAACTTATCTTTACAAAATAAAACTAAAACTAATAATAATAATAATAATAATAATAATAATAATAATAATAAAGTAACTGTTTAAGGAAACTCTGAACATCCACCCTGGCAGGACTTCATGAGAAAAGCCATTCCAATCTCAGATATCATTAATTCTAGGAAGTCACTTCTTATGTTCTGATAAATTCTACTCCCATAGCTTGGGTTCGTGGTGCTTGTGTTAGAAAATCCACCCTCCTAAGGGAAAAGATGAGACTGGCATTTTGGGGAAATCAAACTAAAAGCTGTACCTGCTCTGAAGAAGTGATATTTGTTTGTGGTTTGGTGCCGCCATCAGGATAGAATCTAGGAATTGGCAGGATCTTGTCTGAAAATCAGGTGTCAGAGACTCTCACTGTTACACCTGAGCTTTCCCTCTTTGCAGGGGCAGCTCTAGGTAGGACGGTCCGGGCCTGGGACCTGAGGCCGCACATGAAGTGAGGAAGTGTTTGCAGTAGTTAAGTTGGAGCTTCATTTGCTCCCTGCTTGCTCTATTTCCTTAGGTGTCATGTTCATGTAGTGTGAGTTAGGGGAATGATGTAGACTCTGGGGTGGGGGTGGGGGTTTCTAAAGCCTCCCGGCCACAGGGCCCCTTGGCCTCAGACAGAATTACCTGAAGGAAATCTCCAGTAACTGTAGAACTACTGGAGAAGGGGGTCCAAATATATCCAGGGTTCTGACTCACACCTACCAGCAGTGTATATCGTTACAAGTAAACCAGACTCTCCTGAGTTTCAGAAGGGTCTTTGTCTCCAAAGCATGACCATTCAGATGAAGGTCTATCACAAAAAGGAAGGACCGAGTGACCTCTCAGGAAAGATCCTGTCAAGTTGTAGGAGTCCCTACTTCGTAGCTCCACCTGTGTTAATGATTGTGGCTTATTTTATCCTCCCGTGACGGACTAAAACCCAGATTCTTTGCCCACTGACAATGCATATCCATTAAGGCTTAATGTTTCTCTGTCTAGTCAGTGTTACTTGGAAAAATATCTTTCTCTGGGGTGAAAAATGAAATACCAAATTCATTGACAGTTATCTACAGCAAATGCTCTACAGGAGAGTTGTGTGGAACTAAATTCTTGTGAGACTTATTTTTCGGATATTCTCGCATGAAATTCAAAAGCATGGGTAAGATAAGAACGACAATCATGATCTCTCTGCTATCATACTCGCATTTTTATGAATATGGAAACAGGGGTGAGCTAAATGATTTTAGCCCTACCATGTTTGCTCTTTCAGATGAAGGTAACAATATAAACCAGAACATCATGTCATAATGTGATTTGTTTAGACTTATCTACAAAGAATTTTGAGTGTTGAAGAAATAGAGAATGCATTCTAGTTTCTTTCTGGGCATTCTTTACACTGTTTTGTGATAATCTTTGGTAGGATGAAAATCATGCATGGGGAAGAAAATGAATATATATTGGGAGAGAACACAAAGGTGCCTGGAATTTTTTTCCCCATGATCCAAATCTAGAGAATTCCCTCCTGTGAAACCTCGTCAACTGTATGTCATACCGTGGAGCTATCCTTGGTTCTAAAAAACAAGGAACCATTCCCTTTCCTGTGGTCACGTGACATGCTATATTAACTATTATGGACTTACTACACATGTATTAATTTTTGTGTACACATTTGACACCGAGTGTTCATGGAGTAGCAAAACAAGCTCATTCCTATCCTTCAAAGAGCAGATAATTTATTGGGGGAACCCAAATTTTTAAGAGGTAAATTATTTAATGCATTAACATTACAAAGTATCAACCATTATTGAGGTTATAGAGTTCTTTGATAGATAACAATAGGATGAGGAGAGCCAGCATAGATAAATTGGTCTGTATGGATTCTTGGTGTTCAGAAAAATGAGGAAAAAGTAGTCATAGGGAATGTAGACAAAAAAAAAAAAAAAAACAACAACAACGACAACAACTGGATTGTAGTGAGGCAAAGAGAGAGTGGGGTGTTTCTCGCTAATAAACAAATGAATAATGTGATTATTTGGTTAATAAATTCTTCGGCTCCTTTGTTATTGGATCTTAGGAATATTTACATGGAGACTTTTAAAGAATAATGACTTTATCTTTAGACCACGCCCACTTATTTTCTATAATATACTTAGATTTTATTTTGATGTAATAAAGTATCAATGGTATGTTTTTGCCTCAGGAAAGGCCATCTGCCTTTTATTTGCTTCCCTCGCAGATTCAAAAAATTAGTGTGTGATATAGTTTTTTATGCAGTCCTCATAATTTTAGAGAAACCCAAATTGCTTTATGAAGAGTGTCCTTTGTTCTAAAGACTTAAGTTTTCGTGTTTCTTGCCACCACTATTCACTGCTCTTACAGGGCATTGGATGCTGCTATTTTGTGTCTGTGGGAGTGAGAAATGAAAATGCCAGACTTATGACAACATGATGTATTGAGTCAACCCGCATGAATACCATTAGTGTCATACTCTGTCTTCTTGTCTTGTGGCAAGTTATATTTCCAGTAAAAACATAATACTGTAATTCTGAATGTTTTCACCAGAGTTTTGTATGATTTTAGATGTTTAAAAATCCTAATAAGGCTTGCAGTGAGCGATGCAATATTTTCCTTTCTGAAACAGCTTATGTATTAGTTTAATGAAAGTCAATAGTGCATAGAATAGGACTGGGATTTTACAGAAGGTACTTGAAATGCATCGCAACATACAAGTGTCATATATACTCTTAGGATGCAAATAAGCCCCCTACACAATGCAAATTGTATGTACCAGGAAATATATGTTTTTTTTTTCATTTAACTGTTGTTGAATATATATTTTTATATACTCACTTTAGAACCAGATTTTTTTTTTATGGTGTCCGTTTCACTTTGGTTTTGCTAGGCAACTCCTTGAGGCATTGAGATGTCCTTTGTGTTGTATAAAGCGGTCTTTTAAGGATAGGTATTTGTACATTGAAAGTTTTATTCCTAAAATATATTCATTCCAATTTATCCAGTTTGAATAACATATTATCCCCTTAGGTATTTAAAGTCTCCCACATGCTAAATATATTATAAATATTTGCTATCGACTCCCTGCAAAATGAACATGCTTTAGGATAAAAGAGGGAAGGGAGTTAGAAGTCAATATTTATTAAGCTCTTATTGTGCCACAGTTATTGTTTTGGAAGCATTACCTATGTCTCCAACCAAATTGTCTCAGCTCCGTGAAATAGTGTACTGTGTTCTCATTATGGGGGTGAGAGATGAGCACTATGGGGGCTTAACAATATAGCCTGTGGTTACACTGACAGTAGGTTTGATGAAACTGATAATTCAAAACCAGGTCTTGCTTGACATTTAAAGGATTTGCAGTGTCCGTTATTACATCCATCTAAAATTATGCCATAGCCGATTCCATAATTCATCTATAGAACCTGATCATAATGTTCATTATGCCTCACAAACTAGATGCTTTCTTATATGAATCATTTTCTATGATTTATATGTCGTTTATTTTTTTATTTCATTTAGACAGCCTCCTATATGGGAAAGTGAAAGCATAATCTTAATTTCTGCATTCACAATACAATTCAGAAAAAACAGAGATCTGAATAATTAATCTTTCAAATCTTGGACTACATCCGAATACCCTGCATCCTTATCTTTGGTTTTCATTTTTCGTAGTGAAAAGCAATAGCATACTGAATTAATAACTCTTGAGTCATGAGATTCATGTTCATATAAAAATGTTACATTTGTATTCACCCTGTAGCTATGGCAAAGGCAAGAATTTTGCTCTATCTTGCTGCAAATAACCAACATAAATGTAGTTAATAAATACTCCCTGGGTTGATCACCAACATATTTGCATGAATTTATCCAAATGCAACGGTACCTTGTTGGTGGAGAGACAAGAATTCACAAAGAGTGGAGAGAATGTGTGGGGAGTGGAGGGATCGGGGCTAGTCAGAGAGAAAGATACACCCAGCAGAAGCTCCCAAAACACAGCAGGTATTGCATACTGACTCATGGGCAGGGTTGCATGAGAGGGAATGTCCTTGGCATCATGGGACCATCCAGAGGCTTCCTGCAGAGGCTACAGAACCACTACCCAGAATGGGAGGCAGTGCAAGGGGTTCATGGGGAAGGGGTAGATGGGCTGGGGGATTTGTCAGGTGAGGTCATGGTGCGGGGGGTGGGGGGTTATCTCATAAGACCTCATGCAGCAGCACTTGGAGGAGCCTCTGGACCAGAGGGCTTCCTAGGGGCAGCAGCAGCTTGGGGTCAGCATTAGTCTGCTCTGGCTGCCATGGCAAAGTCCCACCGACTAGGGTGACACAGAAGAAATGTATTTCTCACAGTTGCAGGCTGGATGTCTGGGATGAAGGTGCTGGCAGGGATGGCTCCTCCTGAGATCTCTGTCCTCAGATCTCTGACCTTCTCTCTGTGTCTCCACATGGCCTTTGTGCTGGTGTCTCTGTCCAAATTTCTTTAGAAGGATACAAATCCTATCAGTCCGGTCCTACGCCTTTTCACTTAATTACTTTTCTAAAGATCTTCCGGATGCAAACACATTTTGAGGTACTGGGAGTTAAGACTTATAGGGGTGGATTTGGAAAGGACACATCTGAGCCCGTAACAGAGTCTTACAACAAGGCCCTATCTATCGATGGTGGTAGCTGTGGGGTGAGGTTTGGCAGGGTGTGCAAAGCAAGCAGGAAGCAGGCTCTAAATAGCTTAAAATGTGCTACTTTGGGCAATTTTAAAAAATAATCAAACGTGTAAAACTTTGAGTTTGGTGCTAGTGGGCTTTGGAGCTAACGGTTGTCAGCCTGCAGTGAAGAAATAAACAACCTCGTGGAGCAGACCCCATTTTGCTCGTTTACATGACATTGGGTCAGGGCATCTCAGTACCAGCCCCTACCCCCCGGGACTGCCTCGGCCTGCTTACAACTGGCAAGCTCCCCAAGAAGAAGTAGTTCTCTTTTTATTTGGTTTCTGTTATTGCTATTGATAAACCATCCCTTCCTTCAGCTCCTGCACATTCAAGATATCTTGTCTACGGCGAGTACATCCAGACTTGAATTTAACTGACTTTACCCTTGCTCAATTTTGAATAACTGTATGAAGTTTTCAATAAAACTGTGTATTTCATTAAATTCATCTTTCTAGACATTGTTTTAAATCCAGCTCAGTTATTAACTCCTCTCTGACACCTTCCCCACCTTCCTCAAGCAGAGCATTTCCCATCTTCAGTGGTCCCATAGCATTTGATACTTGTCTGCACGGCCTCATGGCACCTATGACATCGCAGCATAACTACTGTTTATGTGCACGGGTGATTCCCTGAATCTGTGAGCTACGTGTCAGATCAGGGACTGTGGTCTCTACAGACAGTTCCATTTCCTACAACTCAACACATAATAGGCACTCATTAAATGCTATTGAGCTATTGAATGAGTAGAATGAGGAAGCAGCCACCAAACTAAGACACGATGGCAGCCACCCCACAAGTATGTTCCTTCCTAGAGCTTTTGTTGGAAATCACAGTGACAAAGAATAGGGCACAAAATACCATTTGCCTTCTGAGTATGGAAAGCAGTGACTGAAATTGCTTCTTTTTGAGAACAGAAAACTCACGGAAATACAATGTAAATTATTTCTAGTGAGGTTAAAAAGGCTCTAAATCTGCTTCTTGGGTAAGATTTGAAATGGATCTGCATTCTTCCTGCTTGCTCCGTAAAGAGCTAGCTTGGTTACTGGTCTGGTTCTTTTGGGGGAAGGAGGTGGACTTTTTCTACTGGTACAGATCGAAGTATAATTAACAGCAGCTAATCCTGAGAGCCTTGGAGTTTCTACAACAAGTATTCCTGTCATCTCCACATCATATTTTAAAGGATTTATGGACACTAGTAATGGATACTTGTGACCACTACTGATGTACAGTACTGATGCTGTTTTGAGCAGTTGAGTTTTCCCTTTTTATTAAACAGGGCTTATACTAATTTTGCTGTTTAAACACTAAAACCACCCCAAGATATATTAAGGTTGGTTGGGTCAAGTGGCTTCGGTGGCTCCATGTTGAGTTGGACTTTGCATCAATTTTTCTGACTCTCTAACTCACAATTTACCCTCCCCGGGAATCCCCACCAGTGCCTGACCTTGACGGCCATCTGGGGTTCTTGTGAAACAAGCGTGTCCTCAGGTTTCTCTTCTCATCCGATAGCATGGTGTTATGAATGGAATGTTTGTGTCCAAAAGCCACATGCTGAAGCTCAGTGTAGCTGTATTTGGAAATGAGCCTCTAAAGAAGTAATGAAGGTTAAAGAGGTCCTAAGGGTGGGGCCCTGGTCTGATAGGATTAGTCTTTATCAGAGTAGACACCAAGGACCAGTTTCCTCTTTCTGTGTGTGTGCACCTGTGTAGGAGAAAGGTCACATGAGGACATAGGAGAAGGCATTTAGTTGCCTACAACCCAAGGGGACAGCCTTCACCTGATATTAGGTCTGTCGGTGCCATGATCTTAGATGTTCCAGCCTCTAGAACTGTGAGAAAATAAATGTCTGCGATCTAAGCTCCCTTCCTCCCCCGGGTGCATGGTATTTTGTTACAGCAGCTGGAGCAGACTAAGACACTTCAGAATGCTCCAGCCCAAACAAGGGTCTCAGGGAGCTCATGATCACTCCAGAGTAGGAAATTCTTGACCTCAGATCAACATCTGCAGTGCCTGGAAACCACTGAGGCCTGCATTCCCCAAACTTGAGTTATCATAAGAATCAGACCTACCGAATAAAAAATTCTGTGAGGTTGAGAGCAGTCTACCATTGAGCAAACGTTGCTTATCCAATATCCTCCACCAGTAGCAAAGGTAAGTGTTTATTAATCGAAACATATACATTTTTGCCAATGGAGTGACTTTTTTTTTTTTTTGAAAAAGAAAATGGAAGCCTGCTTTTATTGATGCACACATTGACGGACTTGCGATTGGAAGGGGCGGTGACGTTAACATGACTCTGGTGGTTAACGCAACGGAAACATGAGGGCAGGAGATGGCTTTGCAGGGACATGATGCCTTCATAAGTGAGGGAAACGGACTGCTAGCTGGCTGCCCTTTCATTTCATGTTCTTCACAAACTCCTCTCCCTTTTTGATGGAGGGCTTCAGCTCGGGGATGGCTTCTGCTATCATCTTCTCTTCAAAAGGGGAGATCTTGCCAATGCCTAGATTCTTCTCGATGCCCTTTTTCCCCAGCAGTAATGGTGTGGAGAAATAGGCACAGTCTGCTTCCTGGGATTTAACAAAGGAACATTCGACAACTCCTTCCTTCCCATTCATTGCATCCACAAGGGAGAAGACAAACCGGGCTCCAGCGTATGCCATGGACAGGGTGGCAGAGCCTGCTCCAGCTTTGGCCTTCACCACCTCCGTGCCGGCCTCCTGAATCCGCCCAGTGACGGCTGTCAGCTGGTCCTGGGGAAGGTCCACCTTGGGGGTGCACTGAGAGATCAGGGGGACGATGGTCTTCCCGGCATGACCGCCAATGACAGGAACATTGACTCGCGCGGGATCCAAACCCTTTAGTTTTGCAATGAAAGTGTTGGCCCTGACAATGTCCAGGGTCGTCACCCCGAAGATTTTATTGGGGTCGTAAGCTCCGTGTTTCTTAAAACCTCCGTTGCAATTGGGATGGTGGAGTTGACCGGATTTGAAATGACGCAGATCATGGCCTCGGGGCAATGCTGGGCGCAGGCCGCAGTCCGGGTGGCCACAACTGAGGCATTGGTGTTGAACAGGTCATCCCGTGTCATGCCTGGTTTTCTTGGGACTCCGGCTGGAATAACCACCACATCGCAGCCTTTGAGGCAATCCGGCAGCTGCTCAGGTCCGAGGTGGCCTTTCACGGTTGCTCTGGTCTCGATGTGGCTCAGATCTGCGGCCACTCGGGTGTATGAGCAATACCGTAGAGGGTCAGGCGGCTCGCTAAGGGGCTGTTCTTGAGAAGCAGCGCAAGGGGCTGCCCAATTCCTCCGGAAGCCCCAAGCACAGCTGCTTTAGCATTGTTCTGGGCCGAGGTGCTGAAGCTGCGGTGGAGAGCGGCGCCGGCAGGGCGGGCGAGGGCGGAGAGCATGGTTGGTTGGAGCGGGCAGGGAGCCGAAGAGCAGGCGCAGGAGCCGGCGGCTGGCAGGTGACACCAACGACCTCCACACCGCAATGGAGTGACTTTTTGTTATCTTTGAAGTGCCCAAGAAAACAAAATTTGCATGCTTCTCCAACTATACAGTACAGGTCTGAAAGACTTCTTTTCTTCACATCATTTCTCTTTCATTTCCCCATGGAACACTAATATGAACTTAATATATTCACCTGATGCAATTCTATGATTAACTTCAAAAAACAGGAGTTCCTCTTAAAATCAAGCGGTAAATGTTCTCGGTTAGATATTTCATCCATCCTCTGAATCTGGAAGGCCCAGAATCTATTTATTAATGTAATTTAAACGTGAACCCTGGTACAATTATAATTCCACAGGTGACATTTGGGAATTTGTGTTTAAATTAATAGCTTGGTGGCATGTGGTTAGCTTAAGTCAGTTAAGTGTCTTCCTTTGGCTCAGGTCATGATCTCAGGACCCTGGGATCCATCAGCTCTCTGCTCAGTGGGGAGTCTGCTTCTCACTCTCTCTCGGCCTGCTCCTGCATCTTCCCCCACTCTCTCTTATAAATAAATAAAAATAAAAATCTTTAAAATATAAAATAAGTGAATAGCTTATAAGAGCTTTGAAGTTCTTAATTTTTTCCACTCTTTTAAAAACAATAATTCTACACAAACCAGAAAAACGAAACCCACAAGTTCATAACATGGCCGATTTGTATTCTCCCTTGATTTGAAAAGGACAGAAGTTTGCATGCCTTCCTTCCAAGTATTTCATTCTGCTCCGTAGGAGTCCCTGTGGGGAGGAGGGGCTGGATACTTGCAGCCTTGGGAATAGAGCCCTAAGCTGACTGTCTGAGCAACCCTCAGAATTCACGTTCCTTCAGTACAAAGTAGAAGATGGATCATTATATGGGCTGGATGCTCTTACAGGCTTGCTATGCCTGTAACAAAAATTAGCAAAAATCCTGAGAACGTGTTAAACCTCACATTGATTCTCTGTTCACATGAGACTAGACAGTGGGAGTAGTGCTGACGTGCTGAAGCAGGGCTCTGAGCGATGAAGTTCAGGAAACAGTGCAAGAGAGAGCTAGGTGGGTCAAAGGACGTTTCGGAACATTCCTTAGAGATGAGCTAGTACATGCTCTTCACTCTGAAGAGGGGAGGGAGGAAGGTTGGGAGGCAGGGAAGCTTACACAGGGGAAGGAGTCCCCTAAGAACCCGAAGCAAATTATCATCTGATATTTATGGAACTTGTAGTCTCTTCTGTTGGCTTTTAGCACAGAGTTTGTTTTGCAACAACATATATGGTTTTGTTTTTTCATGTAAGGTGCTTTTTTATTAGACAGCAGAAATGTAAGAGTAAGTGCACTGAGGCACTGGGCAATGTTGAGGAGTAGAGATTATTCTATGAGGACGCCACATTCCAACCCTACCAGGAGGAAGGAGTTGGCTCGTTATCCCGCCAAGTACCAGCTGTGTGTTTTGGGGCAACTTAACTCCTAGGACGTTATGTTCTAGGATCCATATCTGTAAAGGGAGGTGGCCATGATAATATTTTGTGATAACTAAGTAAAGTAATAGCTATAAATAACTTCTTAGTAAGCCTTCAGAAATGTTGGCCATTATTAGTACCACTACGATGGGTCCCAGTCACTGAATGGGCAATGGTCCCAGATTGACCCTATCTAGGGATGAATGACTGGATCATTGCAATTCACATCTTCAGCATCTGAGTAATAAGGAGACACTGAAGACACAGATGAACAAGTTTGCCAAAAGTCTAATCGCGCATGGCAGAGTTGTCCCAGACATCACCTGCCACTCCTGGAGCAAGTCCTGAGCACCCTTCCTCTCACCAAGGGCTTGGTAACAGGTTCAGCTGGGGTGCCCAGGTGGAGCATGTGCCCTTTGCTTCTCAACCCTGGCTCTAGGTACTATCACCTTTCCCGTCTCTGTGCGATCTTCTCTCTGTTGGAAAGGTAACAGACATCATGCTGTCTGGTAGGAATCGCATTGCGTAGGTTTGCTACCTCTGCCACAGATCTCTGGATTCTCAATGTGTTCCGGTGCTGCAGTTTTCCTCGACAATTCTGGTGTTTACCCGCCTCTGGTGCTCAGTTTCTCTTTCCCCTCTGCCTTGTCTTCCACTGTCTTTGTCTGCCATTGAACTCTCTCTTTTCACGTTTCTGGGATTATCACTTTGCATCACTGCCTTCTCTCATCCTGATAACACAGACGTGCAGGGGAGGCTGCCCTGTGGCTTCCTTCTGTCAGGAGGGGCTGCTCACCTTTCACTAATGCCCCACAGCCTGGAAAGGGCCATGGCTTTTCTTGTGTTTATCAGGGGTGGGTGGGAAAAGACCACAGAGAAGAAGCAGGGTCTCCTGAGCTTGTCTGCATGTTTATGGCGAAGCCCCAGTGAAGCTGGAAGATTCGCCTCACGTTTAACCTTTAGGCTGTCCGGTGGGATTTACACCCCAGAGCACCTCATGCTCTGTCTTCAAGACAGAGATGGTACTGAAAGATTCCAGAAAGCTTTGCATTTAAAAAAAAAAAAGAAAAAGAAAGAAAGAAAGAAGAAAAAGAAAGAAAGAAAGAAAGAAAGAAAGAAAGAAAGAAAGAAAGAAAGAAAGAAAGAAATTAGAAAGAAAGAAAGAAAAAGAAAGAAAAAGAGAGTTAATATTTTTAAATAGTTGATGTATCATGACTCATTGTTTTGACATCCCCCTGAACATATTTATGAGTGTTTTATAACTTTACATTTAAATGCATCTGATCCTCTTTGAAGAGGCTAAAAACTATTCGGACCCAGTACCAGCTTCCCTGGAATGAAGGATTCTTCTTTTGGGTTTGGGGAGGTGGAACATCTCCCTACCCTGTGACTCACTTATTAACGGAAGGTATGGTACATCCCTTGTTTTCCTTGATCTCTTTAATATACAGTAGAACCCAGCTTCCAAATTTATAGGCCTTGGATGATTTTGTTTCAAAGAAAAGAAAATATTACTGAATTAAATTCTAGAATAGAATTTTTTCCTAGTGTCACAGGCAGCTAATTGGATGTACATAAATTCTATATCAAAATCATTAACACGGCTATTTGAACTAACTGGAAGCTCCATCCAACATAGCCTTGAAGCTTCCTTAAAGGCAAACCCTTGTATTATCTTCATCATTATTCACCCCGGAGCATCTAGCAAACCAAGACACACAGCTGAAGGAAAACAAATGCCTGTTAAATGAACTGACTTTAAGCAGCATCACAGAAATGCTAAAAATGACACCTCCTAGGAGTCGAAAAAAGAAGATTGTCTTATTTTTCACTGCCTCCCCGATCTCCCATGTCACTGGTTTTTGTCTTTTCTAGAAGACAGCCCTCAGTCTCCAGATGTCCCTTCCATGGAGACAGTTCTGATCTGGGGACTGAGAGAGGTTCAGTTCTCTCTTCTCCGTGTCCTCCTCCTTCTTGTCACACTCCTATGTGTCCTCTCCTGCCGAACGATTGCCTGTTCTCTTTCTCATCATTCCAAATGTCTTCCTCTTACGTTTTATCTTTTTTTAAAAAAATATTTTATTTATTTATTTATGAGAGACATAGATATATAGAGACAGGCAGAGACACAGGAGAGGGAGAAGCAGGGTCCACGCAGGGAGCCCAATGTGGGACTCGATCCCAGGTCTCCAGCATCACACCCTGGGCCGAAGGTGGTGCTAAACCGCTGAGCCACCCAGGTTGCCCTCCTCTTACATTTTAAGGATGTTAGACTAAAACTGGCTGTTGTCCGATAGCCCTTCCTTCTTTCCAAAGAGATCCGGGACCATTAAGCTACACGTATGCATGTGATAATGTGCCGCATTGTGGTTCCCAGTGACAGTCAGCAGGGTGTCTTTGGGTGGATGGATGGTCTACCTCTCAGCTTGAAAATGCCTCCTCTTTCTCATCGCCCAGTGGGTATTTATCCGTCTTCCAATGATCTCCCCTTTTAGAAACTTTCTTATTTGTTTCAGTTGGAAAGAGGTGGACTCTTTACAAGCCACTATTATAACCTATGTTTCCATGCATGGTAATTGAATATTTATAATTTCCCCATCATTGTCAAGACCTTCTTGAGAGTAAGAATGTTGTCTCATGGTTTTGTTTTGTTTTGTTAGGAACCACTAGCCAGAGGGATGCACAGTTCCTGGCACCAACAAAGCCCTTGGTAATGTTTGCAGAACGAGTACATTTGAGCATATACTATGTATTGCCCCAACATTATCTGAGGGAGAAACTAGTGAAAGGAGTAACATAGGATTTATTAAACAATTAATTCTTTTTTTTTTCATGAGGTGTATGTGGAGATAGAATAAGAACAGAAATAGTTTTTATAAGAAACATGATAATGCTGAGTTACACGAGTGTCTGCAATGAGAGCTTGTGTACTGGTTGGTTAGCAAACACGTGGCAATAATTTCTTTTAGGAAAATTGCAGAAATTCAGACTGATGTCAAAGTTTAGTCTCGTGAAATATATTGAAATACAGGATTATAAACGTGAATCATTGTACTAAAACAAGCATTGTTAACTAGGTTCTTTTTTTCCTCACAAAAAGGTAAGCCTTTATGAAAATATCTTAGAAAAATACTGTTAGAAATTTCTTATTTAGGGGTCACCTGGGTGACTCAGTTGGTTAAGAGTCTGCTTCGACTCAGGTCATGATCCAGGGGTGCTGGGATCGAGTTGCCATCAGGCCCCCTGCTCAGCGAGGAGTCTGCTTCCCCTTCCCTCTGCCTGCTGCTCCCCCTGCTTGTGTTCTTTTTCTCTCTATATTAAATAAATAAATAAAATCTTAAAAAAGGAAACTTCTTAATTGATTCAATTTGTTTAGAAACTAAAGGTATTGTTCTCTCCATATAATTGAAGGACAGAAAAGTTATCTAAAAGACAAAAGTTGATTGCTCCCTTTTTATTTATTTTACAGGGTTATCATTTTTAGATGTACCAGATGTCCTTTCCTAATTAAAAAGATGTGAGGTTATTCTTTAAATTAAGAAGATGCCCTCTTAAGAAAGTTTACTGACTTAAGTCACTTTTACTGTTTATAGTTACTTAACCATGCTTAAGCTGATAGAGCAATCTATTCCACAGAAAATGGAGAAGCTGAGCATATAATTAGGTGGAATGAGGTTCTCTGAAATTTCAGGGTCTTACTGAGTAAAGATAGTGTGTTGCTCTTGAATGGGTCCTGGGTGGTATTGAACTCGGGGGGACATTTGTCCTTCAGGCACCATTCAGGGATGCGGTTCCTTGCCCCTGGGGCCCATCCCACCCACAGCCAGCAGGCAGCAGAGGGAAGCAGCGTGGGGCAGACGCCAGGTCTGCGATGTGGCATCCGTCCCGTCTGCTCACCCTCCATGCACCGGGCTTCATCTCGTGGAGTAGGATTCGGTGCCTGGCCTCTACCTCAAGGGGGTTTGAGGACACAGACAGTGACCTCTGCATTCCACCCTTTAATCCCCTTGGCATGAGCTCCTGGTGTCCCTACCATAGTTTCTGAGATGATGGGATAGCTTCACTGTCCGAGGGAGCAATTCCTGAGGTGTTGGCTCCTAGGGAGGCTTGTGCAGTTATTCGTTTGGGCTCTTACATCCCCTTTGCATCTCGTAACATCCTGGATGATTGAAAATATATGCTTTGATGCTTTCTCAGAAATGCCTGTTCTCCCTCTCACTTTATGACACAGACTTTAAACATTTCATCAGACAATACGTTGCTTTCCTTGAACTTGTAGCTCCTAGGTTGGTGGAAACAGAACTTACAAGCCATAGGATTATAGCTTTAGAGTTTTGTCCAAACCTTACAGTTTTGTTTAGAGGAATCTAAAGACTCAGGACGTCACTTGGCGAACTAGTGGCAGCGTGGATCCCAGACTCCATGCCATGTGGCTGTGATAGAAAGAAACAAACTCCTCTCTTCAAAATGCAGGATGAAGTCGTCAAGCGATCCTCTAATTTTATGTTTTATAAATATTAGGATTTTGAGAAACCATAGATTAGATAAAGCAATTCACGATAGCACATTAGCTCAGAAAGGAAATACCAACTACTACTGCTTAAATAGAGATTTTTTTTGCTTTAAAGCTTATATTGATCAACTTTTGTTAATCTTTTATTCATCATTATCAACAGCATTAGCTTCAATGTTCCATACATAAGACTGATTGCTTATTTTCAGAGTTTTGTTTCTCCCTTACTTCACTAATTTTCACTTATTTTAATTTTACTTTCATTATTTATATTTTTACTTTAAGATTGTTATTAACTTAAAATTGTATTTCCTATCAAAAGGCAGTGGATCTGTTCTCAGGGATGCTGTGTATTTTATAAACTCAGGAACAATGAGTGTCCCAGTGAGGTTTCAGAACCAGTTCTCCTGGGAAAGTCCTGATCTATAACATTTGTTGATTTCTGTGATTTAAATATTTTCACCATGGCTGATTTCCAGCTACCAACATGATGTCATTTGGCTCACAA
Source organism: Canis lupus baileyi (assembly GCF_048164855.1). Classification (NCBI taxonomy): domain Eukaryota; kingdom Metazoa; phylum Chordata; class Mammalia; order Carnivora; family Canidae; genus Canis; species Canis lupus. Next base: position 2,374,937 of record NC_132852.1, on the reverse strand, counting down.
ACTTTCTCAAGATGTAACAATTGGCCCTTGTGAGGGGGCGCTGGCGAGCTCCAGGCTATCAGTAACTGGGTCTGGGCCAGGTCTGACACCAGCTTATTATGGTGGATTTTGAGCAGGTCCCTGGGCTTTGGGTTCCTCATCAGGTGGGGGCTGGAGCTGGACGTGAATTCTGATTGTTAAAATTATGCATTAGTTTACTCCAGTGGTTTGAGATAGGATTCTTGGGGGGCACTTCTGGAAGGGACGTTTAGGCGATGCTGAGCTGTTAGGGTTCCATCTCTTCATATCCACTTCAACTCTGTGGGGTCATGCTGACTCTTGCATACAGTGTTTTAAATTTCTTGGTAAGGTACTGTTTGAAAAGAACCTTTTATTACTAAAGAAAAATATTAGAAAGCCATTTGAATAATCGGCCTCAAAGACTCCTCCCATTTATAAAAATTGATGATCCTCTGGAACCTAAAATGTGAGTCAACACCAACATAATGACGTCTTTGAATAGTACTGGGCTTTCCCTCTCTTGGTTAAATATTTTTTTTATTTTATTTTGTTTTTAAAATTGATTCCAGTATAGTTAATATTAGTCTCAGGTGTATACTGTAGTGATTGAACAATTCTATATATTATTCATTACTCAGCACCATAAATATACTCTTAATCCCCATCACCTATTTCACCCATCTGTGCCACCCCCCCCACCCCCCATCTCCCCTCTGGTAGCCATGTGCTTGTTCTCTGTAGTTAAGAGCCTGGTTTTTTTTTGTTTGTCTTTTTTTTTTTTTGGTTTGTCTTTTTTTTCTCACGCTTTTTTTTGCTTCTTAAATTCCACATATGAGTCAGATCATATGCTATTTGTCTTTCTCTGATGGACTTATTTCACTTGTCATTATACTCTCTAGATCCATCCATATTGTTGCAAATGGCAAGATCTTATTCTTTTTTTTATGGCTAAATACTGTCCCATTGTGTGTATGTGTGTATATATATATATATATATATATATATATATATATATATATATACCACATCTTCTTTATCCATTCATCAGTCGATGGATACTTGGGCTGCTTCTATAGTTTGGCTATTGTCCATAATGGGGTAATAACCCTCGAGATATACATATCTTTTAGAATTAGTATCTTGAATACTTTGGGTAAATAGCCCGTAATGAAATTGCTAGATCATAGGGTAGTTCTGTTGTTACCTTTCTGAGGAACTTCCATACTGTTTTCCAGAGTGGTTGCACCTGTTTGCATTCCCACCAACACTTCATGAGGGTTCCTTTTGCTCCACATGCTCACCAACACCTGTTGTTTCTTGTGTTGTTGATTTTAGCCTTTCTGACAGGTGTGAGGTGATACCTCATTGTGGTTTTGATGTGCATTTCCCTGATGATGAGTAATTTCCCTTTTATTTAAGAAAGCACTTATAATCATCATTATCCTCATCATCATTTTTTGATAAAATCATGGAATGCTTGGTTCCACAAATCTAGGGTTCACTGATTTAACCAAATACAAGTAGAAGACACAGAGAGGGTAAAGCTTTTTATCTTTCTTTAAGGCCAGATAATATTCTGTTGTCTATTTGCTGTCAAAGGCTCTTGTTTGGACATCTTGGCTATTCTGATTAATGCTGTAATGAACATGGGAGTGCAGACATCCCTTCCAGATTCTGATTTCAGTTATTTTCCCAGAAGTGGAATTTCTGGATCATGTGGTAGCTCTATTATTAATTTCTTGAGGAACAACCATACTGTTTTCTAGAGGGACTGTAAAGAGTTTGATTTGATTTTAAAGTAGAATCGTATGGGAAAGGACAAATCTCTTCCTAAACCAATGATTCTACCAAGAGCAGTCACTCTTATAGACATTCCTTTGAAAGCAACATTACAGTGATGATAATTCACATTCCCACATTGCATTATAGTTCACAAGGCATGTGGCAAAACTGCCTTTCTGTAGCTTCCCGTTTTTATCCCATAATTCAAGGTCTTGCTCGTTCTGTAGAAAAGTCTACAGAATGATTAATGCATCTGGCCAATTTAGCAGAGAATGAGGAGTTACTACCTTTGTCGTAGTGATTTTTGGTTTTCAAACTGGTTGAATTATTATCTTGAGTTTTATATTTTTTTTCAATATACCAACCCATTTGGCAAAATTGCATATTGCTTTTAATAGTGCTTTTCTTGTGTTCTCTTGGGTTTTCTAAATATATTATGTACAATAAATAATGCTTTTCTCTTTCAAAATTTATTTGGGAATAAATTGATTATATAAATCTATTTTGTTTTTTTAATATTTTATTTATTTATTCATGAGAGACACAGAGAGAGAGGCAGAGACACAGGCAGAGGGAGAATCAAGCTCCACGCAGGGAGCCAACATGGGACTCGATCCCAGGTCTCCAGGATCAGGCCCTGGGCTGAAAGCAGTGCTAAACCACTGAGCCACCGGCGCTGCCCTAAATCTATTTTCTTATTTCACTAGCTGGTACCTCCTAAATAGTTGAGTAAAAATGGAATAGCAGTCCCAAGCAATGTTATTTGTTTATTTATCTACTTTTGTTGATGTGTGGTTGACATATTAAATTAGTTATAGGTGACAAAGAAATTTTAGCTAGTAGAACCCAGTATCTATGAAATAAATAAACATCAAAGCCTTCCATATAATAAACTAACAATCAGCTTGATATAGGAGAGAGCAATAATTATGGGCACTGTAAACTGGTACAGAATGTGAGGAATTACCTATTTTAGAGAGATAATAAGATGGAATATAGTGAAAGACTATCTTATAGAAAACATAACAACTACACGTAGTTTTCTAAATTTTAAATTCAGTCATTGCCCACGAGTGCCAGATTACTTTATAGAACTAAGGCTCTTTTTTTTTTTTTTAAAGATTTTATTTATTTATTCATGAGAGACACACACACAGAGACAGAGAGACAGAGACACAGGCAGAGGGAGAAGCAGGCTCCATGCAGGAGCCCGACGTGGGACTCTATCCCAGGTCTCCAGGAGTACGCCCTGGGCCAAGGTGGCACTAAACCACTGAGCCACCCAGGGATTCCCAGAACTAAGGTTCTTTATTGAAGTAAAGGACATTTTAAAATAATAGTTTCACTTATGATCCCATTTATTTCTCTCATAGCAGAAATATTGATTCTCAGGCTGTTTAACCCTGAAATGCTATTTAGAAACAGAAGCCAACTAGCTATAGAATCTAACAGAGACCAGACAACCAACCGAGAGGCTTTCTGGAGCGGTTCTTCTATCTCTTTATTTCAAAGATCAAATACCTACTATGTGCACCACACTGTGATAGATCCTGGGATTTACTGTTGAGCAAAACAGATATGGTCCCCGATGTCATGGAATTTACCATCAACAGCCATGTACAAGTAATAAGGATCTGAGGTTAACAGCTTGATGGGCTCTAGAACAATTCTGTGAAAGAGTGACTAGTGAGATAAAGGAAGAAATACAGAAAGTGACTAATGAAGAGTATTTATTGAGTTTAATATGCATTCATATGGGACATGGCCCTCCATTCAGTGGCAGTGCCTCCAAACAAAGGGAGGATTACTTATTCAGCTACAATGACCAGCAGTAAGTACAAGTAACCCTGTGTGATATAAAAAGGGGTTTGCTGTTTGTTGTTTTTTTTTTTTAATAATAAATTTATTTTTTATTGGTGTTCAATTTACTGCTGTTTGTTGTTTTGTTTTGAGCAGTAACCAGTGCTGTATACAGCACTACGTACTTTATGGACTTACCAATCGATCCACACAACTGTCCTTGTATTAGTACAAGACTGAGGGTCATAGAATCGAAAGGCCTACATCCTGTAAGTGCAAGAATTTGAACCCAGTACTTTCCAGTTGCAGGTCTATGCTCTTTCTATTGTAAGAGTAAAAATGATTCTGTTCTTAAGGAACTTTATTCTTCTGGGAATAAAGATGATTTTTTTCCCCCAAATACAATCCATAATTAGAATTTGGGGATTGTAGGCTGGTGGGTTTGTGAGGAACATATTCACACATAGTTTCAGCACTGTTTCTATACACTACTGTCTTTGATTTCCGACGGCAAAAGTTCGGACAGCACTCTTGCCTACCCACTGTTAAAATGTGTTTTAACTGTATCTGTAAATATACTGGAGTTTTTAAAAAGAGTTTATTTGACATAAGAAGTATTCATCCAATTTATAAATTTTTCATCTTTGAAGTTTTCCCTTTGCTATTTTATGTTTTGTTATTGATTTTTTTAAAATTCTAATATAGTTAACACACAGCGTTATATCAGTTTCAGGTGTACAATATAGTGACTCAACCATTCTACACCTTACTCAGTGCTCATCATGATAAGGGTACTCTTAATCCCTTTTATTCCAGCCACCCCTCTACCCACCTCCCCTCTGGCAACCACTACTTTGTACTATATATTTAAGAGTCTGTGGGGGGTTTTTTGGTCACTTTTTTCCTTTGTTCATTTGTTTTGTTTCTTAAATTTTACATATGAGTGAAATCACTTGGTATTTGTGAAAACTCTGACTTTTTTCACTTAAAAATGGGCAGAAGAAATGAACAGACATTCCTCCACGAAGGCACACAGATGGCCAACAGACACATGGAAGGACGTTTAACATCACTAATCATCAGGGAGATGCAAATGAAGATCATTATATCTTCTGACTGGTGCAAGAATGACTAAAGCCAAAAACACAGGAAACAACAAGTGTTGTACTTCAAAAGTTATTTTGATGCCGCTTGAAGTCATGAAGTTTGGAGCTGACAGCCAAGAAAGAATTTTGGTGCCAAATCGTGGTTTTATTAAAGCCCAGGGACAGGACCTGTGGGCAGAAAGGACTGCTGCCCTGGGATTATGAGGAGCAATTGATTATATATTATGGCTTTGGGGTGAGGTAAAAAGAAGGGAAATATCCAAAAAGATTTTCATATGCTCAAGAAGACCCACAGGATCCTGGAGGTCTGGCTATGTCAAGCAATGGTTATTTTTCCCCCTAGCAAGGCTTTAGCATGAAGACAGTTGGGAGCTTCCTGGAGGAATGTCAGACCCTACTGGTCTCAAGTACTTACCAGTGGACTGCTGGTTGTAAGGGAATTTAATTCTATCTACATTTCATTTCTCCTTTGTTCTCCACATCTTTGGCAAGGATGTGGAGGAAAAGGAAGACTGTGCACTGTTGGTGAGAATGGAAATTAGTGTGGTCACTGTGGAAGTTCCTCAAAAAGTTAAAAATAGAACTACCATGCCATCCAATAATTCCACTACTGGGTACTTATAGTGTATTATCTAAAATGGCTTCTTAGGAACGTCTGGATGGCTCAGCAGTTGAGCGTCTGCCTTCAGCGTAGGCCGTGATCCTGGAGTCCTGGGATCGAGTCCCACTTCGGGCTCCCTGCATGGAGCCTGCTTCTCCCTCTGCCTGTGTCTCTGCTTCTCCCTCTGTGTGTGTCTCTCATGAATAAATAAATAAAATTTTAAATAAAACAAAATAATAAATAAAATAAAATAAAATAAAATAAAATAAAATAAAATGGCTTCTTAAATAAAGCTTAATAAAAACCATAATAATATTTTAAATGAGACAATGAACGTTAGGCTTATATTCAGAAAAAAAAAAAAAACATGCCTTTTATCTTTTGAAGCATTCTGCTCCAGAATCACAACTGGGATGAACATATCTATGAAGACTGGTAAAAGTCAGTCATTAGGAGCTTATGTGGTGATTGTAGAAACTGCAGAGTTGTCCCTTCTTAAATATATATTCTTTCTTCATGGGCCACTGTCTGTGCTGTGTTAACCTAAGCAGTTACTCTCAAACACATTCTAACACCATCCATTTGGACACCATCGACCTCTCAGCACATGTAAATCAAAGGGTTACAAACTAGGGCAATGATACTCAAGTTATAAACGATCAGTAGTTATAGAAACATTTATTATGGAACAGAATGAGATCACTTCACCAACAGATTACTAGAAATCCTCCAACTAATAGAACCCCCCACTTTTAAGTAAATAACCTTGCCTCCCTTTTAAAAATCTCTCTAAACATTGTGAAAACCTAACTCACGTTCAGAAAGGGGCCAAAACGAAGATTGTTAAGTCAATTCTTTATCACGTGTTGAAAACCAGACTAACTCCAAGGGGGTCCAGGAAGAGAATGTAACCAACACCCGAGAGCCCCCTCTCCAACCTCTGCGTCCTCCCAACCATAACCACTCTACTGAATTTCTCAGCGATAACTCTCTTGTTCATATTAGTGACAAATCTACATTATCTGAGATTGTGTTGCTAAAATCAGTACTTGACTTTGCCTTAAATGTTTGAATGTGTACAAAAGAAATCAGACTCTATGTGTTGCTTGGTGTCTGGGATTTTGCCTAATATTTATGAGATCCACCCATGTGTTTGTGTATAGTAATGGTTGATTAAATTTTATTGCTATGTCTATGAACACATGTGATGAATTTATCACAGAGAGGTATGAATCTCTCCGAGTCACGGTCATAGAGTATCCCTGGTAACGCAGATATAACAACTTGAATACTTGACCTGCATGACTTAGCATTCCCATGATCTCTCTCTGTTGATGCTCATACTGAGCCGGTCTTCCCTTGAGATCCTGTCTGTCCTCTTAGCTGCTGTTGTGTCCTATCACTTTCTTTCACTTCTCTACTTGCTATAATCCATCTCTTCTTCCTTTTCTGGGATGCCTCTGGGCTCATTCAGTCCACAGATACCCGCTTAATCCCTACATCCTCAACAATGAACTCTAACCAGTAGCTTCCCCCTCAATCCTTCTCGTTCTCCTCCCTATAGCTAGTTGGCGATGCCAGGTGTAGGTATTGTATGCAAAATTCCAATTTTTCTTCCTTCTTTATCCTCACCCTGACTAACTTTCTAATTTGTCTAATGTTCTTGTCAACATTCAAATGAACCTGACTCTTACTTCACTTTCAGTTGTCAAATGTCTTTAAGGAAATTGACTATCTATCATGCACCCTGTGCTGTAAGGGGTGAGGAAGGAAATGCATGGAGTAATAGGGTTTGCAGGGTGCCCAAGATAGAGCAAATATTTCTTAATTAAAAAAAAAAAAAGATTTATTTATTTATTTTGAGAGACAGAAGCAGAGACAGAGACAGAGAGAGAGAGAGAGAGAGTACACATGAGCAGGTAGAGGGGCAGAGGGAGAAGAAGAGAGACAGAGAAGTAGACTCGTTGCTGAGCATAAGGCCTGACCTGGGGTTTGATTCCACAACCCATGAGATCAAGACCTGAGCAGAAACCAAGAGTCAGGTGCTCAATCATCTGAGCCACCCAGGTGCCTAGAGTGAATGCTTTTTTTTTCATCGTTGCCATCATGTTTTACCACTGATTCCTTCGTTGGTGAAAGAATTTTGTAATGTGACTCCTTGAAAATTTGCTCATTTATGGTCCATTGCCACATTGCACAACTGTGTGGTTAATAAAACATGCTGTGTTGGGTTGGCAGACGCCTTGGCAAGGCATCCAGCAGGCTTAAGCTCACCTAAGAAGACTTGCCTCACCCTCCTTACCTGGTACAGCAGGTCCCTTGCCTCTGCCCCCCACCTCCCACCTCTCTTATTCTTGGTCCCAGGCCTTTTTAATGCAGTTTCTCTTACCTGTGCTGCCTTCTCCTGACCTGAGCATATCCAGACACCTACAGTTCACTGAAGATATGCTTTATTTATGCGATTTTTCTCATGCTCCTTAATTTACTTCTTTGCCTTATTCTTGATGGTATCCTAATATTTCTTTTATTTCTTTACCTTGGTTATATCCCTAAACAGAAGTGACTACATTTCCTATTCCACTTGTGTCTCATTCACCAAGGCCATGCCCTTAGATGTTAGATATTCTGTAACTGAGTATGTTGAGAAAAAAACCCTTCAAAATTATTTTTTCTCTCTCTCTCTTTTTTTTTTTCTCTAAAGAAGATTTAGCTCTACAATTAGTATAGAACCAAGGGCCATGTTAACACAATGCTGAGCCCTCTGTTCTAAATAATTTTATTCTTCATGTATATTATTTTGATTCCCCGGGTTGAGGCAGAAAGCGGAAGACAGATACTCTCAGCTATAAAATCTCTGAGTTATGGCAGAGATAGCCATTGGAGCTGACACTGAAGAATCGGAGACCAAAGTGTTTTATTGGTCAATTTCCTCATCTGTAAAATGAAGGTTGATTCTACCTCAAGGATTCTTGGGAGGATTAGATTTAATGCATTTTGAGGGCTTAGCTAAGTGCCTGGAACAGTATGATAGGAACTCAATAAACATTAGTTTCCTTTACCCAGATAGAGTCAGAAAAACACGACTCTATTTTACCACCACCATACTTCATAGCTTGAATTTACTATTTTAAACTTGAGTCATCTTTCTCCATATTAGACTCTGAATGTTTCTCTGCATCCTTCCCTGCAGAAATGAAATCCATGTTAACGTTAACTCATACGTAAATGTAGACTAAATAGATAATACATGCACAATGGGTCAAATTTTACAAAAATAAATATAAGTAATCAAATAAGTACAGTAGAAATCAGTCACCCTCACCAACAGTTAACCCTGGAAAACAAGTAGTTTATATTTACTGACTCCAAACAAGAGTCAAATCTGCAAACTCTCCATGTGCTGACCCCTGGGTCAGGCACTACCGGATGATCACAACATAGCCCCTCTTTGACTGGTTTATTATGTTCCCGAGGAGAAGATAGACAATTTCAATTTTTGAGCTCCAGAAGAGCTATGTCCCCAGGGTGTTGTGCAGACCGAGAGAACCACCTCTAGCAGGTGACACTGCGGCTTGGACATGTGGGACTTTGTTGTGAGGGTCACATTGATGTGAAATGTCTGCTAACCCTTTGGATATGTCCCTCATTTCTGTCTTTTCTCTCCGAAACCTCGTGTGCTGCTCCCTGGTGAGTGCAGGAGGGCACTTGAAGGCACAATACGTTCAAAAGGCAGCGGGACACCTGCAAGTTTCTAAAATTGTACTCAGGAAGAAGAAATTATGTTTCTATCATTGATTGTAGAGAGCTGGGCCTCCTACCAATCCTCCTGCCAAGCCTCAGACCTTAAACACATTTCTTGCATGGCTCTTTCAGGGAGCTTTGTGCTGTAAAGAATTTTGTATTTTTACCTGGCGGCCTCTTTATTTTCCGCCTTCCATTTAATTGGAGTGTGGTAATGTCCTCACTCAGGTACGAGTTCCCTTGCTCATCCATCTTCACTTGAATGCCTGCACAGCCTACGTGGCAGCAGCCACCACCTCTTCCCGACTCAGCTGTCTTTCCTTCGGCTCCCCAGCTCAGCCACTATGCACAGAGGAAGTCAGCTTTACAGTTATAAATAGAGGATGGAGAATAAAGAGCCATGACAGGTTATAACTCCGTTAAATACAGTTGGGCCTGGAAAGGTTATGCATAAATTGAAAAGCACTTAATATTTTTCCCCAAATATTATCATCACCAGAGTTTATGAAGGACTTTTTCTGTAGCACCAAGCCAGTGGCTGTATAAATAGATTTACTCTGTCAAGTAGTAGAAAATAATTTCAAGACGCCTTGCTTTGGGTTTCTAAGAAGTGAAAGCATTCAAGGTCATGGTGGAGTTGAGTTGGGAGAAGGAGTGAGTCCATGAGTAGCATGGGCTGGAGGTCAAGTGAAGGTGAAACTACACCCTGGAATATTCTGTAAAAGAAGCCATAAAAGATAGAGCTAAGGGGCGCTTGGGTAGCTGGGTCAGTTAAGTGTCTGCCTGCCTTTGGCTCAGGTCATGATCTCACGGTCCCGGGATGGAGCCCCATGTCGAATTCCGTGTCCACCCACTCCTGGGTGTGGAGCCTGCTCCTCCCTCTCTCTCTCTCAAGTAAATAATAAATAAAACCTTAAAAAAATGAGTCAAGGCTAGTAGACATGCTACATGGTGTGTCACCATGGCTGAGGTGCTCATGGCATCTATGTAGAGTTCCTGAAGCAGGAGAGAGAAGTGAAGCTGGTGTTTGCCCTTTTTCTTTTCTTTTCTTTTCTTTTCTTTTCTTTTCTTTTCTTTTCTTTTTTCTTTTCTTTTCTTTTCTTTTTTCTTTTCTTTTCTTTTTTCTTTTCTTTTTTTTTTTTTTTTTAGATTTTATTTATTTATTCGTAAGACACACACACACACACACACACACATACACAGGCAGAGACACAGGCAGAGGGAGAGGCAGGCTCCATGCAGGGAGCCCGGTGTGGGACTCGATCCCGGGTCTCCAGGATCATGGCCTGGGCTGAAGGCAGCGCTAAACCGCTGAGCCACCCGGGCTGCCCTGTTTGGCTTTTTCTTAAAGTCTTCCTGTTCAAACTTCCTTTCCTCTCTGTCCCACTATAAGTGGTGAGCGATTAGTCAGACCTGGGAAAGAGATGTCCCAATATTGTAAACCTTCTGTGAACTCAGTTTTTCAGACCTTGATTATCCATCAAAGCTCCTGTCCCTGCCATGACTCAGCTCCCAAGAAGTAGCTTCTCCTTATCCACTGATGATGGAGGGCAACCCCAGGGTTCACTTTGTCAGAGTGACACGACATTGGGGGGGCTGGGGCCACGGGCCATAGGTGGGAGGGGATGTACCCTGACGAGTAGCAAAGCAGGGACAGCCGGTGGACAGGTGACAGGGGACACACGATCAGAATAGTGCAGGTCATCTGGGTGTGTGGCCTATCCCCGGATATGTCACCTGACTGAGAAGTTCCACAAAACAACATTCCAAATTTTTTTGGTTTGCTTTGCACAGAATGTCTTTGTTTTGTTTTGTTTTGTTTCTTCCTGAGAGGACACATGGACCCGAGCATCATTTCCAGACTCTAGTCTGGGTAGAGCTCGTACAGCAGATTACTCGGAACAGTGTGAGCAGAACACAAGGAGCACGCAGTGATCTTTATCCATTGCTCACACTTCAATGCACCTGATCCTACCCACACGCTGCTGTTGTGTGCAGATAGCAAACCAAATTTATTACCTTTCCATGATGCTTTCTTTGGAATATAAGAATATTCCTCAACAGACAAGGTAGGGTTTGGATGAAGGAGGAAGCATTGCGCTATAAACGTCAGCTAGAATGGGCTTTTAAGGAAATGTATTTGAACGTTCAAAGATACTTGGTGGAGGAGCAACTGGGAGGCTTAGTTGGTTAAGCGTCTGTCTTTGGCCCAGTCATGATCCAGAGTCCTGGGATCGAAACCCTCAATGGGCTCCCTGCTCAGCGAGGGGTCTGCTTCTCTCTTTCTCTCCCTCTGCCCCTCCTTCTGTTCATGGTCTCTCTTTCTCTCTCTCAAATAAATAAGAAATATTATTAAAAAAAAAGATAATTGGTGGAGAGTTAATAAGTGAGCAATAAGAGCATGTTTCCAAAGAAGGGGGTTAACCTTTCTCAGGCTGGATCACTTATATTTTATTTACATTTTTATCTCATTTCTTCCTTCCCCAAGTACCCATCTTAATACCTGCATCTGAGTAATCATTGATTGAACATCCCCTGTGCTCCTATTACTTGTCATGGGAGGATGGAGGGCCTGGCCCTGCCCTGCCCTCCCACTTTTCCTGGGCTCCTGCCATAAATAAGGAAATGAATGAGTGAATGAATGAATGACAAACCAACAGTATTAATTTCACAGTGTTGCCATAACAAAGTACCACAAAATGGGTGGCTTAACATAGAAATCTCTCTGGACATCTGGAGGCCGGGAATCTGAGGTCACACTGTGGTCAGGGCCCACTCCCTTCAGTGGTGACCCCAGGGGAGCATCTTTCCTGGCCTGTCCCTACTCCTGCTGACAGCCCGTCATCTTGATATTTCTTGGCTTGTGTAGACATCACTCCAATCTCTGCATCCTTTATGTGGCTTTTCCCCCTATGTGTGCATCTGTGTCTCATTCTCTTTTCTCTGAAGAACACTGGATTAAGGCCACTTTAATCCTGCATGGGATTCAGTTACCACACAAACTCAGGGTATCAGCGTTTTACAGATATTTAGTGCCCGTTTTCTGTTGTAGTTATCAAAGAAAAATCATTGAGTATTTGTCAATTTTTTATGACTCATAATAGTTTTTGGAGTATTATCCTTCTATTCATATTTTTGTTAAAATTCCCAGGGAATTCTTGTGAAATCTGGGGTAATGCTAAATATGAGAAAAATACCAAATTCTAGTTAACGTATGTACACCAATACCTCCTGTCCTTTGTATGTTCAAAAGCACAGCTAGAGAGCCAAGTAGGTCTATTTTATTTTCTGCTTGTCCTCAGTGCTCGGCTGTCACGTTGGTATTCCTTCCTTACTCATTTATCTGCTCTCTCCTTGGCAGTTCCAGCCTTCATTTCTCCACATTTTCTGCTGCCTTCCAATCTTAATCACAGATATTCCTGCAATTGCTTTTTTCTTTCAATTCACACTTAACAATGAGTATTTGGGGCTTTTCTTTCTGTATTTCAGGTAGAATTGCTATGTCCTCTGTCTGTCTTAATTTATTCATTTTCATAGGCCATTTTCCTCAAAATTATAAGAAAAGATATATTCACAATAGAGAATAGGTAATCAAAAAGACAACGTATGCCACCATTTTGCATATTTTAACTCAACTGATTGCGATTCAACAAATTAATTTTTTACATGATAAGAATAGCAAGGAAGATTCCAAGTAACGTGAATATGGATAAAGTAAACTTTCTTTTCAAGCCTGCATTTTAATGCAGCTTGTGGAGTTTTATTGACTTGCAATATTTTTGAACCATCGCCTAGGTAAATCTCCAATAATATTTATTAGATGGGAATAATGTGTTTTGATAAAATTTGGGCAGGCCTGTCTTCAAATGATAGCAGTAATGTTTTAAAATTACATATGCTATAAACTAGTCTTAGTTCAACTGACTTGTGAATATTAAAATATAAAAGCTATTCATATTTCACTTTGGAAGGTCTTAAATTTCATAGATCAATTCATCGCGGGCATGAATAGAGCTACTAACGTATGCATTTGTGCATACGAGAGTTATTAGGATAGAAGAAGTGACATTTCTCCATTATGTTTGTTAAATTTACATTGAACTCTATATTTAGCTGATAATTTTCTTAGAGTTTGTTTCTTCACATTTATGTTGCGGATAAGAATATTGGTTTTAAAAACAGGGTGAGGTTTCCCCTCCCAGACTCCACTTCTCTGATGTTCTCTGCTCTTCCTGACTGTCCATTCTCCAGGATCTCCATTTGGAAGCTTGAACCGATGGCACAGGACCCAGTAATGTCATTCACATTCCTGCCCCCAGAAGCTCTGATCACTTTTCTCTTCTATTTTATCCCTAGACACTCAGAGGGTTGGCATATTTCCTTGAAGGGGATGAGTAGGATCAAGGTTGGTCTCATTATTACCAAAGTCATTGTTAAAAGTTAAGTCAGTATTTAATGCCTGACATTTGCATTTCTAGGTCTTTGCCCCTGTATATGGATGAGACACGGCTGTAGCTGCATATAAAACTATCCTGAGGTGCCACTTAGTGCCTCCACCTTAGCTCAGTAAACATAATCTTTGTGATACAGTGTATTCTGTTTATATTAATATTTAAGAGGATAATCACTGATGTTGGAAGGTATTTGTATCGGGTAGTAACACCTGAGCGGACTAACAACTGTGCTTCGGAGAGTAGTTAGCGGTGAACACATACACACACACTCTCTCTCTCAGGAATTCTAGGTTAACAATTATTTGTTAAGGCATTTTAAACTCTTCTTTTCCATAATATTTTTGTATGTCAAATATAGATATATACTTATTGAGCCATGAAATATTGTTGCCCTTAAAAAAATCTATAATCTTCTTAGGGTACCAAACTAGCTTCTTTCTTAATATGGATGTGTGGTTCTATAAGCAAATGTGTGGTTCTATAAGCAAATGTATTAACCTCAGGACTAAATATTTGATATTAACCTCTTTTTCTTTTAGCCTTTATTCTGACACAACTTTGATCTCCAGATAGGAGTGGTGTGTTGAGCCCTAACTAGACCAAAATCAATTTTTAATAAGAATTCTTACTGTCTGTGACAGTTTCCTCTATCTAATTGATAGCATAGGCCTGTGTTATATGAAAAATGTATTTTTCAAGCATGTTCTCAATAACAAAGCATGCGTTAATGGCAGGGATTGGACCAAATCACTGTGTACTCAGAATAAAGATTAACAATTCAATGGAGAAAGGGTTTTGGGTGTACCTGAATGGCACATGTATTCTCTGGGATTTTTTGTGGGTCTACCTATGGTATCTCATTCTCAAAATCTTGTTACCTTTCAACTATCTTTTGCTTTTGGTTAAAGATAATTCCAAATGCAATACAGCACTTAGTGGGTATAATTAAATGAAAATATTTAATTATTCTACTAAAAATGGTTTAGTTTTTTTTTTTTCCTTTATGAAAGTAAAATTAGAAGCAAGCTGTAGGATGGTCAATATTACAATAATCAGAATCAGTTAAAAAAAGAAAGGACTCCTTCCTGTTGCAATATATACCTACAAGCCCACATTCTGCACAGGTCAACCTTCGACGATGTTACCTGCCAATTGCATCTCGATAGAAAAGCACGTCAACTTGGTATATCCCGAGGCATCTCAGCTTATTTTTACTTGTGCTGTAAAATAAGACTTGAACTCACCTTTCCATAGTTGTCTCTTCTAGAATCTCATATAGTACGTAGTGGCTTCTTTGACTCAGCAAAATGCACTTAAGGCCCTTGCCTGTCTCTCTGTGGTATAAGAGCGCATTTCTTGTTTAGCCACGTAGTATTCCACTATAGGCATGTACCATGGTTTGTTCATCCAGTCGCCTACTAAAGGACATCTTGATGGCTCACAGGTCTTGGCAATCATGGATGAAGCATGCTATAAATATTTTTGTTCAGATTTTATGCAAACATAAGTTTTTAACTGATTTGGGTAAATATATAGGCATGCAGTCGCTGGATTATAGAGTGTAATTATGTTTCCCTTTGTAAGGAACTGCCAAGTGGTCTTCCAAAGCGACTACATGATTTTATGTTCCAACCATCCATGCGTGAGTGTGCCTGTGGCTGCACATCCTCATCGGCATTTGGTGCTCTGACCATTCCAGATTTTCATCATGCTACTGGAGAGAGCGGCATCTCATTCCCTAATCACATGGGAGGTGGAGGGTCCTTTGTATGCTTATTTGCCATCTGTGTATCTTCCTTGGTGAGGTGTCAGTGAAGGTCTTCTTTCCACTCTTTGTTAAAGACAATTTTGCTCCAGAAAAGCATTTTCTGGGAGACAAACCATGAACCGTTTAAGAGATGAAATTGCCAAGACAGCTCACAGGACATCATCTGTAGTTATCTGGTGTATCCTTCACTGATACTTTTGCTGGTCTTATCACGGGGAGGACACATGAGAAATTCTCTTGTACATTAGAAAGTGACAGTTGTAAAAAGTGTTGCTGAGAAAAGCCAGGGCAGGTGCATCTAGACTTGTCCCCTTCCAGATAAAGCTGCACTCCTTGACACATCAGGTGTGGCCTCTCAGAATCCTCCCCTGACAGCCTCTTCAGACTCATTTCTAACCACCTGCTCCCCAGCCACCTCGGTGTCCCTGTGCTGAGTTGCAGCAGGTGCCTGCACGCCTAGCATTAGTGAGCATCACTGCTCCCCAAGCCTGCAACCTGGCTGCGGCTATGCATGAACCAGCTCTGGAGTTTCTTCCTTGGGGAATCTTCCTTAGCCACATCTGTGATGAGTTATGGTCATGACAACCACTCATGTCTATTAACTGATTTGCTACAACATTACAAAGGAAGGCATAATGTTTTTTTCCAATTCCACCTCAGAGGAAATGGTGTCTCGGGGAATTGAATTAATATTTCCAGCATTAGTCACCTAGTTAGTGACACAGTCAGAGCTCCATCCCCAGGAGTCTGGCTCCAGAGGCTCTGTTCTCCTCTGCAAAGCCACATCCCCTCTGAAGTGGGGTTTCTCCTGTTTGCGTGTTTGTTATATCCATAGCAATGAGTGCATGTGTCAAATAGGCATTGTTCCCACTTGAGTCAAATCATTATTTGTTTCCTTCCATTATCTGTGATCTCCTTTAAAAGAAGAATTAATGGGCAGAGTTATGCATCTCATATCCTCATCATCTAGTACACAGAACATCTAGTTCATAGAACATAGCAGGTGTTTAAAAATGTGATTAAGGACTACGTCATCTAAGATTATTAAAGAGAATTACTAGTTTGCAATACAAAAAAGATAGAGTTAAAAATTTAAACCAGTAAAATTTGGGACTGATTTGCAACACACATTTTATTCCTTAGAAACTAAGCTGGAGAACAGAAAGGAATGACACGATGTTCATGAAGATAATGACACCATGGGATTGCCGTGGAAAGAAGGGCTTTGGGAATTTGAGGCAAAGGCAGTCTGCATTAATTTACTGTTGCTAATTAACAACTGGCCCCTAGCATAGAGGTTTAAAGTTACTCACATTCCGATGGGTCAGGAATCTGGGCACAGCTTAGCCCACTGCCTCCCAAGGCTGCAGTCAAGGTATTGGCTGGGCTGTGGTCTCAAGTGAGGCTCGACTAAGGAAGGGTCAACTTTTATTGGCAGAATTAAGTTCCTTTCCGTCATAGGGCATCATGGGCTTGTTGTTGTTGTTGTTGGCTATCAGCCCTCCAGTCCTGGCCGGTTGGGGCTCACAGCATAGGCAGCCCACAATATGGCACCTTGTTCGTCCAAAGCCAACAAGGGCATGTGGCAGTGAGGGGGCTGCAATCTCTGTGCACAGTCAAGATAAGTACACACATCCCACCATCGTGCCTGTGCTCTCTTGATTTGGTGCAAGTCATAAGTCATGCTCATGCCCACAGTAAAGAGAAGGGCACAGATCTCAGGAGGTGGGGCCAGAAAAAGTGGTGCCTGAATAGTCTGTCCACCGTACAATTATTGGGAATAATATTCAAGAAAATTGGCCCAACGTCCTCTCCCTTGTTAGGGTATATGATGTTCCTGTCTGATGATTTTTCAGCAAATGAAAGTGTTGAGCATCATTTTGGAGAATGATAAAGCTTTCTGATGGAGATGAATGCCAAATAGACACAGGTGTATTTAAGCAAACACCAAAAAAAAAAACCTAACAAAACACTCAAAGAAATTTTTTCTTATAAGTTCAATTTTTGGACTATTTTTTCCAGGCCTCCTGCAGCTACATTCTTGTTCTTCTGAACATAAGGGCTCCTTCAGTAGAAAAAATGTTAGAGTATTTAATTAAGTCATGATTGAAGGCATATAAGTTCCATATGAATTATTTGTATTATTTTATCATAGGGTAAAGGATGTGGGATTCCATTACAGAAAGGGAGTTGTAGAGAGAAAAGATGTGATCGTAATATGTCCTTGCTGGGCATGCAAGAGGCGTACTATCGGTGATTTCTGAGGTCCTATTTTATTTTATTCTTTTTTCCCTTCAGGTTCATTGAAATATACTTAACACACAAAAATCACATTTACTTGAGGTGTACAATGTGATATTTTGGTGTGTGTATACATTGCAAAATGATTTCCACAATCAAGTTAATCAACACATCTATCACACTACACTGTCATTTGTTTTTATTTATTTATTTTTGTGGTGGGATCATCTTGGATCAACTCTCTTAGCAAATTTTGAGCACACGATATATATTATTAATCGTTGTTGCCATGCTCTATATGAGATCTACAGCACTTACTCATCTTATCACGGAAATGTCTACCTGGTGGCCAACACCTTCCCATTTCCTCCACCTTCAGGTCCCTGGAAACTTCCTTTACAGCCTCTACTTCCTTAGGTTGACTATTTCAGATTCCACCTGTCGGGGTGAGGGGGTGAGGGTCACACAGTGTGAGTCCTTGTGTGTCTGCTTTATTTCATTTAGCATAATGGAGTCCAGGTTCATCCAAGCTGTCACAAATGGCAAGACCTTTAGACATCAACCCTTTACATCTGAGTGTGACTCTTTGGCTTTTATTTTTAGAGGATAAAAGGGGCTATTTTGCTACAGAATGGCATGTGTTACCGCATAGTAATCAAAAGTATCACATTTGCAGACATATTGTCTGGGTTCAAATTCTGGCTTCGCCGTGTATTTTTTGTGTGTGTGAATTTGGACACGTTGCCTAACATCGGCCTTATGTAAACTTGGGACAATACTATTCCCCATAGGATTATTGTGAAGATTGAAGAAATGTCTGTATATAAAGTGTTTGGACAGTACTTACCCTATCTTAAGCACTACACAAATATTAATTAATTTTATGGTCGTATTAACTAAATGCCTTCAACAAGGCACTACAACCCATAGGGCCTCCTATTTTTTATGTTAGTTTCCTTCCATTTAGATCTTCCCAACATTAAGGTTCTGATTTTACACATAAATGGAAATAAAGGTATGCTTAGCCTTGCTATCTCTGTCTTGCATAAGTTAATTAATTTTAGTAAGTACATTGAGGACATGAATCTTTTTAGATAATTAA
Source organism: Canis lupus baileyi (assembly GCF_048164855.1). Taxonomy (NCBI): domain Eukaryota; kingdom Metazoa; phylum Chordata; class Mammalia; order Carnivora; family Canidae; genus Canis; species Canis lupus. The sequence goes on along the minus strand of NC_132852.1, from coordinate 2,356,342 downwards.
GGCAGATAGACCAACCCTAGTTATTTTTATAGCCTCTGAACAGGTACTTTAGGAACATTTCAAAATTGATTTAATTATCAAAAAATCCATTTTAAAACAAAATCAGGATTTTTGCCTTATTTTTACTTTAATTTGGAAACACTCATCTTTATTACACATTGTTAAAATAGTTCCTTATATGATCTTCCTTGAGGCTAAAATGACAAAATAAAAGAGTCTCCAACTTAATTTGAAAAGGGAACACTTGAAAATTCCCTTTCTTAGTATCTTCTGTGGCCTCGACACCTCCACCCAGAAGCGATTGAAAGTGAAGTCAGGGGTGCTGTCGGCTGCGGGTACCTCTTTATGAGAAACTGTTAGGGCTCTGCCTCCCGGACAAGCTTTAATTGAATTATAATTCCCTCTTCTCCTGTTTGGTCTTAAATGCCTTGCTGTAAACTTGAGGTGTAATTAATAACAATAAGCAGCTGAAACTTTCGCTTACATCTTTTCATTAGAGCGGAGGAAGTTTTCGGGATCATCTATCACTTTGGTTCCTTGTATCTAGGGATTGCTTTCTTGCACAAGTGGCGTTTTCCTTGCACTTCTTGCTTTGTATCTCATTTTTCTTAATTTCACAGAGTCTACGCTGCAGGCTCCTAGTCTCTATTTACTTCACAAAGTTTAGATCACCGAGTTGTATTTATACTAATAAAGTCCTAGAAGGAGTGACTGTTTATATATGTATTGGGAAGTTTTTATTATGCTTCCTTCAAAACAGATTTTAATAGCAAATACCTGTAAAAACATAGGATCATAATTCTTTTTAAAAATCTAAATCAATATGAAAGAAGAAAACTTTGAAAATATAAGATAGGACATAATTATACCATGATAGAATATATCCATATATACACTATCATATATATATATATATATATATATATATATATATATGTTGAGAAGGGACTATACACACCTGTGACACACCCAACAAAATCATAGCAAGTGACGAATCTTTTTTAATTGAAAAAAAAATCCCCATGTGTCCATTTTTTTGTGTACAAATCTGTGTATGAGAGGGAAATTTAATTTTAATACATACTATTATTATTTCTCAGCCAAATCTGGTTTGTGAGAAACAAGTAATTGCCATCTCATGTGAAGAATTTATTTTTACTTTATTTTATTTATTTTTTTCATGTGAAATAATTCAGAAGCAGATCTTCTAATGTCTGTCAATTCCAGGATGATTAATTTTGTAGCTATTAAAAAAAAAAAAAAAGAAAAAAAGAAAACACACACAACCTGGATAAAAGTTACCGCCAGGCAGGAAGTCAATTTCTTACTGTCTGGTCAAAGAGGAACGTCACTGTGATGAGGGTTTTGGCATCTATGTCTGTCTTTTGCCCCATTTCAGAATTCGTTTTTTTCTTTTATGACCAACAGATGTGTGAGTCTGTGTACATGTATATATGTACTCATCCCTCCGGCATTTGGAAAGATTAAGCCATTGAACTTCTCAGGATTGGGATTGTGTCATATTTTTTTAATTGCTAATTATCACACTGATTTTCATCCACCCAATTACTCTGGGCTGTACTGTAACATAGAAGGTCAATCCCCACAGTACAAAACATGAAGAATTTTCCAGTTTAACCAATCAAGGAGAGGAAAGACAAGAAAAAGCTTGTAAAACTATTAGAGTCTATGAACTGGCCATTGATGTTAAGATGAGGACTTGAACCAGGATTTGAGCCCAGCCAGGAAGCATGTCTGTAGTAGTGTGCTAATCTTCCCTAGTGTTGTGTCTTTGAGGGGAAGTCAATGGATCAGTCCCCATAGACAGGGCAGCTATTTCATTTGCTGCAAACTCACATGAGAAATGAAAATGAGGACAGATTGAGAAGTTTGGTTGGAAAAAAAAAATATCAACTGGAGTCAGTCCAGTTAATTTCTAAATCTTGGTGGCTTCTCAGATTGTGAAGAGACAGTCTTTGCAGATTTAAGTGCAGTCACTGGCAGTTCAGAGGGCTCTGGGAATTCCTGTGGGATGGCCAGCATCTGAGTTGTAAGAGCAATTAGGGACACTCTCTCTTCTACAGAACAGAAGAAATCTAAAGGAAAATCTGTGTCTAAAACCTATCTAGAAAAAAATCTCCACGTAGACCATCTCTCTATCAAAATGAGTAGAAAAAGGGGCAAAACCACCTTGTACAATATGAGGATGCTGGGCTCTCTGGCTCACCTAGAGCTGCATGAGCAAGCTCTTGTCTCACCCTCCCCTCTACTGCCCATCAGAGTGGCTGGCCCATCATCACTCGCAGTTGGGGACCGAGTGAACGAGCAGGAAATCAATCATTTATTCAGTATTACTCTGAAGGTAGGATGTTGTGAGAAGGACTTTATGAATTTGCTTAGAAACCCTTTATTCTGTTTTATGCCTCCTCCAAATCATCCCTGTGCAAAAATAAAGAATGAAAACCCCACATACTCCTCATCTTTTCTGGACCAATTCATTTAGTGATATGCAGACTATTCTATAAGTGATGTTTGGTATATTATTATAAGTAACTCTCAACCTTTCTCTGATTTTGCTTTTTCTTACCCAATATTAAAAATGTTTCAATTCCATAGAATTTAGACAGAAAGCTTAACAGGACAGAGGAAACCAAAGAACAAACCAATAAAAACAAACAAAAAAACCCACTTTTTTAATAGAAAAGTTTTCCCACAGAATTATGGAGAAATAACTATAGAAAAAGCAACAGTTCTTTCAAGTTACCTCAGCCACAGTCTGACCTCTCTGGGTGTAAGCAAAAGCCCTCTGCAAATCCTTCCAGGCTCCACTGATTTCACTGTCTTAACAGAAACCCATTGATTCCCAGAGTGACGCTAAGACATCCCTTGATGGACATGGGAAACGCACAGTGTAGGCCAATGACTTGAGCTTGAGTGTATCCTGGGGCAAGGATGAGCAAGAGCTGGAAATACACATCCCTTGTAAACTGTACAACATTTAATGAGAGACAGAACAACAACAATAAACAACCCAAAACACAGTTAATTAAGTTATGATTCTTTGTTTGAATAAGCAGATCATGTCAGTTTACTTTCTATTTGTTCACATTATTCTAACATGCCCAGACAATATTTTTGACATTTTTTCTGAAGTTTCTGGAAATGCTCACAAACCACACAATGATATTATTGTAAAATTAAATGACAGAGCAGTTATCCATTATTAATTTTTTTCAAGATTATCTCCTGGAACTTTTTGAACCTTTCTCTCTCTTTCTCCATGACAACCAGAATCAGCTTGTTTTCATGTAAAATATATTAAATGTGTCCCTCAGCTCATTAATCATGTTTCTTTGTTTTAAATTAGTCTTCACCTATGCTTCTCTTGAAAATGCATCAACACGTTGATTTCAATACTCATGAAAGAAAACCACCATCCGTTTTGCTAAAATTGATACATATATTTTTATGATCATATTTTCTTGCCTTGGCATTTTATTGACTAGAACTGTGTTATAGTAAAGAATAAACATTTTTAAATAACAATTAATTGTATCTTTACATGTGAGCTTTAGACTCTAAAACAATGTTAATTGGAATACTGCATTTACTGGGAAAATATTTTCCTACTTAACTCAGTTACTAGTTTTGCTATTATTAGGTGCCTGGCTAGCTCAGTCGGTAGAGCATGACACTCTTAAGTATTACTTTTGCTATAATTTATTATACTGCTATAAATTTATACTACTACTACATAATAAATTATTTTGGCATTAAAATTTGCTAAAGAGGCACCTGGGTGGCTCAGTGGTTGAGCATCTGCTTTCGCCTCAGGGTGTGATCTTGGGGTCCTGGGATTGAGTCCCACAACATCAGCCTCCCTGCAGGGAGCCTGCTTCTCCCTCTGCCTGAGTCTTTGCCTCTCCTTTGTGTCTCTCATTAATAAACAAACAAACAAACAAACAAATATTTATTTATTTATTTAAATTATTTAAATTTAAATTATTTATTTAAATTTTCTTTTATCAAGGGGTGGTAGAAAAGGAGGAGGGCGGGGAATGAGGTGACTGGGTGACGAGCACTGAGAGGGGCACTGGATGGGATGAGCACTGGGTGTTACTTTATATGTTTGATTGGACACCAATAAAAAATAAATAAAATTTTCTTTTAAAATTTGCTAAAAACATATTTGGAAAATTCATGAACATGCTTGATACTGTCACCCACATGATAAAAGTTTAGACATAGAGGTAGTAGATTTAGACTGTTGCTAGCCTTACATCAAACTATCACTGTGCATAGTAACAAAGCTCTGCCCATGATCTTTCTTTTTTTTTTTTTTAATTTTTATTTATTTATGATAGTCACAGAGAGAGAGAGAGAGAGAGAGGCAGAGATATATGCAGAGGGAGAAGCAGGCTCCATGCACCGGGAGCCCGATGTGGGATTCGATCCTGGGTCTCCAGAATCACGCCCTGGGCCAAAGGCAGGCGCCAAACCGCTGCACCACCCAGGGATCCCTGATCTTTCAAGATAACTTGTGAATCTCTCAAAAAACCTATACTCATAAAAGTAGTATTGCATGGTGACTAGGAGTATAGATTTTAGAACCTACAGCAATTTGCCAATTCCAAGCCATGTACCACACCGAGCGAATTATTCTTTTCATGGTGTAATTTCCTCACTTCTAAACTGGGGGCAATAAGGATTGTTAAAAGTTAAGTGTGTTAATCTGGACGGGTGTTTAGAACAGTGCCTGGCACAACGTGGGCACAGTATTTAGTGTACAGGTAGTTAATGAGAAGAGATAGTCTACTATAGGGAAAGCCAAATAGATCTAATAGTTGAATTGCAACCTTTACGAACCCTGTGGTCATTGATACATCTTTCCCTTCCTCACTTGTTAAAGCTTATTTGTAAGTATCAGATGAAATAACACATGAAAAGTTTTAGCATAGTACTTTACCAGATAATAATAATAATAAAAAAGGAGCTAATTCTTCTCCTTCTCCAAAAGAGCTAATGGTTAAGATATTTGATCAAAGCTAAGATGTCATCTGACCAAAAACACATCATTATTTTATCTCTATCTGGAAAGGAAAAATATTGATAATTAAATGATGGCTCCATGTTTTCTTATCATTGAGATTTTTCATTTCTATGTATTGAAATTAGGTTAATGAAGCCATAGACTTTCATGCGTTATTCTGGATCCCCATAAAAACAAAAAATGTTAAGTGTCAATCTCACTAGGCTGGCACAGATGGAGAAATGTTCATGGACACACGCAAATGTAAATTTGGAATTTGTTGTTTTTGAACCCCCCAACTCTACTCCTAAGAAAGTGGGAATAGATAAGCACAAGTGAGGATAATCTGAATTGATACTTGTACTGAAGCTTATGTGTGTTATGCTTATGTTATGAAGCTTATGTGTTTCTGATGCTTCTAGAAGCCCATTATAACGTTATAAATAAGGCTTAAGTGGAAATAGCATTTTCTTATTTAGGAGATATAAATGTGTACATATATATAGCCTTTTTGGGCTGCTTTAACAGAATCACATAAACTCAGTGGCTTATAAACAACAGAAATTTATTTTTCACATTTATGGAGGCTGGAAAGTCCAGGATCAAGGTGTCCACAGGTTTGGTGCCTGGTGAGGGTTTCCTCGTTCATGGATGATGTCTTCTGGCTGTGTCCTCCCATGGTTGAGGGTGAGGAACTCTATGGGGTCGCCATTATAATGGCATTTATCCCATCATGACCTCATCCTCATCCCAAAGACCCACTTCCTAACACTATCACTTCCTGGGTTAGGTTTCAGCACGTGAACTTTGGAGGGCTACACAATTCATCTATAGCAAGTATCTGTGTGTGTGTGGGGGGGGGGCAGGGTGTAGTCATTACTTGGAGTAAGAGAGAAAGAAAAAATAATGTATTTTATTCTAAAGGTTTTTACAAATCAATGCAAGAAAAAAATCACCTGAAAATCTAGTTGATTTATTATTTAATTTTTTTTAAGATTTTATTTCTTTATTCACAAGAGACACAGAGAAAGGCAGAGACACAGGCAGAGGGAGAAGCAGGCTCCCAGCAAGGAGCTCTATGTGGGACTTGATCCCAGGACCCTGAGGTCACGTCCTGACTGAAAGCAGATGCTCAACCCCGGAGCCACCCAGGTGTCCCAAAAATCTAGTTATAAATGCAGATTTCTGGGTCCAGTCCTAAGAAGACCCTGACCCAGAGACAGGGGTTAGCCCCCCAAATCTAGACATGAACCAAGTGGTCTCAGTTGTAGTGACAAGAGTGAGAGAGAACCCAAGAGTTTCAATCAGCCCCAAGAACCCGTTTACTGTTGTTTGTTGGTGGGCTATTCCCTTAATACCTAATGCAGTATATTTTGAAATCTCAAAAAAATATGGATTCTGTGCCAGGTTGTCCCTCCAAAATGGGTACAAAGCTGTGCAAGGACTCCACAGGCAGGTAACATGTGCAAGTGTGTTTGGGAGAAGCACATGTATTTGTCTATGGGGAAGTCCGGGTTTTACAGCCCAAAGCTCCCCCCTGCGAGCTGTGGCCGAGCTTCCATCCGCAGCATCAGGCAAAGTGGAGGAGACAAGGCTTCACCCTGGCCCAGTGCCTAGATGTCAAGTAAATCTACCCGAGGCCTCCGTTTCCTTATCGGAGTGAAGGTTACGCTCGCAATATACTTGAAATAAGAATGTCGGAGTGCTTTACCAACTTCAATTAAGACTCAAATATTCTGGTGAGGAAAGTCATTTTCTCAGAGAACAGCTGAAGCAGTCTCTCCGAGGGGCAGGAACAAAGAGGTCAAGTGATCTGTGCAAATTCCTTCTGGGGGTTAGGGTGAGCCTGCCCTAGACCCAGCAGTCTTGCTTTCTCTTCCAGCGTGATTTCCCCCTTGCATCTTGGATGCGACAACCATGTACTTTCCCGGTATCAGGTAAGTGGGAGCAAACGTAGATTCGCAGTGAAATTTCACCCATCCGTGACCCTCGGGTCCTGGGATCGAGTTCCGCGTCGGGCTCCCTGCATGGAGCCTGCTTCTCCCTCTGCCTGTGTCTCTGCCTCTCTCTCATGAATAAATAAATAAAATCTTAAAAAAAAAGAAAAAAAAATTTCTCCCATCGCAGCCCCCCCTCCACTGTCCACGTGTGTCCCTTTCCCTTCTCCACCTGAAGTGAGGGAGCTGTCCTCAGGTACAATGCGTGCGGCGCCCAGGCTTCTGTAACGTCAGGCCTCTCCACTCCGCAGGCGCCTTCACTCCTCCAGCTCTCTCCGAAAGGTACTTGGGAGAAATTGTGGATGTTTGTTATTACTTGCCTTTGTGTTTCCTTTACTGTTGCTATTTCTGAGATGCTCCGCTACGACTACTTACGGATTTGGTTCCTGTTTCCCGAATTGGAAGCTTTATATGGCCATGATAGGGCCTTTCTCTTCATATAGTGAGATTAGGAGCATCATCGCAGACTCCAGCTTGAGACATATCCTGAAACAAATATTGCTCATGACTCACATTTCCTAGAGAAATGATCTATTCATATAACAGAGGTGAGCCACCACTTTTAAGGGAAGAGAGGGCCAGGCCCCCGAAGGTGGTTCATCGGGAGGCATCCAAGGCCCTCACTGAGTCTCCCTCTGCTACGAGGTGGGAGCCCAGACCAGTGAGCATCTCCTGGAGGATCAGCAGCCCGTCCTCTTTCAACGGGTCTGATGCTGCCAGATTCATGAGACCATTCGGCTTAAATGCATCTTTATGTGAAAATTCTACACTGGTGTTTGATGCTTTGTAGATACATGGGGCGGGGAGGGGGGGCGGAGGGACAAGCGCTTTTTAAAAGATCTGACATTAGTTGCAATTTCTCCACAGAAGATTCTTAAAAGCATTTATATTAAAGAGAAAGAGAGTCTTTTACCAGCTGGGATGTAAATAGTTTTCATATTTGAATTTGGTTTGAAAAGCAGATTTCGCAATTTTTAGGGAAAAAAAAATATGCTCTTAATACTGTGGAAACCAAACAGGTAGTGAGTAAGAAGGGAAGGAACGTAGAAGGTTTGGGGACTCCATTAACGTCTTTCTCATTTTGATGCTAAGTCGCACGGGATACACCAGTTTGCGTCTTGGGTTTTGTAGTGTTTTTTGAATGGGTTCCCTGCCGAGTTACTACAGTGAAGGCGGCAAACGCCACAGCTCCTTGGTCCTGTGACTGGACTCGGCGAGCAAAGTGCAGTGGTTCAATTGCAGCAGACTTGGGTTTTTTTGTTTTGTTTTTGTTTTTGTTTATATTTACCAAAAACTAAACAAACAGAAGCAAGCAGATCCTCGATTTATTAATGAGGCAATATGCTGGTAATGCTAATCTAGAATCCCAAGGGCATCCTCCCGGGACTCTGAACTCACTTCAGGGTGGTGGCTGCATTGTCACCGTATTACCTAATAAACCCCCGAAGCCTCTATGTTACAGAATTCTGCATTTTCTAGATGATTTTACCGTATCCTTCTTATTTCTTTAAATATTTCAAATATCTCAAACCCAGATCACATCCGTTGAGTGTCTGTCATCGTCTTCTGTGTGGCGAGCCCAGGCTCTGGCTGGCATCCTGAGGATGCTGCTGTGCCATGCCCCTCTGTGCCTGATGAGGACGCAGGGGTGGAGGGAAGGTGACCCATCACTTGCTGTCCCAGAGTTTCCACCTGGCGGCAACCAAAGGGAGTTTTCATCTTCCCTGTCAAGTCTGGCCGTGTTTTCAAAAGTCGGCACGTGATTCCGAAGTGTGCAACGGGAGATGTTTTCAATGACGCGAAGCATTTGTGAAGAGGCACATCGTCGGGGCCTTGCCATTAGCTGAGCGAAGGGGAGGGTGCCCTTCATAGCGGGGCAGCTTGGCAGGCGAGCTGCACCTCAACACCCCTGACGGCCACGTAACAGTCACCCCGTTAGGAAGTGAAGCTTATGCCTCGTTGATGATGCTCTTGGCAGTCATCAGTATTGGTACATAAAGCAGAAGGCCGCCCATTGAGTCTTCTCTTTGCTTTATTCAAATGACATCTTTAGGTTTTTTTGAAAGGGGAGTTTCTAATGCGGAAAATAATTGGTTCCGTTTTTCATCAAAAGGATTTTGTAACTTACTGATGTACATTATTTATTTACCTTCATAGTGAGGTTTGATATTTTGTACTTACGTTTCAAATCTCCGTATTTCTCACGACTTAGAAGATGTCAACATTAATTATACTGTCACTGGCACTTCGTGGTGACTTGAGTCGGATTTTCATTATTTTTAACTTTAGGAGTAATCAGGAAACAAGCTTTTCTAAAGAAGTGTCTTGGTGTTAAAATTAAGTGAATCATGTGGCGAGTGAAAGAATATAAAGAAAGAAAAAGAAGAAAAGGGAAGGGAATCCCTCACCTGTGCTGCTAGATGATAGGTACCAGGCTCCTGAACATGAGCATGGAGGGTACGGACTGAATGGTGGTAGGATTCAGAGTTCATATTTTCTTTTAAGATTTTATTTATTTATTCATGAGACACAGAGAGAGGCAGAGACACAGGCAGAGGGAGAAGCAGGCTCCAGGCAGGGAGCCCGATGTGGGACTCGATCCCAGGACCCCGGGACCACACCCTGAGCTGAAGGCAGGTGCTCAACTGCTGCCCCAGAGTTCATATTCTTAACAGTTTTGCACGTGGCGAATGAAAGACATGACCCAATATTCATTGGACACCAATCGTGTGCCAGGCACAGTTTGGGCAGGTGGTTTATCCTCTGTCGTGGATGGAGGGCGTGAGGTTTACCAATTTTGTGACTCAACTACTAACCGAGGAAGCCGACTTTCAGAATCCAGGCTTCTGTCTTTGGTTCTCCGTCACTGGCCAGGTCCTCTAACACGTCTCCAGGAAGGAGCAGAAACCCTGAAGCCGGGCAGGGCCACCCCCACTGAGGGGGCAGAGGACTAGGATGGGCTCCGGCTCAGAGGTCTGCGAGCGGCAGAGCTTGTAGCCAGGCTGGCCTGGCCGGAGCCCCCTGCCCTTCCCTGCTCTGAGGCCCACTCTCCCGCTTTTCCCTCTGCAGGGGTTAAGCTCCGGAAACTTCCTCCTCCACCACCGCCACCCATGGGCTCACAAGGCCCTGCAAACTCTGGCAACTTCTTTAGGGCCAAATTGAGACCAAGTGGTGCTTTTCCTCTGAAACACATGTTGTCCCTTTCGCCACTTTGCAGGTTTGATGGAGTCTACTGTGTTCATAAGAATCTCCTGGGTGGTGCAGTCAGTTATGCATCCGACTCTTGGTTTCTGCACAGATCATGATCTCAGGGTTGTGGGATCAAGTCTCACGTCAGCTTCACACTCAGCTCTCTCAAATAAACAAATCTTAAAAAAAAAAAAAAGGAAAGCATATATTCTGATAAGAAATATGTAAAACGGATTGTAAATAGAATTTAAAAAAAAAGAATTGCTCTCACAAGCCTTTATTATACAGCATGGAGTTAGGGCATTGAGATGAAGCACTTTATTAAATATGCATATATGTAAGCATATGTATAAGTTACGTAAAATGTGTATTGAGATTATTCACGTAATATAGCTGTAAACATAGGGCAATGGATGTGGATGTAGAAAATAGATATTGCTAAGGTCTGAATGTTTTTCCCTAAAAAAATTCATGGTAAAACTCGAACCCCCAGGATAATGGTTCTAGCAGGTGGAGGCCTTGGGAGGTCTTCGGATCATGAGGGCAGAGCCCAGCTGCCTGGGACTAGCGTCTTATAAGGGGACTGCAGGGAGCTGGCTCTCCCCACTGCCCGGGGGGCCACTGAGCCAGCGAGGAGGAGGGCTCTCCCCAGACGTCAGATTGTTTGGCACTTTGACCTCGGACTTCATTCTCCGAAGCCGCGAGGAGTAAATCTGTGTTGTCTGTAAGCCCCAAGGGCTGTGGTATCCTTGTTGCAGCAGCGAGAAGAGACTGAGACAGGTGCAGACGGGGTCCTGGGCCGGGGCGGGGGCAGGTATAGTGCAGCCTGGGCTACCACAGCCGAGGCAAGCTGCACGCAATACAAACCCAGGCTTGCTCACGGGCCCGACAGAGAGAACGGACCGGGGAACCGTGGACAAGGCTCTCTCTTAGGGTTTTCTCTGGAAGGAGCAGGCGAGGCGGGGCCAGTAGGCCTGGGCTCGGCGAGCTGCATGTGGGAGAGGTGATCCCCGGAAAGCTGCGCTAAATGGGGCCATGAGAGTGCCCAGCTCCGCGCTACCCCGGGGCGGCAGACGGCGCTGGGTGAGTCACACTAACCTTAGACGTGCCCAAGAGGCCTTCCAGGGGGTGTTAAAGCATCAATTAAAAAATAAAATAAAATAAAATAAAATAAAGCATCAATTTAACAATCATCAAACCAAAAGTGTGATGAGTACAAGAATGGCTTTATCTTGACCCTGTGTTGTCACACAAAATCGTTTCCTCCAAAGTGTTTGGCTAAGAAGCATAATGCAAGACGTGATAACCAAATATGGCATTTTACCGTCCTTGGTCCAGAGACACAGGAAGGAGAGGGCTCGTGCTTCCAGCGGTAGGTATTTTGTCCTGGTCTATCCAGGCTCCTGGCACCCGCTACCCTAGGCCTGTTGGCTGATAATCAGCAGGCGTGTGTTTCTCATGGTTCTGGAGGCTGGAAAGATCAAGGCCCCAGCACATTCGGTGTGTGGTGTGGACCTGCTCCCTGGTTCCGGGAGGGTGGTGTTCCCACCGTGTCCACACGTGGTGGGAGGGATTAGGGAGCTCCGTGATGTCTCTATTACAGGGGCTCAGGATCCCATTCCTGTCGGCTCCTCCTGATTACCTGATCATCTCCCAGGGGCCTCACCTCCTAATGCCATCACCTTGGGGGGTGACGACTCAACAGACAGATTTGGGAGGACACGGACGTTGGAACCTTGGCGATATCCATTTCATTTCAATTAAATGATACAGTTCATTGGTCCCTTGAAACAAGTGCTTGGCTAAAAAAGCGTAATTCAAGACATAATGACCAAATAGGTAGGTCCCCCCTACAACGCTCCACATAAAGCATGGAACCCCCCTGAGTAAGAATTTTGGGCAAGGGTGTTTTTACCGATGTGTAGTTAGCTGTGGCCGCGTGGCTCTCCCCTTCGGAGACATGCCCGTATGCCTCTCTAGGAGCCCAGGGACCTGCTTCCCCACCTGCCCCCGTCTCTTCCTGAGGACAGAAATCACTCAAATAGGAACTTCGCACGCTGCAACTTCTAATGAGTGTCACTGACCCCGTCACAGAAATTCCAGGTCATTCAGACAATGCCGTGTTTTAATTATAGTTGTTGATTGTAAGTATTCAAAAAATATCTGCTATGATATTAACACGACGTGATGCCCTTTAAAGTGACCCGCAGCTGGAGAGTGAGCAGTTAAAGCGGTAAAAATGGATTTTCTTCAGGAGTTGCAACAGGGGAAAGAGGCCTCGGTATAGACACAGGGTTGCATTCTGAATGCAGCAAGGGCAGGTGGGGGTCATGGCCTGGGAGCAAGTGGGGCCCGTGGATGGAATCTTACTAAGAGGAAATACCAGGGGTTGGGGCTTGGCTAATCCAATCTGACTACATTCTTGGGGCAGGCAGGCGGGGGGATCTGCTCTCAAGGATCCGGGCTCTTTCTAAACTGACTAAAGAGACTTCTTGTTAAACTGGGTGATGCCAGCCTGGAGGGCCTCCAGGTGCTTGGCTAGAGGTTGGCCAAGGACAGAGTGTTCTCGCCGCCACCTGGTTCTGAGCACATCTGGTTTTCCTCAGCACGATCGTTCCTTAGTCTAGACGAGGCCAATGCCCTGGGGAGACCCCAGCTTCTGCTGCTCCTTGTCCTCCCGCCGACCGGCACTGTCTCTGTCTCGGCTGGCTGTCCTGGGGTGAGGCCCTCCTGGGGGGGGAGCCGGAGCTCCTGGAGCCCTGGGCAGGCCTGGCTCAGCGGAGGGACCTGCCCGGCACACAGCCTTAGGACACGAGTGTCCAGTGGTGCACTTGGACTACTGAAAGGCAGGACCAAAAGCAGACCTCCTTCTCTCTCCTGGACAGAGAATTCCTAGGCCTGGTGGCCCCACGCCACCCGCGTGAGGGACCTTCTGTGAGCTCTGAGCACCTGTGTGTCCTTGGGCTGGGATGGGCAGGGGCCCGGCACCTGCGTTGCTCACTTCTTTGCTTGACTCATTTCCCCCTCCACTAGTCACCTCCTGGGATTTCATTTCCTCCAAAGGCCTCCTCCCTTCGGTGTTAGCTGGGGTTCCGTTTCCATAAGGAACGCAAGGTGGAAGAGTGAGGGACTTTTGCTGAGTGCTTCTGTGTTGGGGACTCTTCTAAACACTATATAGGGTTTATCCCATTTAATCCTTTAAAAATGAAGAAATGGAAGCACCAAAATTAAGAAAGTTTTCCAGTAAGTAGTGAGGATTTGAACTAAGGCATTTGACCACAGAGTTAACAGAATTAAGGACTTTTTTTTTTTTTTTTACCCTTTGAGTTGGTAATTCTCTTCCTTTTTTAACTTGAAATATAGTTGAGAAATAACATGATATTAGTTTCAGCTGTATAACATGAATATTTGATATTTGTAGGTATTGCAAAATGATCACCATGAATCTAGCTCACATTAGTGACTACATAGCTATGATTTTTTTTTTTCCCCTTTTGGTGAGAACTTTTAAGACATATGCACTCATTCAACAGCATTTAATTATGGAAGACAGTATTTTTGACCATAATCAACATGCTGTATTTTATATCCCCATGACTTGCTTATTTTAATAACTGGAAGTTTGCACCCTTTGACTCCCTTTACCATTTTGCTTCTCACAACCCCCAGCCTCCGGCAACCACCAATCTGCTCTCTGTACCTAGGAGCCTGGTTTTTGTTTGTTTTTCTCTATTATTTTTTTAAAAAATATTTACTTATTTATTTTGAAAGAGAGCAAGAGATGAGTGGGAGGGGTACAGAGGCAGAGAGAGAGAGAGAGAGAGAGAGAGAATCCCAAACTCCCCTTGAGTGTGGAGCCAGATGGGGGTCCTCAATCCCAGGACCACAAGATCATGACCTGCGTGGAAATTAGGAGTCTGACGCTCAACCCACTGAGCCACCCAGGTGCCCCTGTTCATTCTTAGATTCCACAAATAAATTAGACAATACGTAAGATATTCAGTATCCGTCTTTCTCTTTGTGAATTATTTCACTTGGCAAAGTTCCCCTCAAATTCTATCCACGTCTCAAATGGCAAAATTTCATTCTTTCTTCATGGCTAAATAGAATTCCATATAGAGAGCTAGATGTAGATATAATAAATATAGATGATGTAGGTATAGGTATATAGAGGTATATAGCATGTTTTCTTTATCCATTCGTCCAATGATAGTCATAGAGAGTATTTCCATATCTTGGCTATTGTAAATAACGCTGTAATGAACATGAGGGTGCACCTATCTTTGCAAATTCGTGTTTTCATTTTCCTTCAATAAATGCCTAGAGTAGAATTACTAGATTGTAAGGTATTTCTATTTTTTAATTTTTTAAGAACTCCCGTCCTGTTGTCCATAGTGAATTGGCTGCACTGATTTACATTCCCACCAACAGGGCACAAGGGTCCCCTTTTCTCTACATCGTTGTCAACACTCCTTAATTCTTGTCTTTTTGATTCTAGGCATTCCCACAGGTGTGAGGTGATCTCTCATTGTAGTTTTGATTTGCATTCCCCTGATGATGAGTGATGTTGAGCATCTTTTTATGTACTTGTTGGCTGTCAGATTGTCTTCTTTGGGGGAAAAAAATGTCTTTGCAGGCCTTCTGCTTATTTTTTTTTTAATTGGATTGTTTGTTTTGTTGTTGAGTTGTGTAAATTTCTTAAATATATTTTGGATATTAACCCCTAACTGAAGATATAATTTGCAAATATCTTGTCTCAGTAAGTTGCCTTTTCATTTTACTAATGGTTTCCTTTGCTGTGCAGAAACTCTCAAGTTGGATATGCGCCGCTTGTTTATTTATCCTTTTATGGCTTTTGCTCTTGGTGTCAGATCCAAAAAGTCATTGCTAAGACCGATGTCAGGGAGCTCACTGCCCGTGTTTTCTCCTAGGAGTTCTATGGCTTCAGGTCTTACATGCACTTCTTTGATGTTGAGTTA
This sequence comes from Canis lupus baileyi, assembly GCF_048164855.1. Taxonomy (NCBI): domain Eukaryota; kingdom Metazoa; phylum Chordata; class Mammalia; order Carnivora; family Canidae; genus Canis; species Canis lupus. Next base: position 2,341,148 of record NC_132852.1, on the reverse strand, counting down.
ATTTTTGTGTGTGCTGTAGGATTGTGGTCCAGTTTGATTCTTTTGCATTTGGTTGTGCAGTTTTTCCAACACTTTTTTTTTTTGATTTATTTATTTGAGATAGAGAGAAAGAGCCAGAGAGAGAACACAAGCAGGGGGCAGTGGGGAGGGAGAAGCTGACTCCCCACTAAGCAGGGAGCCTGACACAAGACTTGATCCCAGGACCCTGAGATCATGACCTGAGCGGAAGCAGATGCTTCACCGGCTGAGCCCCCCGGCTCTTGTTCCAACACTGTTCACTGAAGATGTTCCCATTGTATGTTCTTGCCTCCCTTGTCTTAAATTAATTGACTGTATACGCGTGGGCTTATTTCCAGGTTCTCTATTCTGTGTATTTTTATGCCAATACCACACTGTTTTGATTGCTGTAGCTTTTTAATATTGTTTGACATCAGGGAGCATGATGCCTTCAGCTTTGTTAGTCCTCAAATGGTTTTGGATATTTGAGGTCTTTTTATGGTTTAACATAATGCTTAGGACAGTTTTATTTCCATGAAAAATGCCACTGGAATTTTGATAGGGATTGCAGAAATTGCTTTCAACAGTGTGCTGATTTTCACAATATTAACTCTTCCCATCTATGAGTATAGATCATCTTTCCATTTATTTGTCTCCTTCAATATATTTCAATAATGTTCTATCATTTTCAGTGTGTAGATGATAAAGCATTTCCAAAATACATGGTTTAACTGAAGTAGATACGGCTACATTAAAAATAAGCCTAATCAATAATATGTAACTACCAACATTTAAAACCAAATAATATCAAATACTAAAATCATGCTCTTATGATGCTGGGTTTAGATTTGACACTGTATATTAGATCACGTACATGCTAGATAGCATCCGGTCTCCACTATAAAGGTAATTAGGAAATTACAAAGATGTCTACCAGTACCTTTTGCTAAAGCTTTATTTTCCCATCTCTGTGAAAAAAATATGAATAATGCACTGTGTTAGCGAAGCAAACCGTATTTCTATTGAAGGGTTACCAGGAAGACGTTTAGTAGTCAATGTAATTCATTTATAAATTTAATTCACATGATTTAATAGGTGTATATAATTAAAATTAAGCATAATCACACTCTTCCAGTGACAAACTTTCTAAAATAATATATTGCTTTACTGCCTTTGTTTGCCTATTAATTACAAAATATAAAAATGCCTTTTGCAGAAAAATCTCAAATAAACAACAAATGAAACCAACAGTAACAGCAACAACAACAACAGCAACAAGGTAGTGTTGCAACTGGAGTTCACTTTACGCTCGATAGCTTATGGGATCACTGAAAATTTCATGAAATTTAATTATCATGTGTCGATCTTCCAGTTTGTTGGGATGTAATTTTTCATGATGTTCTCCTATAATCTTTTAAATCACTGTGGTATCATTGGTTATTTCTCTGCTTTCATTTCTGTTTTTATTTGAGTCTTCTTTCTCTCTCCTCTGTCTCTCTCTCTCTTAATGAGTCTGGCTAAAGGTTATATCAATTTTGTCGATCTTTTAAGAGAACTATTCCTGGTTTCATTGATCTGTGCTATTTATTTGGCCTCTACTTAATTTATGTCTGCTCTAATCTTTATAATTGCCTTCCTTCCACTGGCTGTGGGTTTTGTTTATCCTTCTTTTTCTAGTTCTTGACTTGTAAGTTTAGGTTGGTTCTTTGAGTCTGTTCTTATTGCTTCCCTCCAGAAAAATGTTTGCAGCATCTCAAAGATTTTGGTCCATAATGTTTAAATTTTTGTCTCCTGTCCTTTTTTAAAATTTATTCTTTGATTTCATGGTTCACCCATTCATTGCTTAGTAGCATATTGTTTAACCTCCAGTTATCTGTGCTCTTTCCAGATTTTTTTTTTCTTGTGGTTGACTTCTAGCATCATATTGTTGTGGTTGGAAGAGATGCATGATATGATTTCAATCTTTTATTTAATTTGTTGAGACTTGTTTAGTGATCTATTCTGGAGAATATTCCTTGTGCACTTGAGAATAATGAGTACTCTACCATTTTAGGATGGAATGCTCTAAATAAATTTGTTAGATCCATCTGGTCTGATGTGATATTCAAAGCCATTGTTTCAAGAAAAAAGTCTGATTTTCTGTGTAGATGATTTATCTATTGATGTAGGTGAGATGTTAAAGTCCTCTACTGTTATTCTATTACTACTGATTTCTTCTTTTATGTCTGTTAAAAGTTGCTTTATGTATTTGGGTGCTCCTATGTCGAGTGCATAGATATTTATGAGTGTTACATCTTCTAGTTGTTTTGCTTCCTTTATTATTATATAGCGTCCTTCTTTGTCTCTTGTGACAGTCTTTGTTTTGAGATCTATTTTGTCCAATATAAGCATTGCTACCCCAGCTTTTTTTTTTTCACTCCCATTTACATGATATATGTTTTTTCCATTTCCTCAGTCCAATTTGCAGGTGTCTTTAGGTTTGAAGTGAGTCTCTAGTAGGCAGCATATAGACGGGTTATATCTTCTTACTGGTTATATCTTCTTACTGGAAGACTGATTCCATTTACATTCGAAGTAATTACTGGTAACTATGTAGTTCTTACCACTTTGTTACCTGTTTTGTGGTTGTTTTTGCAGTTTCTTTGTTCTTTTCTTCTCTTGTTCTCCCTTGTGGCTCAATGATTTTCTTTCATGATAGATATACTTGGATTTTTTTTTCCTTTTTTTGCATATCTACGCAAGGGCTTTTGATTTGCAGTTACCATTAAGTTTATATATAACACCCTATAGTGTCTCTATTAAAAGTATATATTAAATGGTTGCATTCTAAAAGCACTACAGTTTTGTTCCCTTCCCTCACATTTTATATATATGATGTCATACTTTATATCGTTCTTTTTGTGAATCCTGTCACTGATTTTTATATAGTTGATTTTAATGCTTTTGTGCTTTATCCTCTGTACTAGTTTTATAAGTGATTAACCTATTTTTATTATGTTTGTATTTACCTGTGAATTCTTTTCCTTTCCTCGTGTACTCCTGAATATGGCCTTTAAAATCCCTTTAATGTTTCTTGTAAGATTTGTTTAGTAAGCATGGTCTGATTTAACTTTCGTTTGTCTAGGAATCTCTTGATCTCTCCTTGTATTCTGAAGGATAGCCTTTTCTGGATAAAGTATTCTTGGTTGCAGTTTTTGTTTTTCCTTCCAGCACTTTGAATATATCATGTCACTGTCTTCTGGCTTGCAAAGTTTTGCTGAAAAATCAGCTGACAGGCTTATGAAGTTTCCCTTGTATGTAATGGTTTTTTCTTTTCTTTTGTTTTGTTTTCCTTTTTATTCTTCTTTTTTTTTAAACTGCTCTTAAATTGCTTCTTTTAAAAGATTCTCTCTTTATCCCCACTTTTTTGCTGTTTTAATTATGATGTGTCTAGGTATGGACTTCCTTGGGTTGATTTTGTTGGCAATTCTCTGTGCCTTCTAGATATGGATTTCATTTTCCTTCTCCACATTAGGAAAATTTTCCACTATTATTTCTTCAAATAAATTCTCTGCCTCCTTTTCTGTCTTTCCTCCTTCTAGGACCCCTATAATATGAATGTTAGTATGCTTGATGGTAGCACTGAGTTTCATTAATCTCTTCCCACTTTTCTATAATTCTTTTTTCTTTGTGCTGTTCAGCTTGACTGTTTTACATTACTCTGTCCTCCAGCTTACTGATCCATTCTTCTGCTTCCTCTAATCTACTATTGATTTCCATTAGTGTATTTTTAATTTCAGTTATTGAATTCTTCATCTCTGATTGGTTCTATTTTATATTTTCTTCCACTTTGTTGAAGGTCTCACTAAGGCCATCTACTACTTTCTCAAGTCCAGTGAGTATCTTTATGACCATTACTATGAATTCTCTGTCAGCCACATTGCATATCTCCATTTCATTGAGCTCTTTTCCTGCAATTTTGTCATATCCTTTCATTTGGGATATATCCTCTGTCTCCTCATTGTTTTTCTTAACTTGCTATGTTTGTTTCTATGTTATTAAGAAACTCAGCTATGTCTCCTGACCTTGAAAGTAGTGGTGTCATGAAGAAGAGGTCTTATACTGCCCTGCAGTGCACTGTCTCCTGTTCACCAGAATCAGGTGCTTCAGAGGTGTCTCCTATGAATGTCGCATGTACCCTACTACAGTGGTTGAGCTGCATGTGTCTTCAGTCCAGTCAGCTTCAATGGCTCACGGCCTGTTGTGGGCAGAGTTTGGTTTCTATGTTATTAAGAAGTCAGTCTCCTCAGAGAGGAGGTGGGTGGGGGAACCGGTCAATTAGGTGGTGGAGACTAAGGAGTGTACCTGTCCTGATGAGCACAGGGTGATATATGGAAGTGTTGAAGCACTATATAGTACACCCAAAACTAATATTATACTGTATGTTAACTAATTGGAGTTTAAATTAAAACTTAAAAAAATAACCAATTAGTCAAAAAAAAAAAAAAAAAAAAAAGGAGACCAGTCTGAGGCTGTTTTGGGCTTGTCATTGAGTTAGGCCAGGTTCCTGTCCTCAGCCTATTTGTAAGGGTTGTGGTGACACTGATCTGCAGGGTGCTCTTCCTGCATTGTCCCCTGAAGAGGTTTTCAGGTGGGTCGTGCCAGCAGTCAGAGAAGATGTGTGCCCCCAGTCCATCTGTTGAGATTGCAGTGACCCAGAAGAAATGGTGCCCTTCAACTCTTTTGTTCTTAGAGAAGTCTCCAAAAATCCCTGCCCCCCTAGGGCACATTCTGAGATTTGTAAAAATATCTCCTTCCCATATACTCCAGCTGCGTTTCTAAGTGCTGCTTCTACACTGTATAAAGGCAGAGCTGTTTGCTAAGCTCTGTCTTTAAGGGCGGGGACTGTTTCCTGTAGTCCTCTGGCTCTCCCAGAGCTGAGTCCACGATTTTCAAAATCTCCAGGAGTTAAGCACCACTGATTGTAAAACCTCATGAAATGAAGCCCTACTGGTTTTCAAAACCAAATGTTATGGGGACTCATCTTCCTAGTGCAGGTCCCCCATGTCTGGGGTGCCTGGTAGGGGTCTGCTCCTCTTCCTTCTCCTTGCTTATGGTGTCCCTCCATTTGTGGTTGATCTGACCAGAAGTTTGTCCTGACAGGTTTACACCCTTTTTACTATTTTTCATGTGATCTCTTTTTTATGATTAACTGTGGAGAGTCTGTTCTGTATGTCTTTGGTTCGTTTTCTGTGTCGGTGGCACTGCTGTGACTGTTACTGAGTGTGTTCATGGAACCGGGTGACCTAAGGATCATCCTACTCTGCCATCTTCCCAGGCTCTCCCTCTCAATTATAGTCCATGTTTTCCTTCTTTATACATAGGTTGCAAACAAAAAATAGAACTCAATTTCTGTTAAATTAGAGAAGATAATATTTTAGGTTACACAAAGAGTAACTAGAGACTAAATGCCTTATTCTATTTTTAAATAATCTTTGAGATTTTCTAAGTAGAAGGAAAATAAGAATATAAATAAATTTTAATGAAGGGTGACAAGCATCAAAATTCATCAACTCTGAGGGGGAAAAAGCATACTTCAAAATCTGTGTCTTCTGACTGTACGGAACAGATTTTCCATCTAAATGTTAAATCAGGGTTTCCAATTAATTCCTTTGAGAAACTTGAAAGAAACATTGATTCTCAGGGTTCAGGGAATTGACACTGATTATTTAGAAGACCTCTTATTTAGGATTTTTACATCTTCTTCAAAACTCCTGTCAAGTGGTCTGATAATTCTAATCGGTGGAGACATCTATTATCCTTTCAACTTCTGCACTCTTGTCCTGTTCTCCTTGTTGGGTTAAAGGGCTTGCTGAAAGCTATGTGTGATACTCTGACGATCAATCTGTCTAGAAACCTTCCCAACAGAGTAAACTGAAATTTGCTGTAAGTATTTTTCAGAAACACGCTCCATTTTAGTGATCACTATTTCCTCCTCTAGCTTTTACTAATGCGTTTGACTATTTATAAGAGGTTTTGTTCTTGATTTTCTTAAAGGATGTCATTTTAGTGAGCTCAGGGGACATAGACTCTGAGTCTCTCCATAGGTATCCATAATATCTCCATAGTATTGTAGTTAGGATAACATCAGTCAAGGACTGGCATAGGATAAGGTCTCAGTTCTGTTAAAGGCAATGTTAAAAATAATATGATTATGTGCTGTATACAAATATGAGTACATTAATTATTGAGAAGGAAATTAAGACGTGACAAATTGTTCAAAAGAGAATCCAGAGAACCACCTATATATGAGAAGGATGTAATGCTGAAATACCTTACAAGTAGGTGCAAAACTGGCTCATTGTAACCTGGGAGGGATAGCCTGAAAAACATCCCTTTACATGATTGTAGAATGGGATTATTTGCATTGCTATGGGTTGTCTATAATTTGTAGACTTTAAAATTGCTCAAAACAAGGAAAAGATTTAGGCCAAGGATAACCAGGTGGAGATTGAGCAGTGGAATGTGTTTAGCCATGGAGCGCTGTCTCCAGATCCTGTTCCATTTCAGAGTCATTCATTTACAATGTTTTCCTCAGTTTATTTTACCCTGTTTTTGTCCTTATTCTTGTATTTCCTGTTGTTCTTCACAGGTCCTCAAAGATCATGAGCAGGGTTCAGTAATCTCATTATTAAGATGGTTAATGTATGAGAAAGTAGTTTATGAGCTGTTATCTGTAGTCCAATGTTTGACTGTATAGCAATATCTGTTCTACATATACTGTTAACACTTTACAATGTAACCCCGCATAGTCTCGAATTCATTTAATGTAAGTTCAGTAATTCTATTCACACATCCTTTCATTCATTATCTCAATAAGTATTTATTGAGTGCCTGTGACGAGCTTTGAGTGTCTTAAAAGCAGCACTTCTAATCTTGCAAGGGAATTATTTTCAGGTAATAATTCTACAGAGAAAAATAAAAGTGGGAAGAGAAAGAAAAGGCCATAGGAAGGTTAACTGAAAATATGGTAGCCATGTGATGCCACATTGGAGAAGCTGGCGCAGAGTCAAGGTTGAAAGAGAAGAGGGGAAATCTTTTGCATATCTGGAGGAGAGGCTCATGGAGAGAGGAATCACCCCTGAGGAGTATACCTGGTAGGGGTGAAATGTCAGAGGGCAGAGGCCAGGGAGAGAGGAGAACCAAGGAGAGAGCAGTAAGGAAAGTGTCATTGGGATGTCACTGTGGGTCCTGAGAAGGGCTTCGGGTTTGCTCCATTAGAAGAGGCAGAGGATAGTGTGATTTGGGTACTCAGAAGGGTGGTTCTGACTGCTTTATTGGCATCACCTGTAGAGGGGTCTATGGCAGAAGCGGGGAGATCAGGCTGTAAGGCTGTAAGTGTTTATCTTGGGTCGACAGCTGACCAAGTGGTAGAAGGTGGCCCCCAGAGGGACTGGGTTTGAGATATCAGGGCACGGAGTCAGGGCTGACTCCAGGGATCCCACACAAGCACATGGAAGTTTGCTTCGAGGTAAAATCTGCTTCCTTGTCTCCATCTGAATTTGTTCTCTTAGTGCAACCAATTCCATAGTTTTTTTTTTTTTTTTTTAATTCCATAGTTTTTGATCGCAGATCATACTCCTAACCTGATCATGTGGTAGGAGCCTGAAACCAGTCAATTTGCTTTCTCTCTTACAATCATATCTTTTAGCCCCAAGCAAAGCATTTACACTCCTTTTTAATCCCACTGACTGGTATTTCTCACAGAGCTTTGGCTCACCCTCCACGCCCAACCCCTTCAGGAGCATTGGCTCCTCCTTTTGTCCACCTGTAGGAGGTTATCATGCAGGACCCTGCCCTGGTTCTGCAGAGCCTTGGGTAAGCATGGCCTGTGCTACCTTCCTACTTGGGCTCCCGGTCTGAGCTCATCCTGAGTTCCAGAGGCCAATCCTCTCACGCTGCTCCTCCTTTCTTTGCCTGTAAGAAACAGTTAGGCTTTTCCAATTAGCACGTCCCTTAAAGAGCCTGGTACTGTCCCTAAGCCTTCTTCTCAGAGTCTGCTGAGAAATTCCTTGCCCTCTTATGTCAGGCCCATTGAGCCTGACTGTGAGGACTCTGGGTGCTCGCCTGATTGTCCACAGCATTTCCTTCCTGTCAGCCAGCACACTGGAAAATCCCTCACACTGTTCTAATTTATAATCACCACAATTGATAATTTAATTACCCTTTGGTCTAAATTCAATTCAATAATTATCGATTATCCATTATGTGAAAAACACAGGACATGCTAAGGTGATTAAGACATAGCAAGAGACATTGAGTGGGACTTATCCTAAGCAGTGTTCTCAGCTACAATAAGCACTGTTGTTCTAAACACACAAAAAGATGTAGGGGGAAGAACAGAGCATTCAGCTCGGGAAGGGTGTGGACTGTTCTGTTGTGGTTTTCATAAATTGCATCTTGAAAAGTCATGTGTGGCTGCATGAATGAATAGATGAAGTGGGACTTAGCGGGGAGGAAGGAGTGTGTAAATGCATTCACCGGAGAAGAGATTGAATAGTACATGTTCAGAGGATATAAATCTTTCAGTACACTAAGTGCTTAAAGCAGAACGTTTGAAATTTTGGCTTGAGTCTCATCAAAGTAAGTGTTGCCTGCTACGCTAAACACTTTATATGTTCTCTTACTCTTTAATGTGTTTTCCCCCCTCTAATTTGGTAATTACTTTAAAAGGAACTCTAATCCAATGAATATCAAATGAGACACTTTCTCAGGTTGTCTGCCTAAAAGGTGGTGGGGTTCCAAAGCTCGCTCTCCTTTTCTTTCCCGGGGGCGTGCCCTGAGGCTCCTCCACTACATCTTTGCTAAATTTAGCCTGACAGGGACCCTGGTATACAAAAGGTAGTATGAGGGTTATCCAGGTGGCTTAGTTGGTAAAGCATCCAACTCTGGATTCCAGCTCAGGTCATGATCTCAGGGTTGTGGGATTGAGCCCTCGTTGGGCTCTCCGCACTCAGTGGGAAATTTGCTTAAGACTCTTCTCTCCCTCTGACCCTCCCCTTGCTTGTCCACTCTCTCTCTCTAATAAATGAATAAATCTTTTTCGTTTTTTCAAAGGTAGTACAGAAGACAAAGAATGGTAGGATTTTTAAGCAGAAGAGTTACATTTGAATATTTGCATTTTATTAGTTCCCTAGGAGAGCAGTGTAGACAATTGAATTCAGAAGATGGGAAGAAGAGCGAGGGGATGAGGCAGGGCTATTGCAGCAATGCATTTGAGAGATGAAACTGTCACTACAAAAATCTATAGTTTAAGACTTCACAATCGAGCCTTGCTAAATCGTAATACTAATTTGTTAGTTCAGGAAAGGACTCCCTGTCGTACCGACCATAAAACCAGTGCTCAATCATGACATCCTTCTGCTTTTACAGGCTACTTCTCTTTGATTTCTACATTTCTTCCCCCTCTGGTTCTTTCCCAAAGTATTTAAACAAAACAACAATAAAAAAAAGAAATTTCCAAAAATATATAGAATGTTTTCTAAGATATATGTTTTTATTAGTTTTCCTACAAGACTTAAGGTTTAGAAAATACTAGTTTCCCAAAACTACCATGTTTTGCTTTGTTGTACCTGGTTTGGTTAGTATGGACAGAAAAAAAAAAGTCATAATTACATGCATGTTGAAAGAGAAAAAGAGAGATTAGGATTTTTTTCCCCCTGAAATTACAATTTCTCAGCAGGTTTGATAAGCTCAGTAGAGAAAGAAGTCCTTGGCTCATAAGTGGGAATCTCTCTCCCTGTTGGTCAATCCCACTGGGTGATTTACATGCACACAAACAGTTTCAACTGATTAACAATTTTGAAGCATGGCTACTAGGAAGTCTAAGGGAAAAATGAGGGAAGGAATGAGCAGGGAATGAGGACATCTGAACCCATCCAGGTGCAAGAACCACACATTCAGTAACGGGTCAATTAAATAATCTGTACAGTGACTCCTTATTTCCTTGCCATGAATTGGTTTAATTGAATATGAATTGAAGTAGATTATTAGCTGGAGCTAGTTGCCAGGAGCTTTGTGCAGACATGAGGAAATTGTTAAGGACTTTCAACATTGTTTACAGAGTGACTTGTTAATTTTTTTTTTTCTACACTCTAAAGAATCTGGGGCAAGAATAAGTAGAAATGTGAAAAGAAATCAAAGCTAATCACTTTTCTTTTTATTTTTCTGCCAAGAGACAGACTTTTTGTTGCCTTTCCGAGGCCAGTCGAGGGATGTTTAGAAAGCGCTCACAGCTGAATGTTTCCTAACAGCTGAGGGAATGTGGACAATTTTCACATGAAATTCTAGTTTCAGTGTTGTAAAACCCATCGTAAAATTTTGTTATAATTTAAAAAGTAACCATGGAAGAGATCTCATTGCTGAAGTCATCTTGAAATAGTATCAAATAGCATCCCTACTCCTCACACTGTTTTCTTTGGATTTAAAGGTTCAGTGACTAGTTATTTTCCTACTTCTTACTAGTATTTATTTAGATTTCCTTCAACTGGGAGTGTTTTCATTATTACAATTTAACATACGTTAGTTTAACACATAAAACAATTTAATATATGGTGTTAAATATGGTATAACTATTGCGATATATTTATTTGTTATACTTCTGGGATATATTTATTATATAAAATAAACATTTTAAGTGTGTTGAATGGATTTCAGTGTCACACTGGAAAGGCAATTTGTAATACTAACATAGTAGACAGTACTATTCTGTCATTCATATTTAAAAATTAATATTTATTATCAGATATATGATCTTTAATGCTTGGTATGTTTGTTTGCCTCTGTTATTCCCCTCTTATATGTGCTTGTAAAGGTACTATGCCTAACATTTTAGTGATGCATGTTTACCATACACTTTTATTTTATTTTATTTTTTTAATAATAAATTTATTTTTTATTGGTGTTCAATTTGCCAACCTACCCTACACTTTTAAAAAGAAAGAATACTGAAATTCGGAAATAAGGGTTCAGCTTATTTTCAGTTTGGTGAATGTTTCTGTTTCACACATTTCAGTAAGATCAAATATCAACAAAACAACAAATAATCGAGTGGTAACAGGTATTTGTTTTATCCTAATGTTTAAGTTTGTATGATAATCTGGGAATATTCATAATATTCATAATGTGACTATTTCCAGAAATGCTTCTTTTTTCTTGAGTTCCTATTAGAAAAGTTGACAGAAAAAAAGAAAGAATGCATGATCTCTCTCGTTTGTTTTAAGTGATCCAGTCTGCTGTCAAAGCAAAAATTGTGTCAGACAGAGTTAAACTGGCAAAGAAGACTTCATTCAAGACTATTGCAAAAGGGAGAGAGCTTGAGCTCTCCTCTGCTAAAAGAAAAGGCAGCCAGGTTGTAAGGCCTGGGGAAGGCAGGAAGAGCACTGGAAGGTGCCAGGTGGGAGGTTGGCCAGTGGGACCACCCAGCACAGGGCATCACTCCCGCCCTTCCTGTGTCTGCCCAGAGCTGCCCTGTGATGCGGCCATCTGTGCTGCTCATCTGTATTCCTGCAGATGAGGATCCTACTTTCCCACAGATGTCCTATCTTTTGATGGTTTCATTTCAAAGGAATGGCTCCCAGGTTCTTGAGAAAGAGATTCCTAAGCTGAAAAATTGAGAAGAGACCTTTAGAAGGACTTACATGTCAAAGGGCTGAAAAAGAATTTACTATTGCAAATCTTCTAAGACAAATGCTCTGAGAAGAGGAAGCTGAGGGCCTCTAGTCAATAATTAGCCTGTCAAAAGCTGGGGGGAAACTGCAGACTGGCTTGGCCCCTGGCATAGACATAATTAGACTTTTTTTCAGGTAGATGATATAGGTAGGATATATTGAATACTAAAAATTATATTTTCACAGTCAAATCTATGCATTTTACATAAATGCTGCAAACCAATTCATAGGATAACATTCACAACTTTGTGGGGTTTTTTTTTTTACATTTTCTTTTAAAATATTTCGTTATAGAAAGTAAAATAGGTACATTTTAGATTATTTGGATTTTTTTTCTGTTTAGAGAAAGTGAATGTATAGTTTCTCCTCCAAAAATATTTTTTAAATTATTCTTTTAAGTTTTGAATATATTGAAAGTTATAAACAAGTAGAAAGAATAGTACAATGAACATCTATATACTCTGGATTCAACAACAGTTAACATTTACCTTGTCTTTACATAGTAAAAACTTCAGTTGTGTCCAATAAAACTGTAATATCAACAGTCTGGTGTATTTTTTTTTTAATAAGGCATACCACACCTTTCTTTACTGGTAGCCATAGTGCACATTCTAATACAATTTACTCTTTCCATATATAAATATTATTACAAATATTATGTATATTTATTTTTCTATGATACCTTAATTGAACATTCACTATTTTACTTGTGTTAGCTATTGATTTACATTTTTGTTCTCTTTTGTTTTGTTTTGTTTTGTTTTTTAAAAAGAGAAAACATAGGGCAGCCTGGGTGGCTCAGCAGTTTAGCGCTACCTTCAGTCCAGGGCGTGATCCTGGAGACTAAGGATCGAGTCCTACGTTGGGCTCCCTGCATGGAGCCTGCTTCTCCCTCTACCAGTGTCTCTGCCTCTTTCTCTCTGAGTGTCTCTTATGAATAAATAAAATCTTAAAACATAAAAAAAAAATAAAAAAGAGAAAACATGAATTAGGGGTGTGCAGAAGAGAGAGTCTCAAGCAGGGTCCATGCTGAGTGCAGAGCCCAACATGGGACTCAATCTCATGACCCTGAGATCATAATCTGAGCCAAAATCAAGAGTCAGTTGCTTAACCTACTGAGCCACCCAGTCACCCCTATATTGAAGTTTATATTTTAACAGATATAAATGTCAAATAAATGCTTACATCATATTCCTTCACTGTTTCTTCATACTTTTTGTACTAGCTTTTCTTCACTACTAGTTTCTTTTTAAAAATATTTTATTATTTATTCATAAGAGGCAGAGACACAGGCAGAGGGAGAAACAAGCTCCCTGTAGGGAGCATGATGTGGGACTCAATCCCAGGACTCCAGATCACACCCTGAGCCAAAGGCAGACACTCAACCACTGAGCCACTCAGGAGCCCTCTTCACTACTAGTTTCAAAATGATTTTTTCTTAAAGATTTTATATATTCAGGAGAGACACAGAGAGAGAGAGAGACAGAGACACAGGCAGAGGGAGAAGCAGGCTCCATGCAGGGAGCCCGATGTGAGACTTGATCCTGGGACTCCGGGATCGTGCCCTGGGCCGAAGGCAGGTGCTAAACTGCTGGTCCACCCGGGGATTCCCTCAAAATGATTTCAAATTAATTACTTTTTCTTCCCCAAATATAAGGCAATTATTCTTACCATCTTAGCCTTCTCTTTTCAGGAACACACAGTTTGTTAAAAGTAATTAAATGGAAATGGATAATTGACCTCCACTTATCCATTTGTCAAGATAGCTTTTGTGGGAGTTGGGGAGAATGGAAATAAAATATTCTCAACAAACTACTGAAGATGAAGAATTTATCATAAGCCAAAGTTCTATGTATCCTGCAATATTTAAAAAAATTAGATCAAGCTTGAAAAAAATTGAACTGACTGTTGAGCTCTTGAAGTAACTCAACTTTTTGTGATACTAGTTGGCATTTATTTGCCCAAACTTTGTTCATGTTCCAAACACAGCTTTTCATCACCTGTTAGACAAAACTCATAAATATCATGTTTTTCAGTATTCTGACCAGATTTTTTAACATGAAATTTATTTGAAGACAATCTCATGTATGTGTGTTTGTTGTTGTTTTCTCCTAAAGTGCATTCGTCTCCATGGCTGTACCTTGTCAATGGCCTCTGTCAAAATTCCTTTCCTCTCCTCCTTATTCCCCCCCCCTTCTCCCTTTCACTCTTGCATCTTCTTCCTCATAATGACTTATTCTTAAGTGATCCAAGAGTACCTGGAAAGAATCGACAGGAGAGACCCCTGTGTCACTCTTATGAAGCCAGTTTTAAAACAGTGACCAATCTTAAAATAGTTTTTGAGACCACAGAGAGGGGGAACTATTTCCCTTGAAAGACTATTTACATAAAACTCTACCCCCATTGAATCGAGAATATGGATCATTTGTCCATAGCTGTCTGACTTTTGGTATCATTGGATGGAAATAAAAGTAATATTGTGTCATTCTAAACATCTTTACGTATTGTCACCCCAGTATTTTCTAACCTCTCTTTCTCTACAGCCACACTTATTTCACATGTGCCTCTTTTGCCTTTTGTCCTTTCCCATGAGCGTGGATTTCTTTGTGCAATAATGCAGAGGATTTTGGATAGCTTCCTCAGTGTATAACATAATGTCTGGTTGGCCTGAGATACTGCAGGGATGTGACTGTGTTGGGCAGTCAGATACTCAGGATAAGTAATAGTGGACCTTCCACAACCTCAGTGACCCAAACACTAACATTCTCTCCATTTCTCCTCCTGTACATTTGAGGGGTAAAAATAATAAAACCAATTTCATCTCTCCCAGTACTTGGGGCTTGAAAATCTTACTCTAAGAGGGCTTTGGGTAAGCTTCTAATCCACCTGTGTCAGTACCTCACAGGATCTTCCTACTTTACCATAATATGGCATTGCCCAATAGCATAAACAGGGAACATATAGGGAATATGTTTAGCACAGCAAAATGGAATGTTGTCCAAGAATATTAGCTCATTTATCCTTAATAAGTCTTTACTGAGAATTCCTACTTAGAGTGCAATTTTGGGAAGCATATGAACTGCCTTGTTCACCAGTATACCCTGGTGTCTATGGTGGCACCTAGGACTCAGGCACTGGAAACAAGAGATGAATAACACTTCCTCAACCTCAGAATAAACTGTCTATATTCTATTTATGGCCTCACCATCCTTTGAACCTCCTATTCCCTCTGATGACATGTACTGAGAATGGTCTGGGTGATATTATTAGATGTAAACCTGAAAATTAACTGTTAGGCTCTCCTAGTGAAAACTATTATATTTCAGGCAAATTTAGTCTCTTGGGTAAATTCTCCACATTTTGGGGTTTCTCTCTTTACTCTCCTTTTCCTTTCCCAGAGTGTGGGCACTGGGGGAAAAAAAGGAAACAAAGGAAGGGAAAGAGGGGGAAGAAAGGGAATGAAGGAGGGAAGGAAGGGAAGAAGAGGGGGAGAAGAAAGGAAGGAAGGAAAGAAGGAAGGAAGGAGGGAAGGAAGGGAAGAAGAGGGGGAGAAGAAAGGAAGGAAGGAAAGAAGAAAGGGAGGGAGGGAGAGAAGAAGGGGAGAGAAAGGAAAGAAAGAAAGGCACCACTGTGACATCCTGACAGTGGCAGGAGGCCTGTCTGCTCTGATGCTGTTTGAGCTGGACCCCGGTAGAGGTGTATGCTAGGTCTTTGGGACCTGCCAATATCTTACTGCGCTCTCGGTCAAAGTGTCCACAGATGGAATGATTGAGTCTTTCAGAAATGCGATAGGTTTCATACAATTGCTGATGGCTACGCAGTGGGCTCCTGTGGATTGTGTTCACCCTGCTAAGGACTCCATCAGGCTGCAGGGATAGGGCCAGCCTTAGAGGGGCTGCTTCTTCGTGGTCCCTGTTCCCAGTGATGCAGGAATCAGCTCTCTCCCATGTGCTTCCACACCGCAATGTGGGAACCTCTGCATCTCCTCGATGCTGTAGGTGGACAGGCGGGAGCCGGGCGTTACTGGCTCACACCTCCCAGTGCCTAACCACCACAGTATGACTTCTATCCTGCTCTTGCCAGTCCATGTTGGTGTGGATCATGGTATGGTTAAGGTGACCATTTAACCCTCTAATTAGAACATTTTTGAGAGTGGAAAGGATGTGAATTGGGCTTATGAGATAGGTTCCTCCCTTAATGCCAAAAGGGAATCACAGCTCCCTCCTTGATTTTTCTGAGGCTCTTCTGTAACCTGGCACTTGTCCTCCCCAGGAGGACTCTCCTTCAGGTGATGAGTGCCAATGATCAAATGTGTGTGGATACATAAATGATGAAAAATATAGGGACTGACCTGATACCAATATTGGCCATATTGTATCCATATATAGTCAATATATATATTTATATATACAGGATAGTCATTAGCACGGGAAGCTCTACAGTTGCAGACATGTTAAGGAAGAGGAGGTGATATCTGAATGGGATCTTGGGAGGCTCAGTAAGAGTGTTTAAGGTCAGTAGGGAGGAAACTCTAGGTAGAGGGTGACTCTCACCAATCTGAAGATTCTGAGTTCTTCCTCACTCTCCCTTTGGAAAATCAAGAAACATTTTCAGTCTTCTTGGCCACTTTCCTTTATTCATTCTCAAACTGAATTAATGCAGATGTTTTGCATTCCATTTTTTTCATTCTCAAATTTAATTAACGCAGATGTCTTTCAATATAAGTAATGTGGAAGTGGAAATTACAGTCAATTTGAATTTCAATATCCTCTATTATACTCTGTTCCCCAGTCCTGAGCTGCATTTCCTTTTAATAATAGCTCCTGAAATATAATTCATATCATAAAATTCACCTATTTAAAGTGTACAATTCAGTGGTTTTTAATATAGTCCCAGAGTTATGCAACCATCACCATAATCAATTTTTACATTTTCATCAACTCAAAAAGAAACCCTGTACCCATTTTCTATCACTCTCCATGTTCTTCCAATCCCTTCAAGTCTAGACAAACACTGATCTCTTTCCTGTCATGATGGGTCAGGACATTTCATATAAGTGTAATCACATAAAATGTGGTCTTTGGTGAGTAGCTTCTTTTATTAGATACTGTTTTCAAGATTCATTCATGTTACCGAATGAATCAGTAGTTCATTTCTTTGTATTTTTGAATACTGTTCAAATTTATGGACATATACCACATTTACACATCTGTTGATGGACATTTGGGTTGTTTCCACTTTTTGCAATTATGAATAGTGGTATAAACATTTGTGTACAAGTTCTTGTGTTGACATATTTTTATTTTTCTTGAGTATATAAATAGGAGTGGATTTGCTGGATAATATGGCCATGTTTTTAGGAACTTCTAAAGTGTTTTCTAAAATGGTTATACCATTTTACATTTCTACTAGCTATGTATTAATGTTCCAATTTCTCTGCATTCTCACCAATATTTCTTATTAAGAATGTTTTTGAATATAGTTATTCTAGTGGATTTGAACTGATATAGTTGTGAGCTTTGATTTGCATTTCCTTGATGGCTAATGATGTTGAGCATCTTTTCATGTGCTTCTTGACCAGATGCATCTTTTCTTTTCTTTTCTTTTCTTTTCTTTTCTTTTCTTTTCTTTTCTTTTCTTTTTTTTCTTTTCTTTTTTCTTTTCTTTTCTTTCTTTTCTTTTCTTCTCTTCTCTTCTTTTTTCTTCTCTTTTCTTCTTTTTTTTCTTTTCTTTTCTTTTCTTTTCTTTTCTTTTCTTTTCTTTTCTTTTCTTTCTTTTCTTTTTTTCGGATGCATATTTTCTTTGGAGCAGCGTCTATTTAGATTTTTGGTGCATTTTTAAATTGAGTAGTTTGTCTTTTTATCATTGAGTTGTAAGAGATCTTTATATATATTTTGTAGATAGAAGTCCCTTATCATATCAAATGATTGCAAAAATGTTCTACAATTTTATGGGTTGTCTTTTCACTTTTTTGATGATGTTCTTGAAGCACAAAGTATTTAATTTTGATGAGGTCCAGGTTTTTGTTGTTGTTGTTGTTGTTGTTGTTGACTATGTTTTTGATGTCATATCTATGAAGACTTGTCTTCATCCAAGGTCATAAGGATTTACTCCTTTGTTTTTCTAAAAGAGTTGTATAGATTTATTTTTTATACTTAGACCTATGATTCATTATGAATTGATTTTTCTATGATGTGTGGAAAGAGTCCACTTCATTCTTCTCATGTTGGACACACAGAGGTCTCACCACCATTTTTTGAAAAGCCCATTCATTCTCCACTGCACTGTTTTGGCACCCTTGTCAAAAATCAGTGGACTGTAATGTGAACCTTATTTCCAGCTCTGAATTTTATTTATTTATCAATATGTATTTTTATGCTTATATAACACAATCTTAATTACCATAGCTTTGTAGAAAGTATTGGAATAGGGAGGTGTGAGTCCCTACTCTTTTCTCCTTGTTTTTCAAGATTGTTTTGGTTATTCTAGATTCTTTGAATACCCATATGAATTTTAGGATCATCTTGTCAATTTTTGCAAATAAGCCAGATTTTCCAGATTAAATGTTTCTTTTTTGATTTAGGTTTATAGGACTGTTTCCAGAGACTATTTATTTATTTATTTATCTGATACTTCTCACCAGTTATTGCTGTTTTTCTATGGAGCAGATATTCCGTACTCCTGCTGCTACTATTCTGGAAGTAGGTGTCTGGATTCAGCTTTAAAGTTGGTAAAATAAATTAAATGTCTTCAACTATTGCATCTTAAAATACCTAGAGTATCTTTTTGTACACAGCAGAGAATAGCATTATTTCCATAAATAAAGAATAAAGTTAATTCTCTTTTTGGATTTGCTTCTTCTTTAAGACAAGGAAATTTTGAAATACAAAGCATGTGCTCCTTGATTTTGTTGTTGTGGTGGTGTTGGTATTCTTTTCTTTTCTTTTCTTTTCTTTTCTTTTCTTTTCTTTTCTTTTCTTTTCTTTTCTTTTCTTCTTTTCTTTTCTTTCTGTTACCTATTGCCTAAATTATCTTGTAAAACAAAAAGTGACTTTTAGCACTAGGAAAATAATATGTATCTACATTATCCAATATTTTCATCATGCAGTTGTAATTCTATGCAGGTTTAGCAACAGAAAGTGTACTGGACTCTCTTTTCTGGTTGTTTTACAGACCACTGGATAATAATCATTACTCAATAATTTCCATAAATTTCTAATAACTATTCATAACTCTAAATTAATTTCATTATTATGTTTGTGATACAATCAGCTGATTCTTCCTTCATATGTAAAAGAAATAAAAAGGTAGGAATTCCTTACTAGGTCTCATTTTTGTCTTACTCTGCAACCATTTATCCATATCCTAGATTTATTGTTTTAGCTGACAGATTCCTTTATAATGATAGCTATTTCAGTTTTAATATCTACAGTATCAGCCAAAGTTCACTCAAGAGGCAGAAACCATGGAGTAATTTGAAAAGAGAACGTTTGATGTAAAATAATCTTAAGTATGTGAGGAATTAGGAAAATGGGGCATTGTGGACTCAGGGGTAAAAGAATACAGGAACCAGGAACTGCAGAGGTAGGGAGAAGTTACTGGCTCTTGGGCTGCCTCCCATCCACCCAAAGGAGAAACAAATGGTGGGGTCGGGGGAGGCTCTGCTCGCAGGACGAGATCTACCTATATGGTGCACCCATGGGCCATGGGAAAATGGCAAGTTCACTATGATGCTGTGTTGTGCTGAAATTGGGGAGGCGCTATGCCTTGCAGGCCACAGAGCTGAGGGTGTTAAATTTGTTTATGGAAGGATGACAAGCCACTGGAGAGGCTTTGGAGAAGCAGCCGGTGAAGAGGTGTCTTGTGCTGCTGGCTACTGCATGTTGCCCTGCCTGGTGAGAGGAGCACTGAAACCAGGAAGGGAAGCACCTTCCTCTTCTGGGATCCTTCCAGTCCTTAACTGACAAAGCTTAACCTCCTGCTCCCTGGGCAACGAGAGATATGCACCATGTTCAGCTCCATTAGCACAGAGCAGGCGATGCCAAGCAGATCTGAAGTTGAGAGGCAATAAAGTAACTGGCACATCTGGTGTATAAGTCACATTTTCTTAACTATTGGGAGCTATTCTAGCTTTTAACTTATTTGTACTTAATCTGTTCAAATAGACAAGAATTTTAAATGCCTTACGTTGTTTTCTTTCTTTGCTACTGGATTTCTTCCTTGATGCTTCTCTGGGTGGACTGAAATGCCTCAATCATTTATTAATTGTCAAGAGGCCCCATTCACTTGTATTCCTTCCCTAAATCTGGTTCTTGACTCCAAAGCTCTTCCCAAACACTAAAGCGCCCTGAGTAGACCCAATTCAAAGGAGATATGGAAGTAAGTGAGCAAAGAGATAAAACAACTTGGTGGATAATGAGAAATAGAAATTCCAAACTTCCTCCACATTTCCTCAGATAACGCATTTCAAAACTCTGACCCTGAAGGACACATCACCGTACTAAAAGGTGTGGGGACACTTTGTCACAGTCACAAATAAAAATGGCGGCCATCATTTTCATTTTGTTCTGTACTAGATACATCAGCGATGGGGCTTCATTCTCCCATGAGCCCCAAGATTCAGGGATTATCACATTGGTTTTTACAGGGCTCATAAAAATCTCCTGAAAATGAGAGTAATTGTCCCTTTCAGGATAAACAGGTAGTGAGCATGGTGGAAACTGGCTTCAAAGGTGGGTCTGTGCTTCATTGGAAGTTCACACCCATGCCCGGCCTTAGTAAGAATTTATCCACCCAGTGCACACCGGTGCAGCTTTCACAGTTACTGAGGTATTACATTTCTTTTGTGGCAGAGTGTAGACAGCCCCTGCCTGAGCACACTCATTAGCTCTGCTCCCTAACCCGCTCAGGCCAGTCTCCTCCAGGATCACTGATGGAGTGACGGCCGGCCAGCAGGGGGCTCCAGATGCTTTCTTTTCCCCCAACTAAGGCCACCCCATCAGGTTGGTGGCCATTTTCATGATCCTTCTGCCATACTGACTTTTAAATAAGTTAAATATCTCTCCAGCTCTCAGGATAGTGTGTTTATAAGAAGATAGCTCTGCTTTTAGTTCTATTCAAAGTGCTGTAGCTACTAAACTCCTTATGTTGTATCTATGAAGAACATAAAGCTTTCCAAGGACTGTGCCCAGTAAGTGTTGCCAATTATTAGCAGTAGTACTTCTATTATTTACAAGCAAAGAGGAAAAAAAAAAGGCTTTAACAGTGATTCAGTATTTCATCCTTGGTCCTTATCTCTTTGGTTAGGATAAAGTATTTTAACCCATGCATTCCAACTCCATGATTAATATATTTTTCTTGATATTATCATAGTCAGTCTTTATCATAGATTGTCCTTCCCATTTTGTTCCCAAGTAACATCTTCCCTGGTGCATACTGACTTTGCATTTTAAAGCAGATTTTCTGAATGAATTTCTCCAAGCTCTAGAAGAAACCTTTTTATAAAGTGCAGATCATGCACTTTTCAAAAGACAGGTGCCATCTCTGCCAGTTTTCAGCACCCCGCATAACGTCCTTCCCGTAAGCGTGCAGTTAATACTTTGAAGGTTTATTTTAACCAATAGCAGTACGATAGACTCGAATGAGGAGGATGCGCTGCATTAAGGGTAGGAAGATTAGCAATGTATTGTCTGTCTTCTAATACCTGACATCGATTGCATATTGATGGTTTTCCTCCTCAAAGAGAAAATATGATGATTTACAAATGATCACAATTCAATCTGTCACTTACTTGGCCGACAGTGCGGGTCTGACAAGCTGGAGGTAATAATCTATACAATGAGTCACACTTTGTGTTGCCAGTTCAGCTGCAGAGGCAAATGGAGATGAGTGGCCTCTTTCTTTAGGGGGGCTGTAAAGTGAGGTGGCTCATACCCTGTGTTGCTTCTCCATTCTGTATCTCCAACCACAGACCTGAACATTAGCCATAAAATCCATCCAGAGTTAATGGCCAGAATTTCCCAGCTTCTGGGATTTTCAATTAGTTTGGCTTATCAAATGGATTTGGGACTTTGTTGCTAATTGATGTAAAAAAAATCTACCGTGGAGCTGTCCTTTTCCTAATTTCCTTTCTGGCTAAACAGCCAAAGGATAGTTTAGAAGAGTCTTCTGCAATATCTCAGCACAGAATAAAGGTAGTTGTCGCGGTGTTTATTGCATCTTTAATTCCTGAGATAATGTCTTCCTTTCTGCTATCGTTCAAGTCCTTCAAGTCGTCTCTGATATCAGCTGCCCTTCATTACGTGCCAGGCTGTGAGAAAATAATCTTATGGGACCTTGAACTCCCTATCTTAAGTGTGACGGTGCCATGCGGGCTCCAGCGCTGACAAGCTGGCATAGTGCAGGATTGTGGCTCTTCCTCTGTGGAGCGTGCCAGAGCCATGGTGGGCAGGGGGTTGCTTTTAAAACTGTCTTTCCAGGTCCGCATGGAAACAACGTTTACATGCTCTGAAAATCTGGAGAGAGATGGGTTAGTCAAAGTTACATTTCTAGAGTGTCTTTAGCATGAGCACATTTAGATTCAGTTTCTTGAAGAATAAAATATCAAAAAAGTTTCTGTTCTTCCTGTGATTGAGAGAATTTGAACTTCGTAGGTGTGACTTACGTGAATTTGGAATGGCCATATATTTCACGTGTTGTTGTTGTTGTTGTTTTTTTCTCTGAAAAAGTGTAGTCTTTTTTTTTTTTTTTTCTAAAGATTTATCTATTTGAGAGGGAGAGAGTGCACATGTGTGTGCCCTAGGGGAGAGGAGGAGGAAATCTTCAAGTAGACTCTTTGCTGATCACAGAGACCAACCCAGGGTTAGATCCTACCACCCATGAGATCATGACCTGAAAACCGAGACTGACGCTTAACCCACTGAGCCACTCAGGTCCTCTGAAAAAGTGTATTCATAAACACTTACCACACGTTTGAGGTAGAACAGAGGCTAAGTTGGAAAAATGGCAAGATGGTAGGGCCTGGAAGGTTCTGTGCAGGCTGCTGGCTCAGTTCCTTCCTGAGCTCGGCTCCACCATGTCCTCCTTGTCCAAGCAGCTCCAGTCCTAGCTATAGTATGTCTGTTCTGGGAGATGGGCTCAACATTGGACACCAGAGACCGTTGGCATGTTGTCTCTGCCTCCAAGAGACTTACATTCTTGTAAGGGAGTTAGGGAGCCGAATAGTCATACACATGGGGCGACTGGGGCAGGGCCACATATTCCCTAGAGGTCAGATCCGAGTTAGATTTTGAAAACCAAGAGGAATGTGTTAAATAAATGAGAAGAAAAGGAAAAATTCCCTAAAGACAGGGATGTGGAAAAATTCTCCTTTGACACCAGCCGACAAAACAAGGCCAGTGGGCAGGTCGTGAGAAATGGTGAGGACCTCTGAAAGGCACACCAATGGGTATAGATAAGGAAATGTGGAGCATTAGTGTAGGATCACCTGGAAACTGGTGATGCACTGGATCTGGTAAGAGAATAGGAGAAATCATAAAGAGAATGCAAGCTGGGTGAAAGGTGATGCCATTCACAAAGGCTTGTTGGTCCTGTTTCGGGCTGGATGAGTTTGAGAGCATGATAACCAAGTGGGGCTAACTGATGGGCTCTTGGGAATGTGGAAGCGGAGTATAGGAAAGTGTTTTGGGCTACAGCTACATATTTGAAGTTGTTCTTTTTTTAAGATTTTTTTTTTTGAACATTTAATTCAGGTATAGTTGACAAAATAGAGTCAGATGTACCACACAGTGATTCAACAGATACTTAACGGAAGTGTCGCCATAACAAGTATATTACAATTTTATTGATGATACTCTCTGTGTTGTACTTTTCATCTCCATGACTTATTCATTTTGTAACTTGAAGTTTGTGCTGCTCCTTTTCACTCCTTTGAGTTTTTTAAAAATTATATATCTCAGTATTGAAGTGTACTGAGCCACCAGTTCCTAGCTGTTCAGTCGTTCAACCAATTTAAGGGAATAGGGCTTCCCAGCTTATGCTTATGGGTATATTCACTCTCCTGAACTGCAATGCCAGGAGGTCTACAGAAAATAGGACTTTTAATTTAGCTAGACTTTGAGCCAGGTGTTCTTCGCTTGTACGTTTACACACTGGACCAACTGTCCCACTTGGCCTGGGACTGTACTGTTTTGAGCCCTAAATCCTGCCCTCTGGAAACCCCTCTGTCCCGGGACCCTGGGACAGCTGGTCACAGTGGGATGTAATATCATGTTGCAAGTATATTTAGGGACAGCCAGGAGGTGTAGTGGAAGGACTGGAGGCACACTGTCGTCTGTGGGTGATGAACGCTGGAGGAGCAATGGTGACAAATGTGCCAGGGAAAATCAGAATCATCTCTTGGCTTCCCTCTCTCTTGTTTTGCCCTTTGCAGTCAGCACATGATCTTTGCAGATAAGTAATCTGTTGTAAATTTATCCCTAAATCTTATTCTTCAGAGTTTTGTGAGAAGCCATTGGTGAAATCCCAGAAAAGACATTTTAAACTGAAAATTCTCACTAACTAAAATTAAAAAGGCTGTCCCATGGCATCGGTGCTTATTTCTCCCCTGAGGATGCTCCCACTTGCTTGTCCTCATCACCTTTCTCGTTAATTTGTCTTCAATTTTCAACTTGTCTTTAGGGCTCAGGGACTTCTCTCTATTAATCCAGTAAAGTTTAGGGGACTTTTATTATCATGATATGTTGAAAGATGAACAGGCACCCGTGGGTGTGTGTTAAATGTATGCAGTTAGATCACTGGTTATTTCACGAATTTCAACATCAACAAGACTATCAAGATTTGGCTTGTATTTCTGAAGAAAATGCACAAGGTTTATGTCATATTTAATCCAGGTTTCAAGAAACTTTCATTTTTGTGGGCCTCCTTAATATGTTACCTCAAATGTTTACTTTATTACCCATTTCCTGATATTTCATATTTTTTAACAGATGAGAACTGATGGAATGAAATAAAGAATTAGATGTTATCATAGTAGAGATGATGATGTAAATCCTAGTTAGGAGGATAATGACCTGACTTAGTAAGGACAGCGGTGCCTGCTGGAATTTTAGGACTTGTACCCCGCACCTAAGATGTAACAGCCTGATCCCCTGAAATGACCTCAGAGCCCTCCAGGCTACACACACACACACACACACACACACACACACACGGTCAACTCCCACCTCTGAGTAGAATTTGTGTATCACCGTTGCTGTCAAAAGCTGCTGAAATAAGTCACCTAAAGACAGTTGTTAAGATAACTCATCCATAAGAAGCAATTTGTTCCAAACTGAAAATAAGATTACTTTAGATGTTATCAGTGATGCTCAGAGACCCTGAAATGAAACAACTCACTGATGTCGAGAGGAACAAGGAGCCAGGTCTGAAGGAGGAGCCCAGCGGCCCGCCCTGTGTCTCCCCTGCCTCAGTGACCTGAACTGAATAAAGGAGGGTCATATCATGTGACACGAGGGGCCATGTGGGGAGCCTCTTGGTGTTGGGAGTCCTGTGCTGTCCCAAGTCACTAAGTGCATGAGATTGTAGCTCGACTAAGGTGAGGTCCCTTCTTGGTGAGCTACAGGCAGACTAAGCCAGGGGGAGTTGTCACATGAAGGAATCTTTGCAGCAAATAAGGAGATAAAAGGGATTGGCTCTCAAAACCATTACTCCTTGAACAACAAAACAGGGAAGTTTTAAGCTAAGGGAGCATGCATGTGCGTGAAAGATACGGGGGAACTTATTACTACTCATGAAGAAAGATGGAAGTCGCACACTGAGCAAGCATACGTAGCACATACCCTATGTCCACTTTGGGGCGGGGACCTAACATCAGAAGGGAGAGTTCAGCTCCTGATGTCAGGGGGTTGATTTAGGACAAGGGGCACGGCTGTGGGCATGCTCCCAGAGCAGGTGTGAACTAGGTGGGTCTTGGCTTGTTGTCTTGAACAAGGAATGCTTGTTCCCAGGCAGGAACCACATCAGTGGACCTGAGTCCAGACTTCTGCAGAGACAGCTAGTAGGTTTGTTACTGGGGTCTGAAAAGACACAATGGCTGAGGATGGAGAAATAATTCTCTGAAAAACAAGCTTTAATTTTTCTGCCCTCCAAGGCTTCAACCTCATGAATCCTAGGGGGCGTGATTTTAAGGTCACTGTGGCCCCTTCTGATCCACCTTCTGGCTCCCTCGGGGAAGGGCAGGTTTCTGAGAGACAACATTTCATGAAAAAAATATCAAACAATACAGCCATCGGTAGGTATTACTCGGTGTGGAAAGGAGATAAGCCACATTAGAGATGAAAGGAAAAGTATAAAAAACTGAATTATATGATTAAAAAAATGAAACTAATCATGATAAATTATCCCCTGTAAGATGCCTTCTCAGGTCACGTAACTTCCTATTGATGATGGCATTTCTATCATGTGAGGTGATGGTCTCATAATTATATGTAATCCATAAAGAGTTGGTCTGAAAGAACTCATATTTCACGTTTTCCAGTGGACTCGGCTTTTCCAGAAATGTGTTCAGAGATCGCCTCGACAAGAACCCTCCTTTGTCCCGTGGTTTCTAAGAGAAGTCTGCTTGTGTCTTGTCTTCAGTCTGTGGCTCAATCCTGTTATTTTCAGAAACTTGACAGCTAACTGGAATTTCTGCCACACGTATATTTGTGTAATCTCTCTCCTCTACCATCATACAAGCTCCATGAAGGCAGGGCTTCTGAATATTTGTGACTACTTTGTCTCCAGTGTGCAAAATCATGATTTCTGTTGCATAGTTCATGTTTAATAAGCATGTTCCATAAATTTTGTGATTGGCTAATTGAGCACGATAGAACTCATCCTGTTCCCCTTTTTACTTTGTTGCCAGAAAATTTAGCTCCAAATTTAGTGTCCAAATGAAATATATAATTTTACAATTTCTTTGTAAACTTACATGGATTTTCTCCTCTCCATGACTCTTTTTTTTAATCTTAACACAATCCTATCGGAAGAATATTAGGTATATAGATATTTTAAGTCAAATACTAAGTTTTTACACATCTTTTGTATTTTTAAAAATATTGTATTCATTTATTCATGAGAGACAGAGAGGCAGGGAGAGAAGCAGGCTCCCTGTGGGGATCCTGATGCGGAACTTGAGCCCAGGACCCTGGGATCACAACTTGAGCCGAAGGCAGACGCTCAACTGCTAAGCCACCCAGGTGTCCCTACACATTTTTTGTATCAACCAAAATCCAGAACACTGGCATCATCAGGTGCTGGTGAGGATGTGGGACACCGGGAACTCATTCATTCTGGTTGAAATGTAAAATGTGCCACCACTTCGGAGAGCAGTTTGACAGTGCCTTACAGATCGAGCATACTCTTATCATAGTATTCACCCAAAGGAGTTGAAAACATATGTCTGCAGAAAAACCTGCACAGTGATGTCTGTAGCAGCTTTATTCTTAGTTTCCAGAATTTGGAAGTAACCAAGATTTCCTTTACTCGGTGACTGGATCAATAAACAGTGATATATCCAGACAATGGAATAATATGCTCTACTAAAAAGAAATTAACAAAAAAGAAAAAAAATAAAGAAAAAATGAGGTGTCTAGCCATTTGAAAGATATGCAGGAATTTTTTTTTTTTAACATTTTATTTATTTGAGAGAGAGAGAGAGAAAGAGAGACCATGAGTGGGGGCAGGCAGACGGAGAAGCAGACTCCCCGCTGAGCAGGGAGCCTGATGCGGGGCTTGATCCCAGGACCCTGAGATCCCGACCTGAAATGAAGGCAGACGCTTACCAGACTGAGCCACCCAGACACCCAAGGTACAGAGGGCTCTTAAATGCGCATCACTTAATGAAAGAAGCCGGTCTGAAAAGGCTACATACTGTGATTCCAACTCTAGGACGTTCTGGAAAAGGCAAAACTGTAGAGACAATAAAATGATCATTCGTTGCCGGAGGTTGGGTAGGGGAAGGATGAGTAAGCTGAACACAGAGCATGTCTAAGGTGGCGATAATACTTTGTGTTACCACCATGGCGGACATGCCATTACACATTACACGTTTGCCAAAATCCATAGGATGTACAACATCAGGAGTGAACCCTAAGGTCAACTATGAGCCATGGAGGTTCATCAGCAGTAACAGATGTACCAGCTGGTGGGAGATGTTGATTTTGGGGGTGGCCACGCCTGTGTGGGGGCGGGGGTTCTATGGGAAGGTTCTATACCTTCCTCTCAATTTTGCTGTGATCCTAAGACTGCTCTAAAGATAGCCTTTTAAAAAAGATGAAACACACACACAAATATTAATTTTCATGGGCTGGTGTTTACTCCAGGCTTATGCAATGGAAAAGATCAATATACCAGCTGTACTTTTGCTTAGGCATTCGCCTCTATGATTCCCCCCCAGTATCCTGCAGTTAAACTGTGACAATCTTCTGTCCAAGCTTCTTGGGACCAATTTAGGTCCTTCTGCCTGTATGAGTTCTTTGCAAACAGAAGCAGTCTTTGCTGCTACAGTCCTGGCCATTCCTACCTGTAGAACATGTTTATGTTTCTCTTAAAGGAAACACAATGGAAATAGAACACTTGCCTCAGTTCTGCAGACAGGGGCCCTGCTGCCTGCCAGGCCTGTGACCCCGATGGGCAGACAGATGCTGGATTTGTGTTCGAATCTGGAGCTCACTTGGCATTCTTACATACAGAGTTGTTCTGAGGGCTGCCTAGATCCATTCCGCGGTCCTTACGGAGACTCTCAGGGGCTCAGGATTTGGAAGACAACCGAGTACGAGGCAGTAGTGTTGGGGGCTGAAGGGTGGAGGAGCCTCTGTCTGGACACGGTGGAGACTGGACGTGAGGCCCAGGCAGGCAGGAAGCCGAAGTGGGAGAGATGGGGAGTGGAGGTGCACCACAGAGGGAAGCGGACTCCTCGGGCGGAAGGCGAGCCAAAGAACAAAGTTGAGCATCTTCTCTCCACTGGGCATGGTGCCCGGGTTTTTTTACATATGTTGAGAGGTTGAGATTTCTAAGTAAAGAAACTGGGTAAAGGATGATGTCATTGAGTGAGACACGGAATGTAGGAGGAAGAAGCTCGAAAGAGACTTTATGTAACCAAGTGCAAACGTAGTCGGGGCCTTTAGAGCCACTCTTGTTTCCTTCCCTCTGTGGGTCTGTGTGTCTTCCACCCTCGTCTCCTTCTCATCCGACGCTCCCTAGCCCCCTCAACCCCCCACCCCGGGCTTCGCAGTCTGATTACCTCCAGGCTTTATACAGATTTCTCCAAGATGCATTCTGGCCACAGGGACTCTCAACCACCCCTCTAAAGAGAGTGGCTAAGTAATTAAATCAAGCAGTCCTTACCAGATTCCCCGGGACTCACAGACAGACCAAGGAGAGAACATGGCAAATAACTCGGTTCACGTTACACTCAGTGGTGACGGCTTTAACTACTGAATTCCGAGTAGAATTGGAACAAACTGGGAGCCTGTATGCAATTGCTTAAATCTATCCACTGGATCCTTATTTTATAAAACATTATGGACTTTCTGACAAGGTGGGAGGGGTTGCTGCTAAACACCCAGGAGACACATGCCGATACGAGCCTTTTTGCAACTCTCTTGTTAAGCGTTTCTGAATTTTCCTCCAGTAATTACAACCCCAGCCTGATATAGCATATTTTCTCAGTAGACAGTTTAATAATGTGGAGAAAATGGAAATAAACTATTTGTGAAAGAACGTACTTTTGTTCGAGTGATCTATATTGCAAACTATTTGCAGTGTCTGAATAGGCTTCATTAGTGTGTGGCATTCTTTTCTTTTTTTGTAAATCCCTTAGAAAGGATTCAACCTCTTTAGAAAGAGGTTTGCAGTATCCTCACTGCAATTCTTAAGTCAAGAACCATAAATTAGGCGAAATGTACACAAATAGTAAATACTATTGACTAAAATCCATTTATAGCTTAGAATCCAAAGAGAAAAAACAGAAAACCAGTAATTTATCAGTGTGATTTAAATTATATAGATGGGATGTGTCTACATGTATATGTTTACTGGGTAAATAAGAAAATTGGACACCTATCAGAGAGAAAATGGAGAAATTATCCTTTACGTTGTCCTAATGTTTGGTTTATATGTCCTTCTGTCATTTGTCTATGACAACATTTAAAACTCTTAAACAGGGCCTGTCAGTGTATCATTGATGAGAAAAATTCAAAGGTGAAATTAAGATCGAATGAGCTTTATGAATGTTGAAAATGATATATATTATCTTTCACATTCAGAGGACACGTTAGAAGTCGGTGTAGGTGGGAGGTGGATCTAAATATCAAAGGATGCTGGATAAATTATTCTTTAGCCAATCACTTCATTTTTCACATGAGCGATCCTAGGACTTTAAATTATAAAATACATGACAGGGGAAATGTCATAGATCTCAAGGAAATGTTTCCATGGTCAGAATGTTGTAAGTGGAATTATATGCAAGTCTGGGAGACTTTTAAAAATTAGTGACGTTCTTATGTGCTGTTGTCTGGACCATTAATTAGTGACAACTAATTCCAAAATGAAAATTTTCTCCAATCTGGGTTAGAGTACAAAGAGCTACTGCGGAAAGTAGGAAATGGCAAATTTTAATACATGTTAGTTCAGGCTCTGAAGAATGCTTTATGTTGAAAACCTAGGTTGGTAAATAGAATGCACTCTCTTTTTGTAAGCAATATTTGGAAATGGTATATTAAACGGGCATTTTTGAGTCTTTCATCCTAGTAAGGGTGAACAAAATGTTGAAAACAGGTATTAGAGTTTTGTGCTCTGGGGCAGCCCGGGTGGCTCAGCGGTTCAGTGCCGCCTTCAGTCCAGGGTCTGATCCTGGAGACCCGGGATCGAGTCCCGTGTCAGGCTCCCTGCATGAAGCCTGCTTCTCCCTCTGCCTTTGTCTCTGTCTCTGTCTCTCTCCTTTCTGTGTGTCTCTCATGAATAAATAAAATAAATTATTTAAAAAAATAGAGTTATATGCTCATCTTAAGATGATGCAAGTTGTGCAAGTCTTTGACAGTAAAGAGAGGGGAGCTGGAAGAGACTGAGAAGAGACAGGCAAGGAGGAAGATCCCATTGGAGAACTCAGCTCAGGGGTGATGGATGCATTAGGAAACCTGTTTCAAGCAGAAACACCTAACTACGCTTTTGAAAATTTTTATTACGTGCCTCTGCCAAAGATTTCCACAGTTCTTTTATGTCCAACATCATTTGTCTTTAAGATAATATTGTGAGCTTCATAATTGTCTTCATTTCCGTGAACCAAGTGCATGAGACATAAAATGGTGCATTAGCCAAGCATTGTCTGTCTGTCCAATTTTTACCTTTATCCTTCAAATCTTAGAAATGCTGTGGTTTCTTAGTTTCGTTTCCTTCTTCTTCTTTCTCAACTCTTAAAATATATGCATACTTCAAGAAAGATGCCTGAATCATAATTTGGAGATTTAATTTTGATTCCATTAACTTGTGGGTGCTGTTTCTCATCTGAGAAGTCACAGGAGAATTTTAAATCATCTCTTCCTTTTGAGTAAGCCTGTCTTCTTGAAATGAGCTTAGTACAAAGTCTTATGTGAAAGCATTTTTTGTTGACAGATCACTGGTATTGGTCGTGTTATTCTGTTTTCTTATCTGCAATGGCAGGGATTTGGATTAGAACCTCTCCAAGGAATGTTCAGATCTTAGATTTAAGGATTTTGTTTACCAGCTCTGAATAATAGAATTCTACTCATCTCCTGAGGTCCAGATCAAATACACCTATTTCATGATTCCCAGCCATTCAAGAAGTTGAACAGATTTTTCTCTTTTCTCTTAACTTTTATGGCATTTGGAATATACCACTGTCCTAACAATCATCACACAGTGCCTCCTGCACCTGACTGAAGTGGTTCCATGTAATCTGCTGCTAAGTGATTCTCTGGGGGCAAGAGCTTGACCTTGTATTTACATGTTTTCCTTGTTTACAAAAATTGGGAACTGGGGATCCCTGGGTGGCGCAGCGGTTTGGCGCCTGCCTTTGGCCCAGGGCGCGATCCTGGAGACCCGGGATCGAATCCCACATCAGGCTCCCGGTGCATGGAGCCTGCTTCTCCCTCTGCCTGTGTCTCTGCGCCTCTCTCTCTCTCTCTCTCTCTCTCTGTGACTATCATAAATAAATAAAAATTAAAAAAAAATTGGGAACTGATATGGAGTCAATAATTTATTAAAATTGTGTCTGTCATGGATATTGTATTTTTAATTGTACATTTAAAGTAAGAGTAAATTAAGAATGTTGTTAGAACTATGGTTCCCCTCCCAGACTGGATGCTGCCAGAGGTTCCCTGGCTGTTTCTGAGCTTCCTGTCTCTCGATCTCTTCTTTCTTCCTCTCCACGTAGGGCTGCTCTTGGGCCTCCTCCTCTTCTGAAAGTAGTCCTAAAAACAGATATTTGTTGAAAAATACGAAACTTCTTGTGTCTTACGATGTCTCCTTTGTGGAGTATGCACTCTAGTCCAAAGATCGAGTGTGCAATAAATATAACTTTAAAAAAAATCAAAATTTGTTTTCTTCAGTGAATCCCAGACCCATAAGCCTGGTGGGACACTTTCACCTCCTTTTCTTGTCGTGCGTGAGGTTCCTGAGAGCTTATGTCGTGTTAGGGCACTGCCATGAAAAGGAGTTGACATATTTCCACAATCTCCTCGGCCTCCACACGCATGCACGTTTCTTTCTTGGTCTTGATGCCTACCCTCTAGAAAGCCCATGTTGCATCATTGTTTCTGTGTTCCGTCCTCTTTGCCTACCCTACCCTAGCTGGAGAGCACTTCTGTGCTGATGACGTTAATAACTAAAGGTAGGCAGTGAAATAAGCTCTCCTAATGCAAGTAAGCTATTTTCCATCTGTTTGTATGGTTTATCAATGTGGATTCTCAGGACACTATCGGACACAAAAAGCAACATTGTGTCACCAAATAGAAATTCCCTCAAAGTTGTAGGAAAAATGACTACGAAATATTCTGTAGGAGCTTCAGGAACCTGAAATTCTGTGGATACATACTGCCACCAGCTCGGCTGTGATCACGTAGTTCCTTAGTGAGGAGCTTCAATACTGGCATATCATTTTGATTCATTGAAATCTACTTAGATCGTGCAAGCTATCCATATGAAAACAAAGCCAATGAAGTATAAAATTGATTTTATGAAAGTGAAGACTTTGGCTTTCCTAAGTGACTCACTAGAGAGTATAAATTTTGAAAGGGTAGTTAGTACAGGAAGAAACCGTATTAGGGAAATATGATCCAAAAGCATAGAATTGTTCAGCTTTTTTTAGAAATGCAGTCTTATGGAAAAGACTTTATGTGGTTCTAAAGAGTACAGAAAATGTTTAATTTAATGAGTCAAATATGACTAAAAGAATGTGTTAGGTAATGACAGATGAAACTGTGGCTAGCTGGTGAACAAGTGGAAAATGATATGCACACGATGAAGAAAGTCTTAACCAGGACTGTGCATATAAGAAAGAGATGTCAACTTCTTCGCTTTCTTCCAGCACCATTGTCCAACCTCACAGTACCATGATCTATCATGTAGTCTCTGTGTTCTCTGTCCTGGTTCACAGAAATAACACATTAAACATGCATTCTCGTGTGAGTGCGTGAATAGCCAGTTGCTTCGATGTGGACACAGATTTTCATTTTAACCCCTGAACATCAGATGCAGCAGAAGGGAAATCACATCTCCTTATCACTGTGAAAATAAGAGGGGTATTTTCAAGTTAATCAATCAATTAATGATAAGTTAACCAATAGAATCCCTTATACTAGTGAAAGGTGATACATACCTCTCCTTATAGTCTTCAAAGTATATACACAAGCTTTGGATGATTTGGCTCCTAGAAACTGACACACAAAAGTGTCCTCTTTCAAAAAGAACCTCTGCTTGGTCCATCACTAACTGAAGTTGAACCTGGTCTTTACCCTTGATGAGCAATATTTTTATCCACTATTGGCATTTTAGAATCAAACTGTATGTAGTTCAGTAGAATTCAGTCATTTCCGAAGGACTAGACAGTCAGGATCAAAAGGATGGTTTCTCCAGATTCTCATATTAATGCCTTCCTTATCCTCCACGGAGCCAAAGATTGGACCAAAAAGATCAGACACACCTGACGTGGAGAACACAGCAGTTCTGAACCATGAATTACCTCTGTGGGACCTGGGGCACGGAGGCTCGTCAGGTGCTCACACCTGAAAGGATGGGGTGGTCATGAGCCCCTATCCATATCTGCAATTTCTAGGGAAATTAGACAGCACACATTGCACATCCATCTTCACCCATATTTCCTTCCATGCATCTGCGCTTTGAGGGACCCTGAGTCCTTGTTATTATCAACAGGGCAAAACAATAACAATAATGCTATTACTATGAATAATAACCATATCTACAGAGAGCATCCATTGTTCAGTGTGCTCAGCACTTCATGCTCATTATCTGATGTGATTCTTAGAAAACCCCTAAGAGACAGGCAGTATTAATGTTGTTTTCACTACTGAGTAAACTTGTCTACAAGAATATGGCCTTAAAAAAGATTTACTTATTTTTAGAGAGAGGGAGAGAGAGCATGAGGAGGAGGGGAAGAGGGAGAGTGAGAGAGAGAGAGAGACGCTCAAGCAGACTCTATGCTGAGCATGGAGCCTCAGTGGGGCTCGATCTCACAACTCTGAGATCATGACCTGAGCTGAAACTGAGTCAGATGCTTAACCAACTGATCCACCAGACACCCTGCATTTTACTGTTTTTTATGCCGTGCTAGGGTGATTTTCTCCCAAGTTATCTATCTAAATGTCATCCATGTTTTAGAGTATTACCTAAAATCAGCATTACCTATGCCATGAAGCTTCACCTGATTCTAAAACATAGACCCTTTGCCCTCTCCCAGTCTCCCATCATGCTAAACTTTACTTATTCCATTTGTAACTTCCACCTCATAATAGAGCTATTCAAGTCATATATATTGATTTATATGTGATGTATATTATATATAATATATATGATATATCTATTTCATGTAAAATACACATAGACACACATATATATATATATGCAGAGTATAAAATACATTCGTGTGTATATATACATATATATATATGAGTGCCTTCATAGAGAAGGCACATGAGTTAAATATCATACGCCAGGCATGAGAAAGTTGAGTGAATTTTCATCTATTAGCTCATTTATCCATCAGTTTATAGACACAGTGACATCATCATTTAAATTATTGGCTTGACATCACACAGATCACACGTGCTAGAGACAGGATTTGGTTATAACTTGAGAAAACTCTACTCAGACTTTGAATCACCTTAGCTTACCACCAGGACATGAGAGAGTGGAATCTCTAGCTAGTGATATAATTGCTATTTCTTTTAACTGTGAGAACTGAATAGCTACTTCTATAAATTGTCCTTTCTTACAAGTAAGTAAAGTAAAATACTACTACTGATTCTTTATCCCGAATTCAATCTAAAACCTTAAAAATCAACGGTGGTCTCCAGGGATGGAGAGGTTTGAAGAGTGGCAGTACTCAGGAGATGTGCATGGAGCTGTAGATGCATTACTCAGAGGGTCAACTGTCTCCATTTATATGTTGATTAAATACTAATGTTAATTTATAGTCTGATCTCAAAGCACTGAATGATTAGCAGTTATGTATTACAGTTTCAAAAATTAAATTCAAGGAAACTAAGTTTTCATAGACCATTTTTGTCTTTGAATTATGTGCAAACAAAATATACACTAATTTTAGTGTCAAAAAACACTTTTAGGGTCTAGGCTTTCGGTGACCTTGAATAAGGAAAAAAATCAACCAGGTTATATAAATATTCTAGAGTTTACAGAAAGTCAGAGGGCTGGTGTATATTTTTTTCTAGCTATTTTAGGGAAGATCTGAAAGTAAAGCAAAACAAAATATTTTTAGGTATGTACAGTGTGAGCTGTTATTCTAAATGAACAGAGGTAAAAATCATAGCTTATATCATTTATTAAAATTCATTGACGTCTGTATGTGCAGGAGGATCTGGGAAGTATGGATACTGTTGATTAGAAGCAATAATGTGGGGGTGCAGCAGATTTGAAGAGCTTCCATCTTTTATGTATTTTTGATATTTAACCTTTACAATATTGTATTAATGTTGTAAAAATAAAACCATAAACAGCCAGGCATTTTAAAGGAAGTGCATTCAGAAATGGCCCTAACTCGATATGTGACCTCATGCACTGCCCTGAAGGTTTGCAGTGGGGTTGGCTTCTCACGTGGGCTCATTTGAAGCTGTGTTTCAGAGCTTCTGCTGAATGGTGACAGGAGATAAAAGACTCCGAGAAGAGAAAGAATCTAGTCACATGGTTCAATAACTCAAACTCCGGCCAGCTTATAAACAGAATGATTTTCCAGCGCCTCTTAGAGAAAAGTATTCATAGCAATGACTCGAATTTACTTTGGTTTTTATATTTTTGTTGAAGAATTATTTTGCTACTGTGTTTCTGATATAATGGTAGATTATGTCAGAGGCTGAAAATAAGATTCCAAAAGAAAATTTCTAAAACTGTAACAAAATACAGAGATTCAGAGTTCTGTCCGTGATTTTCTGTTCACTTTTTAAAAACTATTTATTTTGTTATTTCTAGTATAATTAAAATTCAGTGTTATATTAGTTTCAGATGTACTATATAGTGATTCAACAATTCCATACATTCCTCAGTGCTCATCACAGTCCGTGTATTCTTAATTCTCTTTGCCTGCCTCACTCATCTCCCCAACCCCTCCCGTCTGGTAAACATCAGGTCTTTATAGTTAAGAATCTCTTTCTTGGGATCTCCGGGTGGCTCAGAGGTTTGGTGCCTGCCTTTGGCCCATGGCCTGATCCTGGAGACCCGGGATCCAGTCCCATGTCAGGCTCCCTGCATGGAGCCTGCTTCTCCCTCTGCCTGTGTCTCTGCCTCTCTCTCTCTTTCTGTCTCTCATGAATAAATAAATAAAATACTTTAAAACAAAGGAATCTGTTTTTTGGTTTGGTTTGTCACTTTCTTCTTTATTTTGTTTATTTGTTTATTTTGTTTCTTAAACTCCATATGTAAGGGAAGTCATAGGGTGTTTGTCTTCCTGTGACTGACTTATGTCACTTAGCATTATACTCTCTACTTTCATCCCTACTGTTGAAAATGGCACGATATCTTTATTTTTAATGGCTAATATTCCCTTGTGTATCTGTGCACGTGTGTGTGTGTGTGTACATCTTCTTTATCCATTCATCTATTGAAGGACACTTGGGTTGCTTCCATATTTGACCTCTTATTAGTAAGTAATACTACTATAAACATAGTGGTGTGTATCTTTTTGAGTTAGTGTTTTCATATTCTCTAGGTAAAAACCCAGTCATAGAGTTACTAGATTATAGGATAATTCCATTTTTAACTTTTTGAGGAGACTCTATACTGTTTTCCAAACTGGCTGCACCAGTTTTCATTCCCACCAACAGTGCAAGAGAGTTCAGTTTGCTCCATATCCTCATCAACACATGTTTTTTTTTTTTTTCTTTTTTTGTGGTTTTGATTTGCATTTCACACCTTACAGATGTGAGGTGATATATATTTGTGGTTTTGATTTGCATTTCCTTGATTAGTGATGTTGAGCATCTTTTTCATGTGTCATTGGCCATCTGGATGTCTCCTTTGGAGAAATGGATGGTCATATCTTCGGCTCATTCTTTAATTGGATTATTTGGGGGTTTTTTGGTGTTGAATTGTATAACTTGTCTATATATTTTAGATACTAATCTTTTACTAGCTATATCATTTGCAAATATTTTCTCCCATTCAGTAGATTGTCTTTTAGTTTGGTTGGTTGTTTCCTGTGTTGTACAGAAGCTTTTTATTGATGTCATCCAGAGAGTTTATTTTTGCTTTTGTTTTCCTTATTCACTCTTTTATTATTTATTCACTCTACAGTATTTGCATAACACTACTATCAGGCCAAACTGTGATATACCTCAAATTAGTAAAGTAGATTTCAATTCAGTATCTGAATGAAATATTCCATCTACATGTTATTTGTTTAATCAGGGTGTAAATATATTATCATTTATTTAAGTTCTCTCCAGTTAATGGACTTTTAAGCAGATTCCACATTTTTGTCATAGTAACAAAGCCTTGATAGTATCATATATATGTGTGTGTGTGTGTGTGTGTCTATAAAATGTCAAAATGCATGTGTATTTATAGATCACATTTTTGAAATTATGCTTTTGGGTCAAAGGATTTCTGCATTTTAAATCTTGAAATATATGTCTAAATTAGTAAAAAACAAGTTACACAAAATTGCATTTCTGAAAGAATGAGTGTCTCCAATATCAAAACTGTGTTCTGAACTGTTGACTACTGCTATTTTACATATATTTATGTTTACATTAAGATTTTAAATCCTTACGAAAATAAAAATATGTAGAAATGTTGAGGTTGATAATGTGTCTAGGACATCATACTAATTCATTTATAGAAATTTGCAAGCATAAACTGTTGACCACAGTTGTATTTGATGAAACTTTTGGAGTTCTCCTGTATTTATACTGAACTATTACCTTCAAAAGATGGCATTTTTTATGAGTTCCTTTGATTTTTGTAGCTTGGATTCACTTCTCTTGTCCAAGTCAGCATTTGTGGGTCTAGGCTTCCTCATCAATAATGTAAAGCTGATTCATATTCTCTCTTTGCTTTACTATTAAGAAACATGGAATTAAACTCGAGGCCTGCCTTTAGTAGATGTAAGCCTTTATGATGTGCATTTCCACATAACTTTATTCTGACTTGCTTCACAATGCTGCCTTTTTTATTTTCTAAAGATATTATTTATTCATTTGAGAAAGAGAGAGAGAGAGAGAAGGAGAAAGAGAGAGAGCACAAACAGAGGGAACAGCAGAGGGAGAGGGAAGAGCAGTCTCCTCACTGAGCAGAGTGCCTGAGGCAGGACTTGATCTCTGGACCCTGAGATCATGAGCAGAAGGCAGACCCAGGCACCTCCTGCCTTCTCTAAAAAAACAAACAACAACAACAAAAAAAACCCACTTAAATAGATGAATAAATAAACATTCACAAGGAAAAATATAGTTAAAATATATTCTTTTAAATATAAGTTTATATATAAACACTTCACATATACACTTTCAAGTATATATGTATGTAACTATCTTAGCTCAGTATTCAAATGTGAAAAGACAGAAAAATTAGAAAGGCTGTTATAAAGAAGTTAAATGAAAAGAATCAGCAAACTATTGAATATTTTATTAAGTAATGAACTTACGTGAGACAGTTGAATGCTACCCAAAATTGTATAGTAATTCACATTTTTCAATTTCCTTAATTTGGAAAGAACACATTGAACATGTTGATCGCTGTATGAGTTTTTGGCCCTGGTAAAAAGTTATTTCTAATTTTCAGCTGTTTTTAATTTAAGGAAAGTAATATTCTTCCATTTAGTCTAAAAATGATAATTGAAAAATTAGAGAAGAATTAGCAAAGCACTGAGGAGACTATAAATGATTGACTTTGTGTTTAATTGATTGATTGGTATGACCCATAAAAAGGTAATGAAATTAGGATGGCAACAGTGAGACTCATAGTAGCTAAGATCAATGAAGGGAACATCCTATGTAATTTAGCACTAAAATGAAAATGTACCCCAAATGCCTAAGGCTGATGAAGCGTCCAGAAATGCATATTGATTTATGTATGGAAACTTTCAAGCATCTTATTGTTGTCGCTTACGCATATTTAAGGCCTGTTAGAAGAAGTATTTGCTATTTTAATGCTTTTAAGAGACCACAATAGAATTTCAGATAATACATCCCTCAATTCCAAGAATTAGATCTTGAATAATAAAGCCTTTTTGATTTTTAAAGTGACTTGTGAATGAAGGAAGTCAGCTTGTTTGAAGGGTTTCATTTGTAGCCAAATATTTGCAGGTAATTTTAGGGAAGCTCAATGGAGTATGAAGGCCAGGAGAGTTTGCATAAGTGGTTCAATCTCCAGGAGTTTCAAGTAAATACTAAGTCCTCGATGGGATAATGTGGGTATAAAATGATAGGACGTTATTATGCACAAAGTCTCTCTGCGGGGCTCCCCAAACTCCTGTTGGCTTAGAGATGGAAAGTAAAATACGTGAATCAAGCTGGGACGTTCTCATTGCCTCTTCCTAGGGCAGGTGCTACAGAAGTGAGGCTTTGGTCTGTTGCTATCTTTGGCAACGTGCGTTCAGCGGGACGCAGATGGGTTGGGTTTCAGTGTCCACCACCTTCAGCTTTCTTTATTGTCAGGTGCTGTGCCTCAGTAGGAAAGGGATGAGGTAGGAAAGAGGCCAGAGTCTGGACAGGTGGTGCTGTCTGAGGCTCTAAATCCACAGAGACTGAGGCACAAAACAGCTCCTGAGATCTGAGGAACTCCAACTGCTTAGGCAAGGTGATCTTAAGACATTCTTGAAAAATCTAACTATCTGCATGTGTATGATTTTTTTTTTATTATTAGCAATGCCTAAATGAATAAGCACACTCGATTTTTTAATTGAATGGAGCAGAGTGTGATAGAAAAAGACCAATTTGGAGGCCAGATGAGCGAGGTGCGATCACAAATTGCCGCTGGATGAATCCTTTCCCACATTCCACGGGAGAGAAGTTGTCTCAGTGTGTTTCTGAGAGAATTTAAGAGAAAACATACAGAGAACTCTGGGAGAACTGGTTTAAGCGGGATCGAGTTCCTGTTGGCAGCTGGGTTCTCCGCTGAGGCCCCTGAGTTCCCCGCCCGTTGGCCGGGCCCGCGTGGACCCGCACCGTCCTGCAGGTGAGTGGCGGGGTCCCCCGTGGCCCACGGTCCGTCGCCCGTGCCTCTCTTCCTCTCCTGCCCCCCAAGCACGGAGCCTTGCTAAGTCTACAGAAGCCGTGCAGGATGTTGCGTCGAACGCCACCTCACTCCTGCTCCAGGTATCTGCGCACACCTGTAGTACATACGTGCACAGAGTCACAGCAATACATACAGAACCAGGCGAAAGAAATCTTCGCAGGAAAAATGCCATATTATTTCTTTTTTGTGACCGTGTTTCCAATTTTCCGGATAATTTCGTCATTACCGGAAAACGTGGTTCAATGTCTGCACCGCTCACCTCTAGCCTTTCTGGAAATGCCCTAAAACTTATTGCCCCTTTAAAACCACCTTAGACTTTTCTCTCCAACTAAACCCTCATCAGCCAGCTACTTGAAAGATTCATTTTCCTGATTCTTATTTCAAAAACAGTTCTTCAGTTTCAGATCTTGATCCAGCATTTATTTTGTCAGGGGCAGAGTGTTGCTTTGTTTTGCTCATGTTTGTCATTTCCAAAATCAAGTGCCGGCAAGAATTTGGGCAGAAACTAACATTTTTCTTTCGATGATGAGCCATCCCATAGAATAACAAGCGGGAAGACCTTGGGGGAACCTCCGGGGCTCGTGGCTGGAGAACCACGAAGTCAGATGGCCTGGGGGACCGACGGAGGGGACCAGGGAGCCACATGTCCCGAGCGTGAGAGCCATCCTGCGCCACCGAGCTGGCAGGGCAGGCAGTTCCCCTCTGTAATAGGGGAGGCCCACGCTGCCATCACACACTGACCAAGCAAACCCTAGTGCAAGGTGGACCTTAAAATCCACCC
Organism: Canis lupus baileyi; assembly: GCF_048164855.1. NCBI lineage: Eukaryota > Metazoa > Chordata > Mammalia > Carnivora > Canidae > Canis > Canis lupus. The sequence goes on along the minus strand of NC_132852.1, from coordinate 2,299,682 downwards.
TTCAGGTCACTAGTTTTCTTCTACAGCGAGATGCTCCTCGGCCTAGGCAACCACCAGCGCTGCCAACAGCCTGTTTCTGGAAAACTGATGTCTTGAAATCGCCGCCTCTCACGTTCCGTGACTTGCATTCCTCATGGTGAAATGAAGAACACGTTTACCTCGGTGGGACGTGTGGGTTTTAGTTTGCAAACTGGGCTCCTCCATCTGTGAGGGCTCATGATCTGGCCTTCTAGCTTAACAAGCTGCGCTGTGGGGACTCACTCGCTGTGTTCCCGGTGCTAGAAAGACGTGGAAGGGCGCGCCGGGCGGAGGCTAGCACCCAGACGGTGGCGACAGTCCCAAGCACTGGCCCTCAAGGCCACCTGGCGCATCCTGGACCTCCGCGGCCTCCCGACTGCCAGCATCTGTGGGGGGCCGGCAGCCTAGGCCCCGCAGGCAATACACCTGGGGAGTTGCCTGGGGCCCACGGCCAACCCTGCAAACACACCCCCGGCCCCGGGGACCATCTGGAGCCCCGATGTCTCCCCACCGGCACCTGGCCCCTCCCTGGACAGGCCGCACGCTGCTGCTCATTAGCCGCTGGCCCGGGCGCCAAGGGTCTCAGGGTCACCTTGCAGCTGCGGGAGACCCAAGGCTCGCGCTGCAAGCAGAGGGGCCTGATTGGAGGTACGGGGCCCCTGGGTGCCGGGGGGTGCTGGGGTTCAGCGGCTCCCCTGGAAGCCTGTGACCGGCCCCACGAAATCCATTAGCTCCACGCTCGCTGCTGGCTGCCCTGCAAGGCCGCTCCCAGGCTTGAAGCTTCAGGTTTTGGTCTAAGGATGCAAACAAGGCCTGAGGCTTCGTGCCCGGCCTCCGCGTGCCTCCCAGTAATCACGAGCGAGACCATTCCTCGCGCACACATAGGGAAATAAGGGTGTTACTCATACAAGACTCCCCCCCACAAGGTTTATTTTTTTTATAAAAATCAGTGGCCAGCGTATTTACACATCAGTTTACATGCTCCATGTGGCCCCTATTATCTCTTTTTAAAAAGCAGCTCCTCGTTCCTCCTCCTGTGTAGGTCTCCTACGAACCGCTTACCTTCGCACAGAACTGGTCGCCTATTACCTGGAAGGCTAATTAGAGTCGATTCCTCACCACAGGGTTCTTAAATGTCAACAGAAATAGATAAAAGTGAGAAAAAATGCAGGTGATTAGAATACAAACATCTTTCTCTGGGAAATAATTGGCCTCAACATGTTGCCCTGTTGCGGCTTGCAGGAGCCGTTGGGGGCTGGCAGTACTTTCTTAGAGGCCAGACCTGCTTGTTAGTCACCTTCCCGGGGCACCCTGGCGATGGGTGGTGGGGACACCCTGGCGATGGGCGGTGGGAGCACCCTGGAGATGGGCGGTGGGAGCACCCTGGCGATGGGTGGTGGGGACACCCTGGCAATGGGTGGTGGGGGTACTTTTGTGATGGGTGGTGGGGACACCCTGGCGATGGGTGGTGGGGGTACCCTGAAGATGGGTGGTGGGGACACCCCAGCATGGGTGGGCCTCGGAGATGGGGGCCTTGATGGGGAGGGCTGGGGCCGCAGGCAGGACAGCGCGTGCTTGACATCCAGCCGAGACTGAAGAACCCCAAGTCTCCCTCGGGCCGCGGCAAGAGTTCCTCCGAACTGTTGAATCCCGCGCGGCTCCGGGGACGGCTCCCTGCTCTGCTCTAATCCCCGGGGCTCTTGCTCTCGTGCCTGCGGGACATGCGGGGCCCCCAGCCCGCCGGGATCCGAGCCCCGCAGCCGAGACGCGACCCTGGGCTCCGGCTCTACAGCTTCACGTTCGGGGGTTCTCCACCCGACCTTGAACCCCCTTCTCCTGTTGGCGAAAGAACAGAAGCTCCTGCCTCTGAGGCGCCGCGGGTGAGCGCCCTTCCCGGAGCCGGGGTCGCCGACGGCTCTGAGGTCCCGGTGGGCCGAGTCCCGCGTCCTCACCGTCCTCCCGGGCTCCGCGGCCCGAATCCCACGTCCTCACCGTCCTCCCGGGCTCCAGTCCTGCGTCCTCACCGTCCTCCCGGGCTCTGCGGCCCGAGTCCCGTCATTGCCGTTCTCCTGAACTCTGCGGCCCAAGTCCCGCGTCCTCACCTTCCTCCCGGGCTCCGCGGCCCGAGTCCTCACCATCCTCCCTGGCTCTGCGGCCCGAGTCCCCCGTCCTCGCCGTCCTCCCGGGCTCCACGGCCCAAGTCCCGCGTCCTCACCATCCTCCTGGGCTCCGCGGCCAGAGTCCCATCCTCGCCGTCCTCCCGGGCTCCGCAGCCCGAGTCCTCGTCCTCACTCTCCTCCCGAACTCTGCGGCCCATATCCCGCGTCCTCACCTTCCTCCCGGGCTCCGCGGCCCAAGTCCCGCGTCCTCACCTTCCTCCCGGGCTCCGCGGCCCGAGTCCCGCGTCCTCACCATCCTCCCGGGCTCCGCAGCCCAAGTCCCGCGTCCTCACCTTCCTCCCGGGCTCCGCGGCCCGAGTCCCGCGTCCTCACCTTCCTCCCGGGCTCCGCGGCCCGAGTCCCGCGTCCTCACCGTCCTCCCGGGCTCCGCGGCCCCTGCAGGCGGAGTCCCTTGTCCTCACCCCCCGGGTTCCCGTCGCCCGCGGTCTTTGAGCCTCTGCCCGCGTTTCCCTCCCCGGCCCCCACGTTCCACCTTGTGCCCACCTGGTGAGGGGGCAGGCGGCTGCCAGCTCTGGGGGCCCGCGGAACAGTCTCGTCCAATCAGAAGATGGGAATCTCGCCTGGTTACTTACCGGGGCAGGATTGGGGGCGTTTCCAGGGCTGGACAGATTGGGTGTAAGAATAGGGGGACCCGTCCCTTTGCGTTTTAAGGAAATTGAAGCCAAGGAAAGACAAGTGGCTGCATTCCATTTGCCTCTCAGGGCTCCAGCCTGCGCGCATCAGGACGTCGGTGTGCATCCGGGAGGGGCGGGTGCTGCGGGGCTGCGGGGGCTGCGGGGCTGCGGGGCTGCAGGGGCTGCGGGGCTGTGGGGGCTGCGGGGCTGAGGGGCTGCAGGTGCTGCGGGGCTGTGGGGCTGTAGGTGCTGTGGGGCTGCAGGTGCTGCGGGTGTTGCGGGGCTGCAGGGCTGTGGGTGCTGTGGGGCTGCAGGTGCCGCAGTGCTGCGGGGCTACAGGTGCTGCGGGGGCTGCAGTGCTGTGGGTGCTGCGGGGCTGCGGGTGCTGCGGGGCTGCAGGTGCTGCAGGGCTGCGGGGATGTGGGTGCTGGGGCTGCGGGGCTGCGGGTGCTGAGGGGATGTGGGGGCTGGGGCTGCGGGGCTGCGGGGGCTGCGGGGCTGAGGGGCTGCAGGTGCTGCGGGGCTGTGGGGCTGTAGGTGCTGTGGGGCTGCAGGTGCTGCGGGTGCTGCGGGGCTGCAGGGGCTGCAGGGCTGTGGGTGCTGCGGGACTGCAGGTGCTGCAGTGCTGCGGGTGCTGCAGTGCTGTGGGTGCTGCGGGGCTGCGGGTGCTGTGGGTGCTGCGGGGATGTGGGTGCTGGGGCTGCGGGGCTGCTGGTGCTGCGGGTGCTGCAGTGCTGTGGGTGCTGCGGGGCTGCGGGGCTGCGGGTGCTGTGGCACTGCAGGTGCTGTGGGTGCTGCGGGGATGTGGGTGCTGGGGCTGCGGGGCTGCGGGAGCTGCGGGGCTGAGGGGCTGCAGGTGCTGCGGGGCTGTGGGGCTGTAGGTGCTGTGGGGCTGCAGGTGCTGCGGGTGCTGCGGGGCTGCGGGGGCTGCGGGGCTGCGGGGCTGTGGGTGCTGCGGGGCTGTGGGTGCTGCGGGTGCTGCCGGGCTGCGGGTGCTGCGGGGCTGCGGGTGCTGCGGGGCTGCAGGTGCTGCAGGGCTGCGGGGCTGTGGGTGCTGCGGGGATGTGGGTGCTGGGGCTGCGGGGCTGCGGGTGCTGCGGGGCTGCGGGTGCTGCGGGGCTGCGGGTGCTGCGGGTGCTGCCGGGCTGCGGGTGCTGCGGACCTGGGGGCTGTGGGTGTGGCGGGAGGGGCGGGCGCTGCGGGTGCTGTGGGGCCTGCGGGCCTGTGGGTGCTGCGGGGCGGGCGCGGCCGGGAGCCACCGTCCCCTCAGGGGGGCTGCACCAGCCGGCTAGCCCCGCGGGGAAGGGCCTCGCCCTCAGTACGTCCCCGACTCTCGGCCGCCCGGTTCCTTGGCCACTGGTGTCCATAATGATTTCAATGATTTGATCATCCGCGGGAATATTGCGCTGTTCTAGCGAAGCCGGGTTCTTGGTCGTTCACGGCTCAGTATTTCTTATGTCCCCGGGACCCCAGTTTGAAATCCCTCCTGTTGCCAGAGCTCAAAACACAGGCTCTAGGGACAGAGACGCCCTGTTGGATTCTTTTCTTTTCTTTTTTTTTTTTTAAGATTGTATTTATTCATGACAAACAGAGAGGGGCGGAGACCCAGGCAGAGGGAGAAGCAGGCTCCCTGCGGGGACCCCATGTAGGACTCGATCCCAGGACCCCGGGGTCACGCCCTGAGCTGAGGGCAGATGCTCAACCGCTGCGCCCCCAGGGCCCCTGCGGGTTGGGTTCCGGCTCTGGCACCACTACCGTGTGGTCCTACATGAGTCACTAAAGATGCCTGAAGCTTAATTTCCTCGCTCACCCAACAGGTCGTTATTTTAAGTATTTCACGTGAAGGCCTCGAAGTGGAACAGTGAGAGGCAGTTGGTTAATGCTCCGTAAGGGTTAGCTGGGGTCACCGCTGGGGGGTTGTTGTGACCCAATTCTAGGAGATCCACTCAGGACAAAACCCGTCCTGACATCTAATGATCACTTGGCCCACGAGGAAGGGGTTCCTGCGACCAGTCCTTTGAATACACAAGGTCAGCCCCACTCTTCTCTGTGCTCCCCCTGGGGCCACAGCCACCAGCCAGGAATGACAAGGTCCTTGGGACTTTGCTGTTCTCCGACAAGCCATTCAATGACATTTTTTGTTAAAGTTTTGTTATCCAAGGTTTTTCAAAAATAATTACGAGTCGCTTTTTATTCATACAAGTGATTTCTTTTCCGAGGAGCCAAAGTTTCTAGATTCCGGTCCTGTCTGTGTCTGGTCTAGTTTGTGAGCTTTACCCAAAGCCTGTAGGAGTGTCCACAGGTCTTCTGAGCACACACTGAGATATGTAAGGGAGTGGGTTATCCTTGGGACCTTTGAAAAAATACAGTGGTTACTTGGAATAACTACCCTTTACACAACTGTTGTATGAGTTTGAAATATATAAAAAGGATATATACATTTTATTATTTCCATGACCTAAATAGAAACGCTGATTTCCCTAGAACCTTCTCTTGTGTGCGTCCTTTCTGAACTCAGGAAGCCTATGCCGTGTTTCTAGTACACAGCAGACTCATCAAAAAAAGCTTGGTTTTCAAGTTGTTAGGAGAGTGTCTTCATTTCTGTGTCAAGATGCATAGATTCTTCTGGTTCTCTGCTCTTTTCTTCCTTTTGGGTAGCTTCGGATCGTCGTCTGGGCAGTCGCTCTACAGAGTTAGAGTAGGAGGGTAGGAGACCGTGATGGGACGGGGCCATTATGCCTTGTTAGGGTCAGTAGTTCTAATCTCTCTCTGTCTCTGTCTCTCTGTCTCTGTCCCCCTGTAAATTTAAATGCCATGGATTCCACCCAACTACTGGATTTGAATTTCAAAGTTGCAGAAGTTGAGTTCACAATCAAGACTGAAATCTCAATTACAAATTATTCTCTGTCAAGTATCCCAGTAAAATACATAAATATGCACATCTTTTTCAGGTCCTTGAATGATTTTCTCACAGTGATTGAGACTGGAGTGAACTCTAGGGAGTGATGGCCTAATCCCTTCCCTTGCCAACCAGGACTCCTTTAGGGCCTCACCTCCTCTTTAAGGACCATGAGCATTAAATATCCTAAGCCTCAGATGAGAGAACCAAGCAGAAACCCTGTGAGGTATTCTGAGGTAGCACAGGGCTTATCCACCATCCTAACACGGAAAAGTGGCATATCTGAGGGAAAACAGATTGAAAAGATCTTGAAAGAAATATCCTACTAATGGATTTTGCACTAGAAAGACAATTTATGGATCCTTATCACTCAGGTGGAAATGCCATTAACAGCTCAGAAGGGTCCAGAACACTGGAGTAGAGTACTAACAGTCATATGTAGGAGTGGGAAATGCTGTTACTATTTTAATGTTATTTATAAATGATGCTCTCTCTATTGTCATAATAGAGTCACATCAAGAGGATGTGCTTTCATGCTTGGGGGCCAAATCTGCTTAGATTTTTGTTTCCAGTAGCGTCTTACAGACACTGTAATTATGAAATAACTGTCTCAAAATAACTTGATGCATTGGTAGAAAAAGAGGATCAGTGGAATTAATTCTTGGCAAATTTGTTTAGAATGCGATCTGGGGAAAGTTTATTTTTTTTTTCCAGAGGCACTTCGATTAGAGTAGCGCTTGAGGAGAGACTGAGCTCCCTCAGGAGCAAATTTTTATTTAGTGCGATAAGGGATCGCAAGCACTAAGTCAGCATGACCGGATGAGAGCCCGCTCAGGATTCTGGGAACAGGTAACCTACGGAGTGGTGGGGATGTGAGCAGTGGTACGTGCCAACTGAGAGGCTTCTTTTTTATTTTATTTTATTTTATTTATTTATTTTTTTTTTTTGGCATAAACCTCTTAGGAAGGTAAGGTGTAAATGAAAGCAAATGGTGTGGTTTAATTGCTCTCTCTGTAAAATATTAGGCACTGGAACAAGAAATGTGATTTTCGAAAAATTTTCCTCAAAGCATTTAAAACGGGGTGAGAAACCTGTGCCCATGTCCTGGGGCCAAGGTGGCTTCCCACTGACCCGAGTAGTCCTGCCCCGGGGTTGGCAGACCAGAGGGGGCACGCAGGACAGACTTGCACAGAGGCGGGTCTTGTGGAAGCAGGACAATGGGCATTGTCAAATAGCTCCATGGTTTATTGTATTCCTTTATCCTTTTATTCCCTCTCTGATGGGAGGGGCTCATGGGGTTATTTCATCAAGTGCATCGCACACACCTTGGGATCTCAGAGGGTGGCCGTGGGTCCCAGTGAGCATCCCCCTGCCTTCCTGGAGCTTCTGCTCCTTTGGACGTGTGGGGACCGACCCCAGGGGCACCCAGCACAGAGGCCACTCCTCTGTGAACTCAGGCCTTCCTCCCGGCTAGCCCACCCCTGTCTCCCTCATCAATGCACACCCAGTCCTTCCGCAATGAAATGAGCCCCACCAAGTCTCAACGCTCTGGTTGAACTTGGATTCTGTAAATTAGGCTACGAAGACCTCTTTATTTTTTGTAATTGCCTGAAGGAATTGGCAAAATCCATCTCAGCCACTAGGTATAAAACATCTTGAAGCAGGGGGGGGGGGGGATGTTTCCTCATCCAGTAGAGCTGTGTTTTGCACCTCTACATGGGGCAGTGTGGACACAGGCATAGATCTATATGTACAGGCGCTCGGAGCTTTGGAAAAGCAATGAAACCATAGTTATCAGGATCATTGGACAGTGTATTGTCATTATCAAGAAGGCTACAGGAAATATCCCAACATTTTCAAAACATAGCCAAATATATTAATGTAGGAGAAAAAATATATTAATGTAAGGCAGGTCTGATCCTTTAATGGAGCAAAATCGGTCTCTTGCACAGAACTTCTTATAAGAAAGCTAAATATGCTTTATGTCATTAACTCTGTGAGTTTTCAAGGCTTTCAATTCTTGTTTTTAAGAGCTCTGTGCTCTATATACATGTCAATTTTTACAGATGTGAAAAAAAGGCCCTGGAATTTCTGGAGTATGGATGTTGTTTAAAGTAGTTTGGACATATGCATGTTATCAAATAAATTATGGGGAAAGCTTCTGACATATTATAGGACAACACACTATTGCATATGTATATGTGCCTTCATCTTAGATGTGAAGATATAAATGCATATATCCACTAGGCCTATGAATTTTTATTCCTGAAATGGGTGTGAAAAATTATTTCAAAATGGCACCAGCAGATCATTTAGTCATTCCTTCTGTGTTATCACGTTAAAAAGATTTTATTTATTTACTCCTGAAAGACACAGAGAGAGAGGCAGAGACACAGGCAGAGGGAGAAGCAGGCTCCGTGCAGGGACCCGATGTGGGACTCGATCCCGGGCCTCTAGGATGACGCCCTGAGCAAAGGCAGACGCTCACCCGCTGAGCCCCCCTGGCATCCCCTGTGTTATCACTTAGGAGGCAGGTAACAAGCCACCTCGAATGACTTAAATCCTAGTAAGCACCAGGGAATAGGCAAGGATGTCTTGACTCGTGGGGGAGAGGTGGGTGTCTTGCTAAGGAGGCCCTGGTTCTCCTTTGTTGAGGCCGATTGCGCTCCCGGTTCTGCTGTGTGTTTTCCTTGTTGTTAAGTGATTGGAGAGTAAGTGAACATGAAGTGCTTTCTTAGGCTTTTGTAAATGCAGGATTCTACGACATGCTTTGCCTCTAGATGGACTCTTTTTCGGTCTGCCAACCGAAGAGGCCAGAGAATTTTGAAAATCTTCAAGAAAGTATAAGGTATTTAATTCAGTCTTTGACCAAGGAAGATGAAACGAACTGATGGTCCCTGAGTTTAAAATCCAACATACGTTTTCAGCAGTGGAATTACACAAGCTTGCGTGTGGGTATCTACGGTCCCTGCGTTACGATAAAAGGTGTGATGGGGATTGATACAGTGAGTGGATTTGTGTAGTTTATCTTAATTGTTAGAAATAAGTGATATGTTGAGCAGAACCCCCAAAATAGGCATTGTTCTGAAAGGCCACAAGGGAAGACGTGACAATAATAGGTAACTTCTTAAGCTGGATTTCATGGTGATTTCTACAGGGTCTCTTTCCAAATGACGACACAAATTCTCATGTGGTGAAATCTAGGAAGATCCTCCCACTTCAGTGCGGCTGTGTGTGCAGGTGTATACAGGGTGTGTGTGTGCGCACACGTGTGTGGAGTGGGTGGGTATGTTTGTGTATGTACGTGTGATAGTATGCGCGGGTGGGCGTGTGGCTGTGTGTGGGTGTAGGTGGATGAGAGTGTGTGTACATGGTGGGTGTATGTGGAGGCGGGTACGTGTGTGCAGGAGTGGAAGGATGAGTGTGTTTGTACGTGTGTGTGTGCGTGTGTTTGTAATTTCGTCTTTTCAAAGTTTTACCTACTTGCCCCCCCTTCACTAGACCGTGTGGATCCGAGGGCCTTGCGTGACCCCACTGCCCCAAGAGTAGAGGCGCCCCCTGGTACCCGCCTCCTGCTGACCGAGCTGACCTGTAGCCTGTGGGGGTTACAGGAGCGTGGGCAGGACGCCCAGGCCTGCTCGCAGGTGCTGTCCCACGCACTCGGACGTGTCATCAGACAGGTGTCCGGGCTTCCACACGCCCGGCTCTGCGCTGGCACCCACACCCCTCGGCTCCCGGCCTGTCCCGGCATGAGGGGCTCCTCACGAGGGTGCCGCCCCTCGGGGCTCCACCTGCGAGGGCAGTCAGTCTCCCTGGGCCCTCCTGTGCACCCCGGTTCTATCGGGGACAAACCTGTGTTCCAGGTGGCTCCTTGCTGCCCACACCGTCCTCACTCCTAGACCAGGAAGCCATTACCTACAATTCCCTAGGGAAGCGGGATGATCCCACAGTGTCTCAGATTTCCTGTGGGTGGCACGAGCTCTACGCCCTGGCAGGTTAAACAATGAACGGGGCTGTCGTGCTCTGAGTTTCCAGAGTCTGTGCAGAAGCCCTGAGCTTGATCCTTTGCTCCTTCCTTTCCATGGTAGCTACTTTCTGCAAAGAAGGTCCTATGGGAAAAAAGGAGGGTGAGGGGGAGAAAAGAGAGGAACCTGTGGGTGCTTTATCCCGCTGGATGAGTCGCCCTGAGACGACTGAGCACTGGCTTGGAAGGAGGGTGAGCCCAGTTTCCCGCGTGGGCTCTGGCGCTGTGCATGGCTGGGCCCCCCTCTCCTCTCCACAAAATACGGAGCTGACAGAGCTGACAGCGAATGTCACTTCATGCTACTTCCTACTTTACAGTTCTGCTGCCATAAGGGACGCGGTCCTACCCCTACCGCCAACCCTGGGCACGTTCCAATGCACGGCCTCCGGACACTTCCAGCAAATAGGTGACTCCAAAGTAGATGGCTGGCGACTGGGAATAAAAAACAAAACAAAACAAAACAAAACAAAACAACAAAAAACTATGGGATCCACCGACAATACGTTCTGTTCTCTTACTTTTCAACATGGGGATTTGCCACCTGGAAGGTTTTCTGCTGCATTGAGAGGTGCCTGTAAGATTGCTACTTCTATGACAAAATAATTCGTTATTTAAAGGCGATTTTATCACCTTATAATTAAATAATCATCTGATGATTTTGAAAGCAGTTTTTCTTCCCCCAAATTTTACTGCATACATTTTTAATTTGGGGACTGTGTCTACCTGTCTGAGATCCTGCATTATTATTTTTATTACTATTTTTTTAGACATTAAAAAGAAATTTAATGATGTTGGAGAACATCACAGATTTTGTATTTTGTTGAATATTCAGTGGCTGCCAAGAACTTTATATCCAGCGCTGTATCCCCTCCATCCAATCTGGCAGCTGCGAGACGTCTAGGTGGATTACTCTGATTTACTTCCAGAATATTCCAAGTATTTTATTATCGTTCACTTTAGACTAGGACCTCCTTGAAGGCCTAATGTGGGTGCATCCGGAATATGACTTTTAGTAGATGTCCAGGAAATATTTTGAATCAATAAAGATTCGGTCCTCATTACCCAGTATTATACTGCAAACTAAACATACAGTGATGTTCGGGCTCCGAATAAACACACAGAGAGACCCAAGTCTTCAAATAGTAATAATCACCACACCATGGATTTTTTTTTTTTTTAAAGCAGGAAGCCTCATATTTTATTCCATGGCATGAAAACTATTTAAAGTGCTAGTAATGGGGCCAACACTTGAACATCATAGGAAGAGATAGATTTCTAAAAGTTCTAAGTTATGAGTGAATAGTGTGATTGGCTGCTTTGTGGGGTCTTTACTTCTCAGCCTTGAAGCATTCACACAGGCCCTGGGTGGCTGGCTGAGACCCTTTCTGAGGAAATTCATTTAATTGGTAAAACATTGGATACGTTAATCTCCTAGGTTGTTGCTGACTCTTAGGGTATGATTCTAATCTCACGCCGCCTGTTAGGCCAAGGTTTTTTATAAGCTATATTATGAGGATATCCACACCAGCATATGGCATGAAATGTGATGTTATCAATTATGGAGTATTAATGTGATTTTGGCAACATTTGGCTTTGCAGGGATTTTCTTTAAAGCAATTACATTCACTGAGAAAAGATTTAAGTTAGTGATCTTTTTTTTTTTTTCCTAATTTACTTAAAGCATTCACTTGACATTTTAACTAAACTGTAGTTTTAAAGATATTTGACATTTTAAAATCACAAACACTATAGATTATGCAGTATGTACAGTGTGTAATTTAGGAGCGAGCGTCTGTTAGATGGAGTCATAACTTGCTCATTAATTTCTGGGAAATAAACTACAGTCACACCAGTCATCTGTTTCTGTTTAGCTTTTCACTGAATTTGCTTTTTATTTTTATTTTTTTTCCTTCAGCACTACCATTTCCAATATTCAAGATTGTTTCATGGGTATCAGTGATGCGAATGTCTTGAATGACAAGAGAGTAGAAATATTCTGGATCTATTTCTCCATGCAGGTCATCGTAGTCATTTCTTGAGAGGTGGAAACAGAATAAATTTGTTCAGTTTTGAGACTCCTGTTTCCGCCAGGTGAGGGTGCAGCAAGAATGCAGTTGTGCGGCCACTGGCCTATTCCCTGCTTTCGCCCATGCCCACTCCCCTCCCCCGGGCATGCTCTGTCTTCCCCCAGACGGCTCCACGTGAGATGCAATTACTTTCTCCCAGTTTCAGAAAGTATAGCAAGTGAGAGTCTATAGGACACGAGAAACATCACTGGAAAAAGAGAGCGAGAGCGAGGTGTATCTGGACTGCTATTGGCCACACTTTGTCTTTTATGGGAATACAATGGCTTTCTTGTTACTCTTCTCATACCCCATCCCCTTCTTCTTCCTGCAAATGATTCGATTAGGGTGCCGGAAAAAAAAACAACCAAACCAACCAAACCAAACAAACCAACCAACCAAACAAACAAAAAACAAACAAACAAAAAAACCCTAATGCTTTGAATGTGAGAGATGGTGTTTTCTCCAGGGCCGACTCTTGCATAGCCTGTTGGGGTAGATTCATCATCTGGGTGAAATGGACCCCCTTCCAGCCCAGCCCGTGGGGTCAGCTGCTGCCCAAGGCAGGCACATGCGGAGGAAAGCCTATTTAGTCTCTTTAGGCGGAATCAGGGCAGAAGAGATGCTGTATGCAGACGGACCCTCTGTATTTGTGGATTGATTCTCATTCCGTCTCAATGCGGTCCAAATCTGTTATAATCTCAATCCTCTGAAATACCAGTGTTCTGCATCACAGCGTGTGAAGAAGAGGTAAGACGTTGAGATGGTAGGTGACTGGCTGTGATAGAAAAGCGGATGCGGAAGCTCATCTTATTTTCTTCCTTGCTTGCTTTCAATAACTTAACATTTTCTTAATCTCTGGCTCATTATAGCCAGGATCGAGGTGGCTCACCCCCCTGGTGGGCAGCAAGCTAAGAAGGACAAAGGATACAAATATATGGACTCAGAAATGAGGCCCCTCTACAAATTCATGTGTCGCTTCAGAAAGGCCAGAAATTTGGCTCTGGGTTGTTTGTTTTGTTTAGTCAACACTGAGGGGAACCCTTGAACAGCTCCATGATTCCCCAGATGTTAAAGAGAGACCACTTGTCCCCAGAACAGGTATTCCTCGGAGGAAGGTGACTTTAGTCCCCAGGGTCCACATGGAAATAATATAAGTGATGAAGTAAAGAGTGTTCTCAACGGCAGATTCGGAGAGAGATGGAGGAGTGTGTGTCACTGGCCCTTTCCCGACATTCCTCGCTCACCAGCAGTCCTCAGCTGGTGGAAACCCCGAAATCACAGGTAGCTCTTGAATGTTCTTTCTGGTCAACTGGATCCACTCATCCTCTCCCCTTCCCCAAGCAATGTTGGATTCCATTCTTTTGTACTGAAATTTGACTCCGTTCCATTTCAGATTTGAAACCTTCCATGTACACGTTTTGTCTACAACTACGCATGCTCAATGCCTCCAGGCTCTCAAAAGGTGGTCATATAATGTTGTTATAATGTTGAACTCTTAGCATCTTGCTACTTTTTACAAAATCACAATAGTTTATAAAACTAGATACAACAACAACAGTAGCAGAAGTTTGTGTTTATATTAGAGTCTTACTACATAGGGGCACCTGGGTGGCTCAGTCAGTTAAGCGTCCGCCTTCGGCTCAGGTCATGACCCCGGGGTCCTGGGATCGAGTCCCATGCTGGGCTCCCTGCTCAGTGGAGAGCCTACTTTCTGTTCTCCCTCTGCCTCTTCCCTCTGCTCGCTCTCTCTCTCTCAAATAGGTAAATAAAATCCTTTAAAATAAGCGCTACCACATTATGTGATATCTAACCCTATGCAAATAAATATTTAAGATTTCCAAATGGCCGATGACCAAATGAAATGATCCACAACAACTTTTGTTCAATTTAATTTTGGAACCTAATGAGAGAATGTTTGGTTGTTAAATACTGTTTTCTTGGTTTTTATTTATTTATTTTTTTACTAGTTTGATTATTTTCATTCGTTAACATTTTCTTGACTGCTTCTCAGGCCCGAACCCTCCAATCTATTGTTTTTATTCAATTATTTAAGGTAATTCTAGATTTCCCCACAGTGGTGAGAAATAACACAGGGAGATTCTGGGGACTCTACCCAATTCCCACAAAGGTAACCTCTCAAAAGTGACACCGTACAATACTGACACTGAACCGGTGGAGATACAGGCCACTTTGCAGCACCGTGGGAATCCCTCATTAGTTCTTGGATAGCCCCACACACACTTCCTTTCTGCCCCTACCACCTCCTTCCTCACTGGCCACAAAAAAACCCTCTTCCCGTTTTCAATAATATTGCCACGTCAAGTATGTTTTCAAAATGGAATAGTATAGCCTGTAACCTTTAAGGATTGACTTTATTTTTTCCACTATGTGTCATTTTCTGGAGTTTCATCCAGGTGGTGCCCATCAATAGTTCATTTCTCTTTCTCTCTGAATAGCAATATATGATATAGATGTGCCACAGTTGGTGAACCATTTACCTTTGAGTCATGTCCAAGTTTTTATTTCTTTTCTTAAAATTGAAGTAGAGTTGACATGCAATGTTATATTAGTTTCAAGTGTAGAACACAGCGACTTGACAGGTCTGTTCATCATGCGGTTCTCACCACCAGTGCAGCTCCCATCTGTCACCATACCCGCAATTAACAACCAGGGACTATGTTTCTTATGCTGTGCCTTTATTCCCATGACTTATTCATCCCATAACTTCATCCCCCCTTTCCCCCCTTCACCCATCTTTCCTCTCCCCTCTCATCTGACAACCACCTATTTGCTCTCTGATTTATGGGCCTGTTTCTGGTTTTTGTTTGTTTCTTCGTTTTGTTTTTTTTAGATTCCACATACAAGTGAAATCATATGGTATTTGTCTTTCTCGATCTGACTTACTCTTACTTAGCATTATACCCTCTAGGTCCATCCACATTGTCACAAATGACAAAATTTCATCCTTTCTTTATGACTGAGAGTCCATGGTTTGTGTGTGTGTGGTGTGTGTGCATTTGTATCATTCCATTCCACATATACACAGACACCACACAACCCTCCCATATGTACACATCATCTTCTTTATCCATTCACGTATTGGTGGACACTTGAGTGGCTTCCATACCCCAGCCATTGTAACTAATGCTGCAATAAGCATAGTGTCTATTAGTGATTTTGTTTTCTTCGGGTAAATACCCACTGGTGGAATTACTGGACCATGTGGCATTTCTATTTTAACTTTTTTGAGGAATCTCTGCACTGCTTTCCATAGAGGCTGCTCTAATTTACATCCCCACAAATGTACACAAGGGTTGCTTTTCTCCCCATCCTCCACCACCACTTGTTATTTCTTGTCTTCTTGATTCCGGCTGTTCTGACTGGTGTAAGGCAAATTCTCACTGTGGTTTTGATTTGCATTTCCCTGATGATGAGTGATGCCGGGCATCTTTTCGTGTCGGCCATCTGTATGTCATTTTTGGAAAAAAATGTCTATGTACGTCTTCTGCTCATTTTTTAATTGGATTTTTTTTTGGTGTTAAGCTGTGTAAATTCTTTTTATATTTTGCATATTAACTCCCCACGGAATATATGATTGACAAATATTTTCTCCCATTCGGTAGGTCACCTTTTCATTTTGCTGGTGGTTTCTTTCACTGTGCAAAAGCTTTTTATCGTGGTGCAGTCCTAATAGTTTAATTTTGTTTTTGTTTCCCTTGCCCTAGGAGACATATCTAGAAAAAAATGTTGCTATGGCCCCTGTCAGAGAGATTACTGTCAATGTTTTTTTCTAGGAGTTTTATGATTTCAAGTCTCGCATTTAGATCTTTTATCCTTTTAAGTTTATTTTTGTATGTGGCATAGGAAAGTGGTCCAGTTTTATTCTTTTACATGTAGTTGTTCAGTTTTCCCCAACACCATTTATTGAAGAGACTGTCTTTTCCCCAGTGTATATTCTTGCATCCTTTGCTGAAGATTAATCTTCCATATAATTGTGGGGGTATTTCTGCGCTACTTCATTCCATCTATTTATGCGTGTATTTTGGTACCAGGACCATACTGTTCTAGTTACCACAGCTCCCAATTTTTTATTATTAAGAACAAAACTGCTATAGACATTTGTGTGCAGGTTTTGTATGACCACAAATCTTCATTTCTCTAGGGTAAATGTCTAGGAGAGCAATTGCTTGTTTGTTATATATTTATTTTTTTAAGAAAGTGTCCAACTATTTTCCAGAGTGGTTGTACCCACTAACAATGTAGAAACAACCCATTTTCTCCACATTCTTTCCAGCTTTGATATTGTCACTGCTTTCGGTTTTGACCATTCTGCATGTGTTTGCACTGAGATTTCTTTGTGGCTTTAATGTGTATTTCTCTAATGACTAGTAATGTTGAGAATCTTTTCATATACATATTTGCCATCTCTATATCCTTTTAATGAAATGACTCCTCATATCTTTTGCCTGTTTTCTGATTGGATTGTTTGTTCCTTCACTGTTGAGTCTTTAATGTTCTTTGTATGTCCTAGACAGTTATCCTTTGTCAGATACATTGTTTGCAAATATTTCCTACCAGTGTGTAGTATGTCTCTTCACCCTCTCAGTGGGGTCTTTCACAAAAAAGTTTTTAATTTTTATGAAGTCTGACATGTCAATTTCCTTTATAAACTATGATTTTGGTGTCCAGTCTAGGAATCCTTCAGTTAGTCATAGATGTTCCTCTATGTTTTTTTCTAAAATTTTTATAGTTTTAAATTTATATCTATGATCCATATTGAGTTAATTATTAGATAGAGTTTAGATTTTGGTATAGGCTCATTTTTGTGGTTTTTGCCTGTGGACATCTGTTGTTCCAACATCATTGTCAACATGTCACCTTTACTCCATTGAGTTGCCTTAGCACCTTCGGATCAGTTGGACATGTTTATATGGGTCTGTTTTGGGGTTCTCTGTTCTCATCCATTGATGCATAGATCTGTTAATTTGCCACATGATCTTGATTACTGTATTTATAAAATAAGTCTTGAAAGTGAATAGCCTGAATTATTTTATTCTTTTTTTGAAATTATTTAAGCTTTTCTATTAGGGCTTGAAGGCTTTCTCCTAAATATACATGTTTTAGTTGAATCTTGCCTGTACTTTCGAAATATCTTGTTGGTATTTAGATAGAAATAAAATTAAACCTGCATATAAATTTGAGGAGAATTGATATCTTCACAGTATTGAGGTTTCCAATTTGTTAGCATGGTATATTTCTCCATTTATTTAGTTGCTTACTGATTTCTTTCCTCAGCATAGCACGGTTTTGAAGACATAGTTTTCTATCTGTTTTGTTACAGCTAAGCATTTAAAAAATGATTACAAGTGACATTGTAATATTTAATTTTGGTATCCATGTGTTCAATGCTAGTATGCATAAATGCAATTGAATTTTGTATGTTCATTGTGTATCCTTGCTCATTTCAAGTATTAGCTCCAGGAGTTTTCATCTAGACTCCTTGGCAATATCTATGGAGATAATGGTGTCATCTGCAAAGAGGGGGCAATTTTATTTCTTGCATCCTAATCCATATGCATTTGTTTTCTCTTCTTGGCTTACTGTTCTGGCTGGATCTTCCAGCACAATGTTGAATAAAAGTGGTGAGACCAGACTTTTTGCCTTGTTCTCTCAGTCTTAGGGGAAAGTATCCAGTCTTACACCATCAAATGCCATGTTAGGTGTAGGTTTTTAAGATACCTATTATTAAGTTGGGGAAGTTTTCATCTATTTATATTTTACTGGAAAGTTTTCTCATGATTGGATGTTTACATATGTGCAATATATTTTTTTCCTTTTCCTACATAGATTATCATGATCTTGTGATTTTATTCTTTAGGCTGTTGTGATGGCTGATTATACTGATTGATTTTCAGATATTGAACCATTTTTACATTCCTGGAATAAACACCACTCAGTCATGTTGGAGAATCCTTGTTATATTTTGCTTCTGTTTGCTTTTACTCTGTTAAATTTTTTTTTCTGTTAAAAATTTTTATATCCTTATATATGAGAACTATTATTGGTTTGTTGTTTTCTTTTCTTGCAAAGTTTTTGTCTGGTTTTGGTATCAGGGTATCTTATCTTGGGCTGCCACAGTGAAATATCATACACTGGGCAGCTTAAACAGCCGAGCTATATTTTCTCATAGTTCTGGATGTTGATACCTGATATCAGAAATCAGGCTCTGGTGAGGACTCTCCCTGGCTTACAGACACCTGCCTGCTTCTCACCATTGCTCATATGGCTTCTGCTCAGTGAATGCATGTTGGGAGCAGGAGGGGTTGGGGGTGGGGAGTCTGTTTCTCTTTCTATTCCACTTATGAAGCCACTAATCCTATCAGATTAGCACCTCAGGCTAGGATCTTATTTTATCTTAATTATCACCTAAAAGCCCTGTCTCCACAAACAGTTACATTGAGAGGTAAGGGTTCTTATGAATAGGAATTCGGAGGCAATAATTCAGTCCACAGTGTAGGGTAACTGTAGAGTTATAAAATACATAAGGAGGCTGTCCAACTGCTTCTACTTTCTGGAAGAGACTGGAAAATTGAGGTCCATTTTTTCAAATGCTTGGTAGATGTCTTGGTGCATTCGGGTGGCTGTCTAAGTGTATATAGCAGAATAGCAACACAGATTTACTTCTCACAGTTCTTGAGCCCGGGAAGTCCAAGATCATGGTGCCAGCTGATTGGTGTCTGCTGTGAAGGTGTTCTGTTACGGAGTCAGCACCTTCCTGTTGTCTTGCTCTTCACATGGCAGAAGGGATGGGGGGATGTTCTGAAATCCTTTTGATAAGGGTGCTAGTCCCATTTATGGGGGCTCTGCCCTCAGGATCTGATTACAAACCAAAGGCCCCACTCTAAACATAATCACCTTGGGGGTTCGGTTACAACTTAACGACTTTTGGGGAACAAACATTCTGTCTACATCAGGAGATTTCGCCTTTAAAACCACTTGGACTTGGAGATGCTTTTAGGGAAGTTTTGATAGTTATAAGGCTGTTCAAATGTTCTATTTTATATTCAGTAAGTTGTAGTGGTTTGTGCTTTTTTAAGGAAGCAGCCTGTTTCATGAAAGTCATTAAACTTATATATGCATTTTCTTTGTAGTTTTCCCTTTTTACTTTATATCTGTGGGGTCTCTAGTAATATTTGCTGTTTTATTCCTGATATTAGGTATTTGTATCTTCTACCTCCCTCACTTTTTGTGTCCGTGTTGCTAAATGTTTGTTGGTTTTGTTGATCTTTTCAAAGAATTAGCTTCTGTTTCACTGTTTTTCTCTTGTGTTCTTCTATTTTAAATTTCATTGATTTCTCTTATATTATTATTATTTTGTTATTTATTATTACTATTATTTATTATTATTTACTTATATTAGTTGCCTTCTCTTTGCTTTAGGTTTATTTTACTCTTCCTTTTCTAAGTCCTTCAGATAGAAGTTTGGGTTGCTAATATGAGAGTTCTCCTCTTTTATAATGTGTATTTTTAACACTATTAACTTCCCTCTCTGTACTGCCTCGCTGGATCCTCTAATTTTTGATATCTTGTGTTTTTATCTTCACTCATTTCAATGCATTTTTTCTTCATTTCCCTTAAGAGTTCCTCTTTGATCCACAGATATTTAGAAGTGTGCTGTTTGGTGATTGGTGATGGTCCTATCATTTTTCTCCTAGGAGTTTCTAGTTTGATTCTGAAACCTACAGCAGCTGGAATTGGGTATTTAACACCATAGACTTACTGGCAAACCGGAATTTCTCTACAAAGGATGAACATTCAGACTTACTGCTTTTGGAATCAGAGATTTCTGTTCAGACTATACTAAATCATGTACCTAGAGATAACCCACTTAATTAGCAAACTTTAGGTAAAATATAAATTAACAAAGCATTTCTTTGACCTTGTGGAAAGCTGTTACTGTAGAAAGCATTACGCATAAAGTCTATATTATTATGCGAGTTCACTCATTCAGACTGCTGACTTTATCATCAGTAAAATTTCTAAATATATCTAAACCTAGTGATAGATGTAAAACACATCTAAGAATCCAAAGCCTTGTCTTGAAAGCCAAACATTAAAATCAATTCATTTGACCTCCGCTAGAGGTATTAATTGATTTTTGCTTATTATGTTGTGACTAGTATATGTTTTCTTTTCAAGAAAGCTAGGATTTATTTGGGTTTGATAATAAGAATCAGCACATTAACTATGAGTTGTGACAACCGATCATCTAATAGTTTAGGAAGACAATAATAAATCAAAGTACATGCAAAATCACATTTTTTTTTTCACATAGCATGTATGAGGATGACTTTGCATTAAGCTCCATGTCCCCTGCTCCATGCAATGGTGTATGACACAGTTTCTTTAAATAGAATTTTCTCAAAATTTGTTTAAATACATGGTTACTTAAGCATGTTTAATTTCAATTACCTGGCAACACCTTGAGTGTGGATCATGTAAATTGTTTAGTGACACATCTCAAATAAACATACCACAGGAAAAGGGAAATAACAGTGACTTTATCAAATAAGCTTGAATAAAAAACTTCAACTTTTTAACTCTGTTCATGTATTTTTTCATGGTTTAGATTATCGGGGTTCCAGCTGCCGTCCTCCATAGTCAGCACGGGATCTATCCTCACGCTGTGGTTCACGACCGACTTCGCGGTGAGCGCCCAAGGCTTCAAAGCCCTGTACGAAGGTAGGACATTACAGTGCTCTGCACACACCTACCGTCCAGTCGGTCTTCTTCTTGCTACTGGGGGCTAAAGATCTTGATGCAAACACAAGCTGCTATTTCAGAGGTGGTTTGATGTTATAAACATTTGGTTTTGTGTAATATATTGATGATTGCAGAACATTGCCTACTATAACTGCCCAACTGTCCAGCGCAAAACACGCATTTATGATTTTCCTTTATGGGAAGTTACTCTTTTGAGTTGGAGAAGTGGTTTCTCCCTTGACATGGCACAGAGAAGTTTTGAAATTTTTGATTACTAATTCACAGCACTGCTTTTCTGGGAAATATTCACTTTTAACTCAGAAGTGTTTTAAGAATTTAATTCTTAAGGTTTTCACTGGACAATACTATGGCTAATGCTTAAGGAACGAGAATACCATTATGTGAGTTTTTCTTGCAAAAGCTGAAACTTTTAATTGAGAAGATTGTTTTGCTTTGACTGTTTGGTCGGTGTAAGGCATCTGGAGTTTGTTTGCGTTTTCAGATTCTGTGCCCAGGAATCCTTTGGGGTCTTGATATTGTTGTACTACTGTTGAATTTAGGGGCAAAAATTTAAAAAAGAGGAAAGAGAATACATCCTTGAGAGAGGAAGGAATAAAGATGATTTCCTTTTGGGAATTCAGTTTTAAGACAAGACTTTACTAATTCTCTCAATGCTGAGGTGCGTCTGTTTTCATCTTGTTTTATAGAGATACTTAAAATTTTCTTTCATGTGTAATACAAAGACTATTATTTTTGACATAAATAAATGCCAGAGCCTGTGAATTGAAAATAGACCGTAGGTAGGGATAGAAGCCAATCCTTGTTTTTAACCTCGGCAACTTAGGATCTTGTTCTGAATTAAGTCACATCTGTACCTGTCTTTGTTTGAATACCTAGGGCACTTGCGGAAAAATCATTCTTTGTGGAAACCTAAGGGTAGAGTGTTCTTTGCACAGATATACAGACTGATCAATTTATCTTTTGATTTCAAGTCTTGGGTGAAGTGATGTTTAGGATTGTTTACTCTTCTGACTCTAATGTCTTTCAGGCCACTGTATTTATATACAAACCAGCATCAGGATATTTAATACACTTAGAAGGTATTTAAGTCTATTACCATCTGGGAATAACTTAATCTTTGGAGAGTAACAAGCTAACTGAAGATTAATAGGTGCTATTAGCTTTAAAATTTGTATATACCTGCCCCTTGTGCATATGCTAACTTCACGTAATTCTTTTGCTCAGCCTTGCAAAAGTGTTTCTAAGGCACCCTATCCTTGCTCCCCTTGAAGCATCATTTGTCCAGTCAACATAACTGATATTTGTTCAGATGGTTGATAATGCTTCAATATTGTAGAAATTTTGGCAATTTCCCTCTCTTTTTTGACAAACTTGGTACTTGAATGTTTGTTACATTTTGCTCAATTTCCTAAGATAAATGTTGTGTAGACTTGGTTGATGTTGAATGATTGCCTCATGAGTAATTCTATCCACTCTTTCTGGGCTCTTTCTGCTGCAATCACTGGTTGTCATGATGGTATATGACACACGATTGGCGAGATTGTCTCTTTTGGAAAAAAAAATATTTATGCATTATTTTTAAAAATGAGAAAAGTAGACCAGGAGTTAAGTGTAACGTGCTTAGTAAAATTGCTGATATGTAGGCATGTTCTTTTTGAAATTTATATTTTAAATAATGACATTATAATATAGTCTGATATTTTCAACTGGATAGAAGCCTTTTGAATGGAATTAAAAACTGCTTTGTCAGCAAAAGCAAAATTGTATGTAATATTTAATATCTCTATTTTGTAAATATTTCTCCATTAGCTTAAAGTTTTCCTGAGAAAATCAATGTGTACTATCTGGAGAAATAAGGTCAATTGTCCTCTCAACAGAGGATTAAGGACTGGAGAATTTATCCAAAAGAGAGTAAAGCTTTCAGTGCAAGCACGGGCTGATTTATCAATAGTCTAATTTGCATAGGAAGTTAGGTATAGCTGTAGGCAATGTCACTGAAAAAAAGTGAAATTTTGTGAAAAATACTGCATATATATTCACACATACTTACTCATATAAAATATAAAGCAGAACCAATGATAATGGTCAGAAAATTATGTAAATTTTTTGGGCGAAGCAGAACACTGAATCCTCTAAGGGATTCAGATTTCCCTGTTTCCCAGGAGTTTTTTATTTTGATGACACTCTCCATCAAGTAATTAATATAAACCAAGTAATATAATAAAATTCTGATGTTTTATCCAAGACCTCTAAAGGAAATTCAATTTAATTTTGATATTAGACAGTAGATCAGCTTGTTCAAAAAATAATATAGTCTTAAATTAGTACTACTTTTTCAGGTTAAAATTAGAATTTATTTAATATTACCAGATGGATGTTCAAATTTTTAATTTAAGTGCATTTGCTTACATTGAAGAAAATCTTTCAAACTTTTAAAGTCTGTCTAAACATGTTAACCTTGATAACAAGTTTAATCCAGGCGCTGAACTTTGTAGTTTTCTGGCAGTAATTTGGAATAGACACTATTTACATAAATTATTATTCATGCATGGAAATATTATACTACATAATGAGTATGAAAACAATAATTTAAAAATTCTAATTAATGCGTTCAGTCATTGAATTTAACCCTGGAAATTAAACGGAAATATTTATAAATTTCACAGTAACATCGCTCATCTACAGTAATTGACTCTCTAAATATGGAGACCTTCAGGATCTTAGTAAATTTATAGCCTGTCAGTAAAATCAACATATTCCAAAACATCCATGCAGAATAAAATTAAAGCTACCAAATTCATAGGGTATTTTGTAACATTACATCTGCTAGTTTCATCATTGAACATTGTTCTTTTTAGTAAACTAAATAATTTGCATATTTTTTTGGTAAATTTATAACAGAAAACTTTGAGACTACACGTAATCTACCATGAACAGATAATTTACCATGACATGGATTACTATCACACCTCCTATATTTGCCTAATATTGAAGTATTGTGTATGTAAAGAACAATTATTCATATATTTCTATTTGCCAACTTTAGTTTGCTAAAAGTTAAAAATACCCCCCCCCAAAAAAAAAGCCTGCCTTACTTATTTCATCAAGATTATGTATGACTTAAGAAAAATATCATTTAGGAGATCATAAAATTGACATGCCAAGGCATGAAAAATATTATGTAATGGCACCCATGACAAGGTGTGGCCCTCACTTTACTTGAGCACAGGGAGAACAAATGAAGTTGGTGATGTGAAAATCTAGACCTGGCCCCAAAACACCTGTCACTCTTTTTATTGTTTTTTTCACTTTTTGAAAGGAGATGCCTCTTTCTTTCTTTCTGTCTTTCTTTTTCTTTAAGATTCCTCTATTTTTTAATGTTTTTTCTTATTTGTGAAAAAGTAAATTAAATGTTAGAAATGCTTATGAATATATCATGAAAACTCCTCAACCTGACCTTTTAGTTATTTGATCTGATGTCTGATTTATTTTTAAATGACTTCTCTTGTGTTACTACATTTTGGCTTTGTTCTGGTAATCATTCAAATGTTTTATTGACTATTTCCTAATTTTTATTTGTTGCTGTTTGACCTTTTTTTCTTCATTAAAATTTTAACATATAGTTTTCACAAATTATTTACCATAGTTAGGTTGACTTTTTAGATATTTTTGCAGGTAAAATAAGTTTTCTTGGACATTGGCTGTGTTTTTTATAATTCTGTATTTTGTATGAGATAGGATTTTTATTATACGATACCATTTACATTTGGGTAGAAAATAACCAACTCTGTGATTCAGATTAATGTATACAATGTGTATTCACTAGAATCAGTAGTTTCCTTGTATGGAACATTTTTCAAAAGTATAGGGCCATCCCATTGATTGGGAACCTAATTTTCTTTGAAGAATTGGCAAAGGTTTCTTATCTATGAGAAAGTAGCTATTTTAAAGCAATCAGAATTAAAATAATATGCATATTTTGACATGGATATTTATATCTGGTGAGGTAGAAGGAAGGCTACACTGGATTCTTGCCTAAGGCAAAACTGATAAATGTTAAGATACTATTATTTTCAAGATTTCTTTAAAAATAGTTGCTGACATAGTAGATGAAAAGGGAAAAATTTCAATGACAAATATAGATAGTCATATATTTTGATCATAAGATGCTGATTTTACACACTCAGCTTATCCCTCATCTTTCCAAGGTTCCATCTTAGAATATACTGGACTTTAATTTTATGCATGCAATGTAAGAATCTGAATGTCAGAATCTATTTGAATGAAACCAATACTGGTGGTATAATGGGGAAGAATTTGACATACTAAACAGTAAAAATTTGCTTGTGGCAGGAAATTGTGTTTCATGTAAAACAGTTCATTAATTGGAATGAGAAAAACAATTGCCCATGAAGCTAGTTTAAGAACTTCCCCTGGGTTATAAAATGCTTTTCTAAAGAAATTGTGCTTTTTCAAGTTTTTTTTTTTATCTTAAAATTATGCGTTCTACAATTATAACATGATTTTGATTGCTAAGGTATATGCATCTCTGTGGATGGATGACAGATACATACATGATACATACGTGTGTAGGATGGTATGAACTCCTGTATACATTTCCTTATTAAATTCTCACACGATTCCTCTAAGCAAAATAAAGTTGCGTAATATTATCAAGTAGAGAAAGTGAGGTCATAACTCACAGTAATTGAGTTTGCCAAGACCACATAGCTATGGAATTGTGAAAGCAGAGATTAAACACTAGCCTGCCTGTTTCCCA
This sequence comes from Canis lupus baileyi, assembly GCF_048164855.1. Lineage (NCBI taxonomy): Eukaryota > Metazoa > Chordata > Mammalia > Carnivora > Canidae > Canis > Canis lupus. The sequence continues at coordinate 2,274,317 of NC_132852.1, read as the reverse complement.
AAGTTGTAATTTGTAACCACTCACCACAGAGCCTCTCATATACTTATGTTTATTTGTTTACACATATGCAGAGGCACTCCATGGCTGTGCGTGCTTATACACGTGTGCAAACAGAGAATTACATTTTTGCAAAAATACATACAGAAATGCATATACATGTGCCTGTACACACATATGTATACTCCAGAGAATGTGTATGTGGTTACGCAAGTTGACACACAGATGTCCTTGTTCATTCTTTTTCTCATTTATTTACTTAGCATTCACTGAGCATCTCCCAGTGACCCAATGTTGAGCTAAGTGATAGGAATACGCAGATGAGAGGGGGAGGTTGCTTCTGAAGCCATAGTGAAGGAGAAAATGGTCCCATTCCAGCAAACATAAAGAGTAGCTGGTGTTTGATAAGGTCAGGCAACGAGGGAAGGCCAGCTGCCCTTGGGGATCGGGTACGGGTCATTACAGAGTCAATGCTTGGGCTCAATCTCAGATACTGTGCTCGAGAAGCTCATGTGGCAAATGCCTTCATGTGTCAGGCACTGAATAGAAGCTCTCCAGAAAGGTCGAAATGGGAGGATCTTTCTGAGTAAGGAAGACTCATGTACAAGACTATGGAGGAAAACCAATTATTGTGTTTAAAAATTCAGAAGCAAGGGGAGGTTGATGGAGGGCTGCCTGGAGGGGGAGATGGCAGGCCTCCGTTCTCCTCAGGCTTCACATGGGCCTGGAGTGCAGCCCCTGTCCCCCCCTCACTCGAGGAGGTCGGGTCATGTGGTTTCATCTGTGGGCTACAGCACTTCCTCTGTGCCATCCTGAAAGAAAGGCTGAATTAATTCCACTGGACTTTTAAATAAACTGTAGCATCTTTGTCTGTGCTTCTATTTTACAATATGTCACTTTTTGGCCTTTAAATCATGGCTGTGGTATCAGAAACCATGCAAGAGAGAGGTGATACGGATCTGGTAAATTCCAAATTCCACAGCACTTTTGCCTTGGGGCCAGCTGGCACTTGGTACAGCATCTTTCCTGCCCTGTCTTCATGTCCCCAAGGGCAGGAATGGGCTCTAAAGGAAAATTGCAGTCCTCGACATTTGTCATCACATGAATATTCAAAACCATTTTTTTGATGAGAAATTACATTTGACCACAATTTGATTTCATCTACTCTTTCTTTCTCTTTTCTCTCCCCTTCAATCCCTAAAAGGAAAACCACTAGTGAGTGACCCCATTAAATGACGTGAATTTGATTTTCCCTCTGGTTAACACATCCTCTCATCCAGAGGTTTCTGAAATAGCACTGAAATGATTTAGAGACAAACAGATGAGGTGGTCCACAATGTGCTCAAGCTGTTCATGTTTAAAAAATAATGGACTTAACACAGGCCGTCGCAATAAGCTTGCAAGAACTTAAAATGGATTAATTTCATTTATTATGCGTTTATGTCATGGATGCAAATGGCCCACATTTTCATGTATTATGTAGGTTTTCACCAGGGAAAAGGGAATCTTGGCTGCAGTGCAGCCCTTTCGTTCTGGGGTTCACTGAGTCATTAACTCCGGGGCTGGGGTGAGGCTTCTGATGGACAGTGTGTTTCTCCTTGGCTGAATATATTTGGCATTTTCCTCTGACACATCCCTCAAGCAGAATTTTCTTTCCTTTAACATGCGTGGATCTGGACTTAGAAAGAGCAGCTAGATTATTACCCTTCAAGCTCAAAGCTTTATTTAGAATGTCAGCACTGATTTATTTCTCCCTTGAAGTGATTATCCAAACTCAACCTGAATTAAAGCGTGGAGCATGAATGACCCACCTGGCAAGAGAGAAAGCTTTCTGACTAAAGAAAGTGATGGTGGAGGAACGGCAGTTAGCTGTCCGTGAGCTGACAGTTGAACGTCATCTTGGGTTTATAACAAGAGATGAGGCTGGAACAAATGGGAACTTTCAGAATCCCTTTGCTTGTGACTATTTAGGTTGTGAGGGTTGATACACCCAGGTAAGGACATGCCTTCACCTTAGAGTGAGCGGAGCTGTTGGCCCTCATATCAGAACTTCTCTACTTCTCTAGGCTCACTTGCCAGAGCTTGAGCTATTTTGGTGTTGTTGTGGTTGTTGTTGTTGTTCTTCATTTGCTCACCTTTTCAGCAACAGGTACGTGAGAACCACCAAGCAATGATTTTAGAATGGCCCTGGAAAATAATTATTGCTGTTAGTAATATCAATGCTGACACTTCCAAAGAGCATAGACATAGGAGGAATATGATTACTTTTTTGAAAGGACAATGTTAAGGCAATCGGCACATAATAGGGAAGAAAAAAAGAGATGCAGACCTCCCAGAAAGAAATGAGTTCAACCAATCTAGCAAGGCGTAGATGTAACCCATGGGCATTGACCATTTGATGAAAGAAGAAAAGATAAAATAAGTGCCCGAGGCAAAACACGTTGCCAGAGGCAAAGCCACGTCCAGTCCAGCTCAACCAAGAGGCTGTCACGTGCTGTTCCAAGATCACAGAGTCTGAGAGTCCACTGAACAGCCATGCCTGTTGGGAGTGTGAATGCATGAGGCCACTTCCATCTGTCCCTATACTATATCTCTGACTTCCTTAATTTGGGGACCATCTCATTTTCTATGAGGCTCTAAAATTACATGCACGATTTTGTGTTGTGTGTGTTTTTCTATGTAAAACATTTGCCAGACTTGAGCAAGTTCTCAAGAGTTTCATAACTAATGAAAAGGTCAGAATGACTTGTGTAGATTTATGATAAAGCTCCGTTCACCTGCGGCATCAAGTGCTCTTTCATCTGATTTCTATCACTTATCTTATTTCTTATTTTTGTTGTTCTGATTCCATGTTTAAGCAAGAAGCCTTCAGGTTACAATGTGGCGTCACATATAGGCCTGAATTGAGAGAAAAAGGACTGTTATATCAGTGTAAATAGTCTTCTTCCTGTGAATTGCAATTTATTAATTTGGCATTTTGAGTGTATATATATATATATATATATATATATATATATATATATATATTAATTAATGTGTATTTACCCCAGAGAGATGGAATCTACTTGTATGCATTAGAAAATCTAGTTTCCAATTCAGTAGAAGTAAATTACTATAAATTCATTAAAATAACACATTCTGCTGTGAGGTCTATTGAGAGAGACTGAGCCAGTTTTTTGCCTTGACAACACGTGCATGCACACGCGCGCACAAATACACACATACTCATTCTATAGCTATGTACGTTTTTCCTTCCAGCATCACCACAAGGAAATCTTTTTTTTTTTTTTCAAAATTCTCACATTATTAAAAAGATTCAGTTAGTTTTAGTCCCGTATGTCCGTTATATATGAAAGGGAGGAAAAGACAGTATAATCCTATCCTGGTAAAACGTGTTTTGAAGCACTTTCATGTGTCTTTATGTGCCGGAGTATCCACATGTCATGTATAGGCATTGCATACACACATGTGTGCTCGTGTGAATATTCAGGGAATTGTAGAGTAGTTGAATTGTTAAAAGCAGCACATTACTGGGCAGCCCCGGTGGTGCAGCGGTTTAGCCCTGTCTGCAGCCCAGGGCGTGATCCTGGAGACCCTGGATCGAATCCCATGTCAGGCTCTCTGCATGGAGCCTGTTTCTCCCTCTGCCTGTGTCTCTGCCTCTCTCTCTCTCTCTGCATCTCTATGAATAAATAAACTAAAAAAAAAAAAAAAAAGCAGCACATTACTTTGGGAAGTAATTGGAATGGGAGGAATTTGGAGGAAGATTTGTTTGATTTCTCTCTATAGTTGTATCATTTAACTTGTCGCAAGGAGCATTGAAAAACTAAATTGCTTCATGAACATCATGAAGCGAGATGATGTGGACATTGTTATTCTTAAGTGAATCTCCTCTGACTCTCACGTCAAGTTGAATGAAGTAGAACCAGGTGATCAAAAGTTCTTCAATGCTATATTGTTGTCAAATGTCTGACTTACTGCCTTTGAAGGCATCCCTGTAGCTGACATGTTTCCATTGTCTGAGAATGAGAAAACAGTGCATCCTCACTAGAAGTCCACGTGCAGAAACAGTAGCCTGTCCAAAGAGGACATGATAAAAAAACAAAGTAATTCCATAGAAAAGGCATCTTCCAAATCATCATTTGGTAACAAGATAAGGATTGGTTAATATTTGTCCTTGGAGGGAGTTCCCAAACCATGAGTAATTGTACTTACATCTCTTAAAATATTTCTTCTTGATTATAATTTAATTTATTCCTTGTACTCCTTCATCCCCCAAGACTTTTTTGTTTGCGATGATTTTTTTAAACCAATCTCTTGTGTCAAAATTCCCTGAGCTTGTAAGAATTTATACAAACAACATTTGGCAATAACTCATCTCAGGTAATCTTTGAAAAATAAAAATTCATCATCATTTAAGATGAAACTTTATGAACAAAAATTATGAGACTGAGTGATTTTTGAATAATGTCTCTTCTTTGGCCGCATGGATCTGTAACGTGTGACTCAATACCGTGGAAATCAGATGATGTCTCTCACCATTGAAAGACTGTCAACCACTAGCTAGCTGTTATTTGGGGACTAGGGATGGAAAACGTTAGGGGAGACTAATTATGTAAATGTATACACGTGGATGAGGGCAGGGATCCTAAGGTCTGGGTGTAATCCAGTTCCCCAATCACAACAAGTGTGCCTCTCCCATGTGTTACACAGGCATTGATTGCATCAGATTCCTTGTAAGATGAAGCAATAGTGGCACCTGCCTCACACAATTGCTGGGAGACTTACAGAAAATTAGCTGCTGCAATTGTTTGGCTCAGTCTCTGGTGTGTAAAAATGTTAACCTCTGCTTCTAGGTCTGCAGATTGGCATGAAAAATGCCCTCAATAGGTATAGTGTGTCCTTATTTCTTCAAACTGTGAATTACATAATATCCTTTTTTAATACTTATGCCCCTCTCTTTTGGGCTAATATCCCCTCTTTGCCACCCTATACTTAGACACCTGAGTCTCTTCGTCTTTTCTATGTAGTGAAAAAAATTGCCAGATGTAGATGATTTTATGATTTTCTTTTTTTTTTTAATTTTTTTTAATTTTTATTTATTTATGATAGTCACACAGAGAGAGAGAGAGAGGCAGAGACACAGGCAGAGGGAGAAGCAGGCTCCATGCACCGGGAGCCCGACGTGGGATTCGATCCCAGGTCTCCAGGATCCCGCCCTGGGCCAAAGGCAGGCGCCAAACCGCTGCGCCACCCAGGGATCCCTGATTTTATGATTTTCTAAGTGAGAATGCAACATATCATTTTATCCCAGCTAAGAGGTTGGGTGGTACTTACTGGTTTTAGGACAAGCTTGGAAATTGTGCACTGTGGTTAGGGTTACTTCTCATTTTTTCTCAAATATCAACTCATGTATGTAGGTATTTTTGTTGTTGTTTGTTCATCATTTTAAAATAACAGGAGTATAGGATAGAGGTCACAGAGGAAAGGCAAAAAGTACTTTTTTTTTTTTTTTTTTTACAGTTGCTGCTGGTTATAGTTGGTTAGTCTGAGGTAACACAAGGAAGAGATGTGAAAGAATAAGGTTGATTTGGATTATGAAAAGAAAAAAAAATAGGCATACATTGAAACCAGAAGGATCCAAGAATGCTGGAAATGCACGTGAAATATTTAAATTAGAACAAAAATATTACAACGTGACAGATATATCAAAATCATTTTAGTTAAGATAGAGAAACCTCCCCTCCTCAGATACTTTTGTGAAAGATATATATGTTACATTAAATATAATCAGTCTGTAGCTATATGTAAAACTTCATATTTAAACAATGCTTCACACTCTGATGTATGGTTGAATAAACACCAAATATGCATCCATATGATAAAAAGAGATATAAATGTTTATCTGCAGAGTTCTTAAATCAGTCTACAGGAGATTCAGAATTCATTTCCATTCCTGACTTTGCATTTAGATGTAAATTTATTATCATTTCTGATATCCTTGCTACCTAAGGTTGACGGGTCACTGAATGTCAAACAGGCATCTGGTTGCTAAATCTAAGCATATTTTTCAAAGGGTATGTTAGTCTAAAAAGTTTCCAAACTTATTGGGTGGTTTCTTCATTTTTATTGCTTCTTTAAATGTAGTCAGAAAATGGTAATCTACAATGTCTTCTGAATAATAGATATAATGGCGACCTCTATAGAATTTATATTTCAAGAGATAGTCCATTATGGGTTTATTCTTAGTTTCAGCAAAATGAGGCACTGATTCTATTACTTGAAATAGCATTATATAGAGTTGTACCATCAGTTGGTGCATTTTCTATATTTTTAGGACAGCTTTAGATTTATAGAAAATCACTCATCTCTTATTATTTTAAATGCTTATGTCACCTCTCATTCCTTGGTGCTAATCAGAGGGGCATAGACCTAAATAGGAAATATCTTTGATCGTGTTCAAGCGATCTTTGATCAAAGATGAGAATTCAGAGGCAAAATTTAGCTTATGAATCATGAAAACTAATAATTTTGTCTTGTATTTGTGTTCTCCCAAAGCTTTTCTCTAAGAATTGGTTATGGAAACTCTTGTGCTGCTCAAGTACCCATTTCATGACAGTAGAGGATGAAATGCCCTTTCTAGACAGCCTCCGTGTTTGTTTTAACTAACTTCCTTGCAGACGTTCTTGACATTGGTTCTTACAAAATGTAACCTTATATTTCTTTCATATCCTCAGAGAGAAAAAGTATCATTAAAAAAAAAAAAAAAAAAGAGTGGCCTGGGCCTGTCAACTTACAACATTAACTTATACACATCCCATTAAGCTTTTGTAGTCATTTTAATCAAAAACATCTCTAAGTTTTCATTTTTTTTAAATCAGGCCTATATTTTTCCTAAAATATGTTTTTAAATATTAGAATAACGGAATGGAAAGCTCCATTTGGGAAGAGAGGAGGGTGGGTGAGTAGACAGCTGGTGTGTGGGGGACACTGCAATTTCCTCCTGCAGTTCTGCCCAAGTGTAGGAGGGTAACAAATGGGAGATTTTGTGCAGGAATAAGATGCCGAACAATTTCAGCTTTGGATGCGTTATCCATCTTAACTCATAAAAATGGGATTTTAACATTCCACGTCTTATTTTTCATTTTTGAAGACTTTCACACTTGCTCAAAACCTTCCCATATGGCACAATTCTGACATGTGTATCAAAATTTACGTATTTACTTGACTCTTTTTTGGAAGAGAAGTTGATATGCATGAATCATAAGAACAGTGATAATGAATTATTTTTTATATTAAGTTCACCAAGTCAGAGGAACTAGCTGGCATGTGTTTATAATTAATCCATATACATTTACTACCAAAGTTCATGAAAAGTTAAGTGAAGTATCATTGCATTTGTAAACTGCCCTATAAAATACAGACGATTTGTACTTTGAAGCATAAACAGTGAACAGAATACAACATTACAATGGGAATACAGCACTAACTTTACAACATATTTTAGGCAGTATTCTAACCACAGACAATGCAGTTATTTTGGTTTTCAACAGCTTCAGTACAAGATCCCATCTAGCAGGTCAAGCCACATCTATGCAGCTCTGCTGCTACAGTGTGAACGCAGCCCTACACCATGGTTGCATGAATGAGCATACGTGTGTTCCAGTAAAACTTTATTTACAAATACAGGTGGCCATTGTGTGGGACCCCAGCCCTAAAGCCAGAGCTCTTTCCTTCTTCCAGAAGCCTGATATGCTGTCCCTTTTTTGGTGGTTTGGCTTCATAATTCAACCCGCCCTCTAAATACGCAGTAGAAAAAGTCAGTGACCCTTCCTAAGGGCCACCTACGAAGGCCAAGCTTGTCGTTCGGCTGTGGCTGACAGCAAAATCTCGTGAGTCTCTTGACTCAAACACCTGGAGACTCAGGGCTTTAGGAAATTAAATCATTTTGAAGTTGGCGATTAACAAATTGTCTGCTGACGCTTTCCACAGACCTTGTTTAAATTTTCGCCTTTGTATTTCATGTGTAAGATGTGGCCAGTGAGGGCATTGACATTTGATTATGTGCATCCAGGGTGGGCTTCCCGAGTTTCCTTTCTAATGTCTTTTTTTTTAATTTTTAAATTTATTTATGATAATCACAGAGAGAGAGAGAGAGAGAGAGAGAGAGAGAGAGAGAGAGAGGCAGAGACACAGGCAGAGGGAGAAGCAGGCTCCATGCAGGGAGCCCGATGTGGGATTCAATCCCGGGTCTCCAGGATCGCGCCCTAGGCCAAAGGCAGGCGCTAAACCGCTGCACCACCCAGGGATCCCCTGAATTTCCTTTCTGTGTGTCCTTTCTTCTCAGAAGCTCCCAGGTCCACAGGAATTGCACTTTGATTTCAACCCCAAAAGCACTCCTTAAACTTCTTCATCTGAAACGAGAGGTCCACTCATCAGACCTTGACTTGCAACCCATCCATGCCTAGGATACAGCTAGCAGGAGACGTAGGAGAAAGGGGTGGCTGTGAGATACGATTTCTATGTGGTGAGGGGAGCAGTTGAGTCTTCAAAATAATTTTCATAGAACATCTATTTGTCCTTCACATTTCCCGACATCCTGTCATTTTGAATGTGGTGAATTAACAACTGGAGGCTCAGTGGTGAATGTTGTTTATAATGTTTAGAATCGGACTCTCTGAGGACAAATGCACTACAAGAGTCGCTTGAACCATTTGGAAAGGGTTTGGAGCACTTTACAGTATAAAACTGTGCCAGTGGAAAAATCCTACTCAGCATAACTAAATTGTAATATGTGTACTATTATGCTCACTGCCATCTGACAGCTGTTTGGTTCCTCTGTGAAATGAATTAGTGCTGTCATTTTCCTAATAGACCAAAAATAAAATTGCTGGCATTGTTTCCAAGCAGCCAGTTCTAACAGAAGCCAGTCTGAATGAATTGCCCTCTCCCTGGTCACAGTCATGTGTGTTACAGGACAGGCTATCAGAACATAAGGCATTACTCAGAATACTAATTGAGGGAAGCAAAACACTTCTCAGAGCGAGTATTACTTAGGACTGACTCAAAATAACCACGGATGCTTCTGATCCATTGAGTGGCTCCCTTCGAAGGTGACTGTCAAGGCATGCGTTGCTCTGGCTCGGAGTATTTGTAATCACTCACCAAACTCAAATACCCCTAAAGCATCTTTTAGGCTGGTGCTAACTCTAAGGATGGTTTTGTGAAAAAAGTGTCCTGTCTCGTGGCGCTTGAGGAGAAGGGTTATGTGTCTTGTGTGGGGATGATACAATGCTACTCAAAGCCATGTCTTTCTTCTTGACTGTCAGCAGCATCAACAAAAACCCTAATGTTTTAACATAATTGTGAATCCAGGTTGATTGTTTCCGGCACTTATAATTATACACTGAGCTACTAGGTGTTTTACGTGGTCTCGTTTTACACTTTAAGACACACTCACACGGATGGGAATTAAAATCCCCATTTGGCAAATGAGGAACTGAAGGTCAGCAATGTGTTTGTGCTCACACAGCTAGTAGGGGGCTGCTGCTGGAATTTAAATCATTCCTACTTTTAGACAATTGAGAAGCAAAAGGCTACTAAGGCTGAAAATAGATGGCAAACCCTTTGGTCTATGAGGATAACTATAATTTCCCTTTCCACATCTTTTTTTCCCCCCCCAAAGCTAAACATTTCCAGTGCATGCAAAACCTTTGCTTTGCATAAATAATAGTCCAAAACCCTCCTTTGAATAAAACACATTGGGTTGTACATGCCAGACATTAGCTGACTGATGGGGAGTGTAGTGGTCTAGGATTCCCCCCCCCCTTTTTTTAAGATTTTATTATTTTAATTTTGATTTTATTTTTTAAAGATTTTATTTATTTATTTGTGAGAGACACACAGAGAGAGAGTCCTCTCTGAGCAGGGAGCCTAACACAGGGCTCAACCTCAGGACACTGTGATCATGACCTGAGCCAAAGGCAAATGCTTAACTGACTGAGGCACCCAGGTGCCCCTAAGATTTTCTTTATTCATAAGATACACACAGAGAGAGGCAGAGACACAGGCAGAGGGAGAGGCAAGCTCCCTGCAGGGAGCCCGATGTGGGACTCGATCCCGGGACTCCAGGATCACGCCCTGAGGCAAAGGCAGATGTTCAATCACTGAGGCACCAGGTGCTCCCCTCCCCTTTTCTCAATAATACACTTATTTTAGTGCAGCATTGATAGGACAAGCAAATGGCACAGCAGTTATGTTTCATGGGCTCTGGAGTAGATAACCTGTGTTTGAACCTCAATTTTATTACATTCTGTTGACCCTTGGGGAAATTACTGAACCCCTTTGTGCCTGAGTTTCCACATTTTAGAACGGAGATGATAGAATTAATTGCTTCATAGGCCATTTGGAAGAATTGCATGGGTGAATTAAATGTAAGCTGCTTACCAGTGTGCCTGGTCCAGAGTGAGTGCCAGCCGTCATTATTACCGGCTTAATGGGTAGTGCCAGAAGGTTCTTGGTTTAGGTTCTGCTTACAGCTATTCAAATTCAATTTATATTTAACAATATTAACCATAATAATATTAAACATAATCCAAATGGATTTTAAACAAGAATAGGATAATATAAATAAAACATAGTATCAGTACGAGTACAATGTACATGCAAGTAATGCAAATAGTACAATAGAAACGTTAATCATGAGTTTAATGTAAATTCCTGTCTTACTACACTAAAAGTCAACTGGGTTTTAAATTCTTTATATTTAAAGATAGGAAACGTCACCTTTATAAACTTATTTTCCCCATTCACACTTTCTCATCACTAAATACATGCCTGGGCTCTATAGCAATTTTTGCATAAACATGTTTCATGCAAAACACATGCATAGGATTTTAATAAATGTTAGACTGAAAGTGAAATAATTGGAAATAAACAGTATTAAATAATGTTACGACTTTCTTGAGAAGATGGTAAAGCTAAAGTTAAAGGTGGTACTGAAGAAACATCTTTACTATTCCCATGACCATCTGGTTTCTTAGAGGGACCTTTTGTGAGCAGTGTTTCTCAAACATGATTGGACATGGAAGTTAATTTTCATGGAGTATCTCATGAGGTTGGAGGCCTTGGAACACCTGTTTGAGGGGGGAAATGTGCTCTAAACCCTCCCCAACTCTTTCCTAGTTTCCCGGGTCAACCTCAGGAACCCCAACCCTATTCATTCCTGTATCAGCCGAATGCATGCCTCATGACTGCCCTGTATTGATGCTCACTGATAAATGTCACCTGTGCGTGGTCAGGTTGGTGTTGGTACGAGATGTGGGACATCTGGGTGGGGTTTTGTTTGCTTCCTCTGCTCTGCACATGGAGACCATCACTGTTGAACTCACTTCCCATCTACATACTTCTTCCCTGGGTTCTTCTCCACAAATAGAAAAAAAATGGAGCTGTTCACACGTTAAAGAGACCCTTTCTAGTAAATGTCTTAAACAATGCACTCACTGGGCAGCTCTTTTACTGGGGCTGGAAGAAGCCAGAGTTTCTGAGCACAGCCTTCGGGTGTTCCCGCATTCTGACTCCTGGTGGGACGGGCCCTACCCAGGTAATAGGGACTCTGAGCATTTCATCAGACAGACAGTGAAGCTGAAGAGAAGAATTGCTCAATGAGATGTGGCTTGGGTCTAGTCACATCAGATTGCACAATGATCATTTCAGGAAAGATACAGTATAAATAAAGACAGTGTAAGTAGTAACTAAAATATGACATGAATAATGAGAAAAAAGACTATAATTGTTATAGCAGTGTGACTAAAATGTGAAAGGGGTCATTTACATATATTAAGTGATAGAGGCTAATGAGTTAAAAATCTACTTTAATCACCCATGACTGTATCATCATTTTGAAAAGAAAACTTAATTTCCTTTTGCTAATGATATATAAAGGGGAAAGATTTTCACATAAACACCTGTTTTTATTAATCCATTTTAGAGAAATATAAAAGCACTATAACCAGGAATGAATTTATCAGGTATATTCACTCGGAATGTGGAATATTACATTGCTTAAAGGGCATTTACAGCACCTGAAGTAGAAAATTATGTGAAATTTAAGTTAGCCCTGAAGGTCACTTCCACACTGTCACAGATTGCCAGTATTAAAGTTGACAGAATAGAAACACACATTTATTATATTGGGCCCTTCATGAAATTAATACTTTTTATTCTCCAAATATGTATTGACCAACTATTATATGCTACACATTTTCTGGGGCTTAGATACACAACATTTAACAAAGCAGAGCAAAATCCCAGGGCTCATGGGTCTTAACTCTAATGGAAGGAGCCATATCATAAACAATTGTGTAATTGAAATATATGGTACATTACATGCTGCCAGGTGCTATGAAAAAGTATACATCAGGGAAGGAGTAAAGGGTTGTCAGCCTAGGGAATTGTGTTGCAATGTTAAATAGAGTGTTTAGCAAAGCTTTTCACTGGGAGAGAGGTGAAAGGTACATTCTGGGAAGCAATAAGAACAGGTGAACAGCTGGGGCAGAGTGTTTATGGTTAGTTCTGGAGATATTTCCACATTGGGATTAGTGGCATTTACTAATTGAATAAATGTAAGGTATGAGAAATGAGGAGTTAGTGATAACTCCAAGGTTCTGGAGGTGGAGAGCATGACCAAAAGATGACATTAAGGTTAATAACAGGTTGAGCACGGGGATCAAGGGTTGAGTTGTAGGCAGGGTGAATGCAGATACCAATCATACATCCAAAGGCTGATGTCATGTGGGGCTGGATCTGCAAATGGGAAGTGAAGAGAGAGGAGCAGGATGGAGATGGAAGTGTTAGAGCTGCCAGGCATAGGATGAGGTCCTCAACGAGGAAGAGGACCATGAAGTGAAGAGGTCAAGCCACTGTATCTTGGTTACTCCAGGGTTTAGATACCAGGGAGACAAGAAGAGCCAATAAGTACAGATGATGGAGGAGCAGGAAAGAAATGTAAATGCAGGTGAGAACGTAGGATGTTGGAGGCAGAGAGTTTTAGAGAAGTATCTGTGTTTGGTGTGACCAAGTCCTATGACCACGGGAGTAATTCATGATGGAGGATAGAAGGCCAGGTGGTCAGAGGACCGGAGGCTGAGGACCCAGGAACCTGGGGGTTGGAAGGACTATTTGCAAGGTTAGGGAAGCCACCAAGAATCATAGCATATCATGAGACTGATGGTCTCATCCTCAAACTGTTTTTATTTTATATACTTCATTTCCTTAACTTCCATGTACATCACAGTGCAAACTTAGTGATGTATTAACGTTCAGTTTTTAATGCAACAAAAGTAAATTTCAGTTTAAGAATCATCTCTTGTTAAAATACTTTTTTTTTTTTTTTAGGATTTTATTTATTTATTCATCAGAGACACAGAGAGAGAGGCAGAGACCCAGGCAGAGGGAGAAGCAGGCTCCACACAGGGAGCCCGATGTGGGACTTGATCCTGGGTCTCCAGGATCAGGCCCTGGGCTGAAGGCAGGCGCTAAACCACTGAGCCACCCGGGCTGCCCTAAAATACTTTTCGAATACAAACCTTAAAATATTCTGGAGACAAAGCCATGATGTTGGTCTTCTGCCCCTAGCATGTAACTGCCCCCAAACGGGCCCCTGATAAATGCATGCTTGGTCCGGTTCTCCTGCAGTTAAATGAAAATTGTAGTTCAAGTGACCTAATAATCTTTTGAAAGCATTTACTCATGAAGATGTTTCTTAAAAAAAAAAAAAAAAAAAGGAAGAAAGAAGGAAGGAGGAAACACCACCCTCTCTCAGACCTCTTAGAAAAAAAGTGTCCATTAAAAAAAAATGTGAGATAAAAGGCAAATTAGTCTGAACCAGCCTAAATTATGGGTTACATTAACTTTAAAGTCATCGAGACCGTGGGTCAGTCTGGATTCTGGCCACTGTTCAGTTCCCGCGGCTCTGATGAAAGTGGTTGCTGGCGGGGTTGGCCTCCCGCTCGCCCGGAAGGCGCAGCCAGGGCAGCTTCTACTGACTTCTATTCTCCTGGGCCTGCGGTGTCGCTGAATATGAGAATTTACTGGAACAAACGGGTCACCGAGATCCCCACGCACACGCAGGGGGACAGGCGCGTGCCCCCTAGAGCCGCAGGCCCGGCGGGGAAGGGCCCGCACGCTTGTAGCCACGTGTAAAACAGTTTTCCGTGGGACCAGGAACTGAGAAATCCAGTTGGACTGAATCTGGCTTATTTTACTTCGCAGGACCAGGGAGCCGTAACTTCTTCCAAGTTCACACATTTGCAACTTCTTTCCTTCCAAATGGCTTCGTCTCTGGCTTGTATTTAATTCTGTAATTGCTTCCGTACCCACGGCTACCCTCTTCTCAAATATGAATTACTGTGGAACAGAGACCATGTTCTACTTTAATTTACTCATCTTTAAATCTCTGTTTTGGCCCTGAGACGGAATGCCGAGGTGACTCACGGATATGTCCCTCTACCTCCACTAGATGGTGTGGAAAGTCAACTCGGAAGGAGGCCTCCCCAGCTTGGCGCTGAAGGCCCGGTGCGGGGCTGCGGGGGGCAGCGGGAGGGCGGGCCCCGCTCCCCAGCCGTGCTCAGGGCCGGCCGGACGGTCCCGGTGAACCTCGAGCGCCCGTCTGCCCCTCACCCGGTCACCTGGCAGACTAGGGTGACCGGCCTCCTGGAAGCACGTGCCCCTCCTGGAGATAGGCTCATCTCACAGAGGAGCAGAGCCCGACGTCCAAAACGCGCCTGCCAACGGGCCACCTTCTAATGAGACACAGAGTTGTCACAGGGTCTCAGACCCTCACTCGTCCCACGTTGGTGGACGGTCACATGTGGGGAAGAGGCATCATTTTTACAGGAGGGCCAGGAAGGGGTGCCGTTTATTCTCTGACAAATATTTACCAAGTGTCTGTTCTAAAGAAAGAATAGGGGATCCCTGGGTGGTTCAGCGGTTCAGCGCCTGCATTTGGCCCAGGGCATGACCCCGGGGTCCCAGGATCGAGTCCCACGTCGGGCTCCCCGCATGGAGCCTGCTTCTCCCTCTGCCTGGGTCTCTGCCTCTCCCTCTCTCTCATAAATAAATAAATAAATAAATAAATAAATAAATAATAAATAAATAAATCTTAAAAAAAATGAAGAAAGTATAAAGGGTGAGGGTGAGCTCATGCCATCTTGGCAGCGGTGGTCGCGAAGGTCGGGCGTCCATGAAGAGCACAGCATTGAGTAGCTTACATTTAAAGGTAATATTTCCAATGGAGCGGAGGTGGAAAAGCAGCCAGAGAAGCAGCAAGAACCAAACCAAACTAAACGTGTTTCCTCATGGGGGAGGCGGGTATTGGCCATCTGCACATGCCCCACCACTGTTCTGAGGGAATGTTCCCCAGTAGCTGTGGCGGGGGTCATGCCATTGCCCCTTCGGTATTTCTAGCTCGTTGCTGTGATGGTTTCTCCTTGTGGAATCGTCCTCATCCGCAGCAGGCACGGCACCCTTAGCACACGGGGCCTGAGGCCGTCCTCACACCTCCCCAGGGACAGCTCCTGTGGGCCGCTGCCCAGAAACATCCGGGCAAACTGGAATCCGTGCTGCGTAAGTCAAGTGCCCGATCCCACGGGACCGAGGAAGGGCAGAGCTGGGAGTCAGCTTCCCAGGTGTCAGTCCCCAAAATCCAAAGATGTACAAAGCTGGAGACTAGATTTTGTAGCCTGGGCTACATAGAACTTGGGAGGCTCTTTTTAAGGCAAACAGCACAAGGTCGTGATTATAAAATCGAATTTTTGGGAAAAGTTGCAGCAACTTATAAAATTTAAAATACAAATAAACAGCACAGGCACCACAAAGAAAGACACGTGCAGAAAAAACAATATTTTTAAACTTCTTGACTCGACTGCGCAATGTTCTTTCCCTCCTAAAATTCCTGGTGGCGTTATTCTTCGACCACCTCTGCATAAAAGGATATTTTAATCATTTCATTAGAGGCTGAGAGATAATTCAGACTAGTTTTGTCATTTTTTTTCTAGGATGGGTGATCAGATATCATTATGATGACTGACAGCTCTAATGCATACACCAGTCCTTTACTGATTGATACTCTAGAAACACAGGAATTCTCACAAATTCTATTACATGTGATTCTTATCAAAAAAAAAATTGGATGGTGCTTTAGAATTGTTTATGCTGCCTTTTCCAGGATATTCTCGACACGAGACACATTATGTTTTATCTCGACATCAGTGAGAACCCAAATCCTCAGCTTGTGTTTTATACACATGATAATAACAAGAGTTTTCTACAAACTCACATCTCACGTGGTTCATTCCAACGTTATTTCTCTCCGGCCGCCCACATACTTCGATGCTGGGGTCTCTGCCCACGGGCACGGTGGTACAACCCCCAACCTTCAACCTTTATGGCCACAGGGCAAGGGAGTCCAACCAGGAGGTGAGGGGCGGTGACCTGGAAGGGCTTCCCCGGGTGCGGGGACTTGGGAGAGGTTGGCACCACATGGGCAGATCCCACCGAGACCCAACTCAATGGACTTCAGTTCACGAGAACTTCTCCCCACCCGGGACCCCAGAATTGCCTTGCCCAGGCCCCTCACAGGAACGGAGGCTTGAGGGAGGAGGGGAGGGGGTCAGGCTTGTACATTGGTGAACGCCCTCCCCGTTGCCAGCACCGCCAGGGCCTGGGAGGGACCTGGGCTAGGGGCGGCCTGGTCTTAAACCCCAGGAGCTCCTTCCAAATGAATTTCTGTAATAAATCTGGCTTCAGACGACACCACGCTGTGATTAAAATTCAAACGGATAAAGTGCAGCAAGTGGACATAACAGGTATGGTGAGACGTCGGGGTGGGACACCAGGAGGCCGTCGGTAGGACGTGGCATGAGGACGGCTCGTTGGCCCTGCCCCAGGAAAGTGGCCTGCGGCGGGAAACCCAGAAAAAGCTACCAACACCATTGCCAGTGTCTAAACGTCGACCCCCCCCCAAAAAAAATAAATAAATAAATAAATTAATTAATTAAAAAATAATAATAATAAATAAATAAATAAATAAATAAATAAATAATAAACAAACGTCGATCCGCTCGTACATCCTAGCTTCAAGCTCTTTAGACATCGTCTGTTCTGGAAGATCATGCCCTTTTGACAGTGGTCTCCGTCACTGAGCCCTCGGCTGGGTCAGGGCTGGTGGTGGCCTGTGTTCCGGGCCAGGACAGGGCTCCTGTTAGGGACGGTGGCGTCCACTCATTGCTGACTCCGTGGGCAGCTAACGGATGGCTCGTCGTGTGCTTGAAACACTGTGCTATGCCTCACGCTGGTTCCCGTAGAGCCACTCTCTGTCCAGCTCCGTGAGAATGCTCCAGAGCTTCGGCTGTCTCTCCACTTTAGACCGGAAGCTTCCAAAGCTCTGAGAATTTGCACAACCAACCAGAAGTCAGGAGCGAGAGGCATTGGAAGGGGCCTCTTGGCGCAGCACCTCGTAGGCCGCGCACGTCTGAGGTGCTCAGTGAATCATTTTGGCTGACACCTGAAGGAAGCTCTGCCCCAAATCCCCACCCCCCAGAGTACGCTTTGTGAATGAATCTGTAAACAGGAGGCTTCTACTTTTTTTTTTTTTTTTTATTTATTTATGATAGTCACAGAGAGAGAGAGAGAAAGAGAGGCAGAGACATAGGCAGAGGGAGAAGCAGGCTCCATGCACCGGGAGCCTGATGTGGGATTCGATCCCGGGTCTCCAGGATCGCGCCCTGGGCCAAAGGCAGGCGCCAAACCGTTGCGCCACCCAGGGATCCCCAGGAGGCTTCTACTTAATAAGAATGCCAGTTGCGATGACCTAAAGGTCCCAAATTTCATGGGCAAAGACTTTCGAGGGAAAGAAAAGCCCACGCCACGTAGACTCGTAGGTGAAAGGTCTGTGTAGTGTTGACCGACACCTTCGATAAGTGAGAAATTCAGTCATCTGCTAGGATTCGGTTTGAGAACGAGAGCTGAAGGTCGCTGCAAGGAATTAAAAGGAGGATCCTTAAGGTTAGGGATCCGTAGGGATCCTAAGCAGTCCTTAGTGGAAACACCTGCTGTCTGGAGGGAGCAGGGGTCGCCTCCCGCACAGGGCACCTGGAGCTCGGCTGGGATGGGCTTCCTCGGGTGCGGGGCCGGTGGAGCTTGGTGTCGGACACGGGAGCTTGTAGCACCACCTGCTGTAAACACCTTGCCAGACGTGGTATTAGGAGCAAGGACTGCAATCCTGCACTTGATTGATCCTGACACCGTTACTAGCTATTTGATATTTCTAGAGAGATGCCAAGTAGGAAATTACTAACAGGCTGTGTATAACCTAGCCAAAGGCTGTGAAAGTATATAAAAACCATCAAAGACTTTTAAGTAGATGTGTGACAACCCTTTCTTCCCGCTACAGAATGTTTTAAGGAGTGAGCTTAAAATAGTGGCAATTTAAGCATCGAAAGCCATGAAATATTGGAAGCACAGTTTTTTTAATTAGAACAATATCCCGGCATCATTATATCGCGCGGTCAAAAACACTGTGCGATTAAAATATGTAAGTTCTAGACAGGTGTCCCTGTCGGAGGATTTTCCTCTTCTACTTTGTGTTCTAAAAGCATGTGTTTTATATTTGAATAGAGTTGTTATTTTGAAAACATATTCATATCTGTTCCCTTAATTTATATTGTCACAGTTCCTAGCATAATTTTAAGACAAGTGATCTATATTGTCTCTGTTTTACTGCAAAAAAAAAAAATAATAATGAGTTTTAGACAAGCAGTGGCTTCGCTCAAGGTTACACTGAAGGTCGGTGGACAATCTGCAGCAGGACTCATGTGCCTTAACTTCCAGATGAACAGGTTTTCTCTCTATCAGTGTCCCTAGTGTTTCCTTGTACTTGATGAAATAATGCTGCTTTTTTTCACTTCAGATAACACACTTTTAGACTTCTTGGATGGATCGTCTGCCGTGGAATGTGCTTACATATTCATGACTCAAAAACAATAATTTAGTGCTTAAGTCAATTTTCGTGATAATTTGAAATCTCATTCCAGAGTGAACACCACACACACACATTATTCTCCCAACACTCATTTATTTACTTTACATTCAGAATATATCGTCAATATAGGAATAGGAATTAAAAATATTTAACACAAATGGAGATAGTTTAAAAGAGAAACGGGTGACAGGCGACGGCGTCATAGCTCAGTACCCACCTCTGCATAATGAGCAGCAACGTGCACGACTACACATTGCTTACTTTTAAATTTCCAAAAGGCAACCAGAAATATTTATTTGTAAATTAATGACATAACTGGGGTATATTTCACCCTTTTCCAAGTGACAAAATTACAAAGGAATTCCTTTCAATTATACTTATTTTCGATCCAGGTTCATTCTAAACAGTGTGAATGCTCTTCCGACGTGCCACCTGATTAAAGACTGTGATTTTCACACACTACAGTTTTCTAAGTTAATGTATGTACGCACTTTGAAGTTAAACACACACACACACGATTGAATTGTGTTTTCTTTTTGCACTTAGCATTTTGTTTTGTGCAAACGCTTCTACAGCACATGCATTTGCAATAGCTAATTTTCGTCGTACCGAGACATATTTCCATGCTGTTTGCATCTTCTCTGCACTTAGCACCATTCCTACTCCGGAGAATGGGCTCCTCATCAAGCATTCAGATAGAAGTATTAGTGGAATGGGGACAGCATTTGTCATTTTTCTCCTGAAATCTTAGCTCCTCTTAGATTTTATTTCAGATGGTTGTAGCTCCTGGGCAGGAAAAAAGTGTGGGGTTGGGGGGCCAGGGGGAGAGGTAGGAGTGGGAGACAAGAAGTTTGTGTGTAAGGGGTCAGCAAAATAAGCCTGGCATCATTCCTGAGCTAGAGAGAGGGTGTTTTACTTTCTTTCCATTGTTGGAAAGGCTTTAGGTCTTCAGGAGCCTGGCTTGGTGAACATCCTATGGAGACTTCTCTCTTAATCCACATGGAAACAACCCTTTTATTCTTAATTTTTATCGTTTATCTTTTATTTTATTTATTTTTTAAATTAAATTCAGTTAGCCAACATATGGTAACATCATTAGTTTCAGATGTAGTTTTCAACAATCCATCAGTTGTGTACAATACCCAGTGCTCATCACATCATGTGTGTCCGCAATGCCCGTCCCCCAGTGACGCATCTCCCTACCCCGTCCCTCCCCTCCAGCAACCCCCAGTTTCCTTTCCAGAGTTAAGAATTTCTCATGGTTGAAGACAACCCTTTTAGACATTAAGGACAGCAAAGGGGCTGAAATAAAGCAGTTAGAGAAAAGTCTTCCCGTGGGATAGTTTTGGGAAAGGAAAGTAGAGGGGAGGTAGAAACAATTTGGAGAGGCCTGTCAGCCAGGTGAGTGACTTCCTCCGGTCTCTGGCAGAGAGAGGAGGGGTTGTGTTATTCCATCTGAATGGAAAACACCTTCTGGCACAGTTAAGGGCAATATGCCCAGAGGGAGGGAAAGAAAGTGCTTCTCCCCACACCCTCCCCTTCTGAAGTTCTTGCAGTGTGAATTAAGGTTCTGTGGATCTGCCCCAGGAACACTGTGATTGGGACCGAGTGGCCCCACCGCCAAGGTGGGATGGGCTCTGGGGTGCGGGGGCTGCACAACGGACCTGGGGGAAATTCAGTCTTCTCGAGTCCATTGAGAAACCAAGGTGAGGCTGAGTCAGCAGGGAGATGCTAACGGGTGTCAGCTTAGCAGAGGAAGATAGAGAACTGGGGACTGGCCGTTAGCCAAAGCTGATAGCAACGGCGGATGCCAGCCCGATGCCCAAGGGAACCAGCAAGGGAGCCAGAAAGCCCGCCGCTCTCACAGGACTTCCTAGCCTCGGGGACACGTACAGCTTCCCCGTGGCTGTGCTACTACGGCGCGTCCAAGTGCCCGACTGCACCAGGGCAGCAAGTCCAGGCTGAATGAAGACCTGAAGCCTCTCGAGCTATACCCAGATCTACCCTCAGAAATAAGGGAACCTGAGGAAATTTCCTCTAACTGAATGTGCAAGATCCTTTATAAATGACTGGATGGAACAAATATTTGTTTCCTAAGTGGGAGTAGGGCTCACGAAGAAGACAACTGAGAGTCCAACAAAATACCTCATTCCCTGCATAATTCAAAGTGCAGGAGGATAAACATTTTTGCCCTACAGCATCGTGTATAGCGGCTTTTCAATGGAGTTTTCACTTATTAAACAACAAAAAAATGGATTTCTCTCTCTCTCTCTCTCTCTCTTTTTTTTTTTTAAGAATCATGAGTACCTTTTTCTGATAAGTACATGGTGTGTATTTGTAGATCTAATAGTACTTTAAGTAGCTCTCAGTGTAACACTTGTAGCGTCAGTTGGAAACTTTATCTCCAGCATCTTCTGAGGAGGTTGAGAACTTTGCTCTGGATGAAGCAACTGCAGAGCATTTGTCCTTCTTTGGTGAGTTCCTTGAGCACGGCCATCGCATTTTGCTGCTTCATTACCTAGCAAACTGGCATTCACACAGTCCAAGCTTAGCCCTCAGAGACAGTCAACATATTACAATTTGGCTAAGAGATTTAAAATGGAAATTCAGGTTTCATATGTCATGCAGTTGTTTTGTATGGTGTATCCAGAGGGAGAGCTGAACGTCTCTGTGATTCTACAAAGGATCCTGAATGTCTTGGGAAAATATGACACGCGTAGATGCCCACTTAAGGTCTGAACTCACTGTCTTTCTAAGGTGATTGACATTATTGGGGAAAATGGATTTGGGGTTGTATCTGAGGTCAGACCTAGAATTCCAACCTCTTGGTTAATTATATATCTGGGAGGCTGAGCTGGTGTATATAATCACCGATTTATTAAAATGATGGCACTTTACCCACTTGGCAACTAACTGAAGACGCTGACCAGAATGGTGTTTCTTTCTTGTATGCTTACGTGGTCATATCCAAGTCAAATCAGCCTTCTGGATGGATGGAATCTGCTTATGTCTGTTTAGGTATTGCTATGTTCCCAATATCAACACACGAAGGATATTTATAATACTTGCTCCTGGTTCTAAGTATTTGTCTATAAAATGAATGATTTCATAACCATAGGTGAAGTTCTAATTCAATTCTTTGGCCTTTCATTTTAGAAAAAGGTAATTTTGTTTTTTCTATCACCCTGTGTTCTTCATCTCCCTGTCTCTTCTAAAGAACCTAATTAAAACCAGCTTTTTTTTTTTTTCCCTCATTGTCTGTTCTTTTCATAACAAAATGCATCCAATTTTCTTGTGAAGTGATCCTCCTAAGTTTTCACCTTGGTCCCTCAATTATCCTTTGTCTCAGCAATGTTTGATATCATTAAACACACATTCTTCCAAAAAGTTTATAATCTCTGGCTTTCTTTTATTGGGAGGAATTTGGATATCATTGTATCTCTATCATTGTTTTGTTTTGTTTTGTTTTTTTGCTGGCTTCTGCTTATGTAACTTTTCCTGAATTATAGATAATCCCCATGGCAAAAGCTGGATTCTCAGCCCTTTCTTCAAATATTATCATCTGTATGCAAATAATTCTTAAGTTCACATCACCAAAACCAAACTGCTATGTGTTACGGCTACCTACTGCTGTGTAACAAATGACTTCAAAACTTAATACCTTACCAAAAAAAAAAAAAAAAAAGAGACCAACTTCTGTTACAATACTATGGGTCAGTAACGTGGACTCCACCTGGTCTTCTTCTTGGTATCACTCAGGCAGCCGCAGGTGTGTAGTGACTCAATTAGGGAAAGGTTGTCTCCAGTGACCTCACTCATGTGTTTTTGGAGTTGGTGCTGACAGCTGGCTTAGTCTCTCTTTCCTCATGACCTTGACACCAGTTGTACATCCTCATCTTCTTTATGGTAGCCTCAGGGTTCCAGGAGCCCTGAACAAAATCTGGTGGAAATACACAATATCACTCGGATGGCAACAAAGAGAGGCTATTTATTCAGAGTTTACTATAACAAGGGAGCCAGCCACCATCATTGGGTTTGGCAAAACCTTGGAGGATGGAAGGACGTGGGAAAGTTTTGCAGTGGAAAGACAGAAAGGCACTAGATATGTTCTAACTGTAGGTCCTTGATTCAGGAACTTGGAAGTGGAGTTGTGCTAACTAGAAGGGAGGCAGCACACGTGATTGCTTTGGGGAACATTTTTGACTTTCTTTGCTTGATATTGGGTGAAAGCTGGAGCAACAGGATAGCAGAATGGACAGTCATTTCCCGAGGCCTAATCTTTCTGGGCCCACCGCTGCAGAGGTGGTGGTTGGTTTCCTGGACCAGTTGTGAGTTAGGGTTCTGTCGACATGTATATTCTGGTAACCAGTCATTTGTGTATTCATTCTCTCAATCTTCAGTGCTCTTGAGCCTCCTTTTGGAAGTCCCATAATGTCACTTTGTTTGCATTCATTGGTAAAAGCAAGTCACCAGGTCAGCTTGGTTCAAGGGATAAGGAAGGAATAGACTACTTCTCAGTGGAAGGAGTGTTTCAGTTAATCACTAAGGCATGCAGAGATTGGAGGGCAAAGCATGTCCCAAACCAAACTTGCCATGTCACTGTAAGAATTTTTGTTTTCTTATTGTGATCATGACAGTTTTGTAGGTCTTACTCACTTGGAAATGCAATGTTATTTTTGACTTTTGCTTGTCTTTTTATTGTGTTTTCAATGAACCTCAATAACTGATAACTGGATTACTCTTCCCTTTTTTTATATCTGGTTTTTCTTTTTCACTAATTTTCATCGGTGCTGCATGAAGCCGGGTCTGAAATGAGCCTTAATTATTATAGTAACTGTCTCTTCAAATTTAAGAAACACATATTTACTGAGTTCTGCTCTGTGTTGACAGAAGGTTGGCAAGATGAAAATCAAATCCTCATGGAATCAGTGGTTTTAGGCTCTAAAGCTTTAGTTCTTTGTTCTATTTTTATTTTCTCATTTCTTTTATCCACTGCAATATTTTCTTTGTTACTTTCCCTACACTTACCTTGTGTAGAAGTCATGGACCTATTTCTACTAATGCAAAAATTTATGTTCTTAATGCACTTACGACTTTTCTAACAAAGATAAAAGAACAAACAGAAAACAAGATGTTGATTCACATGATTCTTTTTGTTTTCAATCAAAATCAGTGTTAATAGACTAAACCCCACTGGGTAAAACAACAAAATGCAGCTATTCCCTTAACAAGAGGCAGTAAAAAGAGGATGGCAAGATAAGAGTTACAAAATAAAGTCAAGTAAAATACACCAGCTAAAAGCAAGTAGGTTTAGAAATGCCCTAACATGACAACACAGAACGTTAGCAAAATGCATTAGAAGAGATGTAGATACTACACACAAGGATGAAAAGATCAGTCTACTAAAGTATATGATTATCAGAAACTTGGTTTCACCTAACAACACAGCTTTGAAGTAGAGGCAATATGTAAAGTATAAACCAGCAGAATTATAAGGAGAAATTGACCATTCTGATGCGAGACATTAAAATATCTAGCAGCAGAAACTTGTAAATAAAGTGGATAAAACATATTCAAGGTGAAGTCCTGAGTAACAGAAATGAATGAACATTAATGAATGTTTTACTTGATATGTAAGAATATAGATTATTTTCAAAAACATACAAGGGGTGTTTAAAAAATTAATGCTCTTACAAAAGATCATCCTAAAATTGACTTCACACAGCCTGTGATGTTCTCATTAAATTGTGAATCATTAAAAATATACCAAAAACAAAACAAAAGCAATTCCGTACAGTTGAATATTAAGAACATTACATTCTCATTGCACATTACTCCCACATAAATTCCAGGTGGATTAAAATCGCAAACATGAAGAATAATTTTAAAACAATTACTTTAGCATTATAATATGATTATATTAGAACATAAAATATATGAACACATTTATATTATATATGTAGTTTATTACATATAATATAGTATATATAATATATATTATATATTTATATCTTAGGTAGGGAAAATTGGGGGGAAATAGAAAATAGTGGAATGTTATTCAATGAAGTTATAAAAATACAAATAATAGAAAGATTGGAAAATTTGAGTAGTACATTGAAATTTTAAAGAAACAAGTCAGAAGATTATATGACATGAAAAAGATAATATGAAGAATAAATATGAAGAATAAATATGAAGAATAAATCATAGCCTATGATATTCTATTTGCTATATGTAGTTAATTACATGATATATATAAATAACACTAAATAGCATATATATATATTAATATATATACCCAGACACACACACACATGTACATACATGCATATATAATGTAAAGAAATACAAGTCAGTGAGAAAAAGAGAAAACAATCTAATATAAAAATGAGTAAAGAACAAGGCATGGGACAGGAAGCCCGACTAGTAGAAAATATGGCTAGCCTTGACAGACTCAGGAAATTCAAATTAAAAAGCAATGGGATAACATTTAATTGACGTTAAATTGGCAAGCTTTGACTAACTGTCTAAAAAATGGAATCCCGAATGTTTAGGACGATGTGTGGAAATGGTAATTCCCAAATTGCTGATGGAAGTGTAAATGTGTAGACCAATTTTGAAAAGCAAATTGGCACTGTTCAAGTTAAAACTGCCTGTACCCGATGACCCAGTTATTATTCATGCACATCACAGGACATGTAAAAGATTGTTCATTCCAGAAGTATTTGTGATAGTAGGAATTGGAAACAACCCACATGTCTGTCACTAGGGTGGTGGATATACAAGTTCTATAATATTCATGTACACATCATACTTCAGAGCGGTTAAAACAGGGTAGTTGAATAGCTTTCAATTTTGAGTAGATTTCAAAAAACGAAAGAGGAGGTGTCAGAGTAAGATAGGTGCAACAATTTCACTAATTAAAAATGTGAATTTCATGAGTAAAATGATAAACCCTTAGGATGTGTATACACCAAATTAACCATAGAGATGTAACTGCATCTTTATTGTTTTCAGGGAGGGAAGAAAATATGCTTTGAGTTGACTTGAAATAACTATTTCTAAAAAATCGTCTGATGCCCTATAGATAAAATGCTAACATTTTAAATTTCTCCCTTTGACTACATGAGTGACCTAGTGTCCTTCACATTTTTCTATTAAATTTCTAAGAAGAATAAGACTATGCAAATAACATTTCTTGTTATCTTGGTAACATTTCCCTGGGCTTCCTTTGTTCTAATTCCAGGGACCTTATGATTGTAATTTTCAAGTACTTCCTCCAGACAAGAGTGTGGGGAACAAAACTAGATGAGGATGTTAAGGATAAAATAGAGGTATATGGCAGTGTTTCTGAATTCCCGTAGTTCTATGTTCTTTGTTTATGCTCAGTATATCGTACAAATGCAAGAACAGAGTGCGTCAAGAGAAATGGTCTGGTCCCTCCAAAAGAGAAGTTGGTCAGTTGATGATGTTATTTTGTTTAGATCAATGAAAATTTTTATAATGAATACATGTGTTTTAGTATTTTTCATCTGGTCCAGGCTTTTTGCTGGCAACATTTGGACAATTTCAGGCAAGGGAGAAAAGATGTGAAATAGGATGTCCAAACCATGAGTGGGTTTCCTCACATCTGACCTGTGGATCTGCATGTTCTGAGACAAACAACAGGGATACATTAAAGCCCATGAGATGAGAGATTCTGGGATGGCCATGGATTTTGGAAACTGCGATGACTTTGAACAAACTGGGATCAATGAGATAAGATGGAAAGAGTCATCCTTGCTGCCTTCCAAGGTTTAAAGGGCTGTCATGCCAATGAGAAGTCAGGCTTGAGCTGCGCTGGTTCCAGATGTGATGGAAGGACCAAGGCATAAACATCACAAAGACAGATTTTCGATTAATTAGAAGACAGGACTCTAGTGATTTAGTTGAGTGAAGACCCTGGAGCCTTGGTGTGAATATATTTGGACTTGGTATTTTTGACATGACCTCTTATTCGCAGACCCTAAACTTTTAATTTACGAGGCATAAAATCCATGGCTGCTACTTGGAAGTCAAGTTTTGTACTTTGTGTAATCCTGGCAGATATGCTTTCAAATGAGGATATTAAAGAATACTTTCTGACAGCTGTCATTCATGCCTATAAACATAAACCTACACTTTCTGGAGTACATATCTGAAACTCTTATTTTTAATTCTCGTAAGCTTTTGGGTTATCACTCAAAATAACTTGAAGAAGTATCTCAATTTTAACTGAAATGATGTACTCTGGCCTCAAGGCTCCCTCTTGGGGAAATCCCTTCATTGCTGTAGCTTTTCACTTTTATTTATTATAACTATTTTGATATTAAATCCTTAAAGAATATCACTAAACATTTAATATTTTTTAATCATCTTGGATTTATAAGTCTCTTCTGCATATTATAAAAGATAGGCTCATGTGGAAAAGATTTTTAGTGAGCAATTGTGCAAATGTGATGCTAAGGTAGGCACAGTTTCCTGATTATGTGGATCAAACACACCTTGACATTTGGCTTTGCATCATGACTTGACTATTTTAAAGTATTTTGAATTATTATTTAGCAAAAACTAGAGAAAAATTTTATACCACTGAATATAGGCTAATGTAGCCTATATAGCATAGGGTCGTACAGCATTTACACATTTTTTAAAGACTCAGTATCAAACATTATTGTTAGTCAATTTTAAAATAATCTACTCCCACAGTTTGAGTAAGAATTGAAATTTACATTATTTAAATTTGTTTAGACAAAGTGATTAACACCCTGATACCTCCTATCCACCAGATGGCATTCTGTTAGCTCATATTCCAAATTAAGAACTTCCCCTTCAGTCTGTTTTATGAAAAGCTCCAGTTTATTCTAAACCCAGTAATTGCCTTTTTAATTTTTTCAAACATTTTATTTTTTTATCTAGATATACCACCAGCATCTTAAATAGTCTATTCCAAATGAAGCTTATTACTGCTACTCCACTTATACAAATAATATAAATCATCACACATTACTCTTTATGACTTTCCTTTTCTTTTAGTGGTAACACTGCCTGGAAGATTATTTTTACCATTAATGATACCATCTGGGCTTCAAAATTTGGTGCTGTCATTTTTTTCCTTAAATCTGAAGACCTAGAAGATTCTTTTTTATTCCAGTCCTTCAATCAAGCCTACTACTTTTACCCTAATGAAAGCTTCCATTAGTGCTTTCTTCCTAATTATCTCACCATCTGTACCCCTTGTCTACAGTACATTCTACAAATATATATATATATATATATATATATATATATATATATATATATCTCGTCAGGGTAATCTTCTGAAGACTAAGCACCTTGTGTGATTTGCCATGGTCTCTCTGATTAAGTGTAAACTATGTATCTGTCATATTAGGTCTTTCTCTATTCTGGGTCCTCTTTGTTCTTCCAGACCTGTCTATGAATTCTCCTATAGAGGTCAACAGACAATAGGATAAAGATTCTCCATTGGACCTTGGGATACAAGATGGATTTTGATGAAGAGGTGAAGAATGTCTAGTGCTGCACATTTGAATGGAAGGAAAGAAATAGCTAGTGAAGGGGGCATTTCAGATTCCTGGGCAAAAATCAAGATTCTCTTTGAGACTGGAGAACAGCCAACATAATGAGGTGCCATAGTGAGGGCAGGATGGAGCTGATTTGTAGGCAGTCAGCAGTGAGACCAGATCTGAAGGAATCATTGTAACTAGAGGACACAAAGAAAGTGACAGAGAAAATCAGCGAAAGGAAAGGGGTGTGATGGAGTGGGGACTCTGAATTTCAGGAGGGAGGGACCGATATGCTTAGATGTCATGGCAACTAGCTGGGAAATGGACAAATTGCATTTCTGGGACCGTTCTGTCCTTTATAGGATGGGTAGGTTCTGGTATAGGTGAAGCTGGAGGCCGGGATGGTGATTTAGGGATAATGGGAGCAGCCCTCAATTTGAAATGGAGGGAAGAAAATCACGCTGACCAATAACAAACATCTACCAAGGCGCTGAAGTGTCCTTGAGAACTTTTTTAGCAAGTAGTATATAAACAGGACACTACTGAGAGCTATTTCCATAGAATATTTTTCCCCACGCTGTAATATTAATGAGCACTTAGGAGAAGATCTGCAAAATATTTAGATGAGGTTTTCTTTTTAAAATTCTGTTATTTCAGTGCCACAATTTTCAAGTTCCACTTTGGTAAATATTTGGCATTGTAACATTTGACTTTGGAGAAATTGATGATTTGTCTTTGAAAAAGAAATGTGTTTCTCCACACACACTCTGTTTCTCATAGGTAAGGCTTTTAGTAAGTTTCTCTCACTATAACAATTTAGTTTCTCTATTTGGGGTATTTCTGTGAACACTGAAGTATGGAGATGGCTCCCATGTAGTGCAATTCAGCAAACATCTAAGAAACACTCCATGTTTAGGGGCCATCTGTTAGGATCTGAGGTTCATAAATGTTTGTGGTTCAAGCACTCTGCCAGAGTCATGGCATTTAGGTGTCCTGAGATAACATTACAGTGGATAGATTACTCGATTTTTAAAAATATTTTATTTATGTGTGTGTGTGTGTGTGTGTAAGAGAGAGAGAGAGCACATTGGGGGAGGAGCAGAGGGAGAGAGACAAACAGACTCCGCACCAAAGTGCAGAGCCAGACTTGGGGCTCAATCTCAGGACGCTGAGATCATGACCTGAGCCAAAATCAAGAGTGGGATGCTTAACCGACTGAGCCACCCAGGTACCGCTACTCTATTTTATATAATATTAGGAACAACTGTTGAATTCATGGTATCCAGGTAGGCTTCACGCCAACGAGGGCATGTGTATCTCACCCAAATGCTGAATCATGCTTTCCATAAGTAAGTAAAAATAATTCTTTCAACATAAAATATTCTTCACTGACTTAGAGATTCTCCATACCTATGTGCTGTTCTTTTCTTCCCCTTGGAAAGGGATGTAGGCTTAATAGACTGCAGTGCTTAGAATCTTATTCCATGTCCTCTGTTAACATACCAGGTCAATGAACAAAGTGGGGGTTAGAGGTACTGACTCACATGCAATGGAAAACTCACATATGACTTTTGGCTCCCCCCCGTCTTCTGTGGACCTAAGGCCTTACTGATAACATACACAGTTAATACATATTTTATGTTATGTTAAGTATATTATATATATATTATATGCTATGTTGTTACACGCGCTAAAGCCAGAGAAAAGAAACTCCTATTAAGAAAATCAAAATGAAGAGAAATACACTTACAGTACTGTATGTATAAAAAAACACCTGCACATAAATGGACCCATACAGTTCAAACCTGTATTATTCAAGGGTCAACTTTGACCCTTTGAATTTTGAATTCAAAATTATACAGCCCCACACATCTTCTGGAGTTAAGCTGAAATATTATGAAACAAGACAAATCATCAAGTTGTCAACATTAGTACACATGGAGACACAGGATAGAGGGAATAGAGGATGGCGGCATTGTTTAATCATGGAACAGCTGCAATTCCAGAATCCTACTGCTTTAAATGGAGTCCAGAATATTCCCATAGATCACATCAAAGCCACTGATGCTCACCTGGGTTCTGGGACCTCTCAGTCCTTTCTATAAGCGTCTGTATCTGCCATATAGATGATACAATCAGCGTACAATTGCCACTCCTTACCAATGTGATCTTGAAGAATTGAATAGTTTCGGGCCTGAATGGGAGGTGGTCCTGAGCATTCCTTGAGATCACTTTAAAATCTGTAATGCTTAGAAGTCACTGGTTTCTTTTTTCTGTTAGACATAGAAAGTAAATGGGCCCAGCAGTGTGAACCCATAAAAAAAATAGTAAATTCAAACCAATTTCATTTACATCATGTATGCTAAAGACTTATGTGGAAATTTATTTTTTTTCTACGCTTAAAAACAGTAGTATATCTCTTCCTCCTTAAGGTCTAATGGATGTACAAGTCTTTTACCTTTTTCTCTTGAGGAAAGTTTATATTCAAAGGGGTATTTAATACAGCTATTCAATAGGGCTTAAACGATGAGCTGGGAGAGAGATAGTAGGTGTGAGTGGAGAGTTAAGGGTCTGGAATATAGTAATGAGGTAGTTCAGTGTACCTACACCCTACTTTCTGGGGAAAGAACTCCCTATGTCCTAATGCTGTTAGGTCAGTGTCCTTTATGTCTTTGGTAATGTTTGTTTAATGGAATTGAGTTTCTACTTGAAGGGAAATCTTTCATTGTGCCCAATGACATAACAGTACCCTGCAAAAAAATACATACTTCCCTTTGTCAAATACATCCTTAGCTGACCGAAGTTTATTCTGTATTAATTGTGCTGCCATCAGTCAGTGAGAAAGTAAGTGGCGGCTGACTGGTTTTGGTGTCAGATAAAAGAAATTCAAACCCCACCTGTACCACTTCCTTCTTGGGGGACCTTGGGCAAGTTCTTTTATTTCCTACAGTCTTACCTAATAGAATATTTCTATACATATTTAGATATTATCTGATACGTCATTTGCAAATATCTTCTCCCATTCTGTAGGTTGTCTTTTAGTTTTGTTGACTGTATCCTTTATTTTATTTTACACAATGACCATGAGTCTTGTACACCATGTAAGAAAGAAGCAAATGAGTCAGTCAGGACCTACTGGGGCGTGGCAGGGTAAGGCTGAGCCTTGGTGAAGCAGGGGGTGGGAAACGTGAGATGACCAGCTGACCAGAGAGACCAACCAGAAAAACCATCACCTTCAAGTCTGAAGTCCTGCGTGGTGGTGTCAGCCTTGGGAATGTCAGTGTATTCTGTTCCCCTGACACAAAACTGCGGGTAGGCTCCTAGAGGGAAAGTGCTCACGAGGGGTCTGGGGACAGGTGTAATGCGAGGTGTAGACAGTAAAGTGGCTAATGATTCTTTTTAGGTAGATGAATTGCAGCTGAGTCTCTATAAATATCATCTCTTCCTGTTCTCCAGCCTTGACCTTACTGTTCATCCGATGGAGCTCACGGTTAAAGAACAGTGAGCTTCCTTCCCAGCTGGGATGCCCTGCAATGACTTTTCTTTTTTAATAGAGATTTTATTTATTTATTCATGAATAAATAGAGACAGAGGCAGAGACACAGGCAGAGGGAGAAGCAGGTGCCCCTCCCTGCAATGACTTCTATTGACAGAAATATTCTTGGCCTGCGTGCCTCCACCTATCACAGCATCCGTTACAGGCAGAAGATACCTGGTCTGTCTTGCTGGAAGTGACAGTGCACTTTCTCATGCGGCAGCTCCACAGGTGTTGCAGTTCCAGAGCCCCTGGCAGGCTGTCTTGGCTGCCCTATTCTTTAGTCAGACATTCCAGAAAAGTCACTGAAACAGCATTTTAGTCTCTGCTCCAAATCTTATCAAAACCTAGGAAAGGGGGTGCCTGTGTGGGTCAATGGTTGAGCATGTCTCGGCTCAGGGCATGACCCTGGGGTCCTGGGATCGAGTCTCATGTTGGTCTCCTTGCGTGGAGCCTGCTTCTCCCTCTGCCTCTGTCTATGCCTATCTTGGTGTGTCTTTCATGAATAAATAAATAAAATAAAATAAATACCTCAGAAAGATGAAATAAATATTAAAAATAAAATCTGGCAGCCCTGGTGACTCAGCAGTTCAGCACGGCCTTCAGCCCAGGGTGTGATCCTGGAGACCTGGGATCAAGTCCTGAGTCAGGCTCCCTGCATGGAGTCTGCTTCTCCCTCTGCCTGTGTCTCTGCCTTTCTCTGTGTGTCTCTCATGAATAAATACATAAAATCTTAAAAAAAAAAGACTAATTATCAGTTCCAGAGAGAATGTCTCAAAAATATACATTAAAAAACATATGAAAAAAAAAAAAAACATATGGCCACTGGATTAACATGTTAATATATCAATAACACAGTGATATGCTAAATATAGAGTAACATTCTAAATTCATGTGCTCTCTTTACCAGATTTAAGATTCTTTAAATGTGTGTGTGTGTGTGTGTGTGTGTGTGTGTGTTTTCATTTTAGAGATTTTATGGAAATGTTGTGAAGATGGTACAGAGATTTTTCCCTTATGTTTTACATTAGGTAATTTGTCACAGGTAATACACCACTACTGGCACGTCATTATGAACTCATATCCATACCTTATCTGACTTTCCTGGTTTTTGCAAAATGTCCTTTTTCCATTCCAGAGTCGCATCCCAGATATCACATTCCATGCAGTCATCATATCTTCCTAGGCTCTTCTTGGATGTGATACTTTCTCTGACTTTCATTGTTTTGGGCGATCTTGACAGTCGCGTACAGTTTTGTAAAGTGTCCTTCCATCATGATTTGTTCTGATGTTTTCAAGGTTATAGGTGTTGAGGAGAAAGACCAGAGGTAAAGTGCCCTCCCTCCTCAGGGCATTACAGCAAGGGGCCAGACAGTGGATGGGCCTTACCCCTGCTCTGGCAGACTTGGCTGCCACGGGCTTCCCTGACTTCTTCACTATGCACTTGGCCTTTCCAATGGTAGTCTTCAGAATATAGTGCCGTCAGAGAGCAGGCAGCTGTGCCCCAGCCCTGGGACAGAGTATCTACCTACGGTTCAGAGTATGGTTCTACCATACAGGGATCCCTCTCTTCTCTCCTATGTGTTTGTTTATTTATTTTTAATCCTTTATTCATCTCACTTAGGATTCATGGATATTTATTTTACATGTAGGTCATCCAGATTCAATTTTACCTGTTCTCTTTGCTATACCAATGTTATTCCAAGTGTCTTCTACAAAACAGTGACACCTGTCCTCCCACAACAATGGATGCGCCTTCCTGTTTGTGTGAGGTTGATGGCAGTGGGCACAGTGGTTCATTCAGCACAGACACGGTCACATGTCATTGTACCCTGGCAGGGACACCTTTCACAGCACACGGTTCTTACCTCATGTAGGATGGTCAGCATTTTGTCTTGAGGACCCAGCCCTGCTTTTCAAGTCACAGAGTTTGACTCATGAACCGTATCCTTCATCAACCTCCTGGCACCTCTGCTCCTTCATCCTACTTCCCTATAAGCACTGACTTTAGAAACAGTCCAGCAAACTCTTTCCTACCAAAGTCTTTATACAACTCAGGATCTAGCACACACATATTTTTTAGTCTTTATTTTGAAAATCCCATAAAAACTTCACCCAGCATCCTTCCAAAGTTAACATCTTATACACCCACAGTGTAATTATCAACAAGTTCATGTTGATGCATTATTATTACCTAAACACTGAGATTTCTCCCATTTTCCTGAATCATTTTTCAGTTCTAGGGTTCCATCAGGGTCCCAATGTGACAGAAAACCATCACTTCTCCTTGGTCGCCTCCTGTTTGTGGCTGGTCCTCTATCTTTCCTTGTCTGCTAGGACCTTGACAGTGTTGAAGATTACTGATCATTTATTTTATATTATAGAATGCCTCTCAATTTGGGTCAGTCTGATGTTTTCTCCTGATTTGGTTGAATTACGTATTTTTTGGCCAGAATACCACAGAAAGGATCAATTCTTTCCACAGACATGTGATGTCAGGTGTTTTGTTCATTTCTGAAGCTAACATTGGATACTTGGCTGAGACGGGGTAGGGAGATAGCTCCACTGTAAATTCACCATTGTTTTCTCTTTAAAATTAATGAGCATCTTGAGGGGGAGACTTCATTACCATCCACAGAGACTGTTTGTACTCAAACTTTTTTCTTAACTTCTTTTTTGACCAAAGGGATTTAAAACTTATTGAAGAAAAATGTAAAACTGAAAGGAGGAATCAGAGAGAGAGAGAGGAAGAGAGGGAATGATTCAGAAATTCCTCTAAACTGCACCATGTTTATTCTTCTGTTTCGGAGCAACTTGTATGCAGAGGAGGCTGCTAATTTCTCGGGGCTATATTGCACCTATGGTAATTAAATGTCTAATACTTAATTCAACATCTAGGAATTCATAAAAATTAAAGAGTGACTTGGGATAGAGGTTTTAGAACAATTTATTTTCAAATGTTAATAGAGAGCAAAGGGAAATTAAAAAAAAAACTCACTAGTCAATACATAGCACAGTTAATTTATTGGAACCTGATTAGAACCACAAAGTACCTATAGCACAGGTGATCAGTGAAAATGTGTAACAAGGGGATATGCCGTGGGTAAAACCAAGCTTCTGGATTTTGCATCTACTTCACCTGCAAGGCCTGTCATCAGATGCATAGTAGGAGTTACGGTTGTCCCAGAAAACAAAAAGAAGGGAGTTCCAAATGCATTTAAATGTCGCTGAGAGCTCTAGATTTCTATCATCATTGGTCGTAATCAATATTGCGAGAGTCGTACGTAAGTATGGTTCTATTACAGTATTACACAGAGCAGCTCCTGATGATTTGCTTCCTTCCTTTAGGCACTGGCCACAATTACAAAGTATACTAGTTGGGCAAAAATATTCATTCACGCAAATACATAATTTCATAGAACTTAGACCTTAAAAGGTGCCAAGCTGTATAGTGTAGTAGTTGCCGTGAGCAGCGGGAGAAATATTATAAATCCAAACTAGGTAATAGATGAAATTTTTAAAGGCACAGTGAGAATACATTTCTACATTTAGCTGAACCACAGCCTTTTAAATAATTTCACCAAGCTCCTCGTCTTACAGAAGATCCAGCTGCAGCTCTGGGACTGTACCTGGCCCAGGCCTAGAGCGGCCCCTCAGGTACTGACTCCGCTTTCCTGCGCCCCGGTGCGATCCCCAGTACTTCTAAGATAAGGACGTCTGCCTTCGGGTGGAATGAGAGGAAACTCGGGTGCGTCTCAGATTTCTTGAAACTATCTCCTGCACGACAATGCAAGTTAGAATACGATCCAATTTGCAAAGATTGAAACTTTCACATGCTAAGGACAGTGTGAGGGTTCCCGGGCCGAGGGACAGGGTCAGGGGTGGGGAGAGAAATGGTTCCAGCATTTTCCAGCAGAGGACAGCATTACCCATTGTGCCCTAAACAAGTATCCGACCGTCTCATGCAATGTGAGAGCAGCAGCTGATAGGCTGATACGTGACATACGTGACATAAAACATCATTAAATATGTAACAGAGCAAATGATGCATGTTTTTTAATGATGCCTCCACAGACTTGGCAGAAAATATGGCAAAGTTGGGGTTTTAAAGACTCCTGACTGTAGGTATTTCAAGGAGATGGGGTTATAGCTAATTTTTATTTCCTTGAAATCTTCTGACTTCCTGAAGTTTCTGTTCTCTAAAAGGAGAGGGGTAGGGGGTCACTTGTCTGGCAAGTGGGTCAAAAAGTGACAGATGCTAATGGTATGTTTCTATCACATGTGCACTTGATGATTGATTGTATTATTGATGTTTCAATTCAGCGTGGTCAGGTCATTTCACTGAGAATGCTTTTTGGGTTTTCATCATAGTGTATTCATTTTCCCCTAATAGTATTTATCGAATCTATTCAGAAAAGACACCTAAGGCTTCTAAATAAACACAGAAAGTGAGAGTTTCCTTCCCAATGCATCATTAATAGCTTCTGATTTAAAGGAAAGAAAAAAATATGTATTTGCATGTATATATAAATGAAATATCCCTTGGCTAGCCCTGTCTTCCAGGGTTCCTTGACTACAACAAATCCATCAAAGAGGGAAAGGACCCTGAGGGAAAATCCTGCTAATAAGATGACACAACGTTCCCTCCCTGGAGGGAAAAAGGATAGAAGAGGTTCCTTCTAATTTAATTAAAGTGAAATCTTTTATTAAAATATCATAGCTCCATAATATTTTTAGAAATCTTTGCGATGTTCATGAATCACTCTTGCACATAGGAAAATTAAATAAGATGAAATTAAATGATAATAGTTGAGTACTTAATAGAAGTGAGCAGACTATGCAGTAATTCTGTAAGTTTTTTTGAAATAAACTTACTTTTTAGAATAGTTTTTATTTTACAGAAATTTAGTATGGGAGTTCTCATATACTCCCCATTCATTTTCCTCTGTTAGTAGGATCTTACAATAGTACCTAATAAACCAGCATCAATACACTCTTATTAACTAAATATCCTACATTCCTTAGTTTTTCTCCAATGTCCTCTTTCTGTTCCAGACATGCACCTTACATTTACTCGTCATGTCTCTTTATTAGGCTCCTCTTGGCTGTCACAGTTTCTTAGACTGTCCATATTTTTGATGACCTTGACAGTTCTGAGGAGAGTTGGGAATTTTGTAGGATGACCCTCAATCAAGATTTGCCTGTTATTCTTGTAACTGGTCTGGGGTAGAGGATTTGGGGAGGAAAGTCTTGGAGGTAATGTGCCATTTTCATTTACGTTATGTGATCTCATTGTCAGTCTGATGGATCGTTGTTGGTGTTGACCTTGCGGGCACATCTGGGGTAGGCTTTGTCAGGTTCCTGCAGTGTACATTCCCTCCATGGAACGCCCTTCCATACTGCACTCTCTGAGAGCAAGTGCAACCCTCAGGATGGGGAGTCATGCTCCACCTCCCTGAGGATGGGGCATCTACATCAATTATTTTGTATGCTTCTACACTGGAGATTTGTATTTCTCCTTATTTATTTATTGAAGTCAATATGAACACAAGAATATTTATGTTATCCTTCAGATTAAAGTATAATAATTATTTTTTGCTATAATTGGGCTACCTCAGGTCATTGGAAACCTTATCGGTTGGTTTCTGGGTTCGTTGACATACTCCATTAGCCCTCAGGGGTATTTGTTTCGGTTGTACTTGAACACTTCCTTACTTTCTGGCATTACAAATGCTTCAGACTCATGTTGTACAAGCCCTCCCCCAATCCTAGCAACAGCCATTTGCCCAAGCATCATCCCTGGATCCTTTTACTGGAGAATGAAACCGACATCTGCCCACTAGGTGTGCCACTGGAGTTTCTAACTGACATTTATCCATTGCTAATAAATTGAGTTTACTAATTCACTGTGTGAAGATATAACTGTTAAAGGCAGATGCAGTGATTACTTCTTGAGATCAACGATGGAAAACAGTTTATTGAATGCAAAGCATTAAACATCCTTACTTCACTTTTATTGCCATCAGAGACCATTCTCATGATATTCTT
Organism: Canis lupus baileyi; assembly: GCF_048164855.1. Classification (NCBI taxonomy): domain Eukaryota; kingdom Metazoa; phylum Chordata; class Mammalia; order Carnivora; family Canidae; genus Canis; species Canis lupus. The sequence continues at coordinate 2,236,153 of NC_132852.1, read as the reverse complement.
TATTCCATGAAATCAGTTAAATGAAATGCAAAGCAGATGTTATGTATTTTTACTTTAAACACGGTTTTACTCTTTTTCCTCGAGATTATACCTTAATGGCTAATACTGAAACATAATTATCTTTTTGTAGATTTATAGAAGATTAGAGAAATTCAGTTAGAGAAATGCTAATTTCCAGCAAATGAACTCTGAATTAAGGCAGAACTGGTTTTCCTTCTGCACCTCGGCCACATCCTCTGCCTTCACCACCAAACCTTGCCATGATCCATCACTGAGTCATGTCTCATGTAGGGCTTCAAATGCCCTTTATGAATCGATTAAAAACTCCTACTGCTCATAGAGTCTCTGTCACTACAATTTATTTTTATCTTATTAGATTCACTATTCTGAAGTTCTCACTTTCCTTCTTAACTGTGCAATCCCCTTGGCTATAACTGCCTGGCAGTGAACCAGAAGGATTTAGGAACCAGAATTCTAGCCCTTTGAAAAATACACACCACACATGTACATAACGATGCAATTTTGAAGATCAACCAGTTGGAATTCTTTGTATTTTTTTAAGGTTTTTAATTTATTCAGGAAAGAGAGAGAGAGAGGCAGAGACACAGGCAGAGGGAGAAGCAGGCTCTTTGCAGGAAGCCCGATGTGGGACTCAATCCCAGGACCCTAAGGTTATGAACTGAGCTGAAGGCAGATGCTCAAACACTGGCCACCCAGGTGCCCCCAACCAACTGTAATTGTATTAACTTTAAGATATAAGAGAGAAAATAAATTCATTTGAGCAAAAAGATTTTTTTTTAAAAGATTTTTTTATGAAGAAGAGAAATCTATATTTCCAGTCCTTGAATGAAAAAAAAAGTGCATTGCTCTAAGCTATTTATAATGATGGTGTTTCTTGCCAAAGGACATATCTCCTGTCTAAACATTTGAGCCTTACATTTACTGAGATCTTCCCTCTGCATGTCTTCTCCAATTTCCCCCATAAAAATCCAATTTTATTCAACAGATTAAAAAACATGTTTAAAACAAAATACGGCAAAAAGATGATCTTGAAACTTCATGTTTAAAACCTTAAAAAAAAAAAAGATGTGCATGTCAAATAAAAACTACCGTATGGACAGATTTTTTTAGAGTTATGTCCTTCATGGAGTCTAAGGAAAGAATAATCTGGGTAGTGATTCCAAGAACACCCTGGAGTGAAGTGTCAAGTTCTTATTATTGTTGTTGTTATCATTATTTTAATTTTTTAAAAGTATCAGTGTTGGATGTTCAATGATTCAAATCTGACACTTTAGACCAAAATCCCTGTGGCAGAAGGAAGGGGTCGAGCCAGACTGTGATTTGCCTTAGGTTCTAAATGTGACTGTGGGAAGCACATGTCCACACTCTTCATTAGTATTCAGAGTAACTAAATCATGGAGACAGAGAGAGAAAGAGAGAGAGAGAGAGGGAAGAGACTCATATATCCATTTGATATCTTCCATATAAGAGGCAAGATGACTCAGGATGCCTGAGGGGCTCAGTGGTTGAGCATCTGCCTTCCACCCGGGCCGTGATCCTGGAGACCCAGGATCGAGTCCCACGTCAGGCTCCTTGCATGGAGCCTGCTTCTCCCTCTGCCTGTGTCTCTGCCTCTCTCTCTGTGTGTCTCTCATGAATAAATAAATAACATCTTTTTTTTTTAAAAAAAGAGGAAAGATGATTCATAGGGAATTTTATTACAGTGCCAGGCCAGGAAAACCTCCTTGGCTGGAAAGAGAGAATCAGGTCCACTGGGAAAAGAGTTTTCCCTCTTTTCTCCCCCTTCCTCATACTCTAGCCAGGCAGACTTAAAAATTCTAAAGGAAAACCAAAGTAGAGAAATGTGAAAAAATCTGATGTACAGTTTGATTATATCAGCATTGCAATTAGCTGTGCAATTTCCAGAGGTTGCATGTAATATAGAATGTATTTGCATTTATAGCTTTTCTTAAAGGAAGTCAAGTTAAAGTGCATAGTGTGAGCATTAACAATATTCATGCATTTTCTACCTACATACAAGGGGCAAGGTATTCATTTTGAGCAAAATTACAAAATAAAAAATAAACATGAATAGTCTATGGGTAAGTTCATTTTGTATTTATAAAGCCATTAAAAATATTTTAACTCTTTCTGTTAACTTACCATTGCCACTGATTAAAAGGGAAAATATCCTCACAATTGAAAGAGAATATATTTAGTAAAATTTCATGGGAGTTCTATGAAAGTATAGGTGTTTTCAAGTAAAATGTAAACATCTTAAATCCCCTCACATGTTGGTTGCCTTGATTGGGTTTCCACAATGCTAATCATTTTAGCTGGAGACACTCTGTTATGCTGCATTATTATCATGATTTTTTTAAGCTGAGAAAATGCAGATTCTTCTAGAAGGCAAGATAGGAGATTGCATTAATAAAAGCATGTTCTTTAGAAAAACTTTTTGGGCAGAACTCAAATCTCATTATATCCAATAGGGTAGTGGTGATGACAATAATAAAGTACTCAAGTAGGGTGACAGTGATGATCATGGTCAGGTTCTAGGGTAGGGTGGAGGTGATGATCATGTCAGATACTAGGATAGGGTGGTGGTAATGATCACGGTCAGATACCAGGTTAGGGTGGTGATGATGATGATCAGGGTCAGATACCAGGTTAGGGTGGTGGTGATGATCAGGATCAGATACCAGGTTAGGGTGGTGGTAATGATCACAGTCAGATACCAGGGTAGGGTGGTGGTGATGATCATAGTAACAGGCGCTGAAGAGGGGCCTTGAGGGTATGATGTTAAATGAGAGAAGTCAGAGGAGGACAAATACTATAAGATCTCAGCTATATGTGCAGTCTTTTTTAATTTTTTTAAGATTTTATTTATTTATTCATGAGAGACACACACAGAGAGAGAGAGAGAGAGAGGCAGAGACACAGGCAAAGGGAGAAGCAAGCTCCATGCAGGGAGCCCAATGTGGGACTCAATCCTGCAACTCCGGGGTCTTGACCTGAGTCAAAGGCAGACGCTCAGCCACTGAGCCACCCAGGCATCCCTATATGTGCAGTTTCAACAAACTGAATCATAGCAACAGGGAGTGGAACAGTCATCCCAGGATGGAGGAGATGCTGGCCAAAGGCTACAGACTTCCAGGTACAAGAGGAACACGTTCTGGGGATCTAGTGTGCAGCTAGTGACGGCAGCTAATACTGTGTTGTACCCTGGGAAGTTGTTGAGAGAGTAGATCTCAATATGTTCTCACCACAGAAATGGTCATTACGTGACTAAATGACGATGTAGCTGGCTGTGGCCGTGCTCATTCACGACATAAGAATGTGTTGCATCAGCAGGTTGTACAGCCTGAACTCACACAACATACTGTGTCAATGATGACTCAGTGAAGCCATGAAAAATCTTCAAAGAAACACAGATATGTTTACACTGCTATGCTGTGGACCTGTGTCATTAAAAGTCATGGCTTGGGGGAGGGTGATTAGGGGGAAAAAGCCTACAAAAGGTCTTCGGGTGCCTGGGTGGCTCAGTCGGTAAGGCGTCCGCTTTGGGCTCAGGTCATGATCCCTGGGTCCTTGGATGGAGTCCTGCATCAGGCTCCCTGCTTGGCTGGGAATCTGATTCTCCCTCTGCCTCTGCTCATGCTTTCTCTCTCTCTCTCTCTCTCTCTCTCTCTCTCTCTCTCTCTCAAATAAGTAAATAAAATCTTTAAAAAATTAAAAATAAATAACCTCTTTCAGGGGGTGATGATGCATTAAAAAAAAAAAGTTGGCTTGGGCCATCCTGGAACACCCAGCAGATGACAATAAATGGGAGCTGCTTCTCTGCACCCCTCTCTTTTGTTTGAAACCCTCGCCTGATATTTGTTCTGCACAGAGCGTGCCCTGAAGAGTGACACCGTGATCCCCTGGCAGCCGTGGCTGGGTAGAGAAAACTGAATTTTGATCTTCCTCTAAAAGGGGGAAACAAACATTTAAAATCACAATTCCTTTTTTAAAGTTTGCTACCATGAGGTGAGGTTTAATTTTAAATGCTCAGGTTAAATTATATGATCTCGCCCCTTCTAACAGTTTCAGAAAGAATTCTTTGTATTTGAGCACTTAAAAATTATTTTTGTAACCATTGTGAGCCATAGATTTAAGTGGCCTCAGTGCCCATGTATTGGCAGGGGAAGAAACGACTGGTACGGGGGAATCAAATTGCAGAGCTACTCCCTTTCATTTTTAAGTTTAACCCAAAGCCTATATATACTTATTTTATCCATTTCAACTGAAAATACATGCTTGGTGGCCTTCTTTCAGATGACAAGACTAAACAATAAAGAAAAATTGGCTACAAAATTATGTGGTTTTGCTTTTGAAAAAATTTTTTTAAGATTCTATTTATTTATTCATCAGAGACCTAGAGAGAGAGCGAGAATGAGGCAGAGACACAGGTAGAGGGAGAAGCAGGCTCCATGCAGGGAGCCCGATGTGGGACTTGATCCCAGGACCCTGGGATCATACTCTGAGCCGAAAGCAGATGCTTAACCGCTGAGCCACCCGGGTGCCTCCTCCTGACTCTTTCTGATTCAGATCCCCCATCTCAAAAAAACCAAAAACCAAAAAACCGAAAAACAAAACACAAAACAAAACAAAAAAACAAATCCCCCATCTCATTTAAAACAGCAGTCTTCATCAATAATGTGACTCATTTCCTTAAGGAATTTCTGCTTATTTCTTCCTTTGAAATCCTGAAATCCAGCCTTCCCCTGCCCGGCCCCATCTAACTATTTATTAGATCCTCTAATATCCTTTTAAAAATATAGACTAAATGGACATGTTCTTCACTCTATCCATTTAAATTGAATTATCTTCTGTCATAATTCCATTTTTATAAAGTACTGCTTAGAATTTTAATCTTCTCATTTTGGGTATCATATTATCTCTGATTTCCTTCATGGGTTCCTCAACTATTGTATATAAATTCCTGGGCTTGTTCTTCTACAGGAAAACTTTTTAAAGGGGGCGGGGGGGAAACAGAGAAGAGATAGCAGAGCGTAGAGTTAGGAGCATGGGATAAAGAATCAATGTTTTTGACTTAAATTCCACCCGTTTTGGTATATAGGACATGGGCAAGGAAGCCCACATTCTGGACCTTGGCGCTCTCATCTGTGTTATGGAAATGAGCGAGGTGCCTGTTGTCATCAGGCTGTCCTCCGAATAAAACGAGCTAACATTTTAACCTACTTGGAAGCAGGGCCCCGCACACAATAAGACTATGTATTAAATCTGTTCGTAGGTCAGTCGCAGATGACCACGGCCACCAGGTGCATCAGTAGCAAAGTTTTTAAAAAAATACAATTATCTTGTATTATTGTTGAACATGTAGTAATGGTTCTTTCCTACTTGTGCTTTTTGTCCTGCTTTTTCTGGGTAGCAGATACTACACTGAAAACATGTTTTCTGACTTAATCCTCATTGTTTCATAGCATCAGGAGATTTTGCTCACTTTACAAGTGGTCAAAGTGGGGCTGGGAGTTATTAACTGTTGCATCTTCCAGACAGTTGGTGTCAGGTGGGCTGGGGTGTGAGAGCATCTGTCAGACACCAGAAATCTATGTTTTCTCCTCTTTATGGCATTAATTTAAAAATATTTTTTAAGAAATGCATTCAATAAGTATTAATCAAACACCCACTGTCAGCTAAGAACTCTTCAAATCCCAGGAGGGATAGAGAATGATAAAAAAAAAATTATAATAATTAATTTAAAAAAATGAAAAAAAAAACTCCCATCCTCGGAAACCTAATTCTAATTTGAAGAGACCTGTCAATACTTCAGCCGTATTAAAAATAAAAGAGACCATAAACTTGGCAGTCAATTTTGCAAGTGAGTATATGATTGAGGACCAGGAGATTGGAGCAGGAAGTAGAAGCCATAAAAAAGAGCTTGAGACAGCAAGAATTTAATAAAGTATAATTATTTAATTTTAAAGATATTGTTGTAATAGAAGAGCCTTGCAGTAATTTACTAGTAGGGTAGAGAGGTAGTGTTAATAACACACAAAAAAGCCAAATGAGCAAAGGCTAATTTGTACTTCCTTTATTTTTGTATTAGAAATAAAAGAGACCATAAACTTGGGCATTCTTTGGGTTATTATGGATATTCTTTGGAAATACCTGTAAAAAATGCAAATTTGGGGAGACAACTGTCTATTGTGTCAGGGAATCATCATTAGATGAGAAAGGCCACTTGCTGAAATATGGTAAAGGCACGTAGTTAGTTACTAGGCGGCCTTCACGGCGATGCATGGTTTGCTCCCATTTCCTCCTCACACACAAAGCTGCAAAGTGTATGCAGTTTATGGAAGAGGAAGCCAAGCTTATGGAGAAGTTAAGTAATTTCCCCCAGATCCCACTTAGAAACTATAAGAACTGAAGATGCTAATAGGGAAGTGACATGGGACCCCAAAATAGGGCGGGCAGTGGGATTCACCTAGCTCACCAGCTTAACGACGTGTGTGATCCTTATGGAAGATGAGGGACTCCATTTTCTCGTAAAGGGTGGCTTAGCTCCAAATCCCCAAAGAGAACGAGGGTAAGCAGAATAGCTTCTTTAGTTAGTGTGCTGACATAAATTTATTATTTTTTCTTTTTTTATTAAGGTTTTAATTTTAATCCCAGGATAGTTAGCATAGAGTGTATTATTAGTTTCAGGTGTACAGTGTAGAGATTCAGCACTTCCATACGGCATCCTGTGCTCATCGTAACAAGCGCACCCCTTAATCCCCATCACCTCCCCTCTGGGGACCAGGAGTTTGTTCTCTATAGTTAAAAGTCTGTTTCTTGGTTTCTCTCTCTCTCTCTTTTTCCCTCTGCTCATTTGCTTTGTTTCTAAAATTCCATATATGAGTGAGATCATATGGTATTTATCTTTCCATGATTGATTTATTTCATTTAGCATTATACTCTCCAGACCCATCATGTTATTGCAAATGGCAAGATTTCATTCTCTTTTATGGCTGAGTAATATATCATTATTGGCATATATATGTATATATACACACATGGCTGAGGATATTTCACCATATGTATGTAATCTCACATCTCCTTTGCCCATTTATCTACAAATGGGCACGTGGACTGTTTACATCATTTGGCTGTTATAAATAATGTTGCAATAGGCATAAGACTACATTATCTTTTTGAATTAGTGTCTTTGTATTTTTTGGGTAAATACACAATAGTATGATTACTGCGCCACAGGCTACCTTTCTGAGGAACCACAGTGGCTGTATCTGTTTGCATTCCCCCCAATAGTGTGAGAGGGTTCCTTTTTATCCACATCCTCTCCAACACTTGTTGTTTCTTGTGTTGATTTTAGCCATTCTGACAGGTTTGAGCTGATGGATCCTTGTTTTTTTTTTTTTTTTTTTTTTTTTTTTTATCACTGTGGTTTTGACGTGCATTTCCCAGATGATGGTGATGTTGAGGACCTTTTCGTGCGTCTGTTGGCCATCTGGATTGGGGGAATGTCTGTTCATGTCTTCTGCCCATTCTTAATTGGATCATTTGTTTTTTGGCTGTTGAGCTTTATAAGTTCTTTATATATATTGGATACTAACCCTTTATTTGTATATCATTTGCAAATATCTTCTCCCATTTGGTAGGAGCTGATATACTTTTAATCCCACTGATAAAATTCCACTGAGAATTCTAGAGTTTGCAAACACTGCACCTATACTGACCCCATAAAATAACAACAGTGCATCCTGCATAGAAAGAGCCAATAGAGCCACGTATGCCTGTGCCCATCTATTGGGTTAAATGCCCTTAAAGAGTAAGGAATCTTGAAGGTGGGACTCCCTTCTTTCTACAGATGATGAAACTCACTTGGGGCTTTGGTTGAAGGTCATACAAGTCCTTTGTTTGTACTGAGCTGGACCTGGAACTCTGATTTCTTGATTTTTTAGCCCAGGATCCCTGCACATATTTGTTAGTCTTCCACATTTACTGATGAATATTTCATTTGCATTCTATTTGTATTAACTTTGCAATGCATATATATGCATATATGTGCTGTGTAAATGGAGATATATGTGTGTGTGTGCTCATGTATCTGTTAAAATTTGTGGAACAGTTGCACAAAATACATTAACGTATTTTTTTAAAATTCAATATTTTGTATTTTCAGGTTTATTGTGATCATTGGTAAGGAAAAAAACATGTTTAAAAGTCCTTACAGCATTGAAATAAAGGCACTCTTATTTGATTTATAACTTGTTTATCCTCACCTTGGCTAACAGGGCTGTATTGCAACTTAATTGCTTCTTGAAGCCACATACACTTACCTTGAGAATTATTTTAATGATTATACTACAAATATCTGACTCCTCATAACTAGAAAGAATATGTAAAAGAAAACAAGTCAGCAATAAAAGGAGTTCATAAATTATTGCATAGTGTATTTATATGCCCTATTAGTCTATTCTTTCCACCAAAGTTTTTCTTTAAAGGGCCAGACAGGAAATACTTGAGATTCTGTGGGCTGTTCAGTCTCTGTTGTGTCTTTTCAATATATGCGGCCACGGAAAACACAGAAATGCACGAGTGCAGGGCTGCCCCAACCAAACTCTGGGTGAGCACACTCCGAGGTGAATTTCATGTATTTTTCATGGGTCATACAATAGTCCCCGTCTTCTTTCCAAACGTTTAAAAATGGAAAAACATTTTTAGCTCATCAGCCTTACAGAATTAGGCAGGAACCAGATGATGCCAGCTAGATCTGGCCCGCGGCTGCACTTCGTGACCTATGCTTAAAGCAAAAGTTCGATAAGATCCACAGTGACGTTCATCTGATACTTACGCTGACGTGACCGTCCTCCAGAAAACATCCATCCTTGAATGCAGCAGAGGGCTTTATGGGGAAATTAGAGAACATGGTCGACCCTTGAATAATCAGCAATTAGGGCTCCTGACCCTGGCACAGTTGAAAGGTTGCTTTTGACTCCCCCTGAAACTTAACTACTAGTTGCTTCCTGTTGGCCAGAAGCCTTATCAATAACAGAAGCAGTTGATTAACACACTTATGTTGTATGTATTATGTGTCATATTCTCACAATAGAGGAAACGTGTTATTAAGGAAATCAATCATAAAGAAAAGGAAATACATTTATAGTACTCATTGATACCAATTGTATTTATTGATAAAAACCCACATAGAATTGGATGCCTGTAATTCACACTCATGTTGTTCAAGAGTCAACTATGTATTTAACATATATATATATTCCTTTCCAATATTTATATTCTGTATAGAATACGCTTTATTATTCTATTCTAAACAGAATAGAATATATTCTACTTCTGTAATGTGTATGCTGTAACATCTATTATTTTGTGTGTGCAACATATATTATGCACATGCATGCCTACACATTTATGCAAATGAAACAGCAGGTATAATGTACTTCTTGGGCAGTAATCCCATGAGAAGGGAAGTAGGAGATGTTTGTTATGCGTCTTAAAATTGAGTCCCGGCCAAGCATCACGGACTGCTAATGGCTATGGCTTAATTCTTAAATACACCCTCTAACTTCTATGAATATCACAATTACATTAGCTTCATTTTGTATTAAGATACGATAAATACCTAAGCTACATGATATGAACCTGTTTGACAACATCATTTTGGTATCCCCTCTCCTCTCTCTCCTCATCTTCTTCTTTCCGGTTCTTATTTTTTTAAAAGGTGTTTTTTTATTTATTCATGAGAGACACAGAGAGAGAGGCAGAGACACAGGCAGAGGGAGAAGCAGGCTCCATGCAAGAGCCTGAGGTGGGACTCGATCCCAGGACCCTGGGGTCATGCCCTGAGCCAAAGGCAGACACTCATCCACCAAACCACCCAGGTGCCCCCCCATTCTTATTTTTAAATATACATCCTAAAAAATTGAACCTGATTATCTCTGGACCACCAGTTGATTCTGACCAGGTGAAAAAATATTGAGGTCTTACAATGAAGAGAACATAGAGCTCTATTTAATCCGTGTATCTGACATTCGTTTGAATGTGCTTCCTTTTTCTAAATCCAAGGAGCTGAACATGATGCAGCCCATGCTGGTTCACAGATTTTCTTTTCCAGTTGCACGTTTTTACCTTATTTACAATAGCAGTGCAGAGGGGCCTTTGATAAAGCCACTCTGTGTTGTGGGAGGGGTGGTGGAAGTGAAATGGCTAGGGATTTTCAAAATGCGGACTCCCTATTCTAGACCTAGAATGAATATCTGCTGTTTCATGTAATTTGGTTGTTTGGTGAGATTCCACACGTTCAGTTCTGCTTCTCTGTGAGTGGCTCCATGTAATATGGGAGGAGGTTTTTTTTTGGTTTTTTTGTTTTTTTTTTTTTTTTACAGGAGGAGTTTGAAGAGGAGGATGACCAGATTTGATCTTCAAAGTTAATTTTAGCCCTAGAGCCTCTAATTCTAATACTGTGATAAGATCTTTCAGTTGAAAACATCTAAGAAATTAAAACAAGATGCTATTACACGTGTGAGAATTTATACACCAACTTCTACCGATGACTACACACTGAGGCGAACTTGGACTTTTGCTTACCACTTCCGTCTTGAGGAGCACCATTCCTTTTGTGAAGATCACTCTTATCATCAGGTGACTGCTGCATGGAATGCTGCATCACTTAGGTTCTCTCTAAACACATCTGGATCTCCATTTTTTCTTCTTTGATTATTTTTGTCGACAACCTATTTTGCTAGATAATCAAAGACTCCCCTCCCCATTTACTTTGGTTCTAATGAAAATGGGTTGTAGCTCTTTTTTATGCTTTCTTGTATGTAAACACATGAGAAGAGATACACTAAATTTACTAATTTTATGGGTAGAGCATCACCCATGTGTTGTTCATGTACAGACCTGTGTCGATATGCATGAACATTAGTTTGTTATGAGGATCTCCAAAATAGCTAACTGTGGACTTGGGGGAAATTACTGTGTCATATATGTATAATTTCCTCCACCTAGAGGATTATCTGTGGGATATATGTTCTCCTACTATATGCTCCTCAACGACCTGGACTCCTGATAACCTGATCCTAACGAAGTTAGGTAGACTCTGTGTGCTTTTGGCTTGGGATCTATCAGAAGAATTCAAACACTTGCCCCACTTATATCATGGGGCTGTTATAAGAATAAGATGCAAAGTGTTTCTGAAATTAAAAATTATAAATAAACACTGATCTCTTTCTGAGTAGACATGGCTGTCCCATGTTCAAGAAGGTGTGAGAGTGAGTCATGGTAAAGCCTAGCATCTATGTTTAGTGCTAATGCAGCCACGAGCTTTTTTCTACAACATTCAGTGATTAAACATTCATGACTCTGACTTCCTCTCTGACATTCAAAGCCATATATTATAATTTTAGCTAAAGCAGATGTTGGGTTTCTCGTGTAGCATGCCATTTCACTTGTTCTGTTGGGAGGCTGTATATTTTAATAGTTACGAAATGAGTGGGTCAGTGAATATTAGAGTGGATTTTCCAAGCCCAGAAAGAGATTAAACCCTTGAAATATTCCTTGGCCTTAAGACTCAATAGTTGGCTATTTAATGCGTATAAAAACTTGCTCTGGAAGATTGTTGGTAACATAGGAACTTCAAGATGGAAAGCTTTGTAGATGTGATGTAGCCATGCTGCCTGGAACTTTGTTGTTATATTTACATTTAAATTAAAAAAATTCACCTTCAGGCAAGTTTATAGGTGAGTTAATAACAATACCGGAGCAGTGTTACCGTATATTAGTATATAGATGCACGGATATTGGCATCAGGAGGAAAAAGCCTAAGGGATGTGCTGAACAACTGCCCAGGTGTTGGGGAAAAGTGAAACAATGCATCATCATAGAGGACTGATGAAGGTCCCTAATATCCTCAAATGAACATTGTGTAAAAACAGCTTGCTGAACATGCTCTTTTCCCTGGCACTGTTGCTGTAACCAGATGAGCCATAATTAAGTGTGGGTCACTGAGGAGAGAAACAGTGGTTTTAATGATCAAACCATTTATATGCCAGCAAATAAGTAAATCAGATGTGCCGTGTGAAGGGCAGAAAAGAAATCCGTGTGAGCCCCGGCAAAAACCATGGTTTACTAAGAAAATACTTGTGTATTTCTGATTTTGGATTTTGGAAGAAAACGAATAAGAGTAAAGTACATTTTGTCTGTCTATCCAGCATCAGAGCACAGCAAATATCCTTGAAGGGCTTGGTGGCCCTTCCCCGAGACTCACACTTCAGAGAACAGTCACATTTTGTTATTTTTCCCCTTTGGCTTAATCAGCTCAAGGCTTCCCCTTCTTCTATTGTTTACTTATAGAATTAAGAACAGATATTAACAGATAGTCTATGCATCTCATAACCCAAATGTTTCCTAATAAAGGAAAAAAAGTAAATCACTAAAAATGCTTCCATCTTAGTAGACTTTGTACTGAGCGTGTTTTTGCTTCCTAGTTGACCAGTCCATGCATCTTGAAGTGTTCTTCCACAGATTTTATTCATGATCTGTCCAGTTTCTTAGGATCAGTGAGATTTTATATGAAGATTTCGTAGTCAGTGGATGCATCCGACCTTTGTCAATTAGAAAATCTACATCATTTCTTATAAAACTTAATTGAAATTGCTATCTGTTCTTTTATTGTTAATACCACCCAATATGACTCAGGAAATAATATCCTCAAGAAACTAATTACCGTCTCCTTAATTTTGTATCCAGACACTTGTTAGCATCACATAATTTACTCTATAGCTCATCACGTACATTATTAAATATGTTGCCTAATTCTTTCTTGAACCGTCTTCGAAGGAAGTTATGACTGACAGGCCACACAGAACAAAAAGAAACAGGTACATTCTCGTTTAAGTTAAACTCATTTTAATCATTTTGAAATTGACCACATCAGCTACATCTATATGTCATAGTGTGGATCTACCCGCGGTTTCCACCAAATGCTGTGAAATAAATTTCAGAACCAAAACGCCATATTTTTATTCTTCACTGTAAAACTTGGAACTTACAGGTTGTTATTTGTAGCTTTTATAGAAAAATTGGGACATTAATTTAGTTCCTTTTTAGTCCTAGTTAGACAACATTTCCAATCTCTTGCTAGGTATGTGCAAATTAAGAGATTACGTACGTGACTTCTGTACTCCTTTCCAGGTGGCAAATTTTATATTTCTTGAAACTCAGAGTGATCAAAAATATGTTTTTGGAAATATTTCCTATAGGAGAAATGAGGGTAAACTAAGAAATTACAGTCCCAGTGACAAAGTGAACTTATCTTCTTCATTAGTATCAGCTCCATGTTCATGTTTCAAGTCACTGACTTATTTATTTCTTGGAATCATCTCTTGTCATACAAAATCAAAGTTACTTTGAAAGCTAGTGTTTTTATATGTTGGTTTGTGGTTTGCATGGTTTGTGATTGACAGAGCTCTATCGTCCTTCCTGGCCTGGCATCTCCTCTGCCCCTTGTCGGGCCCTGGGTTCCCTGCGCACAAGAGAGTGGCCACCATGGATGGTATCAGGTGGGACCTATTTGACTAGATGCCTTTTTCTTCTTCATGTCTGGCTACTTCCTCCTATAGGCTCAAGACTCCTCTCAGAAGACACACACCTTAGGAATTCCTTCCTGGAAGCTTCCCCTTACCTGTTTATCACCCCCAGAATCCTTTAGGATTTTCACACAAAATGTGTATTGAAAGCCAAACAAACTTGCCACTTTTTATGAATTTCACAATTTATACTGAGTTTCTTTGCATTTCCTAATATGTGCATCGGGCACAGTCGTATCTGTGAAGCTGCACTCTTGATGTGCTTGAAAGTTTTAGCCAACTAACTCTTCTTAACACATTTTGCACATTTGATAGAATGGGCGACTTTTGTCTGAGGTTAAACATGAGCTCTGAGGGAGGGAAGGAGAGAGGAGGGCATACGCTAATTTTTCATTTAGCATTTTATTCTGAGGAAAAATAATCTCTTATTAGGAGAACTATTTCATAACAATTTCTTCTTGGGAACAGGCAGGGTGAGCCAGGAGGATCAGCAAGTGAGGCTGGACCTTGGTAAATTTTATTCGCTTCTTCTAGAAATTGTCCTTTCATTAGGAGAAGTAGCCAAAACAGAACTTTTTTTTTTTAAGATTTATTTATTTATTCATGATAGACAGAGAGAGAGAGAGAGAGAGAGAGAGAGAGAGAGGCAGAGACACAGGCAGAGGGAGAAGCAGGCTCCATGCCGTGAGCCCGATGCGGGACTCAATCCCGGGACTCCAGGATTGGGCCCTGGGCCAAAGGCAGACGCCAAACTGCTGAGCCACCCAGGGATCCCCAAAACAGAACTTTAATCCCAATCAACCAGTGAGGCAAGAAAGCAAGCGTGTTTCAGGGTGGGCAGCCTTCATGGCAGGGACAGCCTGCTATGTACACCTCCTGACCTACATACATAGGGACTGACAAACAGACAGTTTATCCGAGTCTGAGGAAAGCAACACCCTTTTGCTCAAATGATTAGATGCAGGTAAGTAAGGAATATAAGAAACCAGTGACCTATCACTGGATTTTGAGAAAGCGAGACTGGCACAGAAGGAGACACAGATGACAGGCAGCATCACTAATAGGTAAGGTACACCTTTGTGATAACACTTAGCAATTAATTACCAGCTTAACTATTTTATAAATTCCATTACAGCCTGCATTCCTTGGAGTTTAATTGCTTAATTTACCTCTCAATTTCCTTGACCAGCGTCTAGGTGTTTTTCTACAAAGGAAGTGCTGAAGTAGTAGTCGAATAAATGTGAAGACCTGCGCCGGCTCCCCCGCTCTCCCTGACCAGGCTGTGAGCTCCTTGCTGCAGCCCTGTGGCCTGTGTGGTTCTGGCACAATGTTGGCATATTGTAGGTTGGGCAGGTGAAGTGATTCTGAATGTATCTTACGCTTCACATTTCCCTCACAATGCTATGTTGATCCTTCTCGATCTCTTGGGTTCAAATTCCATGTGCCAATCAGGTGTTTTTGTCCACTGGACCTAAAGTAGGGCCTTGTCATCGGGGCCGGCCTGGCATCCCTTGGTGTGAGACCCCCACACTGCCGACACACAGGGGCTCCCTTCAGGAGGACCCCTGGCATGCCCCATCCGGTATTCCCAGTAACCGAGCTCAGCAAGGTGCAGGAAAGGTGAAGGGGGCTCGTGGTGAGATGGAAGGAGCATCAGTGTTTCATGACATGGACTAAAATTTGGGATGCATCAAAGTGAACACCAAATAGCCACTCATATGTCATTTTTTTTGGCTTTCAGAGTTTCTCACTTGAAATAAGCTCAAAGTAAGCCTCCCTGGTCAAGAAAAAGGCAGGGTTCCAGAGCTGGGGGGACCAAAGCTATTACTTTGTATCCCTTAAGTCTACAGCACACATTTGTTTTGTTAAATTTTGGTGTTCTAAAGGTCATCTTTTGACCTTTTCTCCAACATGAGAACGCTGGGGCCCTGCCTTCTCTTAAAGGTAACCCCGCATAGTTAAAAAGTAACCTAAATACAAAAATAAAATATGAGGCTAAAAAACTATTCTAACTTTAGAGAAATGAGCGTCATAATGCATGAAAGGTCCCTTGGGTTATTTTAGAAATGTAAAATAAATTATCTTGCAGCTAAACATCTTATGCAGAAGTATGATATAAATTGGCTGCGTTTCAAAATTCGTCATTCTTCTCAATCGGTTTAGCCCACAAAACTGCGCGACTTCAGGGAGACACAGTAGATTGCTCAGATTATTTGATTGCTCAGGGAAGAGGCTTCCCTTGTCATTTATTAGAAGAAAACATCGAAATAACGGAAAAGCCTTCGAAAAGGAAAAACGGGGTAGATTCCTTACCGCCTCCCACTTTCTAACCACATGACCTTACAAACCACTGTGTCTGGATCTGACTTCCTATTAAATGAGGGTAGTTTTCTCTGCCCATCACAAGAGGAGACTGTAAGGAAAATGTAAAATACAGTGACACATCTTATCAGACTCTATTGTGTTCTTAGGCTTCTGCCTAAGGCATAGAACACAGTTTTCTGTAGTAAAAAACTTGTTTTAGAAAACTACTGATGTACACCAAGCATCACAAAGATGATTAGTTAGTAAACAAGCCCTTTATATAGGCGTCCTGATTCAAGTCTTCAACTGGTTCCTAGGGAAATCCAGGTTATCTGCAGAAACGACACCAAAGTGGCCCCTTTGCCGTCTCTTCCTTAATATCCAAACTGAATTCCATTGACCCTCACAGTTCAGCTCCTTTGTGCATTTGTGCAAAATATGAGCATTTCCTGAGAGCTGTTAGTGATTCCTAACCGAATTAGCCAGAATGTAAGGTTCTGGCCTGTAGGAGTAGTCGGATTCTTGCTGTTTCAAATGGTCTCTGCGTGTGGTACGGTCCCAGGGCTCTCCTAGCACGCAGCCTGGGTCAAGAACAGTGACTGTCCCGCCACAGGGAAAAAGGTCTGTAACTAAGAAACGCACACACAGAGGAGAGAGTAAGGGACTGTGTTTGCTCATCGAGCACGTTATCGATGTAACAGTGTGTTGAAGAGGGAGAGCGTCATGGGTTGTCTTTGAAAGTCCGAGTAGTCGTAGACTTACTATCAGTGCTAGTTGCTGTGTCCTTTAGAGGTCAGATCCATTCTCCAGACACAATTAGGTACACTTTTGTGGAAAGACACACCATAAAGATATTCCATGTAGTGAACCATCAGAAAGGACTGACTTTGTGATTTTGATTTGTTTTACTATCGGCTCCTTTCATTTCTGTCACCCCAAGTTTGCTCAGATATTTTTCGACTCAGTTCTTCATTTAAAAAAACAGGTTTACAAATATTATAATATGTGTGGATGTGTGACCTATACCCACATGCGAAGTATACCATCGATAGGGTCAAACGAAAGGAATGATGATATTAATGTGGCCGATACGGATACAACTTTCCTTGAAGTACGGATTCATTGATGCAGTTGTACTTCGTGTTGAGTTGTGTGTTCGGGTGACCTCTTAGGCATCTTGTGGGCCCAGCTCCAGCGCTGTTCTCAGCCTGCAGGCCTTGACCTCTTTACACAGGTCTGATCCTCTTTGCTCCTGTGTCTTATCCTCTCATCACACTCATGCAGGATCTATAGTGCTTTGCATGTGTGCCTGCACATGTCTGCACCCGCCTCAGACACCATAAGCTTGATAACCAAGGGCACTTATAATGGTTTTTCATTTTTTTGGCATACATTTTACCAACTGTAGAGTGCCTCATACACAGGTCACATTCAGTAATTGTTAAATAAATAAAAAAGATTCTCCCACTTTAATTCTTTCTATAGGCAATAAAGCCATCATTCCCTGAGCTACTGGATTTTTGGATTTCAGAACACCTTACCTTCTTACAGTGTATAGGCCAAGTAAGTGGCCCATGTTTAGCTTTGTGGAGGGTGTTTCCTGTATGTAAGTTCATTGGTGTCTCCACTTTATTTTTTATGCTTTTTTTGTTTAACCTTTATTTTTTTTTTGTTTTATTTTATTATCTTCCTGTCATGTCTATACTTTGGAAGTTGCCTTAAATCTGTTTTTTGAACAATAAAGGCATAGCATCTTTTGATGTGATTTGATTTCATCTGAAGTTACTAAAATTTAGTCCAATAAGACTTGGCAGTAGACACCTACTAGGCACTCAGAATTGAGTTACGTGCTGCAGGAGATACAGGAGGAGTTAATACTAATAGAAGAGACATTGCCATTGCATACTGACAGGAAATTATACCCAAGCGAGCACTGCGTTTCCAACAAAGAGTAGAAAGCAGATTATCAATGCCACCTTCTCTTTGGTCAGCTCTTACAATGGGCAAAAGAGAAGACTTTCTCTTTGTTCCATTTCAAAACAGCTTTTTTTTTTTCTATAATTCCTCAGTAGATTATAATTTAGTCTTTCTTAGAATTGTGATTTTATTCTCTTATATAGATGTTGTGTATGACCTTGGGTCTATGTTTGGCTAGAGATATTTTTTAAATGTTACATATTTAAAATAACAAAATCTTGGAAAGCTATATCAAAAAGCCAAAGAGCAAAGAGTGCTGGTAACCTTGTGTTTGTTGTGCCCTTGACTCTACACTGAGGAACTTTGCATTTTCTTTGTCTTGTGTTGGGAGAGGTTCAAGAGGACTCAAGCTACTTAAAATCATATTTGAACACAGATATACATTGTCAGTCCAAATACTAAAATCATTATTCTTTCCTGGCTTGGAGATACAGGAACATATTAGAAATCAGAGAGTAATAAGATGAAAACTTCCTTAAAACATCCTCCAGTCTAGAGAATCAGAGGAACACCAGAGCTGTGCTGGCTGGAGAGAGACTCCAGGTCCCTGCCTCAGGCATCCTCCTTTTCCAAGACATCTGGACACTGCTGGACTAATCTTTTGATGTTCTTCTAACTTGTAAGATCTCCAATGTCAGTACTCGGAAGGTAGTATTGAGAAAAAACACTGAGGTCCAGTCAAATTTTGTAATTTACTCAGGACAGTTGAGCTTCCAGAAGTACCAAGAAGAGTCCCGTCTTGATGTCCATCTCACTGATTTTTGCAATAGGACATGGCGTTCTGGATCTTCCTGGTCATCCGTGCTACGTGAATGTGGCAAGATTTCAGTTGCTCTTGGTGTTTTTCCCTATCTACAACATCATTATAAGGAATATGACAACCCACCAGAACACTGCTGGGATGCAAATTAGAAGAATATTCCAACTGCAGTGGAGGTTTTGTATCTCATTTGTATTCACCTAAACTTCATTCTCAGTGAAGATCTAGGTAAAATCAATCAAACGGAAATACACATGGGCCCAAAGAGCAGCAAGTTCCCTATAACTGGATTTTAATTAGGTTCAGGTAATGATTTCATGGACCTATCATAGTGGAGATAGATATTATCTGGAGTCAGCAAACTGTGTTTTTGTTTTTTTTTTTTAATGACCATATATGTTCTGGGCTATTCTATCTCTGCTGTGCTCACTCAACTTGGAAGGTGGGGCATGGGCACAGTCATAGGCACTACATGACGAAGGGGCCTGGGTGGGTGGCAACAAAACCTAATTCGTGGACACTCAAATTCAAATTTTGACTATTTTTTCATGTGTCACAAAATGTTATTGTGCTTTTAGCTTCTTGAGCGAAGAACTTCATTAGCTCATGAGCTATGCAGAAAAGGTAGGCTGGCCTTGACTGGTGGGCTGTAGTTGACCAACACTTGGGTCCTAGCTCAGGGCTCGAAAGCCTTTACAGTCTTCCTGACCCTGAAGATCTCCAATTTTAGTGCTTGGGACATCTTCACCCAACACAACACTGGGGAATTATGTAGGCTTTCAGACATTGCCAGGAATAAGCTGGGTGTGATGATGACATGGTGGGAATATCCTACTATTTTGCACTAATGTGGATTACATGAGTTCTACGTGATACCTGACCACTGTGAAGTACACGACCTAATAATACTGAGGAATAAAGTTCCTTTTCTACCTCTTTCCTGAATACATTTTGCCTCCCACCCATCAGTGTAGCTAACCGTGGAACACTCTGGGGTAGGATGCTGCTTGGGAATCAACTCTCTGAGAAGGCACAGACTGGCTCTGTGGCAGATGCGTCCTCTGTGGCCTAGTAAGATGTCCAAAACATCCTCAGAAGCTCCTAGAAATGCATAGGTTCAAACCTGATTCTCATTTCCCATTTCACCTCCAGATCGCAGGGGTGGTTAGCATCTTTTAGAACGAGTCATCAGTGTGTTTTCTTCTGTGTGAGCAGCAGGATGGCTCTGCTCTTTGGCCTTGCCTCAGCCCAGGTCAAACAGTCCAGTTTGGGTCCCCTGGGCTGCTGGCTATTTTTCCCTCTTTGGAAGCCCCAGTGTCTGGCTGTGTTTAATTACAAAGTGCTGAGTGTGATGTCAGGGGCTGATGTTGCCTTAAGAAGCAGTAGAAGTTTGCCATCCACCTTTTTTTTTTTTTCCCTTACAGTCTACACAGCACTTTGTGGACATTCATACAGGTTCCAATGGACCACATCTGCCCTGTAGTGTCTCTTTTCCCCCCATAAAGTTCACAGATTATCCTTATAACTAGGGGAACTTTTTTTGGGGAGGGGGGGAGGGAAAGAGAGAGAGAGAGAGAACAACCACTCAGAGGCACAGGGAGAAGCAGACTCCCCGCTGAGCAGGGAGCCCGACTCAGGGCTCAATCCCAGGACCCTGAGATCACAACCTGAGTGGAAAGCAGATGCCCAACTGGATGAGCCTCCCAGGTGCCCCCTAGGTAAACACTAACACTTTTTAAAATTTTTGATGTATGTATGTATATATTTATTTATTTATTTTTAATTTAAATTGTTAGCCGACATATAGTACATCATTAGTTTTAGATTTACTTTTTAATAATTCATCAGTTGTGTATAACACCCAGTGCTCATTCCTTCACATGGCCTCCTTAACGCCCATCATCCAGTTTTAAGAGATTCTTAAAAATAGTTTAAAGTACAGATACCCTAGAGTATACACTACTGTATTTTTCTGGCTAATAAACTTATTAGTTTATTAGTTCTATATGTGTTACATGTAAATGACAATTCATGTTTATCTAGTCATTTTTGTATCATGAAGGAAATACATTTTTATTTTATTTTGAATATTTTTATTATTTTTATATTCATGACTTTGATTCCTGAGTGTTTTTATTAATACACATATCTTTAGGGATTAGCTCTGGTGTAACCCATACCTCAGCAAGTTCTTTTTATATATGTATACTTCTAACAATCATTTTAATGAAAATCATAAATAAAAACACACAGAAGTAGATCAAAAGCTGGAATAAAAAAAAGTTTGAGAAAAATTTACAGTTTTAAGCTAAGTTTCTTCCTTAGTTCAAGAGAAGATTATAAGGAGTCTTGCACTTGGAGCTTATGGGAATATTTAGAAACAAGGCAAGAAATCTGGGAGACGTGAAGCTGGTCTGAAAGCCACATCTTAAAGATTGGCTGCCAGTGGGCACAAGACCATGAACAAGGGAATGGACACAGGTACCAAATGATTGTGCTGGACATGCCTTTGGTAACATGAAAAGAAGAGAGGGAATCTCTATAAAGTGAGTTAAAGATTAATCTAAACACATAGTTATGAAAAACAGATCAAGGCAGTATCTTTCAAACGAGCTATCAGTGTGTTTTTTAATAGGCTAAAAGCTGTCCTCACTGGGGGCTTCAGCTTGGCCCACCGGAAAGTGTGTACGGTGTGCATGTGTCTGCTCAGTGTCACAGCTCCACTGCTTCTGGGGCTGGCAGTAGCTGTAGCAGCATCAATTTTGTATATGAAAAGCACTTACTGCAATTTTTAAATGATAGTTTTCTTGCCATTATTAAAAAAAACTAAATAATTAGTTATTGTACTTAACCAGGGAGCACATGCTAAGATGTGGGGGTGGGTGGGACCAAATGGAAATGGAGCACATAGTTCCCTAACATACGCCAAGGGTGGTTTGTATTTGTGACCACAAGAAGCTCTACTGGTTGCAAGCAGAGCAGAGACAAAGCAGTGAAGACCAGGTCCCTGGACCCTAAGGGTGATGTGTGCTCTTTCCTACATGGAGGTGACTTAACTTCCAGGGCCTGGTTGGCCAGGTGTGTGTCATCGAATTGTGCTCCATGACATCTCCGAAATACAGGGCATCGCTGCCGCTTCCTACAGGCAAGAGGGCAGACACGGTGACCTCATTCCCTCTCCTGGGAGATGAACTGACCACTTCCCTTGGAAAGTGACCAGCAAGACAGACACGCCTCCCAAGAATCCTAGACAAGAGAGAGGGACTCTGACCACACTGCACTTCCATCCTCTCTGCTGCCTTCTCCTTACACACCTGGAGGAAGCCGTGGTTTATCAGCAGGCAGTAGTACGTGGATGCTGACGCTACGTGGCACCTCAGAGAAGGTTCTGGGGGAGCGCATCCAGAAAACTGAGGAAAGCCGTTGAGACCACATTAACAACACCTCTGACCAGACAGGCTACACCTTCAGACTCAGTGTCCCTCGGCATTCAGTGCGATCTTAGAGGGGTGTCCTTGATGCGTTTGAAGGCACATCCCAGGGAAAACTATACCACAGTGATAGGGTGAAGGCCAAAGAGCCAGGTGGACCCATACCGAAGCCTGACCCCCACTTAATATGCAAGTAGATGTCATCCGTAATGAGGCTAAAACAAAGAATTTAATAAAGGCTTTATGATAGCATATTAGGAAGGTAAACTCTTTTTTTTTCTTTTATGCTGCAGTAAAACTATGATTTATGAAACTTTATGCTGGCCCGAAAAGAATTATAATTTCTTCCGATGCCAGAAGCACTTTTTTAGTTTAAGAAAAAAAAATATTGTTCGTACAGCTTCATTGTACCTTGTTATGCAGGCTAGTATTCAAGGCATGGCCTCTTGAAACCTTTTTTTGTTTGTTTGTTTTGTTTTGTTGTTTTTGTTTTCACGCTTTTTTTGCAATGTTTTTGAAAAATGACAATTTTTCTCTAACTTATTTCATATGCTAGCTGAAGCATTATCACTTTGTCGGGTGACATCACTTCATGCCTCCTCCACTTTAAAGGTGGTTCAAGCATCTTCTTGTATTTTTCTAAGAAGGATGATTTGTTGTTTTCTTTATATATCAGATACTGTGATCACATAAATGATGGAGCATTATTACACTAGTAATTTTAAAGGGTGGATATTGCAAAAAATAGATAGCATGAGTGAAAACCACACAATCATCATTGAGGAGAAATTAGGAATATGTTTTATAACTATCTTGCAGATAATTTGATGAGGCAACCCTTCTTCCTGCAGTATTGCAAATGTACATGCACACACTCCAATACTGAGGTGCTGTCTACACTGTTGGCTGTCACCCATTGGGAGCCTAGAGATATAGATGCAATTTCTCATCCCTTACGTATAAGTGACATGGTGCTTGGAGCATGGCAAGTGCTCTGATTTTGCTTTGTGCTATTATTCTAATTAGGAAGTATTGATAGATCATTACTCATTTTTACATATAAGGGAAAAATTCAACAATCATTTTTCTGCAAAGATGAGGAAAAATAGAAAAGTAGTTAAATTTTGCTTAATTTTTAAAATGTCAGCAAGACATGAACACTAGACACCATCTTACTGTCCCACAGGCGTGAAAAATGAGACCTTCTGTCTCAAAGTAACTCAGTGTTTTGTTGTGTTTTTTGTTTTGTTTTGTTTTGTTTTGCTTTATGGCACAGTCCTAAACTAAATTTTGTATCCCTTTCCCATAACTTTATTAAAAAAAAATAACGAAAATGTTTCCTAAAAGGTATGCAGGCAGTTCCTCCTTCAGGGAGGACAGATTCCTGTTTTTACATTTTCTCAATCACTCTTGGAGGTGTGGGCAATACCTTTCTGTCTAGGCTATAAACCATAGCTGCCAATGTTTGCCTTTTAAACCAGAGGACCTGTGTAAAGCTAGCAGAAATCTCAAGGTCCAAGCATGGCACCTGGATCCTATTGCAGATCCTGAGCAGAGCAGGAGAGAAATACCTGAGATGTCTTAGGAAAGTCCTTACCCTACTGCTGTGCTTCCTATTTGAAAACATGGAAACAAACAAACAAACAAACAAACCCAAACCCACAGAAAGCAAGCAAACAAACAAAACCCCATAAGAATGGCTTACAGAGTTTTCATTTATTTCATAATACTTTTTCACAAACTCCCTTTTCTGCCACTTTCTCTCCTAATAACATATATCAACAGTGGAGTCTTCGGATGGAATGCCCCCTGTGATGGGATGGGCAATGATAGAAAATAATGACATGGACTTATGGGGGGAGGAGGAGGAGGGGTAGGAAGGGGAAGAGGATGAGGGGGAGGAGGAGGAGGGGAGAGGGGGAAGAGGAAAAAGAAGGAGCACCTGGGTGGCTCAGCAGCTGAGAGTCTGCCTTCAGCTCAGGGCGTGACCCCGGGGTCCTGGGATCGAGTCCCCCATCGGGCTCCCCGCAGGGAACCTGTTTCTCTCTCTGCCTGTGTCTCTGCCTCTCTCTTTGTGTTCCTCATGAATAAATACATAAAATATTTTTTTTTAAAAAAGGAAAGCAAATTGTTTGTCTTGCCAATGCACCTGGTACATAGATGATCTTTAGTTGTGTAGGGCGGTCCTTTTCCTGCTCTTCAAGTGATGCTTTCGTAGGAAAAGACTGCCTTCTTCCTCTTCCTTTGAGATTCTTTCTAGCAATTCTGCAGCCTCACCACGTGGGACACTTTCTTACGGAGCTAACTTTACCCATGGAAAGCTTCTTCTTTTTTTTTTTTTTTTTAAATCCGGGCTAGCCAGTTTATTTACAGATTTCATATGCTAGGTGAAGGGAGGGTGTCTGCATGTGCATTTTCTCAATTCTTTTTTTTTTCTCAGTCTTTTTATGGGGAAGTGTTCATTTGAGGAAAAAAAAAAAAAAAAGCAACATTGATTTGCCAAACGTCAAAAATTAGGAAAACCTCTAAGGTCATTCTTGAACTCATATCTTCTGATTCCATCCTGTGCATTTTCTGACATAGCTGACTTTCTACAGGTTTATTACCTGCCATGGAGACAGCCAGGACAGTTTTCAGCATATGGGAAAATCATTACCTGTGTCTATGTGTATCATACATACACACGTGTGATAGTTACAGAATATATACACACATTTTTCTGTGTATATAGTACACTTACCGTGTCTATAGTGCACATCTTTTTCTGAAGCTTGGCTTGTAGTTAAAAAATAGCCCTACATATACACACACTCACAATACACATACAGCCCACTACGCCCAAGTTTTTAATAAGGGAAGTAACAATGTAAGACATAGTAGACTGGTTTAGTTTGGATCCCTCTGCCTGTTATATGTGTTGGAGTTACCATGGAAATAAGGAGGGGGGCTCATGCTAGCTAAATCCTTAGGATGCTCAAAATATTTATATATTTGAGACCCATTCATAAAATTTCTGTGGGAAAATGGGGCCAATACTGTTCTAATACTAAGTTTCAAAACAATGAATAATCACAATATTGGGGGTTGGAAAATCATAAGGTGAATGACAATGGCTGCTGGATAAAGCACAACTTTTTAAATTTGGCAGATGTGTTTATTAAATTAACAAAAAGAAGTGTGGGTGCATCCCCAAACAGTCCCCAGAATATTCTTGACCATTATTAACCCACCTCAATATCTAATTCTAACTTGTTTACATACCATGTTGACTCATCTTTTTCTGTTTCCAGTTGTCTTGACAACATTGCCTTGCTTTGTTGAAAGATTCTTCTAGAACACATTATGAACTCGCAAATATTTTTCCACAAGTGAAATACTTGTTGGGCAAATGAGGCACTATAGAATATCAGCATTTCTTCTGAAAAACACACTCTAGAAAAAAAAAAGTCATTCTTGACTTTGTTTCTTATGGAGCGGCATTCCTGATATACCCATTAGTCTGTGCTCTGGTTACAGAGGATACTGCTTCTCAACCTTAATGATCTGTCCTTTTGTCCAATTGTTTCCTGTTACACTTTCAGTTCAAGGCCTTCAGCACTAAATGTTTTTCTACAATAAGCGAACATTCATCTCTGAATTGCATATGAAAGACTTTTACCTAGTGATATGATTGATTAGCTAATATATTTGCACCTGAAATATGCCTTTATGACATACAACTTTGTTCTAAAAAATACTGGGAAAACAGTTATGCAATTGCTAGTACCATGGAAACTTGCCTTCATTGCAGATTTGAATCCCCAAATATAGATGATCAACGCCTACCAATTCAAAATGCTTAGATAGGCCTTGTCACCTAGGCAACAGTGTATTGGAAATGAGATATCTGTATTCTCTCAAATTTATTTCCCAAATTTTACCTTTTATGTAGCTTTAGAGCACAGATTTTAAAGTTGAATATATAATTTTCTGAAAAATAGGATGCTTATGACAATCTTGAAATCCACCAGCTTGAAATAAGCCCTAGAAAAAAAAATCTAGAAATCTTTCCATTTGAATTTCCCTTTCAATGGTAGGTAGTATCTCTTAATACTTAATAACGAACATAGTAGTCTAAGTAGAAATCAAATCACTGAGACTCGAGAAGTGGGTAAGTCAAGTTTCATTCTATATATAATTGCTCTTAAATTATGTGGCAACCGTAAGTCATTAAGACTGACATGGGCAACGTGAACAATCATTAGAGTACGTAAAGCTTATCTCAGAGACTTTATTAAAGCTTCCCCTTTGAACTATTGGGGCTACCTCAAAATAAAAAGCTCCTGCACAGCAAAGGAAATAATCAACAAAAGTAAAATACCATCTTCTGAAAAGGAGAAGATATTTGTGAATGTCATATCCAGAAAGAAATTAGTATCCAAAATGTATTAATGACATATAAATTCAATGAAAAACTCACAAATAATCCCATTAAAAATAAGCAGAAGACAAGACTGACTTTTCTTCAAAGGAGACATCCAGGTGGCCAACAGACACACGAGAAAGGGCTCAACATCACTCATCGTCAGGGTAAATGCAAATCCGAACTACAATAAGCTCTCACCTCATACCTGCAGAATGCTCTAGTCAACAACACAAGAAACAAGCAGTATTGGCAAGGATGTGGAGAAAAAAGACCCCTCTTGCACAGCTGGTGGGAATGCAAACTGCTCTCAGCCACTGTGGAAACAGTATGACTATGCCTGAAAAAACTAAAAATGGAACTATCCTGTGATCCAGTAACTCCTCTGCTGGCTATGTACCCAAAGAATACAACAACACTAATTCCAAAAATATACGTACCTGTATATTTATAGCAGCATTATTTACAAGAGCCAAATTATGGAAGCAGCCCAAGTGTCCACTGATTGATGAATCATGGTATATATACACCCTGGAATATTACTCAGCCATAGAAAAGAGTTAAACCTTGCCATTTGCAACAACATGGATGGAGCTAGAGAGTATAATGTAAAGTGAAATAAGTTAGTGAAAGACAAATACCATATGATTTCACTCATATATGGAATTTAAGAAACAAAACACATGAACAAAGAAAAAAAGAGGCAAACCAAAAAAGAGATCCTTAAGTGTAAAGAACACACTGATGGTCACCAGAGGGGAAGCAGATGGGGGGATGGGAGAAGTAGGCGAAGAGGATTAAGAGGGCATCTATCATGATGAGCACTAAGTAATGTATAGAATGTTGAATCACTATATTGTACACCTGAGACAAATGTATGTTGAATTATAATGGAATCAAGATAATAAAAAATAAATTTAAACACACAAAATTTCTCCCTCTGGGCTTCCCACCTCATACTTAATTTCCTTCGTACCACCTTTTTGATCCAGAAAAGCAAGGAAACAAACAAACACTGATACTCTTGCCAAAAAAAGCTTGTTCTCTGCTCTCCCTTTTTCTTCTAAATGGAACATAGAAGTTGTGTCACTTTTTTTGAGGCTTGCTCTACATTTTCAGGGTTTGCCATCCAAACTCTAAATTACCTGGGATGAGGTTTGGGGGCCACCATGCTTGATATAAAAGATGTGGGAAAGAACACTCTTCATGTGAGCTTGCTTTTGATTAAACAACAAAATCCCCAATTAAGCTGTGCATTCCTTGAGGGAAATAATTTATGAATTTTTGTAGAGATTACAAATTGTCCACGGTTGGGTCCCCAGTGTCATGATCGAACATTGTTTAATGTATGTTCAATGAGTCAATGGGGAAGTTGTCCAAGAACAATCCTGATGCAAAACCAAGTCATCCTGAGCTCTTGCTTGGCGGCTCCTACTCTGCTATCCAGCCAGGTTGACTCTGATAATGAGTTAATATACATCCAGTGTACTTTTTAATACTTATTAAACTTTATTTGTTTGATTTTTATTATTTATTTATTAACTTAAAAATGACACCAGATGTATACTAAGAGGTAGATAATAAACAGAAGTGTTAGCATATTATAACAAAGTGAGAGTTTATTTTCAGATCTGACCATCACAAAGAAACCATAAGAGTGTTTGTAAGAAGTCAAAAAAAAAAAAAAAAACGGTACTATGACATCTTGGTATTTTTTAAAAACAGATTTTATTTATCTATCTTAGAAAATGGAGGGAGGGGCAGAGAGAGCGAGAGAGGCAAGTGGACTCTGTGCTGAGCATATAGGGCCTGTTGTGGGGCTCAGCCTCAGGACCCTGGTCCTATGAGCTTAATTTCTTCTTCTTCTTTTTTTTTTTCATGAGCTTAATTTCTTGATCGAAATCAAGAATCAGCTGCTCAACTGACAGAGTCACCCAGGTGCCCCACTTGTATTTGTAATCGAAATGTGTCCCAAGAAATTTCTGACCTTGCTAAGAACTCAGAACATCTTTGTTGCATGTGTGTAACCGGCACCTCTTTCTCTTTGGGGGTCATATAAATCAAATAAGTGATCGCGTTTCTCATTTTATTTTGGTTCTCTTGAAGCTCAGGTCATATCTGTCTTGAAAGAATCTTTAAAGAGATACTCCTGATCAAAAAATTGCGTGTCATGTGGTAGTCCTCGACGGCAATTCTCAGCCTGTTCCTCATGTCGTCCACTTCTGATACCTCCAGCTCTCATTCTGTTCTCTCACCTACTCAAACCTGGGAAGCATCTTGCCATCCAGGTATAACGCATAGAAGAATCTGAACAATCTGATAAATACATGCATAACATATTGTAAAATCGGATGAATGTTTCCCTACGTGAGCAGGTAATCGCTGGCCGAGATTCCCCACCTGTTCTCAACACTGTACACCAAACGGCCAAAAGTCACTTGGGAAATATTCTTTAGTTTGAAGTTTTATAAATTTAAACTTTTTGTCGCTCAGCTCCAGTATGTCATTCTGCGGCTGCTTTGTACAGCTGAGTCAAACACCAGGCTCTCATTTACATGAGACAGAGCTGGGCTCAGATTAGCACAGGGCATGACAAGATAAAAAATAGATTCATTATTTGACCAGCTGATGGGCCTGCCAGTATCGCTTGTGAATTTAAATCATAGAATGGTGAGAATTGAAAGGGTTTGAAGTAGTTATCAACCCTCTACTTTTGTCTCTAGGCAAGACCATAACTAAATGTTTTCCTATGGGTTACTGCCTGTGGTGTTCTTGCAGACCCCACGTGAAGGAGATAAAGCCTGGCTCAGGAATCCGTTGCTGTCGCTGATAACATTTGCCCTAAGAATGCTTCTCTGTCTGGGAGATGAGCTCTTTGCTGAGGAGTTAGCACCTGGGCCACCAACACCCAAGGAGTGATTCCTGAAGCCCCGAGACTCTACAGTAATTGACCCCATTTTCCCTTTCAGACTGTCTCAAAGCATTTTCAAGCATGTACTGGGGAGTCGGACCTATGGTCAGATTCATGTTTACTGTCTCACCTCTGCTTTCAATGCAAGAAGCCCTTCTAAACCTTCCAAAATTTTTCCTTTCCAAAAAATGAACAAAGCCCGAACCTTGAGAACAATGTAGGAGCTACGATGGCTTATAAAATGATATGAATATAATTTAAAGTCCTTTGGGAGATGTAATATTTGGCTATGGATTGGGAGGAAAGAACTCCAAGTTCAGAAATATATCTAGACTTAGGAGTCAGGCATCGCCACTCTCATCTCCGGCCTTACTACTGACACATTTTATAGCAAATTGATGGACCTGACTTAAGCCTTTATTTAGTTGCTGTTGTTCCCATTGTAAGATTATTAGAGGCTTCTTTATCAAACCCAGAAATTGTTGTGGAAATAGAATAAACTGGAAGAAATAAGAGAACTTTCAAGATATGAAAACCTCATTTGTGTGGTCCCGGAGATGCCTCAACAACATGGTCATTGAGCTGCATGCCCTGGTAGAATTCATGAACGTAAGATGTGTTTTTTGTATTCTTGATCTTTAAGAGGGTGACTGAATATGCCAAATGTGAAGTAAATGTATAAATAACTTTATTCAATTACCCCCATTCAAATATCACATTTATTCAACTATGGAGTAATGCAATTATTCCAGTTCAGTATTAGAAACCTGCAAGAGTTGTAATTATATGTCTACACGGTTTCTGTTAAAACCTATATCACCAGTACCTACATTCTGTAATGCTTGATTACCGTGCTTTGGAATAAAAATCATATTAACTCTCAAACTAATCGTAGACCAAAATTACACATTAAAACATAAAATTAAAAAAATAATATAATAGCTCCTTATTGAAGTCAACGATTGACTTACATTTTCTCATTTAATACTCAGAAGAGTTTTGTTTGGTGAAAACTACATTTTTCAGTTGAGGAAACATAAAATTAAAGGATAAGGAAAGGACAGATTACCAAACAGAGTATTTGAGTAGATATGGGGCCACTTTACTTTCAGAGGAGAGAGTGGGAGTTGACTTTCAAGGAACCTACTGAGGGTCAAGAAGTGCTGTGATGACCTCGCTTACGTTATTGATTGGAAATGGATCAGAATTGCCTGGTGTCTACAAGAACCACAACCCAGCATGAAAGCTGTGTCCCTCACCTGTTCTGCTTTAATGTGAAATACTTGGGTATACCACTTAAAAAAAATGGGCAGGCCACTGAGAATGATTTGCTGTAAGTCAACAGCAAGTGGTGTTGGTTCAGAATGACGCATGTCTAAAATACTTCACTTATTTTTTGGTAAAGATTCTGAGCTTGAAGAATCGATAGGACTCACGTGTACCTCATAGCTGAGTTTATTGCTTAAAAATGCTGCTACAGTGTGAGCGTGAATTATCATCGAAGACATGCATGTGCACGAGAAGGGAAGGCATAGGCCCCGCACCGGTTCTGTCAGCAGAAGACGCTGGATGTGAAACAGGAGGCTCAGATAGGAAAGGGTTTTGAAGCTAAATGGTCTATTGATCTGAGGAGAGGGGCAAAAGTGAGTTGGCTAGAAGCATGCAACAATTGTCAGTTGCTGTGGTAACAGGATAAACTTTGATCTTGATAGCAGAGAAAAATGTCAAGAAGAAAATAAGCGTTTAGTTGCGGTGATTGTTACGTTTTATCAGGCACTACAGTTTCCTGCCTTCCGGGTAAACACGGGGAAGTCACCTCTTCTGAGGGAAAACTGCTCAAGACGGAGGGACAGAGCTGTCAGGGAAGTACCCAAGTGTATGGTTGGGTCTCCAGCCCCGGGACAGGAAGCAGGCTCGGGATGCAACTTGTTGACAAAATTATGCTGATCACTGTAGGTTTAGTAAACAGGATGGACAATCCATCATTCCTGCAAGGGAACACACCAGATTGCAGGGATCTTGTTCAGTTACAGTTTAGCATGTTTCAATATCACTATTATTTATTATGGAAATTAAGTAATTACATTTCCCATATGTTTTTTTTTTTTTTGATGTTTTTAGTATTTCCCTAAATTTTTTACTATGGTAAAAATAAACACAAAATTTACAACCTCAACCATTTTTAAGTGTCCAGTTTCATGGTATGAGTTATATCTATAATATGCAACCATCCCCACTGTCCATCTGAGAACACTTTTCATCTTGTAAACTAAATCTCCTACCCATTAGACGCACGCCCCCTCCCCCGTATACCCCTTCCCAGTCCCTGGCAAACACCATTTCTGTCTCTTTGATTCTGACCATTTTAAGTACCTCATAGAATGGAATCACACGGGGGACACCTGGGTGGCACAGTCGGCTAAGCACTGGACTCATGACTTTGGCTCGGGTCATGATCTCAGGGTCGTGAGATCGAGCCCCACATTGCACTCTGTGCTCAGCACAGAGTCTACTTGAGATCTTCTCCCTCTCTCCCTCTGCCTCCCTTCTTTCCACTCAAAAAAAGGAGTGAAATCATACAGTATTTGTCTTTTTTGTGACTGGCTTCTTTCACTTCACATCCTCCAGGTGCATTCATGTTCTAGAATCTGTATATCAGAATTTCCTTCCTCTTTAAGACTGAATTATATTCCGTTGTACATATTTAACCAAGTTTTGTTTACCCGTTCATCTCTTGATGAACACTTGGGGTGCTTTGACACCTTAGCTATTGTGAATAATGCTCTTATAAACGTTAGTATGCAAATATCTCTTTGATATTAATCTTTCAATTCCTTTTATTGTATACCTAGAAATGGAATTGCTGGATCACATGGTAATTTTATTTATAATTTTTTGAGGAGCCACCGTACTGTTTTCAGTACAATTGCTGGACCATTTAATATTCCCACCAACAGTACACAGGATTCCAGATTTACCACATTCTCACCAACACTTAGTACTTCTGGTTTTTTTGAGAGTCATTCTATTGACTGGTGTGAGGTGGTATCTCATTATAGTTTTTGCTTCGTTTTATTTTTTAAGGGTTTATTTCATTTATTTATGTGTGAAAGAGAGAGCGAGCACAGAAGTTGGGAGAGGGGCAGAGGGAGAGAGAATCTCAAGAGACTCTGCACTGAGCCTAGAGCTCCACATGGGGCTCAATCTCATGACCCTGAGGTCATGACCTGAGCTGAAATCAAGAGACAGAAGCTTAACTAACTGAGCCACCCAGGCGCCCCTATAGTTTTGATTTGCATTTCCTTAATGATGAATGGTGTCTAACATCCTTTTCTTGTACTTATTGGACATTTCTCTGTCTTATTTGGAGAATACCTATTCAAGTCCTTTGCCCATGTTTGAATATTTTTATTGATATTGAATTTTATGTATATTCTGGGTATTAATCCTTTGTCACATATATAATTTACAATTTTTCCCATTCTGTGGATCATGTTTTTACTTTGTTGCTATTTTCTCTGGTGCATATATAATTTTTTTCTAATTTCTATGAAGTTCACAATTTGTTTTTTCTTTGCTTGCCTGTGCCTTTGCTGTCATATCCAAGAAATCTTTGCCAAATCCAAAGTGGTGGAGCTTGTTTAATTTTTGTATATGGTGTTAAGTAAATGCTGAACATTTCTTTCCCCCTCCTCCCCTCCCCTTTCTTCTTCTTTTTCTCTTTCGCCCTCTTCTCCTTCTCCGTCTTCCTTTTTTCATGTTGGAGATCTAGTTTTCCCAGTACCAGTTTTTGAAAAGACTATCCTTTCCCACTGAATGATCTTGGTACCCTGGTACCCAAAAATAATTTGACTATGTACATGAGTGTGTAGTTCTGGGCTCTCTGTTCTAATCCATTGGTTTACGTGTCTGCCTTTATGCCAGTAGCGTACTGTTCTGATTACTGCAGCTTTGTCATAAGTTTTGATACCAAGAATTGTGGGTCCTACAGCTTTGTTCTTTTTTTCCCATGTGTTTTTAAATACAGGGTTTGTCAATGGAAGTAGGCCTCAGCCATAGCTTATCCCTACCCCTGGTTGGTGTGTATGCTCATCTTGGCACAGCTCTGCCCATTGGGATCCCAGTGGCCAAGTTCCTCAGGAATTAACAGGCCCCTGGAGAGAATACATGGTTTCATCCTATATTTTGTATTAGTGATGACATATATCATAGAGGCAAGAGGAGTGAAATAAAGAATGCAGATATTTACTTGCACTGCATAGCTAACATTTACTGTATGTGTGTTCCCCGTCTAAAATGAACACAATTTTTGCTGTTTCACTTAAAGCCTTCTAGAAAAAGGTGTATATTAACATGTTCATTGAACACACTTAATAAGTCTCTGCCAGAACATGTGTCAGGTACCATATAAATGTATCTGTGTCCACATAACCCAGCGTGCAAGTATGTACATATGTCAAAGATGTTAACATTGACGGGCTGGCCACGTCAGGGTTGCTTCACCAGGAGTCATCATGGCCACACTTTGGAACAATTTTGTTCTTATTGTTCCATTCCTCATTCATCTGACTAGCAATGGACCTTTCTTGCAAAGCCTATTTGAGATGGAAGGTGAGACCTCCACCATAAAAATCATCTATTTTTGGAATTTAAGGAGAGACCCTGAAGGACTTTGGACCTATAACCAGATAGATTTGTATAGTTTACACTAACTGAGTTAACCAGGGCAGATTGAAAATTAGGAGTGTGATTGGCCACGATAGATTTTAAGATGAAAATTTAAGATTGAACAAGAGAGATTTTCACATTTCTCATGGATCAGAGAACTATAATTAATAGGACTGCGTAATTAATAGGACTGACTAAATTATTTAAATGAGGACATGGAAGACATTTGGAAATCTGAGAACATGTATTTCCAATTATAACCTAACTGAATGCAGAACTGAATAGGTTCACCACCTTCAATGAGACTGAACCCACATAAGCCCCCTTCATTTCTCTCTTCCCTCAGTCCCCTTCCCTGTATTTTACATTTTTTCCCTCAAATCCATCCTGTTGCTCCTCTGACTTTTTGTAGCTGTGGTAGCCTCTGTGGTCGTGCTTTTGAGTATGGGCCCCTTTGACACATTCACTGGTCTTCAAGGAAGCCATGCAGGCTCCCTCCACCTGCCCAGTGGGTTGGGCAGTGTTGCACTTTCCACGTGACATGCTGACATCATGTTTTAATTTTATCTTTAGGAGTTGACTCTTGTGATACCAGGAATTCCACTGGGGCAGATAATTTATAGTATTTATCACTTGGGGCTCACAGGTGTCCCTCCATACGATTCACTGCATGCTCCAAGCAATTTTTAATTTTATTAAATGTCTCAATAAATAAATGAAGTAACTGCAACCATAGAAGAATCCATTGGAAAGTTAGGTCTGAGAGAGACAGCTCAGGTTGGATGGTCATGGGATTTTTATGTTAATTCAGATCCTTGGTGTTGGTGTTTGTGTTATTTTCAGGCTTTCAGAAATTCTTGTATTCTAGAATCCCAATAAATTCTTTGATTTCAACAAGTGATAACATTACATAATTTGTGCTATCTTTTTTATGAAGATGGTGCCACTCTTGTATAACCAGAAGATCACTAAACCCAGGTTAAACTACAGTAGACTATTCCACATTGTTGGCATATCTGTGCAAATAAAATCTATTTCTCATGGTAGGAATTGGGTAGTACAGAGTTTGGATGCCCACAACTTCCCTGACTAAAGAAAGTATAGCGATGTATATTAGACAAGGTTCTCCTGATAAATTGTGTGTGTATATTATGTCCATAATCTATAAGGCAGGCCAGCAAGTAGGAAACTCAGGCAACATCTCTGTGTTGTAGTCTGGAGATAAAATTCTTTCTTTTTCAGAAAATCTGTCTTTGCTCTTAAGGTTTGCAACCGATTGGATGAAGCCACTCACATTATGGCAGGGAATCTGCTTTACTGATAGTCAATGTTAATTGCATCTACAAAAACTTCACAGCAGCATCTAGACTAGAGTTTGACCAAACAACTGGCCACTATAGCCTAGCTGAATGGACAAATAACATTAACCATTGCTGAAGGTATAAAGATGATTAGGTCTTGGGAATGGTTCCTATGGATTGTCTAGTAGTAGAAAATATTCTTTAATAGGTAATTATATAAGTACAATGAAAACATGTGCATGGGTTAATATGAGAGTAAACAGTTGGGTGGAGATCAAGCTAAGATGCCCGAAGTATGTTAGTTAGCCAGCCAGGTAAGGGCTGTGAATATAGATCTAGGAAATAAGAATGTATGAATATGAATGAGATCAGTACTGCAATCTATAAGGCGACAGATGATCCTTCCAGTCCTAATCATCATATCAGTAATATCTAAATCATTCTTAGCAATGAGTATAAGGCATAGTTCTAAGCACTTTGTTATAAACAGTATGCTATATGATGCTCTAAAGGCAATTCCTAAAGGAAATTCTATTAGAATTTCCATTTTACAGATGAGGAATCTTAGGACCAGGGAGGGCAAGAGGTAAGATGCACACTCAGGTGGTGTGGTTCCAGAGGCATCTCTCAGAGCAGGATTCAAGGTTCCCTACACACTTTAGCCAGCAGACTACATGTTGGATTCTGCAGATTTGAGGCAGCTGATTCTACAATTTTTTTCCCAGTTAGATGGCACTGGAGAAAAGCTTTCTGTAAATGAGTGTGTTCTTATGCACTTAGATTCGTGTCTTCTCACCTATTTGTAGTAACAACAGCAAGGGAAGCAATCACTAGTGTGTGTTCCATGCTCACGGTGTGTTATGGGCTGTTGTTCTCTATTTCCCCATTTGAAGTACTTTATACAGTTTGCTTAGTCTCTAGCACAGAGTAGCACTATCCTAATTTCTCTGAGAAGGAAGCAGACTCAGACGGTTTGGGTAAGTTATTCAAGCTTTATGAGACAGGAGTGTATGGAGGCAGGAATTCAATCCTGGGAACGGTGTCCCTAGAGCCTTTGCTTGTGACTTTACTCTAAATTCTTGCGTATTATCTCTCCTAGAACTATATATTCAACAAAATCTGAGAAGCTCCTTTCTGACGGGGGCTTATCTTTCCTCTTGGCTTTGACAGAAATGTGACCAGGGTCACAAGGAGGGGCATCACTTCTGTGGTGTTCAGAATCATAAGTGAAATGGCCTTCCACCCGGCAAAGGATTTCCTGGGAGTGTTCTTACTTCCACTCACGTCTTATTAGATTTCACCTGCTACTTTCAAATCTTCTAAACATAGTGCTAGCCTGAAAAAAAAAAAAGTAGTAGTATTTTTATGAAGCAATCTTAGCACTGAACGTGGTCGCTGTGTGTGGCAGGAGAAATGCATTGATGTTGCTAGGGTTTTCTCATCGCCTTAAAATCATAGGTGCTAAACTTAGAGTGTTTTTTTTTTTATTTTACATTCTCATAAAGAAAAACGTGATAGTTCAGTACTTCCCAACTCATTCCATTGTCTGTATTTAAAATATGTTGTGTAGAATCATAGAGGATTGGAGAAAAATCATTAGGCCATATAAATACGGGTTTTCCTGAAATCTTCATCTTGCCACACATGTAACTTAATTTTGAACTTGAAAATTCACGACATACAGTCAGATGTATATCAAAGAGTAACACCTCACACTGAAGCAGGACTTACTGCTTCTTCGTGAGCACAGAAACCAATATTCTCCCAGGGTTAACAGCAAAAATGATGAGAAACACTGTTTCTGTGTATCTCAACGTCTTGTCTTTGTGTGTCATCGGGCATCTGTGTGTGTGTGTGTGTGTGTGTGTGTGTGTGTGTGTGTGTTGTGTGTTGGGAAAGGGGGATGCTGAGAGAAAATAGCAAAAAGAAGGAGAAGAACGCACATTTTCCTGAGCTCAGTTGTGATGATGATAAACACTCTGTTTTTAGCTATTCAGTCCTTACTCACTGATGCCTGAAAAGAATCCATAATACCCACCTGCAGCATGGTGGGGATCGTTAGTTTGAGTGCAACGCTATTATCTTTTTTTAGCCATTTAGCTACCCGAATATTGAAAAGGATTGCAATCGTGCCCCAGAGAGCCTTGGAAAGCAGCCCTCTGGCTCATTGGTAGTGGGCTCTGGTGATGGTGGCCAATAGCAGCGCTCAGAGGCCTCCACACCTGTTCACTCAAACCTCCTGATTATTTCTGTCCACTGACGCATTGTTACCAGAGCAACCTGACATTCTCGTGACAACTTTGGGGCAGGATTATTCACACATTTTGGCAAAACCAAAAATAGGCAATTCAGTGGAGCCAAACTGATAAGATAAAAAGCCTCAAGTATCAATAATTATTTATGGGTTTGAGTAAATCACTTAAAATTTTTATTTCAGATACGCTATGCATTAAACGAGAGACCATCCATTCCAGTGCTGTGGCCATGAAGACGTTCAAAGACAGCCCCTATGTGGGTCTGTAAATAGTTAAATTCTTAAGATGTGTGTTAAGTACTTTTTAAACAAATTCCCTGCATTATGGGGAGTGAGTAATAAATCTTTGCTTGTAAGAAAAATACTGAGTCAAATGTACAAGCCTCTCCTGGGCAGATTTGACACATGACTGGAGCTGCTTAATATTTAGAAAGGTCATTTTGAAACCTTTAGGAAAGCAAGGAGTATTGAAATGACCTAACCGGGGGAACTTGGGACCGCTACCTTTTAGCTTTATTGATTATGGCTGAGACTTTAGCAGCAAGAGGAAGCCACAGGAGCCACCACAGGTTTGGCCTTCCTCTCTGGGAACTCCAAGCTGTGCATTTAGTCCAACTCCCCCACCCCCATTTCTGCCCAACTTCCAATGAGACGTAAACATTAAGACATGTTTGAAAAACACGGGGCACCTGGGTGGCTCAGTCAGTTAAGTATCTGCTTTCGGCTCAGGTCATGATCTCAGGGTCCAGGGATCCAGTCCCACATCAGGCTCCCTGCTCAGTGGGGTGTCTGCTTCTCCCTCTGTCTCTGCCCTTTCCCCCTGCTTGTGCACACTCTCTCTCATGCACACTCTTTCTCTCTCTTTCTTTCTCTTTCAAATAAGTAAATAAAACTTTAAAAAAAGAAAAACAAAAAACAAAACAGAGAACCCACATGAGGCTTAGCAAGGTTCTTGTTACCAGAAACTGGGATGCCTTTTCAAGAATCTGAAAGGCAACAACCACTGGACAGAGTTGTAGGTAACTTGGAACTGATACAGATCAAAGCATCTGGAGAAAAGTCTTATTCTTAAGAACAGGACATTGGTGTAACACTTATTTTGGTTTTTTGTTTGTTTTTGCATGACGTTTTTAATTATTGATTTCCAAGATAGATCACTCCCTTGAAATGACACGTAGATGTCACGACAAGAGAATGGGTAAAGTGGTGGCATCCAGCACACAGCGCACCGCCTGTGTGCCTCTGTGGGCTCTTTACCAGAGCTTCGGGGTCTCAGGGTGGGTGACTACAGGGATTCATGGATGTTACAATAATCTTGTCAGTTCTTTATAGGAAAGTTTTCTGATGTATTGCTCTCAGGCACAGTATTTTGTGTGTGTGTGGGGGGGTGGGGGGGTTGGGGGTGTTCTTTGGCATCACAACAGCTTAGATTGGGAAGAATATTATTTTTCACTTTTTTTTTCCTTCCTGTATAGATGCGTACTGGAGAGTAAGAAAAGCAAATTATTAAAAAGTGAACAAATCTCTATTCAGCATGTAGAGCGTGTGAGGTAATATGCTAAGAGCTACTGTGCATTAACAAAAGCAAGTCGGGTATGTGTCTGTGTGTCTTGCATCTGGCTACAGAGGGAGTGTCCGGTTACAAAGATTAACCCAAGTGTAAGTGAGTCCCGCTCAAGGCATTGAGCTTACACGAGGAGGCTTAAGAAGAGAAGCTGAAGTTTCTGGTAACCCGCGAAACTGGCGAGGTAACACATGAGCTCTGTCTGGAAGGATGAACAGTTTCAAAACACAGATATGGAAGATTCTGGGCGTAAAGGAACTTCCTGGGGAGGCACCCGGAAGTAGATAAGTCACAGAATCACTTGGACATGGCTTCAATCTCCAGAAAGTTGAGTAAGGGGGTAGGAATATATAAAACATACAAAGACAGAGGAAGACATAAAAGCAGGTAAAATTTAATTAGATTTATCAACTATAAAATAATACCTTCTAAATTTTCAAGATTATTACAAAAACAGTAAATCCCTGTTGTGGTAGCCCTAGAAATGACGGAATTAAGTACGTGAAGATTTGAATAATTGAAATTTGAATATTCAAATGCATTTGAATATTTAAATAACAATCATTTTTAATGCAGATACTCAACGTGATCCGTAATGCAGTGCAGTTCGTAAAAGAGCACCAGGGTGTGCTGGGTCCTGCTGGACCAGATGTTGGCTGACATGAAGCTGCATCAGGCGGCTGTATGACCATCCTTCCCAGCTACTGAATGTTTGCCTGGCCAGTCCGCCTTGCAGAGTCTTTCCCCAGCTTTATGGAGATAGAATTCACACATGACATTGCCTCGGTTTAAGGTGGAAGGCGTGACAATGGGGTGTGCGTATGTAGTGACGTGACGCCCAGAGCAGCAAGGTTGGTGGGTGCAGTTGCCTCCGTGCGACCTGAGGAGGAGCTGGCTAAAAGCGTTCCATGTAGAAACAGAACATAAAGAAAACAGGTGTTTCCTTTCAAAGATTGAGCCCTAAGGATTTCTGTTTGTATTGTGTGCATCTTTCAACAAACAGGGCCAAGATAATTTGTGCTTCAGAATCTGTACACTTAGCCACTCTTCAGGGCTTCATGGAAGCAATGTGTTGGGTGTAAGGCAGCCTGAGAAGCCATGCAGTCTGCAGCTTGACCTCCGTCCTGGGTCTACCCGCTATGTGATTTGTGTATAGAACACCGTCATTGTCCAGGGGCTGGGTCGGCGGTTGTCACTTACGAAGTGGGATGCATATGTGAAGCCCAAGAGGAATAACGACTATAGACGTAAATATCATAGTGAGATCCTGCCAAATTTGAGAATTCATTACAAAAAAAAATTTGCAAACTGAACGTTCCGGAATACATGCAAAGTCCAAGTGATAAGGGCATTTTACAAGATTTAGTTACAATTATTCTGGCAAAAAAAAAAAAAAAAATCCTTAAACATCTAAAACCATGGTGGCATTATTTAACACTTCTTTAAAACAGAGAGAATGCTTTTTGAGATTTCCAACTTACACACACACACACACACACACAACAACAACAACAACAACTTGGTAACTCTAATGAAACCTCAACAATGAATTTTAGGCCTCAGTGCAGCTGCAAAAGCACTTTCAAGTAAGAGGAGGATGTGGATGTGCCACTCCAAGAGGCAAAGGCATTTTATCATTAATTAACAAACTGTAGCTATTTCTAAACAAAGTGACCTTACTTAGAATAAAGACGCAGGACCGGCATTTGACAGTTTCCGTGGGGCTTTCAACTTTTACCTTCTATAGGACAATGAGAAGTTATGAAAACTAAAAAGCCCAAACCGTTCAGGAAGTGGAAAAAATAAGAAGAAATCATAGTTAAAAAGGTTGTCGATGCTGAGAAAGAGAGAAGTCTGAGGCCTCACGTTTGGTGTGGCTGAGACACGGAAGCTATGGTTCGCGGATAGGAGGGGACTTGTTCTACATGACAAGGGATTTTTGTAGTAAGTAGGTGCAATGTAACAGAAAATGCATAAATTTGAAAACCAGCCCAGCTAGTGTCTTGTGATGTGACCTTGAGTAAGATATTAACATCGCAGAGCATGTACTTCTTTGTGCATAAACGGACATGGGGACATCTACTTGCAGAGTTACTCTTACACATTGCGAATAAAACCCACACATCAATTGACGGGCACTGAGGGGGGCACTTGACAGGATGAGCACTGGGTGTTATTCTGTATGTTGGTAAATTGAACACCAATAAAAAATAAATTTATTATAAAAAAAAAACCCACACATCACTAGTGGAGTGCCTGGGGCATAGCGGATGCTCAGTGGCTGCTTCTCTTTCCCAGGAGGATAAAATTTACCAGGAAATGTGACAACAAGAGCTTTATTCAATATCTAGATCACAATGAAAAATGAATAAATATTTAGGTCACGTGGAGGGCAAAAAAAAAGTTATTTATTAGAGACATAAAATGAAAAGGAAGAACAAAAAGTTCTCTACAAAATGTTTTTATTTTCAGACCAAATTTTGTCTTATTTATTTTTGTAAAGATTTATTTATTTGCTAGGGAAGGGGGGTGAAGTGCACATGGGGAGGAGGAAAAAGAGAGGGAAAGAGAGAGTCTCAAGCAGACACTCTGCTGAGCGCAGAGCCCGACACGGAGCTCAATCCGAGGACCCTGGGACCTTGACCTGAGCCAAAATCAAGAGTCGGAGGCCCAACCAACTGAACCATATGGGTGGGCCTAAATTTTGCTTTATTTTATACTTCTAGACGTATGTCAGCAAGAGGAGAGCCAAATTCCTTTTTGGATTAAAAAGTTAATACATTTAACTAAAATGTCTTCAACTCTAGATTTCTTGCCATCATTTATTTTATACTTTTATTATCTATGTCTAGACTAAAACCACGTTCTATGGACAGTTGGGGGTCATTTTATCCCCTTTCTGATTTCCTAAGGTCTTTGTGTGTGAATGACAGTGATGAGTGCTCGGCGGGGAGCTAAGGGTGGACCCAGGACAGCGAGCTCCCCACGGGGCAGCGCAGGCCCAGGCCCACCGGGGAGCAAGGAGCAGGGTGCTGGGAGCCCAGGCAGCAGCCAGGGAGTCACAAACAATTTTGCTGATTGGGTGACGGCTCTGTGATTTGCACAATGAGCTATGTCAGCAGAGGGTTTTTTTTTTTTCTTTTTTCCATTTTCATTAACCTTCCTTTTAGCTTCCTGCCTATTTTTATTCTCTTTTAAAATTGTTCTCGCAAAGGAAGGAGACAAAGAGGTAAGAAAAAACACCAAGAGAACAAATGACTATAAAATGGGAATTTGTACTGAAGACCAAAGAGGATGAAGTTTCGTACGGTTTTTAGAGACAAGCAAGGTCTCATTTCTGGGTCGGGTACATAACGACGTAGGGCATCTTGATATATATCATCAGCTATATACCGGGCCTGGTCCATCGATGACAGCAGGTGCGGCAGGTGGATGCCCCACTCCTTCCTCATGGGACTACGCTGGATGCTGTCTCTTATTTAGGATTTTCTCCTCTGGTGGGGTCCATGGCTTTGACTTTTCCTGCTCCCCCCAGCCCCCACCTCCCCTCTAAGCCTCCTTGATTGGCTCCTTTTTCACTTTCTGCACTTCAAAAGTAGACACTCTTTAGGGTGATGACTCAGGACTCCTCTCCTCATATACAGTCCTTTGTAGACGAAAATCTTTTCCAGAGCTTCAACTATGACCTTTCGGTAGAGGACTCTCAAAGCCCAACTTCTGCTTGTCATTTATTTCCTGAATCCCACTCCTACACGTTCAACCTTCCACTAAATTCTATTAGACATTCCGGGGTTGCCCCATTTCATGCTACCCACTGTACATGTTCCATCTTCTTGGAGCCAGACCTGTTCACATCTTCTGTCTTGGAGCCATATTTAGCACATCCGTTAAGCCTGTATTTTCTGTGGTTTCCTGTTGGTCAGGGAGACAGAACACGTTAGAGATGCTTCCAACTTTCACTTTTCCTTAGGTTACATCTAATTTCTCATCAGAGCTCTCATCGCGGGTCATCCTTTCTCCACTCGCTGCTTCCCTATGTCAGACATACACGTGTTCTTTCTCTCATGTGGCAGCTTCATTGGTTCCTCATCTCTCTGTGTCCCTAGAAATCCAAGCACCTCCTAACGCAACCACACACACGGCTCTGATCAGGCCCCACTTCTCAAAGAAAAAGTAGCCTAATTTTTTTTATTTTTTATTTTTTTTTTATTTATGATAGTCATAAATAAAAATTTATGGGGATCCCAGTACCCTTATTTTCAAGGGCTTTCTCCCTATGCCCGACTACGTCCAAATCTCCTGTGATGCGTGCAGATTACTTGCAGTCTTTGCTATTCCAAGCCCGGTGCTTCTCAAAGTGATGCCATCACACTGTGTACCAGTGGCATCTGCGTCATCAGAGAATTTGCTAGAAATCTGAATTCTCTGGGCGACCTCCTAACTTCCTATTTTGAGACTCTAAGGCTAGACCCAGCACCCGGTCTAACCCGCCTCTATGGTAACACATGCAGGCCAACAGGCTTTTCTATAAGCACAGTGGCCAAGCAGCTATGGAGCTGGTCCCTTCAAGCAAAGCGCGTCTCTCTTTGATGGTTCCAGGTGGTCAGAAACGGAAGTTGCTCTAGGCAATAAAAGCCAGTGGAGGGCTCTGTTCCCGCCTATCCTGACTCAATCCACAGGTAGAATAGCACTCTCGATTACACCCAGCTTGTGGAGTGAGTTTGTGCTCCTCTGAAGTCCTTCGCGATTGCCTCAGCAGCGTACACTGGCCAGACATGAAGTGAAGACGAGGGAAGAGGAATCCCATTCAAGTCTTCCGGGCCTTGGATTCCGTGTACAGTCATGGGGGTGTGCTCTACACATTACTCTTGGGCCCTACAGGCAGGTGGCTGGTTTGTAATGTTGGTGGCTTGAAAAACTGCTCAAACGCTTTCGTGCGTGCCCCTTTCTATACTAATCCTCTCTTCGCGGATGTCAGCATCCTTGCAGTTGCCAAAGATGTCGATTCCTTGTAAACACCTGAAAATCAATAGAGGGGTGATAAGCACGGGGCGAATTGGAGACTGGCTGTCCTCACACGAAGCGAGCTCCGTTGATGACGTGGCCTCCACAGAGCTGCTTCCAGGACAGGTCTCAGTGGGGTTCGGAGCTGTGTGCACTGGGGTTCCCTCAGGTTCAGCGGCCGGTTCCTCACCCCACAGTCTATGTGCACAGCCAGACTCTCTCGGAGAATAATGGGGCAGCGTTCAGGGGGTCGGGCCGTGGTATCCCCTCCAAACGTCATCGCCCTCCTTTCATGTGGGAGCCTTTAAATCTAAAATTGACTTAGATCCCTGGGTGGCGCAGCGGTTTGGCGCCTGCCTTTGGCCCAGGGCGCGATCCTGGAGACCCGGGATCGAATCCCACATCGGGCTCCTGGTGCATGGAGCCTGCTTCTCCCTCTGCCTGTGTCTCTGCCTCTCTCTCTCTTTCTCTCTGTAACTATCATAAATAAATAAAATTAAAAAAAATAAAATTGACTTAGGACTGTCGATTTCTGAGGAGCCACCT
Organism: Canis lupus baileyi; assembly: GCF_048164855.1. NCBI lineage: Eukaryota > Metazoa > Chordata > Mammalia > Carnivora > Canidae > Canis > Canis lupus. The sequence continues at coordinate 2,191,418 of NC_132852.1, read as the reverse complement.
TTCTGTCACGTGTGGGTCTGAGATGTCCATAGGCCCTTCTTCGTCAAGCTTGTGCTTTCCCCAGCAAACAGCAATGGACTCTTAGCCAACAGTGCTCCAATTTTCATATCAGGTGATAAAACCACAATTAACCGAAAGTCTTTATTCCTATGTTGCCTTATCTTACGGTCGGCAGCACGGAGAGCGCTGTCCTGGCGTTCTCTGAGCTGGGTCTTCCAGGCAGTGTTCTGCCTCCTTCTGTACAGTACCTAAGGCTGTGCACAAACTAGCCCATTTTACTCTTCCTTTATTCATCTATCCTTTGAAACTGCTCCCCAGCAGTGCCCAGTAGGACCCAATTCCTGGGAAAGGGGAATTGAGGTGGAGAAGCACCCCCCCCCTCTTTTAAGGGCACATCATCCATTGAAACTTTAAAACAGGGGCTCGGTTAGCTGTCGTGCACTTCTAAGCGCGGGCGTCTTAGCTTCCCTGCTGGGCTGAGGGGTCGCTCTCCTCTCTTCCATGGCATCTCCTTGGTTTAATGGCTGCTATGCACAGCCCTTCCTAGTACTGACCCAGGGCAGTGAGATGGACTACTGGGGCGGGGGGGGAGAAGTTCTCTGAGGTCACACATCCCTGGCTCAGGGAGCACCTGGCGAGGCATCTCCTCGCTCACCACAGACTCCCGCCTTGGATGTCCCCTCTCCTCGCCCTACCTGCCCACTGCATGGCTCAGCATTCCTAGCTGCACGGGGACAGCTTGAGCAGAAGGTTTCCGAGGAGGTATAGGTGGGAAGAGGAAGGCTGCACGGTGTACACTGGCCCTCTTGGAAGGCCGTGGAACTGCACGGTGGTACCTGGCTGTGGACCTGGACCTGGACCTCACGGAGTGGCCTGTGTCTGGAATGATGGGAGTCCTCACAGCAAGAAGCTGTGCCCCCAGCTGTCCGGTCCCAGTGCCCGGGGCCAGAACACGGGCTCTCTCGAAGTTCCTGACTCTTCTTCCTTCAAGACTCCAGCGGTGAGCATTCTTGGTGGAAGCTGCCCTGCAAGCAGTCCCTCAGCAGGAGGGGCTCGAGCCTTCTGCCAGTCATAGCGCAGGAAGTCACCCTAGAAGGGGGCAGTGACGGTGAGGAAGAGGGACCTGAGGGAGCCGATTTCAAACATCTGCCTCCCACTCTCTAGCTCCTTATTTCCCTCTACTCTTTTTTACTTTCTTCTTTTACTTTCTCATAGATTCTGTTGCCTCTTGGCTTCTGTTCATTGTCCTCTCTCTTCTGTCCTCCAGTGTCTAGACCAGCCACATAGACTCCCACGGATGTGTGGCCCCAACCAGATCAGCTCCCTGGGTGGAATTCTCCTATCCAGGTCTATCTGGGGAGGGTCCTTGGCCCTGCCAGGATGCTCACTTGGGGCAAAATGATCTGACCTCTGTGTAGGCACCTTCCCGGCAAGGGGACAATGATATGGTTGTGACATTGAGTGCCATGCCATCCAGGAAGAATTTATATTTGTATTTCTCACTTTACATAATTTTAAGAGGCTGAATTACTACCTAGATTATGACCATAATACTATAATTTATGGTCCTCCTTGCTACAGAATCTTTTAAGTAGAATGGACTTAAAATGACACCCAAATTCTCTTGTCATACATCAGTGGCCAAAAATCTTTATCACTAGAAAGGGACAGTATTAACACAACTTCTTTTCTTTGCAAAAGGGAGAAACATCTACATGATAATTACCTAAACTTCTCTGGCTTCTCATTTCTTAACCACTTAACTTTACATATATATTTTCAAGCTGGACAATATCTTTCCCTTTCCGGGTTTTTACTGTACTTAAATATATATATTAAATATAAATATATAAATATATAAATATATAAATATAAATAAAATAAATACAAATATATAAATTAGAAATATACTGTATTAAATATATATATATATATTTATATTATTTATTTATTTACGAGAATGAGGATGAGGAGAGGGTGAGGAGCAGAGGGAGAAGTAGACCCCCTGATGAGCAGGGAGCCTGGTGTATGTTACATTACATCTCTTTTATTAAAGATTTATTTTATTTAGTTGAGAGAGAGAAAGAGCATGAGTGGCAGAAGTGACAGAGGGAGAGGGAGAAGCAAACTCCCTGCTGAGCACAGAGCAGAGCAGAGCACTGAGCAGACTCCCTGCTGAGCCTAAGCAAGGCTCCATCTCACAACCCTCATATCATGACCTGGGCCGAAACCAAGAGTGGGACACTTAACTGAGCCACCCAGACACCCCGATACCACAACTTTACTGAGCATACTCATTTTAATGTATGGTGAAAAACTTCTGTGAACTAGGCATCTTAAAAAACATATGAACTAAGTTAATAGCATTAAGTTCGCCTTCTGAGGATGATGTTTCTTTCAGTGGTATTTTTGAAGTTACGGTGTGAGAAAATGTGGGGACCACATATTCCATATTGAAAATGTGGAAAAAGCAAAAGTCCAAAAAAATTTCAGAGACTAAATATCATTTACTCACTATTTCTTTTAAGATTTTATTTATTTAGGGATGCCTGGGTGGCTCAGCAGTCGAGCATCTGCCTTTGGCTCAGGTCATGATCCTGGAGTTCGGGATCGGGTCTCACATTGGGCTCCCTGCATGGAGCCTGCTTTTCCCTCTGCCTGTGTCTCTGCCTCTCTCGGTGTGTCTCATGAATAAATAAATAACATCTTTAAAAATGTATTTTATTTATTTATTTGACACACAGAGAGAACATGAACAGAGGGAAGGGACTGAGGGAGAAGGAGAAGCAGACTCCCTGCTGAGCATCGAGCCCAACGTGGGGTTCAATCCCAGGACCCTGAGTTAATGACCTGAGCTGAAGACAGATGCTTAACCGACTGAGACACCAGGCATCCTATAAATTATTTCTTAATGAATGTATATGAAATAATAGAATAATATTGTGAAAATATTTATCAACAAAACCACTGATTTCTATCACTATTTTAACAAGAAATATGGAGCTGCCCCTTGATGTTGATCACCACTAAATTATGAAGAGGAAAAGCATCAGGGGAAGACGATTTGTTCAGTGCCTGTTATGTCCCAGACTCCTACATCTTCTCCTTTAGTCCTTAAAACACCCATTGCCTTTGGATTATTTGTCTGATTAGTATACATGGAGAAGTAAGAGAAAGCAAAGTTATCAATGCCACATAGTCCAAAAGTGCTAGAAATAGGCTTTGGATAAAAATAATTTTGTAATTGCTAAGTCCATGTGTTTTGACTAATGATGTGAAATAGGGGAGAAATTGTCCAGCCATTTCTGGAGGAAATAGTAGAAAGGAGGCTTGGTAAACTCTGACTATAATATCCAGAGTATGAATAACAAGCAATGGGAACTTGAAGCATCCTTCATTGATTTGCTTATGCATTTGGCAAACATTTTGGGCACTATGTTCCAATTAATGCACTAAGTGTCAGGACACAAATGCATATGACACTATTCCTCCCTTTGCATGGCCCAGAGGAGACAGCCACAATTTGGTGTAGCATGAGGGAGTCCGGTGAGTGTTCACGGAGGTGTATGTAAGCCATAATGTAAATACATCTGAGAAAATAATTTATAGAGGAACCTATATATGAAGTTCATGCTTAACCTGGACCTTCAGGACTGAGAAGTACCTTACCTTGGGAGGAAGCAGATGAGAAGGGAAAGACATTTTAAGTAGAAAAATAGATTTGTTGGTATAAGTGATTCATTGAAGGGAAACAACTAGTGTGACTTTATCAGAGGACAAATATTACTTTATTGGTTTTCTTTTTCTCATTATGAGTCATATTTTCTTGCTTCTTTGTCTGCCTGGTAAGTTTTGCTTAGATGCCAGACATTGTGAATTTACTTTTTCAGGTGCTGTATATTTTTGGATTTCTTTAAATAGGTAAAGCTTCATGCTTTGTTCCGGTACACAATCAAGTTACTTCCAAAGACTTGGATCCTTTTGAAATTGCTTTTAAACTTTAAGTGGGACAAGAGAAGTCTCTAGTCTAGAACTCATTTTTTTCCTCGTTACTGAGGCAATAGCCTTCTGAGCACTTTACCCAATGCTCCTTTATTATGGGATTTTTCCCACTCTGGCTGTATGAACACAGACACCTGGCTCAGTGTGAACTCTGAGGGTAAACTCCGGCTCCTTCTGGTTGCTCTTTCTCCAGCGTCAGTTCAGTCTCTGTCTTGAACTTGGGCAATTTTGTCTTAGGGTTATGTTGATGGTTCTCAACTGGAAACTCCATTTTCCAGAAATCCTCTGTCCATCTCTCTAGGTGGATCTTTCCTCTTTGTATTTTGCTCTACAGCTTGAGCCTCTCACCCTGCTCCGCCCCATCTCAACCCTGTCTCCTCTAATCAGGGAAACTGCCAGGCCTGGTGTAGTCCCTTTCTCCTCCCTGCTCTCTGCAAGCTCTTGCTGGGCAATACACAGGACAATGATAGACTCACTTGTTTTTCTTCTCTCATGAATCAGTGCCCTGTATTACCTATTATTCAATATCCAAATGATTTTCCAATATTTTTCTTTTCTGTTTTTAGTTGTTTCAGGTTAGAGGGACAGTCTGATCCCTACTACCTTATCAAAGCCATAACTAGAAATATCTGTTATTTCCATTTTTGAAAGGAGATATGTTGACTGAGGCTCACATAAAGATGATGGAAGCCAAAGGCAACATTTTTCCATGAAACAGATTTTTTAAAAGGGAAAAGTGAGCATCAGTATATGTTAAGACTTTGCGGGGGGCATTTAGAAGAAAGTAGTGTTTAAAAGCAAGGTGGGGGGAAACATGGGTGGCTCAGTGGTTTAGCGCCTGCCTTCGGCCTAGGACATGATCCTGGAGTCCCAGGATCAAGTCCCACATTGGGCTCCCTGCATGGAGCCTGCTTCTCTATCGGTGCCTATGTCTCTGTATGTCTCATGAATAAATAAAATCTTAAAAAACATAAATGCAAGGTGGGAACTTTATTGATTGTAACTAAGGAAAATAAAAATGGAATTATTGTCATGGTTTAAATAACTTTTATCCAAGACTATAATTAGAACCACTTGGAAGACTGCAAAAGATGTCAGTGTCCAGGTCCCTTCCCAAGAGATTCTGAACTAATTGATCTGGAGTGTGGCCCATGATTCAGTAACTATTAATATATTCCTCATTTTATTATGTAATGTGTACCCACATATGAGGTCCACTGACCAAACGAGAAGTTTATTCAGTTAAGCAATGAACACTTTGTGTACTCAGGGTACTCTATAAATTTAAGCCCTCGGGATGTTCACTGAGTGGGTAACACGGGCATTGCTATCATGACTGATGAAACTGGAGGGTATTATGCTGAGTGAAGTAAGTCAATCGGAGAAGGACAAACAGTGTATGTTCTCATTCATTTGGGGAATATAAATAATAGTGAAAGGGAATAGAAGGGAAGGGAGAAGAAATGTGTGGGAAATATCAGAAAGGGAGACAGAACGTAAAGACTCCGAACTCTGGGAAACGAACTAGGGGTGGTGGAAGGGGAGGAGGGCGGAGGGTGTATGTTCTCATTCATTTAGGGAATATAAATAATAGTGAAAGGGAATAGAAGGGAAGGGAGAAGAAATGTGTGGGAAATATCAGAAAGGGAGACAGAACGTAAAGACTCCGAACTCTGGGAAACGAACTAGGGGTGGTGGAAGGGGAGGAGGGCGGAGGGTGGGGGTGAATGGGTGGCGGGCACTGAGGGGGGCACTTGACGCGATGAGCACTGGGTGTTATTCTGTATGTTGGTAAATTGAACACCAATAAAAATAAATTTATTTAAAAAAAGAAATTTAGCTTTGTTTTAGAACAAAATTAAAAATGTGCTTCTGACTTTGCAGTCTTGCAGGTGAGAAAGTTTCAGAATTTACCTTCCTTTAGAACAAGGCACAGGCAAGATCTTCTCCATCTATTGTGCTATGATTTATGGGTAAAAAGTACCTTTTTAAATAGTTTACAATCAACGTGCTTGTAATGGCTATATGAGTAGATGTTAGCTATTGATGGAGAGTCACAACCAACACAGGGAAATTTTATTTGAGATTTCAGAAAAATAATATTAAACCTTGAATTGAAAATCAGTGATATCAAAAGCAGAGTTGTAAGTGTCTGGAGTTTAAAAGGTGTTTAATTTTTAGTTACAATTTAAGAAGGATGGGCATCTCAATCAAGTTGTGTTTACTCTTATGCTTTAACCTAAAAGCTCTTAAATGGGTACTTACCTGCATTTTCTCTCGACTTTAGATCCCAAATTCAGGATTTGTTGCATTACTTGTAAATGACCTGTTATCCTCAATGTAACTTTTTACCCATTATGTACATACACACACTAAGAATAGAGGCACAGAGACAGATGTGTGAGAGAGTGTGTATACAGTAAGTGAGAGAGGAACCGGCAATTTCATGGCAAAGATCTTGGCTTTTTTTTTTTTTTTTTTGAGATAAGAGGGTGGAATTTTTACTTAAAAAAAAAAAATCTTGAACAATTATCCAATATCACTTCCTTCTAAATTGAAGGAAAAAAGTTATTCTAATAGTTGTAGTAATAATTATCATTGACATTCAAACTTATTATTATGCTTCCACAGGTTTGACTATTAGTTATTCAAATGTTAATGTTCCTTAGTTATTAACAGTTACAGATGTTACAGAATGTCACTAGCAGTATAGTTGGATAAGAATTTGAAGGTGGAAAAAAGAAAGAATTTGGAATCGGTGCTTCTTTAGATAGGCACGACTAAGTTGCAAACTCATAGGAGAAAAGTTAACCCGCCATTTTGTATGTCGATAAAGGAATTGATTCTGACTTCCACTTAGGCATCCACATATTTATTGAATAACCACTGTAGCATACCAAAAATATTAAACCCTGAACAGTGTGCTATGCCAGCATCAACCAGTATCTCTTCTGCAACACACTTGAAGGATGGAACCTACTGTCCTCGTCCCCAAAATGGTTTGATTTGGTGAAAAATGCATTGAACAGATGTTTAGTGAATGCCAAAAAATGTATCAGCTACTTTGCTATATAAAAGGACACTTCTGGAGGAGGTAGGAAGAAAAAAAAAAGGAGAATTTTGAGAATGTGAAAGCCTCCTAAGTGATACAGATGTGTCTCAGCTGGATTAGCACCTCTTCCGCACCCACTACTGTGCTTCATCTCAACCTCAATCAGGAATTACTGATCCAGGGATGCCTGGGGGGCTCAGTGGCTGAGCATCTGTCTTCAGCCCAGGGTGTGATCCCAGGGTCCTGGGATCGAGTTCTGCATCGGGCTCCCCGCTTAGAACCTGCTTCTCCCTCTGCCTGTGTCTCTGCCTCTCTGTGTCTCTCATGAATAAATAAATCTTTATTTTTTAAAAATAAATCTTAAAAAAAGAATTACTGATCCAAATTCACAGATCTTTGATAATTAAACAGTCCCCACTCTTCTTCTGCCTCTTCCCCATTCCCTTCATGTCTCTATCTCTATCTATTTGTCTCTGTTCCTCTTAAGTGACTGACACTTAACTCCGGTGCTTTAATTCTATCTCTGGAAAATGGGGCAACTGAAATAGCTAAAGAAAAGTCACTCACCTCAGCGAGTGTGGAGGTTTTGCATAGAGAATTCAGGCAGCTTACAGAAATGATGTTCGGTGTAGGGCAACGGAGATAGACTTGCGAATCCTCTTGTCATCTTCTGAGTTTCCCCATATGACTGAATAGGAAAGCAGTAGGTTGGAAGGTAAAGGTGGGTGTAGCCTCCACTTCCTACCATCCAGTACACCCAACTGGCCAAGTCAGACAAGTCATAGGGATGCCTTCAGCTTCACTTTTAAGCCATGTGGAGTATTTAGTGAAAGAGATTATAGGGGAAAGGAGAGAAAATGAGTGGGGAAAATCAGAGAGGTAGACAAACCATGAGTGACCCCTAACCCTGGGAAACGAACAAGGGATAATGGGAAGGGAGGCGGGTGAGGGGTTGGGGTGACTGGATGACGGGCACTGAGGGGGACACTTGATGGGATGAGCACTGTGTGTTATATGTTGGCAAATCCAACTCCAATAAAAAAATACAAAAAAAAAAAAAAAAAAACAAAACTATGTAGAGTAGAAGAATACTGTTCTGCCTCTTGTAGTAGTTTGGTATGAAAATAAAACATAATGTATTGAGAGAGCCTTGGAAACTATAAGGCTAAATAACCCCAAGGGATTTGGGGCTGACTCTTCGACATTAGTTGCTACAGAGTGGGGCATTCCTGCCAGGGCTCAGCTCCAGCTGGCCATTGTCACATGCTTGTTCATCTTCGAGCTATGTACGCAGGTAGTTTCTTGCTGCAAAAGGGTATTGGCATGCCCAGCAAGAGTCAACGCTACTCTTGTTAATTATTTTACTTTCAAATGGATCTAAGAAAATCTTGTGTGAATTGAAATTTAAAAATAATTAGGTGTGCATTACCCTTTCGTTCTGTAACCAGGGTTTCACCTGTATTTTCCTGAGGAGGAAGAGTCTTCCTCTCTCCAAGATTTGGTGGCACCACCACAGCAAGAGCAGCAGTGCCCAGCTGTGGTCCACTCACTAAGCATGGACATTTTAGGAAGGATTCTATACATTTATCTCATAGTTTGAAAAATGCCGCATGTATATGGGATCCCTGTTTTCTTTAAAATGTAATCCTCCTCCTCAAAATCCCCTTATTTTTAAACACAAAAAAGGGGTCTCCTTTTCAGGGTCAGTCTGAGTCGGGGTCCTGCATCCACCTACAGGGCACCCCCACCCCTCATTTTTTGTTGTGTTATCTCTGATGTAACTCAGTGAAATTTTAGGGGGTGCTGTGAACATTATTGGAGACTTACTGTTTATATCACTTATGACTCAACCCAAATCCTATCATTGAGGTAATCTCTCAATAAACTAGGAAATGGTTGGTAAAGCTGAAAATTAATGCAGATCTATCTTACCCCAGAATACATGGTCTTTACATAAGAAAACACTGGGTGTGAAGCATGCAATTAATTTACTTGAATTAACGCTTGAGATATCTACAGATCACAAGAATACCACATTCATAGGTGAAAAAACACATTGCATGTGGAAGACCATCTTGTAGCTTAAAATCTCAGAATCTGTGATCCCGCTGTCAATGCACTCTAAGTAACTTCTGTAGTGTAGCGGGGTTATCTCGATTGCTTAAAGCTTTTGAGTGGTCATTCAAAAGTTTAACCATAATAAGTGTTTGGCTTTTAAGAAACACTTTATTCTACTCTAAGATTAATATCTTTCTCAGACTGATTTTTCCAAATTTCAACAATGCTTCAATTTTCACAAAAGAGAAACTACGAACTAAAGAAGACAATCATGGAATGTCTTGTTCTGTATTATTTATGAATTAAGAGGTCATATTTTATTTTTATATTTGAGTGCATCTTTATAATCTGTGGTTTTAAATCTTTTAGACTACTTAGGCATACAAGGAGAAACGAATTGTTAAAACAATCCTCAAGAAGCAAAAAAATATATATATAGTTTGCATATAGTAGATCCAATGTGATCTACTATATGCAAACTATATTCTGACCTAAAGTAACCAATCAACTGCTTTGATTTGATTTTTTTGGTGGGGAGTACAGTTGAATCTAATTATACTTACAAGCATGACTTCAATGACCATTTTATGAAACTCATCACGTTGATGTTAACTTTGACCATTCAGTAAAATGGTTTTACATTTGGAGACCAAGATCATCTTTTATATTTCTTAGTTTCTGGCAGATTTCTGGATAAATACTGTATGTTTATTAGCTGATTTCTAGAAACCTGACTTTCTAATTTATTGGCTCACTCTTTCACTCATTTTTCATTTTTTTTTGTTATGCATTGAATCTCTTCTGAGGTTAAAGCATTTCAAGATGTGGGTCTGATGCATAAACGTGAAAATTAACTTGTAGTTGTCTCTGTGTACCTAACGTCTTTCTCTGAGGCATTTTGACATAATACATAACTAACAAATAGTACAATTAAATTGCATGTTTTAATAAAATGTGCATGTGAAACTGTAAGTATTCCTGGGGGCTAAACTCAGGAATTTCTTGGAAGGGCACCCAAGGCGGTGGCAAATCCATACTTACTAGGTATTCAAGGATCGGATGATTAACATGCATTTTAAGATATCCCCTACTACTTCCTAACATAAAACTTACATTTCTGTTCATTTGCCTTTGAACACTAGCCCTGCCAGGAGCATGGTGGACAGTCTTGTGTGGCAGACAAGGACGTCGGCCATTTGCCAGTGATAAGGTTTCTTTCACCAGTTACCCTGCATACTTGGTAAATGGTCACTGCGCGAGTTACGCTATGTTCTCTCCTATTATGTTATGACTTCACTGTAAAATGAATTAAATCATAAAAAAGTACTAACTGGGGAACCAAAAGATGAGATGCATTTTAGCTTTTAGAGCTTACACATGTTGGGGATTCTTGTGTGCTTAATGAAGTGTCATATCAGTGTTGGATCCCCCTCTAGGGGCCCTGATAAGAAACAGAATGTTTAACTGGCTATTTTTGCTGCTGATTGTCATCTCTTCTTCCTTCCTGTGGGGCCGTTGCATCATGGAGGAAGCATGGATCATGTTGCGTTCAAGAGCTCCTTAGTGGCTGAAGCCTTTACTTCCTCTGCAGAGACAGGCAAGGGTCTGAATTCAACTTATACATGTTAAGTGGTCAGGGGAGATGCCACAGAGTGCTGACAACTTGTGCAAGAAAACCCAATTATTCCTTATTTTTGCCTTAAGTAGAAACTTCAATTTGTTGAAGGTCCCTTTGGCAAGAAATGTTGCTTTCCTGAAGTTCTCAATCTTTCATTTGCTAACTAATAAATGAGATGTATTCATTCATTTGGAGTATAAAATGGAAAAGGGAGTCTCTCCTAATCTTTGAATGGGATGTCTCCAGGGAGCTATAAGGATCCAGCCTCGTGGCTGCCACGATACGTAGGATGGAGGAGATCTGTCCTACTTGGCAGGACAGGGAGGACAAGGGACGGAGATCTCATCTTTTTCATTGGAGGTTCAATTAGTACTCGAAGACTCATTTCAAGAACTCTCCTGTGAAGGCTCATTACTGTAGCCGTTGTGAGCTATCAAACTGTTGAGTACTTGAACATATACTCTATTACATTTTTTTTCTACGTGGAGTTCACCTACCGAAGGAAAGTTAAATTTCTCGGTGAAAGAGTCTGTTAGTTTCTATTCTTCCACAAAAAAGAAAGAAAGAAAAACTGCTTGCAAGATAGAAAGAACACACTGACTTTGGCGCAGACAAAACCACTGGAAATTTCACCTCTACCTCTTAAGTTATATAACCCTGAGTTAGGTTTCTGAGATTTTCTGAACTCCTAGTTCTCTTCTCTGAAATGAACTTTATCTACTTTCATCTGGGCTTGGGAGGATTAAGTGTGGTGGTGTTTAAAAAGTGTCTGCTAGCCCATAGCAAATGTTCACAAGATAATTCCAATATTCTTTACTTCTCCTGTAATATATTTAGATGTAATCTGTGCCTTATTATGTTGTTTTTTTTCCTCGAAGAATTATTTGGGGTCCTGTTTTGCTAACTTTTTAGAGGAGGAGTATATTTAAATAACTTCTGAGTCCTATCGGTTATACTCCTACTAGATGCACTTCTCAAAAGCAGATCTAAGTGGTGTTCCATGACGGTGAGACTGGTTGGTGCTGACTTCTTGGACTGAGATAGTAATTGGCTCCTTCTCTGTCCTTTCATAGGGCACCGGGGGAAAGTGGTTGAACATTTGGCAAAGTAGTTTTTCAAGGTTGTTAACCTTTTCCTGTTATTATTCCCTAGGTGAAAAAAAAATTGTCTATCCAGTAGGTTAGAAATTAATAGCCAGTTCCAGCTTTCTCACTGTCTAAGGGACCGTGAGGATGTTGCTTTTCTCTATTAGCTCCATTGCTATCTTGGGACTAGATTCCTGTGCAATTTCTGCTCCACAAATTTATATGAAAATATTCTTTTTCTCTGATTTCCATTGCCCACCACCCATTTCCTGGCACATCTTGCCTCCAGGTCAGGTTATGGGTGCTTCCTCTCCATGCTGCCATTAATATCCACACCAATTTTTATCACTGCACTCACCACATCTTGCCAACCATTTTATCATATCTGCTGCCTGGTGACATAGCTGTGACTCATGAGTTTCATTATCTTTCTGTCCTAACTTTTTAAATGAAATTTGATTCATAAAAAAACTCTCTTTATATTTCTTCCTTAAATGTAATTGACCTCTGAAGTGTAAATCACTAAAAAAATAAAATAAAATAAAATAAAATAAAATAAAATAAAATAGGTGTGAGGTGTGTGCCTGTGTGTTAGAAGTGACTATGTGGGGATCCCTGGGTGGCGCAGCGGTTTAGCATCTGCCTTTGGCCCAGGGCGTGATCCTGGAGACCCGGGATCGAATCCCACGTCGGGCTCCCGGTGCATGGAGCCTGCTTCTCCCTCTGCCTATGTCTCTGCCTCTCTCTCTCTCTGTGACTATCATAAATAAATAAAAATTAAAAAAAATAAGTGACTATGTGAATAAAAGTCAATAATTTTTTTAACTCATTTAAGAAAAACATGTTAATAGAAGTTTTAGAATCAATTCTGTGTGCATTGTACTTTTATTCTGCATACAGACTTTCATATATTGATTTTGGTTTTGCTTTTATTTTATTGAGGAAGAAGGTGTCCCCCTTCATAAGATTTGGCATATAGCAACAACATATCACCCTTAACATCAGTTACCTATTACTCTGTGTTCACTAAAGGTGACCTTCATTTATAGCTATAAATTAGGGCATATAAACATTTTAGAATGTATCGATATATTCCTTACATATATATAGATACGAAAGTATGTATCCTTGGATTCTCTATATATCTACAAATGCTATAGATATTTCTTCAATATGTACACATGGAAAACATTTGTAAAAACAACAAGAAAACTTTTAAAAGTAGGATGCTTATAATTAGACAATTGATAACTCTATTCAAACTCCTGGAAATCATTGGAATATTTTCTAAAATATTCTCTAAAATTTAATTTTTAATAGCCAGCAATGACAGAAATTTTAATATTCTCTAAATCTCTCATGGAAATGCTTTTCTTTCAAAATGGTCTTTTGGTTGAAATAAGCAAAGGTAAGATTTGTTACTAATTTATTCCTTTTGCAGGGCTGTGAATAGAGAGAGTCTCTTTGCCATGACTCACCTACTGCCTTTATGATATAAATGTTCACATTTGTGTCATGTTCTGTGTTTGGTATGCCTCTTTCCACCTAAATTTTGTAGATTTATTCAAGAGCTTCATAGAGATATTTTTTTCCAAACACATCATGTTGATTTAATATCATTGAGAACTATGAAAAGTATCAAAAACTTGGGTGAAATACAATTGTTCAGATTTTCATTCTGTCTTAACAAAGGAATCTAATTTAATGTGGAAAAAAGAAGTCTCAAGTTGATGAATGTTAGATAAAATGAATGTATGTCACTCATCCTTCAAACACCTGCACACAATTTTTTATAGCTTTCCCAAGTACCAAAGTGACAGTTACTGGGCATGATAGAGTTTCTTCGTGATGACTATCATCTGAGAATCCTATTATGAAGACAGCCCATACTAGCTAGTGTGGGGGCATTTCCCCTTCTATACCCACCTGTAAAAGTTTTAGCTCTAGTAGCAGTGATCATAGTTCTAATTTAATACTTTTCTGGATGAAAACTAGGTTGAAGATGGTAGTATCTTCCATTGGACAAAAGACTTGATCATCATTGTTTCTCTGTGGTCTAATACAGTGTTTAGAATGTAATAAACATACAACAAGGATTAGTAGTAGGAATCGATAATAGACGGATACATGCATAGGTACATTGATTTACGAATGTGTGAATGAATGAATGAATCAATGAATGAATCTTACATCTGAAAGGAAATCACTACAGATCTCACTAGTCATGATTACCCTCTCATTCCATACCAGTTCACTTTCTAAAACTTCTCACACTATTTGTAACCTCTTTTTCTTAATATTTATTTATTTATTTATTTATTTATTTATTTATTTATTTAACAGAGAGAGAGTGCCAGAGAGGACAAGCAGGGGGAACAGCCGAGGGAGAGGGAGAAGCTCCCTGCTGAGCAGGGAGCCTGACTTAGGGCTTGATCCCAGGACCCTGAACCCTGGGATATAACTTGAGCTAAAGGTAGAAGCTTAACTGACTGAGCCACCCAACGCCCCTCCATTTATAGCATCTTGCACACTCTTTAGTTTGGTATAAAACTAAGACTTTGAAATCTAGAATCTTATATAAAATGTTCTTTGACATTGGCATAAATTTTCAACTTTTGTTACTTTCTTTTCCTGGAATGCCCCCACATATACTTTCCAGCCACTAACTGGGACATTTTGTCTTGGGAAACCTCCTTATCTACACCCAGACCCCCACCATGCTCCCAGGTCATTAATTGCATTCCATCAATTGAATCTATTTTGCATATTCTGTAACCATATGTTTTTTTTTTTCTCCTTCAATCTCTAAATTTTAGAGAGCAGATGTTTTTGGACATTTGTTTGCTTGCATATTGTTTTCCCTTACATATGTTAAACACATCCTGGAAAATAGATAATGTCTTATATATATTTATACAAAGAATGGAACAGATGACAGAGATGGAAAAAAAAAGTATTTGTCCTCACTATATGTGAGTCTATGAAAGCTTCACTTAAAAAGTGTTTGAGTCCTCCAAAGCCTTAGCATGATATCTTCAAACAGTAAATCTCTAATTAATTTTTTAATGATGTTAAGTGTAACTTAGAAAGCTTTGTTAGTATATAAGACTAATTATGAAATTTTTGTACAAATATGGTTTTGTGAAATATCTTAAGTGTAATAATTGGCTTCTTGGTCTTTAGTTGCTCATAAATGATTGAAAGAGTGTGGAAATGATGTAAACGTATAAATTTAAAGACTCATAAACATAGAACCACAAAAGAGCAATGGAAAAGATTTAAGAAATGGTCAGTATGTAGAAATAAATGAAGACCAACCATATAAGAAAAGCACAGGCTGTTTGTTCAAAGCTTGCTATTGAAAGAAAGTTAGCCACCATCACTTGTGGTTGGCATAGACTCAAAAAAGACAGAGGAGTGATGACAATTTTATGGCGAAACAGGGTCAGATTCATGGATGCCCTGATTGAAGGTTGTTGGCCTGAGGAAGCTATAGGTGGAGCAAGCTACAGGAGGGCATCCTACGTACTTGGTTAGAGGCACATGTTTGGCTTCCTCTGGTTGGTTTTTAGTTGGAAGCAAGGACAAAATTAAAAAAGCTGCCAGTTATTATTCAGGTCCCTGCCAATTTGGGACAATTGTTACAGAAGTTATTATTTGGCTTCCCAGATTGTTGTTAGAGGTAGCAGCCTGACTTCCTACAAGTCTGATTTATAGCAGGCTGGCTCCCTTGGCTGATTACTACAGATAGTGCATTGATTGGTTACCTGGACAGGTTGGTGCAGGCTGTGGGCCAGAATTCTGCTTTCATATTTGGCCTGGCCATTTTCTATTTGTAAATTCAGTTTCTCAAGTGCTTGTTGGTCCAGTGAAGAATACTGAGAAATGTTTCCCGGATGTGGTGTCCCTAAAATACAGGCCAAGAATAATGAGCACAATATAGATTGTACTGAGTTTGTCATTGTCCTCTGAGTGGGGCAGTAACTGGTGCAAAATTCAAGAAAGAATGTAAAAGAGTAAGAGGGTGCAAAAAAGCTAGTAAGATGTTAAATGACTACATGACACATTTATCTTTCCTAGGATTTAAATTCTCTTTATCTTATACATTTTTTAGAAAGTGAGGTAAGAGCTTTTTGCTTTTTGGCAATACTTTCCATACTTCAGCCAAACACCAGTGATAAAGGTGCTTACCACTAGCCATTTCAGTGGGCCAAGGGGAAGTGACCTTCCAACCCCATCCCATGGAATCAGGTAGTCGCTCACTCCACTTTTCCAATAAAGGAAGTGACACCAGGATCCACGAGGGACCAACTCTCTAAGTCAACCAGGTCGGCAGAATGAGCTGGGGTGAGTCAGGGCCAGTGAGTGGGGTGAGTAGAAGAGGCCATGGTGGGTGGTGGGTCAGAAAGGTCTTACCCTGAGGACAGCCTGCTTGTAAGAGCTTTGTCTGCTGGTTCACCTGAGGGGGCTAAAGTACACTGACCTGGTGGAAGGAGAGATCAATGTTTGGTTAACATACATTTTGTCCTGACCTGAGCAGTTCAGCTAACCATTTCTGAAAAAAAGAGAATTTGGAGGATTTGTGTCTGGACTTGTCATCGTCAAACCAAAAAACACACGGTGGTTCTTATCTAGATCATGTGGGTAGGGCTGGTTCTTTGCTATAAGCTGTTTCCAGACACAAAAGGGTGACAGAAGTCCTTAAATTCCCATTGTTTTTCAGGGTCACAGGATTCTGATCAAGTTTAACATGGTCCACAGAGTCTCAGGGACCTGAACCATCAGAGGAGTGACAAACAGATAGAGACAGAGGGAGACACAGAGAGGGGGAGAGACAGAGAGAGATTGAGGAAGTATTCAAAGAAATCACTAAAAACATTCTCAGATTTGACAAAAAGCACAAACCTGCAGATTCAAGAAATTGAATGAACCCCCAGAAGGATAAACCATCACCAACAAAAACATCACACCAAAACATGCCACAATTAGTTGTATGACAGTGAAGGACAAATGAACAATCTTCAGAGCAGCTACAGAGAAACGATATACTCCCCAGTTGGGACACCAACTGCTGACAGCAGATTTCTCCTCTGAAACACTGGAGTTCAGGAGGAAGTGGTGCAAAGCACTGCCAACAGCAAAGTCTCTACCAGACCCAAGAGTGTTCAGGAATGAAGGGGAAAAGTAACTTCTCAGAAGGAGATAACTAAAAGGATTCATTGTAAGCAAATCTCCTCTTAGAGATGACTGCAGCAAGTTCTCTAGGCAGAAAATTATAACAGAAAAAGGCTTGAAATTTCACCGAGAAAAAAAGAACATCCGAATGAATAAACACAGGGGTAAATATAATAGCCTATCATACTTCTTATAAGTTTCTTAAATCACATTTTATTGTTGAAGCAGATTTTAGATCATCCAAAGTGGCACTCAGTATGCAGAAGAAATACTTAAGACAATTATATTTAAAATATGGAAATAAGGTTTCCACAATGTACTCAAAGTGGTAAAACCCTGATTTCAATATGCTCTGATGAATTATACTGTATATATTATATATGTGGTAATCTTAGAGAAATGACTTAAAAACTACACATGATGTACTCAAAAATCGTCTTAAATGAGCAGAGGTAGAACTGCGAGGATCACGGTGCTAAAGGGAACAATACTAGGGAATCTCATAGCAACTGAGAGCTTGACTTCTTGATGTGAACACATAATTTATACTGTGTGTGACCACATGATTAATATTTTTATCTCAAGAATTTGGTAACAGAAACAATATATTCATTTTTTTGTCTGTAAATTTGAATTTGGATATTACACACAATATTGAAATTATTGTTTCCACTATTATTTATAATGGTCCACATTTAAAATCATCATGCAAGCCTCAAATTTACTTCCTGTTTATATTTCCAAGTCATTTGAGTGCCTTTTCTAAACAACCCAAAACCACAGAAATAACATTAAGCTTTTTCTAAGGGATTTCACATCTCACTTGATAAAATAATGTGCTACATAATGCCATTATTGTTTCTCAAGGAGCTGAATAATTAGTATTCAGGTGAATTAATTAAACTTATGAGCCTTGCACTTAACCAGAATGTTAAACTGACCCTAAAAATTGAACTTAGCTGTTCATACCCCTGCAGATATTCAGAAAGACTTGCAGTCAACCTGTGGATGTGAAGTCCCCCCAGCATAGATTACAATAAATAGGATAAGACTAGTCATTACAAATAGGACACTGATGAAAGGTAATACAGGTGTGAGGAACAGCATCTGATGTATTATCACTGGCCATTATGCATTTATTGTTTTAACTTTAGAATTTCCTTCAACACTATGCAAGGGTTTCAGGACATATGGCTCCAGAGGAACTATGACATTCTTAAAAATAAGACAGCAGAAAGTGGGGAGAAATAACCTTTGCCATTTTCTGATTGCTTTTGCCATGTTGTTTTTTCCTAGCTGAATACAATTACAATATGCCTTTGCTCTGTAATATCATTGTTTTACCAATGAAGGAAACCTAGCATTTTAAATACTTGTTAACTATAGGTTCATGAATTTTCTGCAGTCATCATCTTCAAACAACCAATCTTAGATGCTACCTTGTTTCATTTGGGGCCACCTCTAAGTTATTCTAACACAGGCCAACTCCAAAAGCTTAGGACATTTTCTGTGAAACCTACTATAGATTGCTTTTTGGAAACAGAAATTTTTAACTTTCAAAAACCTGTCTAGCAAATTGTCTTC
The DNA here is from genome assembly GCF_048164855.1 of Canis lupus baileyi. Taxonomy (NCBI): domain Eukaryota; kingdom Metazoa; phylum Chordata; class Mammalia; order Carnivora; family Canidae; genus Canis; species Canis lupus. Next base: position 2,172,844 of record NC_132852.1, on the reverse strand, counting down.
ATTACTCCATGGGACATTTCCTAGAAAAGCATAGGAAGATATTTCAAAGAGAGGGTCATCTCTGCTAGGGACAGGAAGGTCTCAGGATGTGCTGACCTCATGCTTCTCAATTTTTCACATTGACCTTTGCTGAGAATAAAACATTTTCAAACTTCTGTCACTGTCATCGGACATTCCACACAACACGTGTACACTGGTATGCTTGCATGCACACCCCTGCAAACTACACACACTGTAAACCATACACCAGACAGCATTCCACACACGCATACTACATACTACACATGTATGCAATGCACTGCACACATACTGAAATGACCCCATCTCTGGTCTCAAAGAGAAACGACAGAGCTCTAAAAATCATATATTTGTATAAATCATGTTCATAGGCCTGTGTGCCACACTCTTTCTCTTCTGTTGCTGTTTTCAACCACAATACAAAATGTGGTCTGCAAGGTGGGTCCGTTTCTCTGGGTTCATTTTGCTGCATGACCACCCTCACCATTAAGGCTCTAGATCTAATGATCTACAAGTTCCTCAAATGTATCCCTGCTCTTTCCCATTCAAGAAACCTGACATCTTGAAGGGCACTCTCCTGACAATATTTGTCTTTTTGTGGCTCCTTTCTGATTAACTCCTACTTTTCCTCAATGAGGCTTTCTCTTGAATTTCAAACAGTTAAATCATTGCATTATGAGTTTGCAGAGTGTGGTGTAGCTAGATAAATCAACTGTCTAGTTATTCCACCCTGATTGAAATCTCTTGCTGCCTCCATAGGCTTTCACTCCCATTCATTACCAAAAGCATCATGGCGCATTTAAAAAGGGACCCCCCCCCAATCCATTTTCTATCCTATGTCCTATAGTTCAGGGGACTTGAAATTATAGAAACTTGTGCAAATCAGTTGTATACATAGGCTCTGAACTAAAATTAGAAGAGGCAATGTTTTGAAACAGCTGACCCAGGAGAGCAGTTAAGTTGTTGTTTATCCTAATATATGTCCTAATGCATGTGGTATCAGATATTCATTATAGCCTCTCAAGCTGTGAGAAGTGTGATGGAAAGCAGATGATTTGATGCCTGTCCGAAGGCAAGCTGGGCTCCATCCCATCTCCCACTGATGTCACTGTCTTTATGCCCCAATGTAGACATGCATTCCTCCCATCCTAGGAGATCGCCATGTGTTAAATCTATCTGGCACACTGTGTCTGATTAGTACATCTTAGATCTTAGATCAATGAATGACACAAATTGTGAAGAATGACAATTATATGTGAGGGGCAGGACTCGTGAAGAAAACAGCATTCGCTACAGACCAGCACTAGAAATGAGAGCTCATGAGGAAACATGAGGACCCTGGGCTTGCAGTGAGGAACGACTTCTGTTGGCAGCAGCAGGAGCAGGGTGAGATGGTGGTACAGCAGACATTATTGCCACCATGATGTGAGTAGAAATAATGGTGGATGGGGCCAAGGCAATGCCATGGGAAAGGAGTAGATCTGAGTGACATGCAGAGTGGAATAGACAGAGTTTGAAGTCTATTTTGCAAGGATTGGAGGGGTCACTGCAGGTTTTGCCAATGGAGAGTGAAAAATGACTGATGATTAGTTTCCACTGGGGAATTTTAGGGATTGACTGGGATATCGAGAGCAGAAGAAGCCTCCCCACCAGGGCAAGCCTTCCAGCAGCACCTCCCTAGGTCGTCAGGAGCTCACCTAGACTGTGTCCATCACCTGAGGAAGGTTTGGGGGAAGACAGGGCCATTTTAAGTGGGCCAGCAACTGCTTACAGTCGGTATCTGGATACCTCCAGGTGCATGAATGAGACTGCAGAGATCCAAAATATGCCCAGCAAAGAAGGGAGTAGGAAGATTAATATACAGTGGGACAGACAGGGAGCTCTTTATTTTGCATAAAGATGACAAATTTAATTTTCAAGGTGAGCACTGGATACTGATGTTTGGAGAGACAAGATCCCCCAGTGCTGAGGCACTCGAAACATGAGGGTGATAGAATATTCTTGATTGACCGAGTTTTCATAGTGAGATCGTACATATTTCCATTGCATTTGGTATTTATTTTATTTTGGCATTTCAAGAGTTCTAAACTAGGGAGCTGACAATACAGAGAAGTTAAGACTATAGAAACTGTGACCATGAAAGAGTAGAGCTGGCTTTTCCCCTTCATGTCTGTCATCAAAGATCTAAACTTAGGGAGGTCAGGACTGCTACCAGCTGCTTGTGGCATGCATGTTGCATGGAGAGCACATTAGCATTTCATTCCAGAAAACTTAGGATATTTTGAAAGGTAATCCATTTATCTTTCCCCTAGGAATCTCCCCTAACTAAACCATATTTTAAAATTAAAAAAAGAAAATATTTATATCTTAAATATTTTAAAATCAAAAGCAATGCTTGTTAAAGCACTGTTCACAATCATGAAGAAATGTAAGCAATCTAAATGTCCAGTGATGTAAATGGTTAAGATAATTATGGCAAATCTACTGAATGTAATATCCATTAAGGGAATATCTGCAAATATTATGTAGCAGTAGGAACATTATCCTACAGCACTATTTCGTACTATAAAAAGGACTATAAAATGGCAAGCATCCTGATAACATTTGAAAATATACAAATATGGCCATCAGAAAACCTGGAAGGGGATGCGCATAACATGTTGACGGTCATGTTAGAGAGTTGGGCGCTATTTTTCAGGTTCTAGAATTCTATATATTATTTTCATGATGCAAAACTTAAAATAGAAGTTGTTATCATGATCGGTTTTTAAGGCTTGCTTGACCTTTGTGTGTGAGTAAGGAGATGCTCCGTGCAGAAGTAGGCCTTTTGCATAGCACATTCTCTGAGGTTTTAGGGTGTCAATTAATGTCACAAGTCCTTCTAACAATAAAGTCTTAAGTGGATTCTGTATTGAATGGTTAACTTTTGCTCTTGCCTGTTTATTCCTTCCTTTCCTTGTGGAGAGAACACCAATACTATAAAGCGTTCTTCAAAACTGTGTGATCCTCTGGGCACCCACTGCCCACAAAAGCACATTAATTTTACAGTGATTGTGGCTGCCCAGGGGCTTACCTTATTTCAAGTTTAATCAATTATGCCTTGCACTTAAGCTGATGAAGGAGTATGCTAATCGCGTGCTGTGATCACTGCGGAGGTCTTTAGAATCAAGATCCAGTCACACCTCTGTCACTGCCCGGCTTTGTGTCTGCCCAACTTGTCAGCTGTGGGTAATTGTTTCAGCTCTGTTCCCAGGTATTGGAAATGGTCAATTTTCCTAAACCCAAAAGTTAGCATGAACTTTGTCCTTCCATTTTTGGAAGTGCATTTATAAAAGGACTTGCTCTACTTGGGTTAAAAAACAAAACAAAACACAAAAACAAAACAAAACAAGAAAAACAACAACAACAACAAAAAAAAAACTCAATTAAAAAAAAAAAAAAAGATTCCAGGGCATATTTGTAGGGTATCAATATTTCTTCTTCTTCTTTTACACAGGAGCTGGAAAACTTAGTATGTCCCTTCTATTCTCTAAAACCAATATGTCCCTCTGTTAAGAGGGGAACCCGACACGGGGGAGAGTAAATATGCCCTGGATCCTAAAAGGATAGTGCACATTATCATTCAGGGGTTTGTTTAAAACAAAAACACAACTACAGCCTATGACAGGGGGTGTCCCTGCATCATTTCATTATTAAACATTATTATGATGTGCCCTTTGGATGGAGTAAGGGACTTTTGTTGTTGTTACCTTTAAATGATTGATGGAATAAGGTGACCTAAAGCCTAAAGTCAAAAATTCAAATGACTTCTGAAGGATAATCAGAACTAAGATGTGGGTAAATATCTAACTAATTGTGTACTTATTCTTTGTTGGGTCATTTGTCAAATGTTCTCATTGATTGTCCATTGGAGAGGTGCACTAGTTCTGGGTGGGAGATGTTTCTGAGCTGATAGAGGGATCATTTGGGGGTGAATGACTATTAGAGAAATCTAACTGTACATGTAGGCAGGACACATTACAGAAAGAGAAGGGAGGCAGCCATGCAAAACCCTTGTATGGGAAGAATAAAACCTCAATTAGGAACAGCCAGTGACCCCCCCCCCGCCCCCTCACTGGCCGGGTAGCCCAGGACAGCTTCACAGAGAAGCACATATTCACCAGCTATTCCACTTGGATGATAAAATCTTCTCTATCCCCTTTACAAGCTTCCGGGACGGGTCTCAGAAGTCAGTTCAACAAGTAAAATCAGCCTCCTGTGTAATTTCACATTATAAACTACAGCGAACATGATACTGGTTAATAAGGAAAAATCCTTAGCATGGCATCCAGGGCCCTGCATAATTTAAGTAGGACAGCTTCAGATCTGATTTTCACCCCAACGAGATTCTCGCAGATTTGAATTGGTTTCTGTCTGGTTCACGTGCATCAGAAAATTCACATCACAGCCTAAGCAATAGTGTTCGCTTTGCCGACGTCGGAAGGTGGTGGTTGGTACACGTGTTGCACTGATGTCTTTATAGTTCACAGGCGTCGATCTGTCCCCTCACCCCTCCCGTGGTCCTTCATGGACACTGCTCTAGGCATTGAGGTCAGAAGGAGGGAAGAGCAGGAGAAGGAGTGAGAGCAGTGCCCGCTGGGGTTCCCCCTTTCATTCAAAAAGCGGCTCTCCCTGTCCAGTCCAGTAGGATTCTCTTTGTATCACACTGTCTAGAATGCATCACAGGGTCACCCTCACGGTGCAAAAGGCTCAGAAAGGAATTTCCTTTTGTGGCATCTTTCTCGAAGTACAGAGATGGTAAAGATGTTGGAAACGAATGTTGGGTCAGCCTAAGGAATACAACAAGTGGCTTATTGCTCAATGTATAATTGAGAGAATTAAACATATTAAATGCAATATATTTTCAATTATATATATTATTATTATGTGTCTGTATTAATTAAATATATTTTTAAATATATATATCAATAACTTGTTAAATATATATACATATTTGAGTACTGATATATATATATTTATATAAATATAAATTATTTAAAGCTTTTTGGTCTGCGATAAGGTGATAAGATGCTAATACATGCTGCATTTTTCAAAAATGTTTGCTTAGTACCTAAATATAACTAAGTAAATGTAGCAAATATTGTCGGGTTTCTTCCATCATATTTACTAAGAATAGAAAACAGAAATCTGGAACAGATGGTGCCTCTATTGATAGAGGTTACTTTCATTAGTAAGACTATGGTAGTTATGGTATATGTAACTTTGAGAGAAACTTCTAGAGAGAATCATAATGTACTTTTATTCTCTTTAAGTCACTCAAAAATTTTCAACATTATATGATCTTTCATAGCTACTTCCTTCAGTTTAATCTTCCTTCCTTCTGGAAAAAAAGTTCACCACATCAGTTTGTTGTTTTTGCTTTTTTTTTTTTTATTTTTAGTTTGGAATTAATTTGACACATGAAATGGTGAAGTTCTGCACACATTCACATACACAAAGATAAGCACCATTTTTCAAGAAAAAAAAATGTCTTTTGGTTTAAATGGTGAATCAGCCTGGAGGCAAACAATTTCATGGCTGGATTTGTCACCCTGCCCTGACAAACGATGGATCACCACCACCCACTGGTCCATAGTCTAGCTTCTAGATAAACTGATGATGTCAAGCCTATATGGAATCAGTAGGACGGTGTTTGGTGTTCAGTAGGAAATCAAGTGATTTTAGAAGAGAACAAGAATTTTAAACACTCGACACACATGAACCAGCCAGCCCAGTAGAAATGAGTGCTCTTGAGCATCGATGAGTTACCCGTTTTGCCCTTTGTGTGACACAACACCATGACTGGCGCAGGGAAGAAAATCTTTGGTATTCAATCACATGGCTTCTTACTTTCTTTTGCTCATAGAATCTTTCTGATTAGATGTAGTTTTTGATATTTGGTGTTTTTTTTTCACTCATTAAAAAAAATAAGACTAATTAGCAGTGCATGCTGTGACATATTCGGATGTCGACTTTAACTTATGCAATTAATTCAAAGTCCTTCTGAAATACAATTCTTGCGTTCTGTTTGCTCTTAGTCAATGCCATTGTAATTGACTGATGGTCCAACAGAGAGGGGATCAGCAGTGTCTTGACTTTAACGCTAAAGCAACAGCAGAAAGTGGTCAAATCCCAATTCTCGTGTGAAATTATGATAGAAAAAATTCATTGTCAGCTTCTCCAGACATTGAGTGTTCTAGGATTTAAAGACCTCCCTCCTTATGCTTGACATTATGATTGATTATCTGTGAGAGGCTTACAGCTAACGAAGTAAGGGAGGGTCTGAACACAACTTTCGTTCACCGTGAATAAAAGATTCAGTTTGTAAATGTCTAGCAACTAATTGTTTTCACTCGGTTCCTTATAGTCTTTGCTTGGTAGTCAATAATGATGAAGTGTACACATCGGAGGTATACACTGAAATGGCTCATTTCTTTTTCTGAGATTTGGGTTAACAGAAGCTTTCTGATCAAGACTTTCTTGGCATCGCATGTAGCTTACAGGGCTTCTCCTTCACGTGGCCTGAGGAAATTCTGAACTATGAATTTCATGATTCCTACATTTTTAGAATACTAAAATGGCTATTTTATCTATTTTTCATATAGTTGTTGCTCTTATAGTAAAAACCCATGTCTTTAGTGTGGCCTGTGATACCCTAGAACATCCCCCAAGCTGCTCAGTCTACCTCATGGAAATGTGCCACCTGCTACCTGTGCATTTCTCTCCTCACCTCTCTTCTACTCTCTATGATTATCTGACTTACAGGATGTTATTTTTTCATTATTTATTTGTTGGCCACTGTCCATCTTCATACGTTAGACTATGAGCTAGAGCATATCTGGTACAGAGTAGGCCCTTCTTAAATATTTTTAATGAATACATTAGCAATATTTTGTACTCATTTTCCACCAGCAGAAAGCTATGATTTGGAAATTTTTATGGCAATAAAACATACCCACTAGGATAGGCCTTAAGATAGGAATAAACCTTTATCTGTCTTTGTTTCCATGGCACCTAGCATGGGGTCTTGCACATACTAATTAATTGGGGGAATATTTGCTTAATCAATGAAACATAATAAAATAGACATTAAATTTGCTTGCCTTTTATATATAGCAGCGCATTCATCCTTTGTATTATGAATAATGAATAATGCTTAGGAGCAAAACCAAACAAATTTCTTTAAAAAAAAAAAGATGAATTATTTAAAATATTTAAATATCTCACCTTTGGCCATGAATCCAAATGTCATGCTATTTCACACTCTTGTGATGACCCTTTCTTTGTGGTCATTATTACATTTAGGAAGAAAGCATGTGGTGCTCGAAAATACACAGATACGTTTATAGGATGAAATGCTCGAACTGTATGCTCTATGAGCATTTGGACTGCAGACTTCTGCATGTCACGTAGCTTCAAGCCTGCGGGGGCATCAGTCCTCCCTCTCTAACCACTGATCAGGTTCTAGGAATAGGAACTGATGGGGGATGAGTCAGAGTCTGAGGTCTCAGGGGGGTAGGAAAGAACAGAAGGGGGTGGTCCTGAAGATGGCATGCCACAGCCTTCTTTCTCACTGATTCACTGGGAGGCTTGATGAAGATTTCTCTTCTTGCACAGAGAAAAGCCGAGCGTCATTGTTGTGGGTAATAAACAAGTTTCCTGTCTCCGATGACTCAGTGAGTCTGGAACATACTTTGTTTCTGAGGAGGGATGAAATGCTGAAGCAGGTTCTGGAAAAAAGACAACGGACATGTGTTGCTAGGCTGTGAGAACAGACAGTGGGGTAAGCAATGGGGGAGTTACCTTTGGACTTCTTCCCAAGATAGACACCAAATGAAAAAGAAGAATTTGGCCCAGGTTAAGATGGGCTTACCTGGCAAGTTAAGAAGGTAGAAATACTACTGGCATCTGATCATAGAGAAGAGGGGCTGTCTGGTGCCACACATTAATGGGAGTTTTCATTCCATAGACACCTGACGGCAAGTGAAAGACAAAAGAAGGAGGCACCAGTGAATCTTCTAGAATTATTTCAAACACGTTGATAATTTACTGTTGAGAGTTAACATACTCTTCTCAGGTCTTTGTTTTATCCGTGGTTATTATAGATAAAGAATTTTGGAAAGTCATGGGATTACAATAAGAAAAATATCAGCTATTCTTTTAGAATAGACCTGCTCATATGATCATATCAAAAATGTTTAAAAATTCTCTTATACCAAGAAGTAAGAGTAGACATTCCCTTGGTGTCATTCTGAAAAGTCCATTAGGCCTGGTTTCTGATGTCAATTTGTTTTCGCTAATCAATTGCATTTGGACAAGTTATTTTTGCATCCTTATCAGCAAAATGAAGGAAATGACAGGAAGCATTTGTCAAGAGAACCTTTGAGACAATACATAAGGAATTAGACCATTGTCTATCACGCGAAGTTCCTCCATCAACATCCTATTCAGGAGGAAATATAAGTGTCCGTGCTCTTCCAATGCTGCCTATGTCTTTGCCTCTCTCTGTCTTATGATTAAATAAATAAAATCCTTAAAAAAGAAAAAGAAGAAACAAATACTGAGTCAGACATGTAAATAATCATTTCCACAGATTTGTATAACTCGTTTTTTAATTTTTTAAATTATTTTTTATTTAAATTCAATTAGCCAACATTAAGTTCATACTTAGCTTCATAGTGTTCAATGATTTATCAGCTGCGTAGAACCCCCAGTGCTCATCCCATCACATGCCCTCCTTAATGCCCATCACCCAGTGACCCATCCCCCTGCCCCACTAGAGTCTCCTGGAGTTAAGAGTCTCTCATGTTTTAAACACTGATCCTAGCTTTGGTTAATACTGTGAGAACTTAAAAGTTGCTCAATATATTTATATCTAGTTTATCAATAAGAAATTGATAGTTTCAGCCCTAGTATGTTTGCCATCGAGCTGGCTAGGCTTGATTTACTGCTTCAAACTGTCTCTCTTCCTCTTTATCTCTCTGTGCCCGTGGCACAGGGCTTTCAGGATGGCATCAATGAGTGTCCTCACTCTCGGGCTACCAGACTGAGTCAGTCAGTGTTAGCCCTGGACAAGGAACAGAGCAAGAGAGGACACTGAAGATGCCCCCGGACCTTCCCTACGGCATCTGCATATCCAGCGTGTGCCTTTCCTGCAGACCCAGCTCTTGCTGAGTGGGTGTCTCCTACGGGGCAGCATAGACCTAAAGGGAGTAGAGTAGAGAATCCACCCCTTCTGGTTCTGGCATACTTCCTGGCTCCTTGTTGGTTTCCATTAATCTGCCCACACATTTGCAGAATTAATAAGTTCATTATCTTTCAGAGAATCCCCAACCAAGATGTCCTTCATTTAGGTGAAAGGATAAATAAACTGAGCCATCCTGACATCGGGAGTATTATTCAGTACTAAAAAGAAATGAGCTATCAAGCCATGAAGAGACAGGAAGCAGACCTAAGTGCATAACTAAGTGATTGAAGCCAGTCTAGGAAGATCACATACTGTGTGATTCCAACGCCATGACATATTGGAAAAGGTAAAAACTAGAGAGACAGTGAAAGGATCAGGGATGGTCAAGGGTGGTGGGGAGGGAAAGATGAATAGATGGACACAGAGGGTTGTTAGGGCAGGAAATCCACTGTGTGTGATGCTGTACTTATGCATTTGACCAAACTCAAGCCATGTAGAGGAAGCTATTGACTCTGGGTGATAATGATACGTCAGTGTAGCCTCAATCTTAATCCCTGTACCCTGTGGCGGGGGTGCTGATCGTGGGGGAGGCTGTGCCTTGGTGAAGGCGGGGCATGTATCTCTGTATCTTCTGCTTCATTTTGCTGGGACCTAAAACTACTGTGTAAGAAGCAACATCTTAATTTTTTTTAATCCCCTTCAATTAACCTATTTGAGTCAGTATCTATGGGACCCTGACTCTTAAGATTTCTTTTGTATTTTTTAAAGATTTTTATGTATTTATTTATTAGAGAGAGAAATAGAGAGAGAGAGAGAGAGAGAGAGAGAGAACAGAGCATGAGCATGAGCAGAGGGAAGGAGGCAGACTGACATAGGGCTCGATCCCAAGACCCTAGGATCATGACCTGAGTTGAAAGCAGACGCTTAAACAACTGAGCCACCCAGGTGCCCCAGGATGATGATTCTTCTTCTTCTTCTTCTTCTTCTTCTTCTTCTTCTTCTTCTTCTTTTTGTAAAGATTTTATTTATTTATTCATGAGAGAGAGAGAGAGAGAGGCAGAGACACAGGCAGAGGGAGAAGCAGGTTCCATGCAGGGAGCCCGACGCGGGACTCGATCCCGTGTCTCCAGGATCACGCCCTGGGCTGAAGGCAGACGGTGAACCGCTGAGCCACCCAGGGATCCCCTCTTCTGTCTTTTACCAATATCTTACTCAACAGCATTATTTTAGTGTATCTCAACAATGTCATCACTTTTGTTAAGTATTTTAAAGGATTTTTATACTAAAATGACCTCATGCGTTTTAGCATTCAGATGTACTTAGGCCAGGTTTTGTCTTTATATGATAAAATGTCATTATTGGAAGTATCGGATACAGCATTTAAAACTCAATTTGAATGATAATGAGCCTGCCTGGAGGCATGGCATTAAGGCTATAGTACAGGGAAAGGATACTGAAACACTTTCTCCCTTAACATTTCCCTCTGTAGGTACGTGTCCCATGGAGAATCACAAATTGTACTCCATGGAAAAATTCTCTAAGAAGCAAGGAGGAAAAGAAGTGCATGTATATAAATAAGCTTGTCCATTCTAAAAGCTGTGACCCGGTTTAAGTGTGTAAATTAAAAAAAAAAAAAAAAAAAAACATAAAAGGCAAGAAGACCAGGAAAACAAATGTCCCCTTTCTCTTCTCCAGCCCTCTGGTGTTTCACTATCTGATGAGGTTTCCAAACTTACAACTCCCCAGGTAACAATGGAATCACGCCACCAGCACCGTAGACGTGATGGATTTCACACTGTGTTTGGTGGAAGAAGTTCTTTCTGGAAGCCGGCTAGCTGCCCTGCTTTCACATAAACGGCAGAAGGTTATGTTTCTGTTCTGTATGAAATCAGTGTCCACCCGAAAGGCCAAGTTACGTTTATATGAAGTTTTTAATTTCACCCTTGTTTTGAAACCATTTCAAAATTTGGAATGATCTCAAAATTATTTTGCAAAGGGCATATGCTGTGTATGGAAAATAAAAACTAACCATTACTTTGTTCCGATATATGACAAAAACAGTTCATCTGATCGTCTTTAACTTTTATCTCCCCATATAATTCATTTGCCTGTTTATGGGTTTTACAACAAAATACCTGAAAAATCACCCAGCGGATGAGCACTGGGTGATATGCTATATGTTGGCAAATTGAACTCCAATAAAAAAATAAAAATAAAATAAAGCTAAATAACATTTTAAAATATATATCTGGGATCCCTGGGTGGCGCAGCAGTTTGGCACCTGCCTTTGGCCCAGGGTGCGATCCTGGGACCCGGGATTGAATCCCACGTCGGGCTCCCGGTGCATGGAGCCTGCTTCTCCCTCTGCCGGTGTCTCTGCCTCTCTCTCTCTCTCTCTCTCTCTCTCTGTGACTATCAAAAAAAAATTCTGTGAGGTTTAAAAAAAAATAAAAATAAAAATAAAAATATATATCTGAAAAATTATTTTTAAATAGATTCTCCACATTGAGGTTCAATTTCAGAAAAAAAAGACATCATATGGAAAATGACCATACCAATAAGATATTATATTGTAGCTTTAATTAAATGAAAAATGTACTATTAAAAAAAAAACACGGTCAAAATAAAACCCGTGGAAATTAGTGAAATAAAGATATCCTTTAGCTCTGGCAATCCAAACTCTGTTACGGTTTAGAAGATCTATTTTTATTGTGGCAGTTTTTAAACATAGAAGAATGAATTGTATCATGCATCTATATTTGATGCTATATTGAATTTAAAGGAAAGTGTGCTCATTGTCCTGTTTTAAATTTTCTTGACTTAATCCATATTTATCCCATAATTACTCATTTCTTCATTACTTAGCATAAACACAGGTCCAGGCATATTGTCGTTTTAACGTTTTTTAAATCTAAATCATAATAACATATTCTAGAGCAACACTGAGGAGAATTTGGGTCATCCTCCAAACTTACTCATTAAAATAGATATAGATTCTTATCGTAGAAGTGTTGTATTTCTGTTATTCAAAATGAAATGGGAAATTCAATTCTGACTGTAGTATTTTAGGCCAGAATACAAATAAACTCTTATGTTGACATGACAGAAACATTGAATAAATGTTGTCAAAAGATGAATTTTTTTTCCCTGCCTGTTTCAGAAAGAATGAATTAATAGGAGTTTAGTTGAAGTCGTGGCTGCTAGAGTTAGAGAGGACAGAATGATGGGGACTGAGTCTCCAGGGACAGAGGAGTATTTTCACTTTGCTGTAACACATTTTTTTTTTTTAATGACAATCTATAGTTTTCTGCTTCAAGGAAAATTGAATGTACAGGAAAGAAAAAATCCCCATATGATACTATAGGTATGTAGAGGGAGTGAATGAGCATCATCCACATCATGTGCCCATTATTTGGTAACTGAAGCTGCTCCTTGTCTGAAATGTGGGAGGACGAAGAGCTGTGAACGATCTTCTTCAATCTCTATTTCTTTTTTTTAATTTTTTTTGGATTTTTTAATCTTTATTTCTGTTTCTTTCTGTTTCCAGAGAAACATTTTTTTATCCCTCTCTTCCAGGTGCTCAAAGGGTGACATTTCCAGGGCTCTGAAAACCATTTGACTTTTTGCCCCTCTCTACGATATAACATCCAGGCTCTAATGTCAACTTAGAGACCTTTCTGGTCTGGCCGCCCCGTACATCGTCACACCTACCTCCCCACATCCGGATGTCTTAAACCATCCCTGCGCCGAGATGCACATCTCTGATCCGTGGCACCTGTGCTCTTGAGCATGGAGTCACACTTCTCTTCTCACAGGTATTACCACTCGACACAGGCACACGCACATTTTTACACACGTGCACACACACACATTTGACTACTTAAAGATCAGTAATTTGTCCTTGTTAATTACATGATTAGTAAATGTGACCAATTATCAAGATTCGGCTCCACCCCGCTTGCATTCCTGGGGAACCTTTCCATGCTCATCCTTGCCTTTCTGAGCATTCCCGATCCCCGTTGTCTGGGTGCGTGCTGCACAGCTGCCGGCCTCCGTGCGCTGTCCCCCAAGATGCCCGGTTGCTGCTTCGTGGGTAGATCCCCACGACTGAATCACTGTGATTGCAGTGAGGAGAGCGCCCAACACGTGACACGTTCCTTACAAACAGAGGCTCAGTGAAAGAGGGAAGCTGCCAAGACAAGATCCGTAGGTTCCCTCATTCCTCATCTAGGCTCAGAGCACTTGTCTCATCCAGTCATGGTTCCATGTTATTTTTAGAGCAGACACTCTTTGAGCGCCCACTCTGGGACAGGCCTTAGCTGAGTCCGAGACACAGGTGCACTAGCGTGGGGGCCTCCTTCCCTGTGGGGCGCCTAGATCGTAGGACACGTGTAGGCCCAGGGTGTGACTCTGTGACCCGACCCAACCCAGCTGAACTCCCTGCTCCTGTCATGGTGCCCCAGCATGGGGACCAGGTGGAGGAGGCCGCTCTGTCCTCTGTTTCACACGGTCCAGGCCCTTTTACTTGTGGCCACAGTCTTCAATCCTGACACCCACGGTTGCTGCCAGACGGAAACAAGGGTGGAGGATCCTGCATGGGAGACTTGCAGGCCAGGTCTGGAAGCTCACCTCGCACTTCTACTGACATCGCGAAGGCCAGAGCTTTGTTACGTGGCCCGTGTCCGACTGCTAGCGGGGTGGGAGGCACGACTTAGGGCATTTATGGGAGGAGGAAGTTAGTGAGCCATTACTTGTCTTCTTTTATTGACGGTGTAAGTGTATTTCATATTTATGAGAGATAAACGTATGTAAAATTTGCGAGAGTCACCCGATAGCAGTAGCACGTGTGATGGTGCAATGAGGTAGGAACCTTGACCTGAGAAGGCTTCCTGAGGAATGTGGCAGTTATAGTCCATCTGCAGAAGGACTGGGACTTATCTAGAAGCTGGGAAAGAGGGATATTTGTCCCACAAACTAGTGTATAACTGTGTCAATTTTCCTGAATGGGTTTTGGAATTGGAAGTAATTTATTTGTTCATTTCAAAGAGTTTTTTTTTTTCCTGTTATAGCAAATATATTAGCTTTTATTTTCACCCTTATGTGCCTTGTTTTATCCTCAAGGTATTTATTTCTTTCTTGAACAGAGAGCTTAAAAGATGGTCTATGTTTTTGATTTGTGCTTGTGCATGTATCACCATTTTCACTGAAGCCAGCAATTTGGGTGCTTTAATGCTATAGACAGAGTGGGGTTCTAATATGGAAGTGAATGAGCTAATCGTTATGATTTTGATGACCCATCCCTCTTGCGTCCTGGCCCAGATCTTCCCAGCATACGGGAGCTTGCCCCTGCCCTATGTTGGCTGGCACATGAACCCAGCAAGGTGTCAGGTCTGGAAGTGGGTATGAGATGACCATCAGAGAGACCTTGAAACAATAGATCTGGGTGAGGACCAGCTATTAACTGCTCTGCATCAAGGATGCAAGATGGTTGAGGAGCTTGGCGAGAGGAAATTGGTGGCAACACCCTTCACTGTATGGTTCCTGGCAGGTCTTCCAACCTCACACACACACACTGCTCCCTAGAGTTAGATGCCCTGGCATCTGGTCCACCTGGGAAGCCTTTAGGCTTGCTTGGGTTAGCTTGGGACCCCAGCATGAGGACCCCAGGAGAAATGATTGTGTTACTTAGCTTAGACTTTACTGGCTATGTGTGGACAGAGCTGGAATTTTGTAAGTCACCCTTTAAAACCATCTACCTGGAATCATTAGGTTTGCTCAGGAGCCTTGAGGAGGTGCAGGGGACCAATGGATAGTTTGTCAGGATGGGGGCCATGCGTTGCCAGCCAAAGGAAGATACATGATCCATGCTCTGAAAAAGAAAATCGACTATTTCCAATGGAGGCCTTTCGGGAGCCCATGAAAGCACCTCCAACCCTCCAACCCAGAGGACAGAACCACCCAATGACAGTATTAACCCAGAGGGACCACTTCTATCCCTTACACTTTCCTTTTGTCATCCCACCCTGGTGCTGGAGGGCAGAATGGAGAAATCAACACTCTGTGAAAGCAAAGGACCATATCCTTCTTCTCCGAGCTTGCTTCTTTCTGATGCCCCCAGGGGCGAAATAAAAGCAGTTTTAACTTTAAATCAAGTCCTACATTGGATTATTATATGGTCTGGACGTTCACTCTCCAGAGAAAGACAGTATTTACAACTGAAAATGACCATGGTGCATTTTACTGCTTCAGAAGAAGCTGGGACAGCCTGGAGCTGCCCTCCTGTCACACAGGGGTGGGGGCATGTCCCCCAGGGGTGGCGGAAGGCCTGGCCCCATGACTACATTCAGTGGCCAGGGCAGGTCAGAGGGCAGACGCTGTGAGTCCAGCCCGCTCCACTGACCGACTGCCCTTCCGGGGACTGTTTATGTGGTTCACTTAACCTTGCTGACTTCTAGACACCTCACTGGCAGAAAGGCACATAATAATACTGCTCACAGGCTGCAGCTGTGCATTTAAGTTCATATAGAGTATTGAGCGTGATTCCTGGAATGCAATAGGAACTTAAAAAGATAGTCGTCTCATCCTGACCAGCTGTACAGCAACGGGAAGCTGCACGCATGCGGGCCACACTTTCGGTCTTAGACCCTAAAGACAGGTACGCGTCCTAGGCCTGCCATTTCTAACACCACTCAATATGGAGGGTGACAAAGGACAGTTAGAAGTACCTTGTTAGCTACTGGGTTTCATATGACTCTTTTCCATTTTACTGTTCTCCCAGATTATTTGTATTTCCTTAACCAGCATCAGTAAAGTAACTTCTCCAAATGTTCTTGATTTATCTGACAGTAAAGACATGCACAGAAACACTAATTATATTTTCAGAGGCAATGAGGGAAGAATTTTAGAACTTTCCAAGGAAATAGAGTCAAGGCATCTAATTAGCGATGCAAGTAAAATTAATCCGTTTAGTTCTAAATTACACAGAATCAGTCCACACAATTCTACATTAACAAATCAGGTGTTGAATAATTCTGGTCCTCTTAATTTACATTTTAAAGTGGATTGAAACTTTTTTTTTTCCTTCCAGTCATTAAGCCTTAGTGTACTCTTAATCAATTTTCCCCTTTTTTCAAGTGAAGTTTAGCCATTGACTTAGAACAAACATCAGCCGTCATCCAGCTGATTTGGGGACAGGGGCCCTCATCAAATCCTAAAGCTACCCTGTTCAGTGATCTCTGCCTCCAGATGGAATGAAGTGGGATCAAATGTAACCAGCACTCATTTCCTAATAAGAATTACCACCAGGAATGGGAAGATAAACTTACTGTTCTAGGAAATATTTCCAGTCATGGAGACTTTGAGGAAGAAAACTAATGTTTCTCATATATCAGACGCCATTGACCTTAGTGAATGCATTACATGAAATCTCTCACTTGGTTCTCTCTGCACTCCTGCAAAATAGGCGTTGTTGCTACTCCTTTGCACCGCCTTAGAGAAAGAGAGAGGGCAGGGATGTTCTCAAGGTGTCAGAGCTAATAACCGACAGCATCAACCCTTGGTCTCAAGTATGAGACCAAGGTTTTTCATCCTTTTTCATGGATGAAAAAGCCCATGTTTGATGGTTGTACCAGAGTATCTTGGAAGAGTGACCTTTTTCCTGTGTTACAACTGTCCTGTTCAAACAATGAGATGACATCAGTGGCTAATCTCACAACCAAATAAATGTGGAATTCATTATGCTTCTCCATCACACATTAACGGAAGCGGTTGGTAGAGGACTCCAGTGTTGAACTAACTAAAAGATAAGAACGTGATTCCATAGGATACCAGGAGATGCCAACGTCACGAGGATGCAGTTCATGACATGACGGCGACCCAGAAGTGGTGCAGATGACAGAGGGAGGCATGGAGTTTGGCAGGAGGGACTGTCTTACTTTGGCCTCCTCTTACACAAATACCATAGACTAGAAGGCTTGTCAACAACAGAAACTCGTTTCTCACAGACACGGAGGTCAGCATTCCAAGACTGGGCGGCAGGCAGGGTCGGGCGAGGCCCCTCTTCCCCTTGGCAGACAGAGACTCTCACCGTGTCCTTGGAGTGCAGGGAGCAGAGGGGGAGGCCAGCGGTCTCAGGACTCTTGTAAGGACACTAATCCCATTCAAGAGGGCTCCCCGCCATGACCTCAGCTAATCCTCTAGGCCTCTCAAACAGCCTCACATGAGGTGGGGTGAGGTTTCACATGTGCATTTTGAGGAGACACACACATTTGGGCATTACAGAGAATTACAAAGAATGAAAGCAGAAAAATAAAAAAAATCGAGCCCTTCCTGATTTTTGTTTATGGCACCTGGAAGGTCTTAAGAAATCATAGATCTACTTCAATAATTTCAACAGTCGTACAAAGAATATTAACTATTTGCCCAGCAGTATTTGGGGCTATATTCCCCAGCACATAACTACATTCTTCCAAGCCAAGGAGGGTCACCTGGAAAAACACCCGCTTCACGCCGAAGGTTAAGATGCCTCATTACACACAAGGAAGCACGGTGGTAGGGGTGAGGCATAGTCAGGCAAAACAGGAAAGTCCCAGAGAATGATCTGCATAGACGGTTTGTAAAGGGTCAGCGGGATTACCTCGTGAGCAGGAGAGAGAGACCCAGGACGTGATGCTCCTCATTAAGGTTGCCCACGACGCCTGACCTTACGGGACACCCGAGGGGCACCCCAAAAAGAAGCAGAGGTGGCAGGTCTCAGCAAACCTATTTTCATCTGCAGAGTCCCTAACAGGATGAGCAGAGGCCGATGGCCCTGACTGGCGAGGTCTGGAGAGCACAATGCTTCCTGCACCACCTGAAAAGTGGTGAAAAGTCTACACACGCCATCTGTGCTATTCTGTTCAAGGAAATGTGACTTGATGAATTCAGTTTCTCCAGTTGCTTGATCCAAACTCAGCATTAGCAAGGCCACCTCCTCCACCAATGAGAGAATGTCTGGTCTGTGCCTGGAGAGCCCCAAACAATAATTCTACCTTCATTTTCCATTTATTTGGAAAGCTCATTTTTTTCCTAGATCACCCTGTAACTTGGAGTTAATAGCGTTATCTGGGTTCTTCCAGTGATAAATTTGGTTCAAGAACTATGGCCACAAATCCATCCCCCCCCCCGCCCCCAACAATTGTATGAAGCTATAGTTTCTGTTGGGTGTTCCATGTGAACTATAAAGTAAAAGAAGGCATGTTGCGTCAAAGAGCGATTTGATTATTTAAATAAGAATGAAATGTCATTTCAAGCCACAGTTGACGTGCTGTGTAATGGAACCGGATCAGATGCAAGTGTCTTGAATTTTAACGCGGTCGCTCTCTGACACACAGAAGGGACTCAAATCTATGGAGCACCAAATTCTGCACAACCTAAATAGTTATATGTAAAAAGTAATAATCTCATTAGCAATGATAGAGATGGCTAATATACACTGTACCCCAGGCGCTGCTCCACCGTTGTGTGACTCAGAGCGAACCTGGGAAGTGGGTACCGCTGTCTGTCCCATTTCACGGCTGAAGGACGTATTTGCCATAAGCTTGGGTGACTGGCCCAAGACAGTGCAGCCGGTGAAGCGGTGGATCTGGAATTCGAACTCAGGAAAACTGGGCATGTAAGAGTGTATTTTCATCCAGTTTGTATCTTCTGCTGCATACATTGAAGTAGGTAAAACTGGGTGGTCGGTGGCAATGGTTAGACGGCAGCCAGTGGGTGGGTATTATCCGCCATACAGAGACCTTCTCTTCAAACAGCAGTTTTCCGAGTTTTAGTCTCAGGCCCTTTCAGTATTTTTTTTTTTTTAATTATTGATGACTGATGTAATGTGCTCTCCAGGATTCAATCCTGGGACAGGAAAAGGACACTAGTGTAGAAACTGGTGAAATGCACGTAAAGTCTAGAGTTCATAGTGTTGTATCAATGGGGGCCTACATTTGGCAAGTGCACCGCTCACCATAATAATGTAAAATGTTACCTGTTGGGAAAACAAGGTAAGGGGTACCCAGCTCACTCTTTTATTCTGGCAACTTTTCTGTGCATTTACAGCTATTCCAAAGTAAAAAAGTTTATTTTTAAAATTACTTTCTTAAAGATTTTTTTTATTTATTCATGAGAGACACAGAGAAAGAGGCAGAGACACAGGCAGAGGGAGAAGCAGGCCCCATGCAAGGAGCTCGATGTGGGACTCGATTCCGGGACCTGGGATCACACCCTGAGCTGAAGGCAGGTGTTAAACCACTGAGCCACCCAGGGATCCCCTATTTTTAAAATTATTGGTGACTGCAGAGAGTTTTTGGTTTGAGAAGCTCTATCAATATTAACCATATCAGAAATCAAAGTGAAGACAAGTTCAAAATATGTCTTCATCTAAAAATATAATTACAGATTCATTACATGTTGATATAATAACATATTTTTCATTGAAAAGAACCATATTTGGGGGGGGTGCATCTGGCTGGCTCAGTTGGTAGAGCATGTGGCTCTTGATCTCAGGGTCATGAGTCTGGGTACAGAGTTTACTTAAAAAAAAATGTAAAAAAAAAAAACATGTTTTGGGGATCCCTGGGTGGCGCAGCAGTTTGGCGCCTGCCTTTGGCCCAGGGCGCGATCCTGGAGACTCAGGATCGAATCCCACGTCGGGCTCCCGGTACATGGAGCCTGCTTCTCTCTCTGCCTGTGTCTCTGCCTCTCTCTCTCTTTCTGTGACTATCATAAATAAATAAATTAAAAAAAACATGTTTTATAAATCAAAAACAACTAGGGATAGGAATGTCACTGGTTTATATTTTCTCAAACCTCCTACATCTGGCTCAAGAGAAAAAAACAGAATTCTTCTATCTGCCCCTGTGTTCAATTTTTTTGTACTCTAAGAAAGGATATCAATAGACTTTCCATCCTCTGCTACATTTAAATTTATCGATCTATTTAGCACTTTGAATTGGCCTTCTATCCGTGCATAACTTTGCCTCAACGTGCATTGTTCATTTAAAACCCACTGCTTCACGAGGTTATACAGTTCTTTCAGCTGTTGCCACATTTCATCATTCAATATCCACAAAATCACATTCCGTGCAATCCACACTCCTCTGCAGAGACTTCCCGTGTGGGAAGCTCTCCAGTTCACCATAACCATCGAGTTAACACCACGTTCACAAGGTTAACAAACCCTAGTTTTCCCCTTGAACAGTCAAACCTTTTTCACTGGTCTGCAAATACTGTCGTTTGTTTTCCTTGATGAAGCAGGTTCATTTTTCAGAAGACGTGTACCAGATTCCAAAATCTACATAACCATAGATTTTTAGTGTTTCTTTCAAATAAAATTAGTGTTCCTTGGCCAAGCGGTGAGTTGAATTCTCAACTCAAACAACTGTGAAAGTTTTTTTTCCTTGAAACAAACCCCATTCCTGATTGGGCAGGCAGCAGACGTGCCCGTGCGTGCTCCTCTTGGCACACCGGAGACTAAGGTGGGTCCTGGGTCACGAGGAGGCGGAGAGCACGTGTTGGAGAAGGCAGTGAACACCACCGCACCCGGGTTCTGCTCTCCTCACTCTGCAAAAGGGCCACCCATTTACCCGTGGCCGCAGCACCAACGTCAATGCCAACGCGGTGGAAAATAAAATCATGTCTTAATGTCACTCTGGAAATCATTTTGACCTTCTGTACCTGCGTTAGGCGTCCTGGAGACCCTCCTAGGCCCACACTCCGAGAACCACTCCAGGATTTACCACCTCAGATAGCTTGAAGATGCCGAGTGTTTTGCTGATGCTGCCTAGTAAATGTGGGGCTTAGCATATAATTATGCTTAACTAGAACCCATGTTCCTGTTATGGATGGACACGATGTACAAAAACAACATGTGGCAAGTGACAACATGGTGATGACTATGTGACACTCCTGGCAGCCCGTGTAGCTTGTTACAGATAAGATTCTTCTTAATAAAGATGTACCAAGATTTGCAAAAGGTCCAGGGTGAAAATATACATAAATCTGTTTAGAAAAGTCTAAAAGTTGGTGCATCAAACTGTTAGCACTTTTTCTAGCGAAGAGAAGGACTTATAGGGAACAAAACAGATGCTTTCTTCTTATTCTCCTTTTTTTTGTTCTTGTCTAGAATTTCAATCGGATAAGACATACCTTGGGTAATTAGAAAATGTTAAACATGCTTCTCTAGGACCTAAAATGAATATACAAAAACTGAGATGTGCCCATGTGGTTTTGTTAATGACTTGCTGTGCGTGTTTGGGAAAGTTATTTGTCCTCCATATGCCTCAGTTTCCTAATCTATTTGTGGAAGATTTTGAACTAAAAAAGATACCTGTGGTTCTATAAAACGCTTCTCCTTAGGTGTGAACATTGGGCAGAAAACCAGGAAATTATATTTATACCAAGTGGGAGGAAAAATGTAACAGATGATTTGCATTTGGAAAGCCTGTACCCAAATGAAAAGAATCTGTTCTTATAATTAATTCAGTTTATGATCTAGCTATACTGTGTAGATGGCCAAGATCTTTGCATTTGTTCATGACAAGAATAAAGAACTTGAGCTACAAAGAAATCAATGAAATGAGAGGCAGGTCAGAGATGGAGAATTTGCATTAAAATTCTCCGTGTAAACCTTTTGCTGAAGAATAGTGGTTACCTTAAATGTAAATTTAGAAAAAAAAATCCTTTTTAGAAATAATTCAAATATAATGTTTTTAAAAGACTCTCAACATAATTGTATGAAACCAGCAATTTAGCATCTTCATCCATAATTAGTGGTAGCAGTTTTTCAAGTCTGCTACAAACAGAGTATTTCCATTAAAAGTAGTCTGTTTTTAGCTATCGAGCATTTTGAAAATGGAAATTCAGTGAAAGGGATGCTATAAGAGGAGAACACTGCCCTCCAGGAGAAATGGCAGGGATGCATGAGTCTGAAACCAGCAGGTCCGTATTTGGAATGAAAATATTCAGACAGTAGACAATGGACGGCAGAAAGTTCAAACGCTAATATAAAATATAACCATGATCTTTGGAAAATGGAAATGCTTGTCAGGTTCTCCGTGATGGTTCACTGAAGCTGATACACACCTAGCTCCATTATGAAGTGTAATTACTACAAAAAGCTCTCAAAATATTGCCATTTAAACAAATTATCTCCACGAGTAATTAAAAGTGCCTCCTTTATGCAGATTATAAATGAGTCGCTATGATGCTGTCACACTAGTTATGACATGTAGCCCAATACATGACATGGCAACATGAGTGCCTGCAGCGGGCTGGCTTGTCCCTCTCGGATTATCATCATTTAAGACCAACCCACTCAATGCTGTTTTTATGGTGCTACCTAGGGGAAAAAACACATCGGTTTCTCTACTGTGACAGACTCAAAGTAGGGAGATGACCACGCCAAACAGAACAAAATGGCAAACACTGCAATATTTTTGCCTTTGTTATTAAGGAACTTACTAGAAAAGAGGACATCCCTGGGATGTGGATGTGTGACCCAGGCCAAGAAAACTAGGGGAAAGCATTCTTCTGCGGCCACCAGAAGAGTTATATGCTCTGACCTTGGCTGTCGGCCTTGCCTGAATAGTCGGAGTCTCATGCTCTATCTCCAAAATGACAAGTTCAAATAGATGATATTTACATCTCTATGCAATCCTGAGATTTTCCTTTTTTTTTTTTTTTTTTTTTACCTCAGGAGCCAATCATTATTAGGACCCTAATGATTAATATTCATATTAAATTATTATTATTTTTTAAAGATTTTATTTATTTATGAGAGACACAGAGAGAGAGGCAGAGACATAGGAAGAGGGAGAAGCATGCAGGGAGCCTGATGTGGGACTCAATCCTTGGACCTCGGGGTCAGACCTGAGCTGGAGGCAGATGCTCAACCAGGGAGCCATCCGGCATCCCAAAATTTGTAATTTAAAAGAAAGTATCTATTTTGAAATAGTATTTTGAAATTTCATAATATTTAAAATATTTTGAATTATCTTGGATTAGTAAAAGAATATCTTCCCTCCATTGTTCCTGGACAAAAGTATTTATAATGAACACTTGTAAGATTACAAGAGAAGAAGCTCACCTGGCTGTGGTTGGGAAGTTGTGCAGGAGGCAGACCTGGGTCAGGACCTGAATATAATGTCACTTAACCTTATAAGCCTGTATCACTCGTAAAACAAATGTTTAGGCACGTTAGGTGTTACATGAGGCAGTGATAGGAAATTAACATTTTATAATTTTGATAGTATTAAATTAAACTTTAATAAGATTATCACTTCATTTTTTTTCATGATATGTTTTGAAGACAGAGTGAAGGCATTAGTAATATCGACATTTGTTATTAATAGGTAGTCCATATATAGTCCATAATACATAGTCCATATATGGTTATTATTATGTATGGATGTTATTATACCGAACTACATGTCACATAAGAAAGATCAATATGTCAAGTATTAGCTCAACCTCCTTGCTTAATATTTTCTCTTTAGATTTTAAAATATGAAATGAGAAACACATGCTCACATTTGTCAAGTGAAACATTTTAAAAGGCCCTTCATATGAACTTTAATGTGAAAAATATTTTGATGAATGCCTCCTAAACCCTAACAAACTCAAAAGCTAGAAATGGGATGGAATGTTCTCAAATCCACCTCCCTGCCGAAGCTGTAGTTTTATGACTCTGGACGAGAGAAGTCAAGGCTTCCTCTGGATTTGTCTTTGGTGCAGGACCCTGGCCATTTGCATCCCCTTTGGACTCGTTTTACTCTGAAGTCTTCAGCCCGTCTCTTCTTTCAGTTACCATCACGTCCCCCACCTCTTCCTTTCATTTTCCATCTTGCTGTTGAGAGATGGTTGTAATTCTCCAAGGCCATAGTTGAATAGCCAGGTCTTTGCCACACTTACTCTCTGGGTCCTTCTTATTCATCAGTACCTGAAAACCTTCTGATTGGTCTGAAGCTCGCCTTGCACCTCGAGCCCCCATGGGGCCACTGAAGGACTCACACCATCCTTGCCCTTCAGGGTGTCCACACACCTCATGTTGAATTGAGCATTGCAGCTCAGGCAACGGTAGGACTGACTTTTTGATTTGGTTCCATTCTAACCAATTTAAAGTTTAAAAAGCCAATACTATGTTCTATTATTATTAAATTTTAAAAAATGCTTAGAAAAAGTTGAGTGTGCATATCTACTGTTTACATTGTAAATAACTATATGCAACCTAAGAACCAAAAGAGTATTTCTGATGAAAATTTAGACACATCTAAGTGCGCACTGAGAAAAAGAAAAAGAACGTAAAACAAACATAGCACTTAATATTTTTCATACTGATTGTAATTGGACATGATAACATTATAGAGTGTGTTAAATAAATGTTATTAACATTAGTTCGCCTGCTTCTTTTTAATTTTTTATATGTGGTTAATGTAGGAAAGATTTTGAAGCTGATGGCCAAGGAAGAATGAAACACAGGGTTTCCAGGATCCTGAGGGGGCGAGCTACTGTTGGGAAAAGGCCATTTAGATTTTTATTTCTTCCACTAAGACATATAGAGTATAATAAAGCACTGACATGCGAGTGCTCAGGACAGGTTTCCCTTCTTGCTTACATGGCTACATTCAAGTTGAATACCATGTGCAGAGGCCTGCGTGCTACAGAAACGTTGTGTGCGCCGCATTTATCAAAGAAGTATTTACTGGAAGCTATTTTTGGTAGAATGTATTGACATACTATCTCAGAAGTGCTTGTTATTATATATTAAATCATGAAAAAGTGTTATTGCATCAAATATGATAATATAAAAAAAACTAAATATATATCACAAAGAAGGATGTCACCCTCAAGTAGTCTGCTCTTGGTGAAGGGGTGCCAGCCTCTCCGAAGTTCTTCTACTAAGCGTATTTCTAAATAGAGAAGAATATGAAAGTTTAGGTCCTTGGTAGAGGAGAATGAACAGAACAAAGGAATTGTTTTTTTATCACAAGTTAGCTTTGGGTCTCCTAGCTTCCAGGTCCCCGTGTTCACGATATGGGAGCGCGCGTCTGATAGGCCCGCATGTGTTGGCATGACGGAGTGGCACCGCTGATGTGTTGTGCCCCTATGGACTTTTCTCGTGATTTGTATCTTTGCTTGATAAAAAATGTATAGGACTCAAGCTGTTGACGCAGTTGGCATCTGTTTCAGATTCATTTTTACTGACAGCAAGCTGCTGTTGGCAAACACTCAGTCTTTCTATCATCAAAATACACAGCCTGACACACTCTGGCCTCCTTCTGTAGCTTACACTGGATTTCTTTTCCTTTCTCTTCTTTTCTTTTTTTCTTTTCTTTTCTTTTCTTTTCTTTTCTTTTCTTTTTTTCTTTCTTTCTCTCCTTTCCTTTCTTTTCCTTTCCTTTCCTTTCCTTTCCTTTCCTTTCCTTTCCTTTCCTTTCCTTTCCTTTCCTTTCCTTTCCTTTCCTTTCCTTTCCTTTCCTTTCCTTTCCTTTCCTTTCCTTTCCTTTCCTTCTTTCCTCTCCTCTCCTCTCCTCTCCTCTCCCCTCCCCTCCCCTCCCCTCCCCTCCCCTCCCCTCCCCTCCCCTCCTCTCCTCTCCTCTCCTCTCCTCTCCTCTCCTCTCCTCTCCTCTCCTCTCCTTTCCTTTCCTTTCCTTTCCTTTCTTTTCTTTTCTTTCCTTTTCTTTTTTTCTTTCCTTTTTTCCCTTTCTTTTCTTTTCCTCTTTCTTTCATTGTCTCTCTTTTCTCTCACTTTTTCCTTCCTTCCTTCCTTCCTTCCTTCCTTCCTTCCTTCCTTCCTTCCTTCCTTCCTTCCTTCCTTTCTCTTAGAAAGGCCGCATTGAAATCTGCTGCAAATGGCAAATGAAATAACATGTATCTTCAAAGTTGCCTAATTATAACTAGAGCAGCATTAAGATACTTGACCAAGTTGCCATGTCCAGATTTCTGCATCTCACCTTCCAGTTAGTACACTTGTCGGAGACAGTAGCACCTCTGGGTAGAAGCAGGGTATTTGGTGTTTAGATGAGGTTGTACTTGTTATTCCCATATTTACACTAAAAACTCAACATTCCTGCTTATGAACAAATGCTATGAAATGGGCCACTAAAACTCACTATTCCAAAGGAAAATACTGCCTAGAATTGCAGAACTCCTCCATTAGGAAGGACTAACAACCAAGGAAAAAATTTGACATTCTGTTTAAATATCTATTTGCCCTTTGAACTGTTTAATCCTGCGTGTTTCTCTGATATGTTTGAAGCAATTGTCTTTTCGCATGAGGTTTAGGAAAGTGTTTGGAAGCATGGTTTATGCATCTGTGACATCATGCGTGTGTGTGCGTGTGTATCTACTTGTGTCCTTGTCTGTGTGTTTGTCGTGTAGAGAAAGAAAAAGTAATCTTCGCCATGTCAAGTGATCTTCTTTTCATGCCCAAACAGAGATGCTTAGAACTTGACTAATATGGTTTTTCTTCTCTAAAGAATTCTTATGAAAATGTTTAAACATGAGAAAGGTAGAAAGATATTGAAGGAAAGGAATGTGTCACACCTTAGCTTCCAAAACTGTCTGTGAACGGAGATATCAGCATATTCATCTTGTATCATCTCTCAGTGATTTTAATCCAGACCCCAACATGTGTTATCACATGAGTGTTGTCACTTTCAGGGTAGTTATCTATGGGGACTCTCTTTATTTCCATTATACTGAAATTGAAAATGTGATTTGGCATCGTTCATCCTATAAATAACCCAAGGGTTGGGTTATGAAGACAAAAGAAAACCTGTTATGGGATCATCACGCTTTGTCCTCTGTCCAGGATTGAATCACAAGTCAAGGTAACAGTGGCAAGAAGTGGCCACGTGATTTTGTGTTAGTCTGTTGGGTAACCAACCATACAATCAGTTTAAAAAAAAATTTATCTCTTCATGATAAATTTATAAATAATTTTTTAGTCCTCATTCATGAATTTAGTTAATCATTTTCTAAAAATAGCCGTATATTATCTAATATCACCTCTTCTTATATATTTACTAACAAAATATTGCTTTTGTTTTTCTACAGATTAGATCATATATATATCTAGGGTTGCCTCACATTTAATTCCCTTCTGTGCATCAGTGTGTGTTTATATTTTATATGGTTTGTAATTATATAGATCAGTTTACTTATTAACTTTGAGTCACCTGTTGGTTTTGTTGTACATTGTTAGACGCTATCACTACTTTCTTAACATTCTTGAAATCTTAAACTCTATTCATTGAAAATAAAACCAAATTTTAATCACTGTACATCTCTGAACATTTACCAAACTTAGAGCCCATTAAGCACTAAAGTGATGTGTAGGTTATGAAATGCAGTCTGAAATTCTAGAATGGATTATATCATTTTGGGAGGCTGTAAGGACATAAAAAGAAATAGAACCATTAAGGGTTATATAAAGGCAGGGTTTTAATTATTATAGTTAAAGTTAATAATGGCAAAGTTATAATTAATTATGTTAGCACTTTAACTATAAGGTTCCTTGGACTGTCACTCCTGATTGAATAAATGCATGTTACAAATAAGCTCTTTCTGTAGATACTTGCAATAAGGTGAATAAAAAGGTATGATCACCTAGTAAATTTTATGTCTTAATGAGTGGTAATGTGAGGCTCCATGTCTGTAATTTCAAGTGAATCATCTGGGTATAAATGGAAAATATGGCACAAGGAAAAAGTTAAAATATGCTTATTTGAAACAGCGTATTTGAATGATGGAGAGAGTGATCCGAAATGGGTAAGAGCACTGTGTTGGGGGTGGGGTGTGGAAAAGGGCATTGGCTGAGGTTCCGTTCAGGTGAAGACATAGGCAAGAAAAGCGGAATAAAAGCTGAAAAACCCAAGGGAGAACTACACTCTTTAAATGATCAAATAATTGTCTTCACTTTCTGCTCTTCCTCATGATCCCATCCCTATCCTGGGATTTTTAAAATTTATTCAGGATGCAATCAAACAGCATTTTGGAGGTAGAGACGTAGAGAGATGTTGACACAGATAATGTTTAAATGAAGCTATGCTCCGTGGAGTGGGTGTCCATACAGGAAATACTCTCCAACAGTGCCAGTAGTACTACCAAACGCCATCTCATAGCATGGATGAGACGTCTGATGGCATCGTGGTAATATTTTGACCTAAACTCTTAAAGGTGTCTAGA
Source organism: Canis lupus baileyi (assembly GCF_048164855.1). Taxonomy (NCBI): domain Eukaryota; kingdom Metazoa; phylum Chordata; class Mammalia; order Carnivora; family Canidae; genus Canis; species Canis lupus. The sequence goes on along the minus strand of NC_132852.1, from coordinate 2,144,388 downwards.
ATTTATGTTGTGTTCTGTTCTTAAAATAGTTTTTGCTTTCCTGTGTCCTTGTGTGAAAATACCCACAGGCCATTTTGAAATGCAACCTCATCCTGACTCCATTACCTATTTTTCATTAACTCTGGGCGTTAGTGTTTCTAAGTGCATTTCTGATTAGGAAAGTAAGACTCACCGGGTGATGTTTTTGTACAGAGATTGAGTAGCCAGAGAACAGTGCTGTGATTTCTTTTGAATGGCTGCTTTGTTCTGAAGTTTTATTCCTGTTATACAGACACAGAATGAATTTGCAAAACCATCTTAACTATTTAAAGTTCCATTTTATGTGAATTGTCATTCAAACAGTCCTCTCGTTTTCTGTATTGTGCAATTTGTATTTACCGAATTATATCTGATGCTTTGTAGGACAAAATACTTAAAGTATAATGAAATCTGATTTCATTAGTATAGATCCTTAAGAATAGCAAAGATTTCAAATTTCTTGGTTTTGTGGCTTAAGTATTTTTTAACAGAGTATATACACATGTATACTCTTGCTGGCAGTAGATAAAAGGAGACGGAATATTATCATTAGAAAAGACTTTACAGTGTTACATCAAAATGTTTATGATTTTTGCTTTAATTTGCATTTTTAGGAAGTTTTATATATAATTTTTTTGCACACTGTGGTTGAAAATACAATATTGCCATGTCATTTAGGCACATGTTACGGATACTCAGAAGTTCTAACAATTAGCTAACATAAAAATTGCAATACTAGTGTGTTTGTTTTTATCACACAGTTCTACAATAATACCCATCTATGATCGTTGTTTGAAATGTTAAATAAAGGACGTTCTATTGAATGCAAAAATCAATATATTTATACTTTTTTGTCTTTCACTTAAAAGTGGAAAGATGATTCCTTTCATCTTGGCATAGGATTTCTTTTAGTAAAAACCACAACACACAGGACTATAGCTTCTGATCTTCCTCTTTCTGTTTTCTATAAAATATAAAAGAGAGGTTATATCATTTTAATTCCTTTAATATTTACTTATCAACACCATCCATAAAAAATAAACTAGACAAGGATTTAACTTAAAAACCTGCAGGAGAAAAATCCAAGAAAATATAGCTGTGTCAAAAAACCAACTCTTTTATTGAATATCCTCTGTTATCTTTATAAGGCCAAGGGCTATTTGTTTGTTTATGCCTTACATCACTAATCTCATTGTTTGGGGAAGTATTCAGATCAAGAAGTTTTATAGAAGCCAATGGCAAACCTATTAAGTGACTATTTATGGTCAAATTCTACAGTATCCACTCTTTGTTCAGCAACAAGCACATTTGTTGATGCTATCATTGAGAAAATATGTGTGTGAACAACACGTAGGGAACAGTTCTTCTGGGAGATCTGAGAGCAAATTTTTTAGGAACTTCAGTCTGGGAAAAATAATAACAGTCAGGTGGTTCTGTAAGCAAGAGATAGCTCGTTGAGGGTGGCAACATTTGTCCCAAGATATAAAAAAAATGCTAACCTCCAACATCCTTTGAACAAGGCAATTTAAAGACACAAAGTAATGAAACATCACATGTTGACTTTACACTTGATGTACCTCCAAGAAACACTAAATCAAATTTCAGGTAAGTTCAGAATAGGAAGACATAGTGACTCCTGTTCCATATTAAACAGCAAGCTGAGCAGCACTGAAGGCCTTCCCTATAAACACAGAACTGTTACAGACTCTGTGAACTAAACAGGCAAATGTGCAAAGAACAATTACCGGTTTGGATGGTCCTGTTAATGCCATTCAGACCATGCTAAGAATTGATCAATAATGGATTTGCAGCTCTCGGACACCAGAACGACTTTGAGTGTATTAAGAATGCTTGACATCCTGACTTTGTGCCTACTGCTTAGAAACCTGAAAAATATGAAAAATACATGGCTGCATCCCCACATACACCAATCAGGTGATAGTCCATGCAAAGTGTCTCATGGAATTGTAGTAGCAGCATAGAACCAATGTGGCACTGCACATCTCAGGGCTCTGGGCACTCCTCCAAACTATTCTCTTCTCTGTTCCTACTTTAGGACTTGGTTTAACTTTACAGAAGCTACATTAGTCGATAGTACAATGACTTGTTCTAGAGTGGAGGAGGCACTGTGTAACATGTCCAATCGGACAAGGAAGTGCACACTAGAATAGACTCAGCTTTATGTGACCAATCTGAAATTGTTTTTAAAGTGATATCTGGAGAGTATAATGGAAACATGTTATCTCTGATAGTGATGTGTCATTCCAGCCACCCCAAGTACAACTGAAGGACCCTGATATAAAAGCAAAGTGATCATGATGGCAATAATCCCCACTTGCTGAGCACTTGGACGTGGCCAAGCACCGTATGTGCGTTTCATCAGCTCATCTTGACCACATGCATTTGAAGAAGGTATTGATGCCGGTGTACTCTGACACAGGAGCAAACTGAGGCTCAGAGAGATTCATCCACATGGCCATGGGGTCAGGATTTGGATCCAAATGGTCAGGGCCAGACCCCACTTCTTATCCAAAAAGCCAGTTTTTGTGAATCACCATTTGTTAGTAAGGTTGGCGCATAAAATAGAGGAAACCCAGTTAAATTTCAATTTCAGTGGGACAGTGAATGGGAAATACCCTAAAAATGTATTCATTGTCTATCAGAAAATTTAATTGAGTATGTTCTATTCTTATCTACTATTTAATGCTCAAAAAAAAAAAAAGCCATCAGGCACCCGTTATAACTCCCCTTATAAAGAAGCTGAAGATAAAAATGGTAATTGTCCATAATATACAGCATATTCAAGTTTCTTTTTCCAATTATCCCTAAACATCCATCAATAGGAAAGTGCTACTTCATGACTTTTTGTTATAAAATGGAGACAAAAGAAACACATATTCATATATTTATATGTATTTGTAGATTAATATGCAAGTATTTTCATTGCATTTTCCCAAAATGTCCCTTTTTTGTGAGCAGGACTGTCATTATGTCTTCAAGATTGTGTTCTGCCTACAACGTGTTATTCAAATCTCTGTTTTAAGAGATAAAGGAAAGAGAAAATGGTAATTTTCTCTCCCATTATGTTCCTTTTGTTTGTTTATATGGTTTATTCCTCCATTAGCAAAATAAAATTTTGGCAACACTTACTATATCATCAAAATTTTTAAATGATGGGTAATATTTAGAATCTAGTTCCACTAGGTTTGTGTTGTTTCTTAGTTCATAATGAAATATATCATTAGATATTAATTTATTTTTTCACAAAATACTTTTCTCTGTGAATATATGACTTTGGTTGCTTAAGAAACTTTTAAGTACCAACCATCTCTCTCATATATCTAGCATCTCTCCATATATCATTTATCTATCATCTATCATCATCATCATCTATCATCTATTTATCTGTGCATCTATGTGTGAAACTAATTCATCTATAAGAATTGTGAACAGAAATATGCAATATTGAGTTGGAGTTATGGTCCATCTTTAGAGTTGTGCTAAACTCTCATCCAGTGAGAATTTATTAGAAAAATTCCAGATTAAAAATTTCTTTTCATGCAGACACATTTTATATGAATCTACAATATTTTTGAAGTGTTGTAAAGAGTGTAATTATTTCTGATCTAATTTAGTTAAAACACAATAGAATACCCTGCCTCCAAGAAGATGTGCTCTAAGTAAATAATAGAAGTTACTAATTTGAGACAATAATTATAATTAAGATGCATATGGTTTCTGTGCATCCTTTTTAAAAATAATATAAATCTGTTTTTTTGGATATTTGGATCTGTGCTTATGTACTCATGGAAACCTGATTTCAGTTTAGTTTAGTTTAGTTTAGTTTAGTTTTTTTTTTTTTCCTGACATATCAAGATACACTATGTTATCTGGGGTGGAGGCAGTGAGCCCAGGTGTGTGTGGTTGGGCACATACCCACAGAAAGGTGTGGGCTTATGTGTCGCCGAGCTGTCCGTGTGCTCAGAGTAGCACTACCAGTCCCAGACACTTAAATGTCAGGTTAAAGCTGGGGGCTAATCAGTTATTACTAGCATCAATTTTCATGTTTTTATAAGAATATTGTTTTTAAGTTTCAGCTGAGATACTGCATGAAAATTTACTCCCCCGTATTCCTTCCATATTTATACAATTGAACTGAACATTTTTTTTTAATATTAGCATTTGACTCTTCTTGTCTACAAACCAAAGACTCTCAACAGCGTAGGAGCAGACACCATGCATTTTTTTTTTTCTTCATTTCCACAGCCAGGGCCACAAATCAGGCATCATGTGCCACGCACATTAGACGTGCACCGTATTTTCTCTTGATCAAGGAAACGAAGACCCGCAGGAAGCTTTGATGACTCTCCCCCTGTTGACTCTCACAACCTGTGTCTAAGTGCCCTCGCTCTGGGACGCCATCCCTGCCCCCTGCCAACGCGCTGCCCTTCCAGTTCTTTCATCTTTCTCCTCTGGACGCAAATGAAAACCCGCCCGGTCCTTGGCAGATGGCCAATTAATCTTTCAAAAAATGATTAACAAGGGAATTCATAGATTGATATCGCACCACTGAGGTTTGGTGGGGCTCTTGGCTCAGAAATGGGAGTTGTCCCCGAAGCCTGACTTTGGGAAGGTCTGCTCTTCTTGGCTTCTTATGTTTCTTTCTCATTTCTGACTATTTTGAAACAGAAATCTTAAGCTACCATTACGATGTCTCAAGCTTTACGTATATTAATACGTAGATCTGTGATTTGGGGCGGTAGTACCATTAATATGTTTGTGATGTAATTTCCAGCTTAAAATTGAGGTAGTTTATTTATTTCTATTTCTTCTCCTGAGAAGAACCACTTCTCCAGCATGAGATCATAATAAAATATTTATTTATTTTAATTATTATTATTATTTTTTTTGCTGTTTTCCTCCCCTTTCCAATGTTACAATAATGGTAACATTTTTGTTTGTTTTGACTCTCCTGATTCTAATTTTTTTTTTGTCTGGAAAATGTATGGAGTTACAGTGGATGTTCCTCCAGTGAACTGTAGAAGTCTTTTACAAAATTTCAAAGATTGTATCAGGAAATATTAAGGGAGGTTTCCCTTTTATTCTTTTTCTTTTTTTTTTCTTTTGACATTTTCCAAGCACAGCTAGTGTTTATTACTAATGAACTACTTATTACTAATGAACTATTTCATGATGCTCATGAAGTGGATGCTAATGAGCACTGTAAGAACACATGCCGCTTTATGGTTCTCGAAGAAAGCACACTGCGCCCTCAGGTCACATATGTGGCAAAGTAAAAAACAAAAAAAGAAAAAAATCACAATCATCTTTCTACCCAAAATGAAAATGTGTAATGCAACAGATGCTGATCCCAAGGATAATTCAGCGTCAGTTGTGGGCAGAGTTAGCAAATAATAAAGAGAGTTGCCTCTGATTTTGCAACACCTTTGACCTTCCACTCTGTTCCTGTTTTGATTTCTGGGGCACTTTCTTTTCTTACACGTCCCTCCCCAGAATAGTTTAAAAGTCAGTCTTTGCAGAGAGGAAAGGCCTGGTGACAGGTGAAAGTGCTCCGTCTCTCCAGGAGAGTCTCATTCTCAGGGAGGTGAGACCCGGAGCTGAAGGAATGAAGTCCTGGGGGGGGGATGAGGGGGGGGGGCAGGCAGGAGCAGGTGCAGGGAGGGCCCTGCCCACTCGCAGTGATGCTGGCCTCAAACACAATTTTTCTTTTTTCCAAATTATGGATAAAAGCAAGAATCTGATGCTCTTACTGTGAGACAAAGCAGCGGATACAGGCTGATTTGGCAGGTGCCCCAACCTCAACTGGGGAGCAGGGTGTCTGTCAGAGTCAAAAATAAGGTTCAACAGGAGGTGCGCTTCCAACACGTGCGGCGAGCGGGGATGTCGGGCTTCCAGCTGCACCGGCCACAGCTGGGTGTCCGAGGACAGGAGACTCCGATGAGCCTGGGGAGATGCGGCGCAGGGGCAGGAGAGGCTCTAGAAGCTTCCCTGCACGGGCCCCCCCGCACCGGTGCGCTCTGCAGGAAGTGAAGACTCGCTGGCAGAGGTGGAAAAGCAAAGGCAAAGAGGCCTGAGGGAGGTCATGGGGGGAGAGGAAGCTGCCCAGACCAAGACATGGGAGGAAAGCTGAGCTCTTGGTTTGGTAATGACAGTTAGCTGTGGGATAAATATTTTTAAACATGGTGACTAGAGCACACGGAATAAAACTGGGAAGTGTACCTAAAAGAACCGAGGAAAGCCAGGGGCACGCAGGGCAAACTGCTACGTTGATGCTAGTGTCTGACTGTCCTGTCTTCAGTCTTCATCACCGGGTCCCCCCGCTGCCAGTCGGAGACTCAGAAATAGACTTGAAGTGACAGGACACCTTGGTCTGGTCCTGTCACTCGCCTTGCAGCATGTCCGGTGGTTCCACGTGGACAGTAGGGGTATCCCAGTGCACTGTGGAATTCAGGTGCATCCCACGTCGGGCCCCAGGGTCCTTCTGCAGCCCCCTTACCCCCCATTTCTCCCCCAAGCCCCACCTTCTTCCGTTCAGACCACCTGCTGCTCCTCAAGGTGGCCACCACTTCCTTCCTCTGACTTGGGTCATGATGTTTCCCCTTCTTGGAATGACCTTCCTCGGTCCACCCCCTTTCATAAAACTCTGTCATATAAACTCTAGTAATGGATTGATTTTGATGAACTTCCTAGAGGAGGGAGTCCTAGAGGAGGCAGGGAGTCCTGCCTGCACGCCCGGCAGTCCTAGTTACTCAATGGGGCATCACCTGCCTGTAATTTGGATACTGCCAATTTCTAGGTAGATGCTCTTTACAGTATTTTATTTATTTTTATTTTTTACAGTATGTTAATTAGACTGCAAATATAAGGGTTTAAGCATCTCCCGGTGAGTTGGTAAACTTCATCTTAATTGATAAGCTTAAAAGACACAGAGAAGCATTTGGCTTGGCAGCGGGCAATCTGCACTGCCGAGCAAGGAAGAGACCAGGGTAAAGACATGCATTATTTAGAATACATTTATGGGGAAGACCGAGGTAAAGCGGTGTTTGAGAAAGCTACTTTACGTAGATTGCAAGAAAAGGAACAAAACTGTCTGATGAATGAGATATACTGAGGTTTTTTTTTTTTTTTTTTTTTTTTTTAAGAAATAGATAAAACACACTTTCCATATTCAGGAAGGTCATAGATAAGCAAAGTGTGTATGAGCTCTGATAAAAAATGCTTTATTAAACTGGAAAGAGCAAACCTACAATCACTATCAAAACCAGCACGGAGCACAGAATGTGGTTCCAAGTGCGGTTAGTATGGAGAGGAGACCTGGAGAAAATAGATGTATTCAGATATTTTATTTTGAAATCAGGGAACCTGTTAAGAAATGTTTGTCTTACACATTGAATGAGTTTGTAAAATGAAACAGTGGAACGAGAAACCAATTCCTATTCTCCAAACAGCAAGTATCTTGTGAAAAAAACATGATGCATCATGAATGCACATTCTATATGGAAAGGGGTTATTTTCATGAAAGCCCCTGACACGTTAGAATTAGTCTGAGGGTGTTATCAACCAATTAGCAATCTCTTCCTATCTGAATACCATAGAATTTGCAGACATCGTGTTTTTTGTTTTTGTTTTTGTTTTTGTTTTTTGCAATTGAATTAAGAGTAGACATTGGATTATGTTACTTTAAAAAAATCAACTTAAAAAAATAAAAAAAATAAAAAAATAAAAAATCAACTTCACACGCAAAACAATTATTATTTTTATATGTAGTATGGATTTGGAGATATTTTTAGGCTTCCTCTGAACTTTATATGTGATCACATAGCTGCTCTTCAAAAAAAATACACTTGAAATGACAATAGCTGTCTTCAGTCTTTAAGTAAGTGAAGTACAATTTGAAAATTACTTTGACTATATGTTTCTCTCCACGGTATAAGCTATTTACAGGCATAAGTAACATACTCAGACCTGGGAGCTCTTGAGACCTACCGCAGGCTTTAAACAATCACTGGTCGCCCCTAGAATAATTACTTTCTCTTGAGAGAATTAGCAAAGTGTATTGATCCAAGAGGAAAGCATTAGCCAAGGAGAACCTAATTACCACTTCCTTGAGGTCATAATGGTTTTGCACAGAGCTTGGTCATCAATTTGTTCAGATCTAGAAGCTCGATTAGGGTACTCGGGACACACACCCACCTTACCGTTGTTCTCTAAATACAGCGAGAATTCCTTTAAGATGATTTGGGGCCAAGCATTCAGATTATTCTGTGTACAGAGATTGTGGATTTGGATACATCTTTAATAGGACAGTCATTGTTCTTAGACTTAGAACTTCCTTGTGACAGGTATCTATCTCAGAATTGCCCAGACTCTGAAATTATCAACATAGTTTCAAAACTGATCTTTTTTTCTGCTTCTCTTCGTCATTTCAACCCTGTACTTAGTCTGGAAAGCAACTAAATATGTAGTTGGAATATATGTCAGACAGGAATGAGTAAATCCTTTTTTTTTATTTCAGGCATTAAAATCTTTAAAAAATTCTTATATTTTAGTAATCAAAGGCATTAACCACAAATGGTGTGTATTTGCAAAAAAAAATAAAAAGCATAAACTACTTTTGTGATCATTATTAATAATTGGAGTCAAATTGTGTATGTACTTTACATTTGTAAGTCTAAAGTGCGCAGTAAGTTTTTATATCACTATCTAATAAAAATACAGATTCTGATGGTAAATGTGATGCGAACATTGTACAGGGTCTTCTGAGTCTCAAGTGAGTGGTGGCACAAGGCAGGTCAGAGCATAAAGCGGGTAGATCTATGGTTGGAACTAAAGTCTTCATACTAAGTGTGCAGAGATGCACATTTAATTGGTAATATTTGACCTAAAATGCATTCACTGAGCAAACAAGGCGCTACCTCTGACCCTGGAACAGAAAGAATCGGGATATCGATCCCAGTTACAGGTATGTGCTGCCGTGATCGATGTTTGCACTGTTTAAGATGTGGAAACTTTTAAATCCATTAATATTTATATCTCTTTTGTTTAAACCTTTTTGGCTCCTCAGTAGAGGTTTATTATATTCTTCACATTGGGTTTTCAGAACACATAAACTGATTTCTAAAGCTTTGTTTTAGATCCTTATTGCTACCTTTTAAGTCTGTTGCTATTGCGTGAGACTTTTTTTCCCATTAAATTTTCCACATGATGGTGGCTAATAGGTATTAAAAGAAGATTTATTTTCTAACTAGGAGCTTTATTGAACTCATTTCTAGTTAGTAATTGTTGCTCGCATTGATTCATTTGTCTCCTGAAATTAATGAATATTTTGGATTTTTCTTCAAATAATTATACTTTTAATTTCATTCTCTTATCTAATTGCATTAGAAAGAATTTTTAGAAAAAAGGTTAAATAGCATCAATGAAAATAGGCACTTTATTCACGGGTCTTTCATAGGAATGTTTTTTGTCTCATTAAGTTTAACACTGGATTTGTTTTGTAAAATTCATGTGTTATTTCCTTATAACCCCAAATTTGTTGATTGTAATCAAGATTGGATATTAAATTTTACTTATTTTTTAATCTCTATGTAGTAAATTATCTTCTCCTCCATGTTAATATGCTGGATTAAAATAATTCAAAATATGAAAACATAATAAAAATTTAAATGTTTCCAAATATGAAATCATATTTTCTATTTTGAGTATATAAACATTAGTCATGATTTATTATTGTTTCAAGTTTCATCTGGAGTCGATATGCTAATATTTAAGTGATTTGTAAATTTCATTTAATTTATAAGAAAGATTAATTCATACAGCTTTTTTGATAATGTATTTTCAGGTTATGACATCATGTTAATTCATAAAATGTCATATATAGAGAAAGATATATGAATCTATAAAAGATTCAAATGCACTTTAGGTCATTTTAGACTCTTAGTGGGAACATAACAGAAATCATGACATGTTTGTTTAAAATTGACTTTCTAAAGGAAAAATATCAGGATGAAAATGACCTTTTTTTAAAAGATTTTATTTATTTATTTATTTATTTATTTATTTATTTATTTATTTATTTATGAGAGACACACAGAGAGAGAGGCAGACCCAGGCAGAGGGAGAAGCAGGCTTCCTTCAGGAGCCCAATGTGGGACTCGATCCCAGGACCCCGGGATCATGCCCTGAGCCAAAGGTGCTCAACTGCTGAGCCACCCAGGCGTCCCAGGATGAAACTGATCTATTTTAAATTTAGTTTATTCTCATCGGAGTTATAAGTTTCTATGTTTGGCCTTCATCAATGTAGCACTACATACTATGATGAAATAAAAATGAATTTATATTAATATTTTCAAATTGGTTGCTCGTACTAAAGAAATTTTTTTTTCCAAAAATCAATTGTTTCTAAGACATCAGTGTTTTCCCTTAAATTGAGTAAAATCTTTATAAAACTTTCTTATAGTGTTTAAGTTTTTATGTCCACGTTGTAGGAATATGTTACTATTCATCAATTATGGCATTCAAAGTCTTCAGTTTGTTGAGTAATCCTGGAGTTTTGGTGTGTGGAGTAGCTTAAATGAAAAAAAACGTGGTTGCCCGTGTCAGTTCTGACTCCTCAGTACCAGTGATATGCCTGGTGGCTTCAGGGGGAGCAGGTGAGTTCGGAGTGGCCAAGGCCTACACAGACAAGACAGGTCTCATGGTCACGATGGCAGGGCCCCATCATTTAGCCGCCAGAGGTTGTATTACTTCAAATTTTATTTTAAATTTGTCTCGGGATTTTTATGTGTAGGGGGATAAGGGTGCATATAAATAGCTGACTTTTATGGTACTGAAAGTGCATACAAAGGTTGTGAGTTTATGAAAGTCCATGTTGGATTAGGAAGCCTTTTAAGCACTGATGTACTGTATTTAGAATTATCAACCAAATTACATGATCCATTGACTGTTTGCTAATGCTAACATAACTATCCGTAATTTGCAGAAGCTGAATCAGCCCTTCAAATACTGACAGTTGTACTTTATCTGAAAACATTAATTTTTATCTTATTATTTCTCATAATTATTGTTATTATGTGTTACCTGTAATATGGAAGCATATGGGCATATGCACATGTGTGTATATATATGTCATAAAAATGGATATAATTTTGGACTGCCACAATTTTTATAATGGGCTACATTTTTTTTAATTGATAATAATGGTGGTTATGTTAGAGACCAGTTTTTCATTTGGTACTTAGGGGCTCTAAATACTGTGATTCTGGGGAAGTCTGAAAGAACACTCATTTCCTACAATGCACTGGAATGAACTCATTGACATTGGGTTTGTAGTTTACTCATCATTTTGTTCTCGACACGTAGATAAGTGTTCATTATGATAAACTATGGTTTTCATGCATTGTAAATTATAATTAAGAATCTGTGCTGATTCAGCGGCATATTTCACCCTGCTCCAAATTCTGGAATTCAACAATAAGTTTGTGAGTGAAATTATACCCAGTCCTTATACACGTTCTCTGTTCATCGTCCTATATATTCCACTTTATTTATTCCTGTATGGTTGATATTACCTTTAGTTAATAGAAGGTGGGGGAAGCACTTGACGGGATGAGCACTGGATGTTATACTATTTGTTGGCAAATTGAACTCCAATAAAAAAATATACAAAAAAAAGAAAGAAGAGACTCAGAATAAAAGATAATTATCTTACACAAGTTCACGCAGCAATCTTGGCCAAAGAATTCCTAAATATTATGAGCATGTCTTCTATTCTTAGGCTATTAATTGGTATTAGTTTTAAGATCCTGGCTACCTTATTCAGGGAATGACCAGTCTTGGCACAAATGGCTGCCATGTACTAGGACGGGGAAGAGAAGGATATGAAATCTTCAGTGCTATCTACCTAAGTACTTGAAGGATCCAGCCTTCCAGACTAAAAGGCCTGATGATGTTTAAAAGCATAAAGCTTTAAAAAAAATAGAACCACTTAGGCTCAGGAGACCACTTATTAGTTTACAAACTAGGTCTGTAAGAGGGGACTATCCTCCACAAACTCCTGAACCAATAGGTATTTTGCTAGATGTTTAGAGACATGTACAGCCTTGAGAGTCTTCTTGCACCACCTTTTAAAAACTGGTTAGGCAGAGAGTGATCTCATCACAAAGAAGTATTGCTGATAGAAATTAAATATCATGCCTTTTGAACATACTCTAATAATGTGCTGCTAAAGCAATGTTTGGGACTATTCTAGCCAATTATTCGTAGGATAAGAAGAACTTGTAATGGTAATCATCATCATCGTCACATCACAACTTCCGCGTGTCGCACAAAATGTTAGTTATCGGGGAGCTGGGCTCTTCACCCTCCAGATGTCACTCTATTATTTTATCATGCTTACCTTACAGATGAGGCTGGGAAAGGAGAATTGGCTTGCTCAGGTTCATGGAGTTAGTCAGTCAGAAGCAATCAGGATTCAATTCCAATACTTTCTGCCTCCTGAGGCGGTGGTGTCTATGCTGCACCCAATTACGTAAGATAGAAATACTTTCTTTATGAAACTAGAGAATTCGTTGTGTTTACATTTGTTCTGATCACCTTGGTCAAAATATCACCAATTTCATGTTTTTGAGTGCTACAAGAGTTTCATTTAGAAAACGTATATGGCTCGGGTGAGCCAGATGCTATTGAGGTAGCGTTAGTATTTTTATTTTGATTATTCCAAAGAGGAAAAAAAGGGCAGATGAACACACAATCTAATATTATATATTATTTCTCCAGTAAGATGCTACTTTAAAATAAGGTCGATATAAATAATCCAAAATGATGTAGGTCATATACATAGATAGCATTGTTGAGATAACATTTGTCTGCATTTGGGATCATTTGGGAAGCGGTATCATTGGAAGTCAGTGAAAACTGACTCATGATGCTTGATGATTCATTCTCAATAAAGGCATCAACATTTCTGATAACAAGTGTCAGAAAAGAAAATTAACGATCACAGCAAAAATTTCAGGAGGTGAATGAATTTGGAAGAAAGGGCTGTCTCGCCAATCTAACCGCAGTCTCCACTCTGTTGCGTATGCCTCCACTCCACACAAGTGAAAGAAAGCAGCATTTCTTTTTATTTGGCTCCCATTTATTTCCAATAACTTAGGGGAAAAGAAGTCACAGAAGCACATCTTGGTGGGAGGAGAAAACCTGCATATCTTTGATTACAAATCTAACTTTTGAGTTGACACCTTTATCTAGGGCCTCAGCCAGCAGTCTGGCCCGTGATACTCAACAGGACATAGAGAGGAGGAAGTGATTTGTTTCAAACTGTGCTTTAGAAACTGCTCTTCCTTCCTTTTTCACTTTTTTTTTTTTTTTTTTTACACTCCGTTTCCTTAGACATTTTACTGCTGTGTCATAAGTACTTGTAACAAGGTTGTTGATCCTGATAATTTTTCCACATTAGAAAGAAATTTCAATCCCTGGTAAACCAGATCATTGCGTTTGATTATTTTTGCTTCCCATGTTTTCCCCATTAAACAGCAAGCCACTGAGAGCAGAGGCTGGGTTGTGTCATCACAGGACTTCAGCTATAATGTTTTTATTAATACAGCACATAGAACACATAGATATTCAGGAAATTGCTTTTAAATAATAAATTTTGGGGGGAAAAAGCAAACCCTGCAAAAACTGCAATATCACTAATAAGAAAACCCAAAGAAATATCAATATTAAGAATGTAAATGGAAGAATATAAAACTGTAAGATGTAAGAAAAACATGGATGGATACATATATTTCTTATCGTTATGGAAGGTAACACCGAAAACCACCCAGGGGCGCCTGAGTGGCTCAGTCAGTTAGGGGTTGGTTCTTGATTTTGTTCTCAGGTCACGATCTCAGGGTTGTGGGATGGAGCCGTGCATCTGGCTCTGCGCTCAGCGTGGAGCCTGCTTGGGATTCTAGATTCTAGACTCTAGATTCCCTCTCCCTTTGCCCCACCGCCACTGCTCACACAAGTGCACTCTCTCTCTTTCTCTCTCTCTCTCTCTATATATATATTTTTTTAAGATTTTATTTATTTATTCATGAGAGACACAGAGAAAGAGGCAGAGACACAGGCAGAGGGAGAAGCAGGGTCCATGCAGGGAATCCGACACAGGACTCAGTCCCGGGACCCCAGGATCACAACCTGAGCTGAAGGCAGACACTCAACCGCTGAGCCACCCAGGCATCCTGTTTTTTCTTTTTATTTAAATAATATTTAAGTAATGAGGCAAGGGTATATACCATTTAGCTGGAATGCCTTAGCATTGTGTCTGCCTAATAGTTACTGTGCAGTGAACACACCTCCACCTACTCCACACTCAGTAAAGTACATAAGCAAATATTAGTATAATTTCCCTTGTTAACAAAAATCCGAAATATCAAAGATTACCTACAAATCAATAATGCCTCAGTTGAAATTGGACCAAAAAAATCTAAATAGACAATCATAAAAGAGGAAATTAATGTACAAGTACCTAATGAGAACATCTAATTTCACTAGTGAAAAGCAGAATGCAAAGTAGAATACTAAAGAGAGACTGTCCGATGACAGTCAGATGGGCATGGATGAAAACACCTGATAATGACAAATAATGGCAAGGAAGTGGCCCAGTGGGAGCTCTTATCTACTGTTGATTAGCTACATGGATACATCCAGTTGATGGACAAATCTGGCAATATTTAGTAAAACCAAACACATCTGTGTTCCATAACTCATCGACATTTCAAATATATGTGCTAAAAAAATAAAGTCTCAGGATGCCTTTGGCCCAGGTCGTGACCCCAGGGTCCTGGGATCGAGTCCCTCATAGGGCTCCCTGCATGGAGCCTACTTCTCCCTCTGCCTCTGTCTCTGCCTCTCTCTCTCTCTCTCTCTTTCTGTCTCTCATGAATGAATAAATAAAAAAATAATATATCTTTTAATTGTTCATAAGATCTATTTAGGATGTGCATTGTTGCCCTGTTTGTTATAGTGAAAAAAAATAGAAACAACCTCATTTGTCAGGACAGTGTACAAAAAATTGTGGAATCATACAACAGAATCCTATAGGATGGGAAGAGATTAATGAATCTGAGCTACACATTTTAATGTGGATAAGTTTCAAAAACATAATATTGAGATAAATATCCCCCAAAATGCATACATATTACACCATTTATATGAAGTTTTAAGAAATGTATTGAGCTCTTGTGCACATTGTATGTGTGTTTATGTATATTATAAAATTATTAAAACATACATGTGAATGATGATTAGAGAATTCAGGGCAAGTATTGACTGTGGAGAGATGGCATTATTTTGGATGAGACATCAACTATATTTGTAGCTTTTTGAGAAAAACGATCCTAGATTGAAGCTTGCTTGGAGTTTTATTGTATAAACACCATTAGAAATCAGTGAGAACATCTTTTGGCGGGGAAAATTTTTTTTTAATTTGAATTTTATTGAAGAAAGAATATATGGGATGTGTGCTTTATTATAGAAAGTTAATTTGTAAGTAAAAATGCTTGAGGCAATTCTATCCTAATAACATGAAGAAGATTCCTGGCTTAATTGTCAGGTAGAAAAAGCTTGCCTGGGGCTTCTCATGTCACCTTTCTCTGAGAAAGCTTACCCGAAACTCAAGTCCTCTCTTTCCTCAGAAGGGAGGAAAAATACTCTTGAGTAATAATTCGTTCAAAATGTCACCACGGGCCTGGAGTTGCATGTGTAGATCTGATTGGATGTAGCTGGTGTTCTCTCTGGACTCAGGGATCTGCTGAGGTCCAGCGTGGCACCCCTAACGTGCGTGGCGCCTTAGCCTTATGCTGAGATATAGTGGGTACGTCCCTGCTGAGCTCAGGTATTTTGCATATGACTTTTCTAAGGCTCCCGGCTTGGTAGGAATCCTCAGTTCAGAGGCTTGCAGTCTGTGCGTGGGTTCTCCTTTCAACAAACTCGATTTTCCTCAAGAAGCCTCTTTAACTCTAAGATTAACGTTTTACAAACCTAACAGTGTATGAAGTATGTAAAATAAATTTCCCTGTCACTTACTCCTAGAGCAAAACAAGGTATAAAGGTGAGTCGAGGTAGAAATGAGAACTTTTCTAGTCCCTGTCTTAGAGGGACTGTTTATCTGCCCACTGTGCTATCAGCATCCTCTTTGATTTCAGCTAGGTCGACCTTGTATTTGTTGTGTAATTGTTACCTGATGTGATGGTACTTGGAAATGGGGCCTTTGGGACACAATGAGGGTTAGATGACGCAGTGAGGGTCAGCCCTCATGATTGGATTGTTGTGCTTATAAGAGACATCAGAATGCTCCTCCTTCTCCTCCCCGATCCACCTCCCTGCCATGTGCAACCAGGACAGGCCCAGTAAGAATGTAGTGAGAAGAAAGTGAGCCAGGAGCCAGAAAGAGAGTCCTCCCCAGACCCCCAAACAGCCAACACCTTGATTTCAGATGTCCAGCCTTCTAGAACAGTAGGAAGCAAATTCCTATTGGTTAAGTCCCCAGTCTATGGGATTTTGTAATGGCGGCCCCAAGGGACTAAGACACTAAAAATTTTGAAAAATGTCATTATCTTCAAGTGATTGTGGTCGTTGTGACCCTGGACTTGATAAAGCCTGCAGGATGATTAGTACGCCAGAGCTGGGGAATAATAACTACAATAACTGATACTTGTGTCCACCATGGGCATGTAAACTCATGCATAGTTAGTGAGGATGACAATTCTATGAGGGAGACATTATTATCTTCAGTTCGACAAATGAGAAAACCCAAGTGCAGAGAAAGGCATAGAGTGCAGAATAAGAGTGAAAATTGGCTTGACCCCTGACAAGGCTATGCTCTCTGCTCCATGTATTCACCACATGCTCTATTTCCTCAAACAATGGTACAAACTTTTCACTTTTTTTTTTTTTGTATCCAGCAGGAGCAGGTTTTTATATGTCTCTAATTCCTAATTTGAAAAACGTAATTGAAAACGCTTTATGCATAACTATTCAGAAAGGACTAAGAAATATTAAAATCATCCAGAAGTATATGCATTCTTAAAACCATTAAAGAAGGAATCCTTAATCAATTTAAGGAGAGGGAAAATTGTAAATCCATGATTATACATGAGATGAAGAAAAATGGTAATATTTAATTTTCTAAAAGAGAAAATTATTCAACCCTTGAATGGGCGGCTAAAAATAGTTATCATTTAAAATTGTATTGTAAAATAATACGCCGTAACAGAAAGGGTACAGTAAGACCAGCATAATAAAATTAAAATACATGGCAGGATGATATTAGTCTCTTTCAATAAAACTTCTCATGCTTAAAAATGTAGTACCATAATCTACAACTCAAGGTCAAACTTTCAGTAATTTGCCCTAAGTTACAAATGGGGTGGGTATGACTCACATATACTATGGAGAACATGGTATTAAAAAGTTCTAAGAAGAGACCATCAATTTTAAAATGATGACACCGGCAAATTCCCCAGATGGCTTGGTACCAATAGCTTGCGTCATTTGGAAATTACATACCTCTTCCAGATGGAACACCTGCAGCCCGTGATTGAGGTTAGCAGACCAGGGCGGGAGGGGAAGGAGGGTAAAACCAGCCCACTTTCCAAAGTGCTTCAGCCAGCCAACATTGCTCCTCTTTCCATGATGGCGGCCTTTACGGTTGAAGCTATTGTATTGTAGCAAGAGCATGCCATCCGAGCCCCCCACTTCTCAATAACACTGCAGGCCCTCCCGTGCCCTCTTATATGCATCCTGCCCAGTGCCTCACTCTTGCCAGCACCCAGTTGTCTCCTGGAGTGTTTCCTCTTGTCATGGCTCCCGTGTCCCACACGAGGCACCTGTGTCCCCTGGTCTGGTGAGCCTCAGTGTGGTTTTCCCTAAAGTGAAGGTAGTCTCCTCCCACAGGGTCTGTAAGATTAAAGTAAATGGTGTCTTCGTATTCAATCGAAATGTCCACCTCTATTATTTTCATGCTCACTGAGCACATCCTCTTTGCCAGTTCTGGGTTGAGCCACTTCTCTATGTCATGCCTTTCAATCTTCACAATTATATGTTATTTTCAGAGGAGGAAATGGAGACTGATAAGGGGTGAGCAAGCAGAAAAGATCATACAATGAATGCCAAAGACAGGAGCTGAAACTTAGCAGTGAGTCTGTCTGCAAAACTGTACATTTCACCCCACAGCACCGGTGTTGCTAAACAAAGAACATGGGACCCAGAGTGTAAAGATGGACTTCAACCATCATGCCCTTGATTTGAGTCATGCTGAAGCAGAAGCAAATGAAGTGAACATTTGCCTAGGAAATGCCCCTGGTCGAGGTGATGCTTTTGTTATTGTTTTCCCAAAGCATTCTGTAGAAGAGAGAAGTATTACAAAAATCAATTGTCCAAGCATGCCTAAAATCCATGGAAATATGTAGTCTTTGTCCCTAGAAGGTGGCATTCTTCCCATGCTCTACTCATAAACTGACCTTTCCCATCTCACAGGCATTTTCATTCTCTGCAGAGCTCATCCAGGTGCCGTGTTGAGATGTGAGGATAAGACAGTGAGGGGAGTCAGGGTTGAGCCCCTGGGGGGATGTGTAAGGGGATGTGTAAGGGGAGCATTAGGCCAAGGAACTGCATTTGGGTTTTATTTAAATATATGTAAATCACAAAAACATGTTTATGTCTGTAGTCAGGATATATATGATAAATAATTTGTACAAATAACTTCTAGTATCTAAGACAATTGAGTTATTTTACTCTTACTATATTTATTCATAATTGCAAAGTCTGTTAAATGATGCGATGTGATTTTATCGTTAATAAAATCAAATATTACCACCTGCATATGAAGCTAGGTGAGCGATAGCATGCAAGCTCTAGAAGATAAAGAGTAGACGGATAGCCCTAACTGGCAACCTACTGTTGAATCTTAAGATAGGATCTTCTCTAATGAGCAAATCTGCATAGAATAATTTTAATATTAACACTATAAATTAAGTGGGAAATGGCCAAGTTTTACTTTCTGTATATTGGGCACTATTTGTTCTATTTCTTATATTGGAGCTTGAGGCTGAAGAACATGGACTACATATCCCAACAGCTCTGTTCTCTTTAGGCTTTCCAAAATGAGAGGGCTTTGGTGAACTCTGAGTGTGATAAAGAACACATTCACTGGAACAAAAACTAAGAGAATATCTACTGGGAGTCAATATGCCTGTGAACATTAATTGGCACCCAGCATGGTTCTCCCAGCACTGGCAAGAGTTGTCTTAGTCAACTCCCCTCTGTGACACAAGGGGATTAGATTAAAAGGACCCACATCACCTCCCAGCTCTGACATTGTCTTGAAGTTAATGATTGTGGAGTCTACTACTTTGCTCTGAAACTCTGTAGTCTGGCTGAACGAATGTTACCAAGAGTCCAATCCCTGCTTTCGTGTTCTGAGGGAAGTGACTGGCGCAGGTGTCAGCTGACTATCTGTCCAGGAAAGGGAAGATGCAGATGTTCTAGCAGGAAACAACATGGCGCTGGCAGCCTTGAGTTGAGCATCACTTTGTGGGTGAGGCCCGCAGCATGCCCATTCTCATCAGTGAGGCAGTAGGGGGAGGCTGGTGATGGTGGTGACAGTGACAGGGACGAGGAGGATTTGTCCAGCACATAGATAGAGGCAAAATTTCCATATGCTCATTCTTCTTTGGCTTTCAAACATGTCATTTTATAAATCACAAAATTGGTGTAAACGGTCAAGAATCACTGAGGAGGCAGAATCCAGGGTGTAGAATCCAGAATCCTGCGGTGTAGAATGCAGGAACGCTCAATCATTTGCATCTCGTGGATCTGGCCCTCCCCTTCCACGTCTATCATGTCACAACCCATGGTTCTAGTTCTGATTCTCATTCTCCTCACGTTGTTCTGTCTCCACTAGCCCCCAGCCGGAATATTTAATCTCTCCTGCAGAATTTTACTAAAGCCCTACTCTTTAACTTCCATTGCCTTATAGATATTTCTCATTGTCTCTTTCTGCTGCTCTGAATGATCCCAAACTGGATGTTACCCAATAATAAGTAACGCCATCCTCCTTTCTCTATATTCCAGAGCATAGCCGACTGTTGGGTGTGTGGTAAGAACAGTCGTTCATTCAACACACACTTATTAGGTGTGGAATATTATACCTCAGCTCTGTAAGCTGTATAATCCTATACAAAGGAATATAAATTCTAGTCCATGGCTCAAAGAATTGATGAAGGATACACATACACACGGAATGACAAATTCTACAGTAGAAAAATGTGAAATACAACATGAATAAGGAAGAGAGGATGACTAACTTTGTCTCAGGGTATTGAGGAGATAAGACTTTGTAGAAATGTCAGTTTATCTTGTGTCTTGACGAATAGGAGGGATAAGGTAGATGCAGGGACGAGAAGGGGAGGACACGTGCATGATGCTAGGGAGTCTCACAAGGATCTCTTTCTCCGTGAGTCTGCAATGTCGTTATAAGACATGTGCACATGAAAATGTTGTTCAGCTGCGGGTACCAGGATCGAACTGTGGCTCAGACACACAGGGCCTATGTGGCTGTTATTAAAAGTGAGATCCAAGTGTGAGTATTTGCTGCCTTTGTTTCAATGATGCACACTGGTCTGGACCAACGTACCTGCAGTTCTCTTTGCCTTTTCCTCATAGTCCAGAGTGGCTGCTGCACCTCTAGACATCCTTGATGCATCGTTCACGACTGTAAAGAAGAAAACACGATAAGTGTCCAATTGTACCTGCCATGAATGTCCCACTTGAATTGTTTCCATAATTGTCACCCGACCACAGAGATATTTGATAGTGTCTCGTTGGCTAACTCGCATAGAAGTCTATTCGGGTTTTTATCTGAGTACTGCATCCCCAAACTATAATTGGATTCTGTTATTAATATTCTGAATATTGTTGAGAGTGGATACTGGGTAGGCACCTAGCAATTTCTGACATGCGGTTAAACTATAAGGAGCATGTTATGGTGTCTGATGAAACATGACATGCTCTGGCTTGTCAAAAGCAATGAAAAAGTATCAGTCTCTGGTACGCTCTCCCATACAGGTCCCCTAAAGTTTATTTCTTCCTTAATCTCAGTATTTGTTTTCGTACCAAGGAAACGGAAATCTATAACTTAAAAAAAAAGTTTGCATAAAAAGCCCAACATCTTAGACACCCCATTATTCCTAGAAAGATGGTGTTGTAGAAATGTTTGGGTGTTTCCTTACATTCGGTGTTTCAGCAGAAACTCAAAAAAGAAGACACAGGGAGACTGGCCAAACCAAGATGGGACTTGATGGGATGAGCACCAGGTGTTAGACTGTATGTTGGCAAATTGAATTTGAATAAAAAAAATGTAATAAAAGAAAAAAAAGATGGGAAAAGGCAATGTCCTTGTTTGCTTATTTTTATCTTATTTTAAGTGTGTATAGCCTCCTTCTTCTGGCTTTCTCGATGTGCTGAAGAACCGGAACAAAATTGTTGTTTTGAGTTGCTCTCTATCTTTTGGATCGTTCCCCCATTCATCGGTTTCAATTTACCTGTTGATGACCATCCTCTATTCTTAAAGAGTTTCCAACACAACTCATATGTTACTAGGTTCTCTATGCCTGCAACATGCTCTCCTATTCTCACCTCCACTGAACCTCTCTGCGGCCCTGCTCGTCCCCTGTCCTCCCCACCCCCACCCCCACCCCTCAGCACACCACTCTGCCTCCCCCTCTCCATCCCTCCCACGCACACTTACAGCTTCAGAGTCCCAGCAGGACAAGGTGCATGTACAAGTAACCATCCTAGGTCCACACGCCCTGCCAATCAATCCCAGAACATTCTGTGAGAAAAGAGTGTGATTCAGCTGCCAACTTTTGAAATCTAGAGAAATTAAACCTGTCTACTTATTTCAGAGTTATGATAAAAAGTCATCTTTGAAAAGCTCTCCTAATTATATGTGCTGGAGATCTTTTAGAATATTTATTTTAACATAACCACTGTATCCTATGTGTGGTTATATGGGCTCCTTGAGCCTTGAGGTGGGTAGGGACCTGACTGCCTTTGGGGTCTTCTCTACCTTTATTTCTTAGAAATAAATATGGTATAATGTAAGTAATATAGCATGCTTATCAACCAATATTCATAATAGAATTTTTGAAAAGGGGGGAAAAAAAACTAAGTGTTTCATATAACCTTGTGACCAGAAAGGAAAGCATCCCTTCTCAGTTGTTACATTTTTCATTTACTGTAAACTCATTCACTTTTTTTCCCCTATCATATATTCTCTTCTCTATTGGGCTTTATACCATTATTCTTTTCTTTCTTCTTTTTTAAAAAAATTGATTTATAGGTAGCCTTCAGAAAATTGGCAGGAAAATACTGAGTACAGCTTGTCACAAGCACCTGCATGTTACTGGCTTGAATTTGTGTCCAATAGCTAAAAATATGCTTGTCATTAGCTATGATTTAAGAACTATCAGTGTCTAATCAATTCAGCCACTCACATTCAGGGAAGGATGTCATCTAAAGAAAAAGCTGAGCAGTGATTAAGACCTTATTCTTTGAGAGGCATTCTTTCATCAGGGCAGTGAGTACATCCTGTAAATAGCGACGAAGTGTTGGCATATTCTAAAAAAAATTTTTCCACCAAGTACAATTAAGCCTTTTAACAGAAAAAAAAATAATCTTTGAGTTACTGGCATATTTATATATGTTTACAGTTTCATCTTTTCCAATTACAGTTTTATCTTTTCCAACTTTCTTTAGATTTGCTCAAGGAAGGGACCTCTATAGAAAAAGGAAATATTTACTGAGAACTAAAATTAGAAATGATCATTAGAATAGCATTGAGCATGAGGTAGAAGAGGCTGTTTTATGATTTCAGTGAATCCATGAAGTATAACTCACATGTGGTTATTAAAAGAAAATTAGTTTTCCAGTCTAAACTTTTAAGGGTTGACATCATGTGGGAAATATGTAATTCTTCCTAATAGTAATTATATCACTCAGAACACTGGGCCGTATGGGCCCAGTTGGGACCCATATATCACCATGTTGTCTAGGAAGAGTTAGGATGGCTACCATCTTGAATCCTCAGTCAACTCCCTACCATGTGGACTGCGTGTGCTTGTGCGGCATGCACCTAGTCACAACGGACCCAGCCAATATGTGCATTCCATCGTGCGAGACCACCTCGCCCCCTTTCAATTAGCCAGGTAAACATTGCATCGCATTAGCTCCAGCTACAGATTGAAAAAGACGTTGCTATTTATAATGTAGCATTTCATGGACTTAAGTGTATTCCTAATTTAATGGTGCAAATATTAATGTACATATGTACAGTTCAGATTTTAAAGCTGATATTTTTTATATCTCTGAATTGCAAGATGTTTATTATACTGCAGTGCTAGATTTGTTGGGGAACCAGAAACAGCATTTATGGATGAAATGATTGCTTGTATTTTAGTCAGGGTTTATAAGCTTAGATGGTCAAATTTATATTGCCTAGTGATGGAAAGTTCAACTTTTTAATATTTTTTTTAGAATTATGCAGATTCTTTATTAGTCAATAAGATAGTTCTTATTAAGAACAGGTTACTATTTAAACAATATTCTTTTATTTTCATTGACTGTTTTTTTTTTCCCTCCAAGAGATTTACAGTGGTTTCTGGTATTTCATAATAATCCATTGTACTAGGAATTTGTAGAAAACTGCTCAGATTTGAAAGAGCAAAGAGTTTTTATCTTGCACATCTATCTTTTCTATTTATGTTAGAAAACTCCTCCTCCTCCTCCTCCTCCTCCCCCTCCTCCTCCCTCCTCCTCCTCCTCCTCCTCCTCCTCCTCCTCCTCCTCCTCCTCCTCCTCCTCCTCCTTCTTCTTCTTCTTCTTCTTCTTCTTCTTCTTCTTCTTCTTCTTCTTCTTCTTCTTCCCTCCATATTTCTTCTTCTTTTAAATTTATTTTTTAATGAAGACTTAGTTATTTTAGAGTAGACTTTGCTTCATAGCAAAAATGAGGAGGAGGGTGCAGAGATTTCCCATATATTTGTGGCTCCCATACATGCATAGGTTCTCCATTGTCAGCATACCCCACCAGAATAGTACATTTATTACAGTTGATTAACCCACATTGACATGAGATGATTGCACAAAGTCAGTAGTTTACCTTAGGTCTTACTCTTGGTGGTGTACATTCTGTGGGTTTGGACAAATATATAATGCCAAGGATCCATCATTGCTGTGTCATCAAATAGTTTCATTGCTCTAAAAATTCTCTGTGCTCTGCTGATTCATCCCAACATGCCCAACTCCTGGCAACTACTGATCTTTTTACTGTCTCTTTGGTTTTCCTTTTTTTTTTTTTTTCCCCAGAAAGTCATACAATTGAGATCACTTAATAATATGCACTTAAGTTTCTCCTGTGTTATTTCCTGGCTTAGCTGTTTATTTTTAGAGCTAACTAATGTTGTTTTTCTTGTCATGACATAAGTAGAGTGATTACTGTGTGTTCTAGGTTCTTGAGATGTGTCTGTGACCAAAACAAGCAAAGATTGTTGCCTTACATTCTAGTGGGGAAAAGCAGACAGTAAATAATGAATTAACAAGTATCCTTTGCTAGCAGTAGATAAATATTATACAGTAAAGGAGAGGAGGGTAATGGGGTTGGTAATGGTCAGGATAGAGTGTGTTGGAGGGACTAGGTGGTGAGTGGTAGTTCTCAGTATAAAATAGCATAATCAGGGGAAATCTTATTCAGAATGTGATAGAGGGGTAAAGATTTGAGGGAATGAGGGATTAGTCAATGGGAAAGAGGATGTTCCTATAGGAAACCTAAAACCATATTGTTCAAGGGGTGGTAGAGTGGTGAAAACTTCAGAAATATTCATAAGATTGGTATTTCTGGTTTTAACAAGAATGATATAGCCAGACAGGGTAGACTGTGTTCCCCCAATATGCCCTGCAGTGGGTTCACGAGGAGCCATCACTGGGAGGAGGCATGATACTGAACGCATGGCCCACTGTGAGAAATTCTCAAAGTGGTCAGTTGTGGTAGCACCTCAGATGACAGTGTAAAGGACACTGGACTAGGAATCAAGACATGTATGCTCTCAGAGTCGTCCCTTCATCTATCTGCTACAGCATATTGTGTAAGTTCTGGAAACCCTGAGACCGGTTTTCAAGGCAATTTTCTTCTAGCTACAAAAAATAGGCCATTTGCTACAGAAAATTGGGACTGCATATAAGTATAATGATCTCTAAAAATAAAAACTTATCATTCAACAATCAAGCTTTTCTATTTATTCACCTGAGCATCAGTAACTCATCTGACTTACAAACTTATGTTCCATCAGAGCCAGGTTAAACTGCAGATTGGGGGAAGTGATTTTCAAAGGATGATTTTAAAAATCTTTATGAATATTTGATTATTGTTTATGTGTAATGCTAATATATGAGTGAAAATATTCACTGGACTTTTTTTTATCAAGTTTCTTCCTCAAGAAAAAAAGTAATGTGCATTATTTTTAATAATGTGATACAATTTTAATGGTATCCACAAATGATGTTATGGGCTTTCTTGCCTTCTACAGTATCTGCAATTTCTACATTAAGCCTTCAGGCTTCCAACTCTTAACAGTTATTACACACTTTCAGAATATTATTATGGTAAATGTACTAATATAAAAATATAAAAGAAAATATAATTATTTTACATATTAAATGGATGATAATTTACTCAAAATCTGCCCTTACTTTACTTTCTGTAATTTTATAATATAGTATAATTTAAGAAGAATATTGTAATTGTAAGAAATTTTTAAGTCTTCACTTCTTTGTGTACTAATGAGAAAAACATGAGTATCTATACAACAGGAGAAAGTTAGAATGTATAAGTACTCTTGAAGTAAACAGGATGATCAAGGAGGCTACTAGGTAAGCTCTGGGTAGTCCAGAAGGCAGAAATCTGGAAATCGTCTCCAGTTCTATGATTGAACCTACAGTGCCTACAAAATTAAATATAAAAATATAGTGTTTTTTATAGCTAAGTAATATTCCATCGTGTGTATAGTGTGTGTGTGTGTGTGTGTGTGTGTATGTGTGTGTGCAGATACACACAATGGATTATTACTCATCCATAAAAAGAATGAAATCCTGCCATTTACAACAACATGGATGGACCTAGAGGGGATAATGCTAAGAGAAAGAAGTAAGTCAAAAAAGTCAAATACCAAATGATTTCACTTATATGTGACTTTTGAGAAACAAAACAAATGAACACAGAAAGAAAAAGAAACAGAAAATACAGACTCTTAAATACAGACAACACATGGGTGGTTACCAGTAGGTGGGGGCGTTGGATGAGATAGGTGATGGGGATTAGGGGCATTTATTGTGATGAGTGCTAAGTAATGAGTGATGTATACAATTTTACCCTTGAAACTATTACCACATTGTGTGTAGGGCGGCTATACATCAGTAAAAAGAAATATATAGTATTCTTTATGAAAAAGGATGAGGTAGCAGGAACAACGAGCTGAGTATTGGTTCTTGCTGGCAATTAGCTATTTGCGAGTTCCTCATTTTTACAAGGATTCTTCTAAAGAAACTGTATTATGTGACATAAAGGGATGAGGATGGAAAAGTCACACTGTGACAAGATAATTTACGTATCTTCCTCTTTATCCCATGGATCATGGGGCTATGGCTTTTGCCCATCTTGTCCACATGGACTAGATTAATATTCAACACATAATTGGTCTCCAGCCAACATTTGTTGAATAGCAAATTAATTAGTTTCTCACTTCATCCATAGCTTTCCTATGTTTTTTTTTTTTTTGGTAATATCTATATTCTTTCCCATAAAAGTGCTTTGAAGAAAGATTTATGTATTTAGAGGTGTTTAAAAAATAACTCTTCTTGGCTATTTCTAAGAGTGTCCAGCTCCAAACTCTATGAACATTTGCTTAAAATTCAACTGCCCTGTCTCACTTTTCTTTATATTGCCAAATTCCTTGACTATTCTCCTGGAACCTATTTTCTTTATTTTTTCAATAATTTTTCCATCAAACTCTTTTTTTCTTCACATATAATGCATTGTTAAACAATAACCCTACTCTAATCTTCTGGTTTCTCATGGTACATATTAGTAAGTTCATTAATATTTGATGTTAAAATCCTTATGCATTTACTTTAATGCATTGCCTACTATTTTCCCTCTTTAGAAAAATGAATTGATTTAATTTTTGTTGCTTTTTCTTGTCTCAACTTTTGCAGGAATTTGTTCCTTGTATTCTAAAAGAGAGCTCTAAAGAAATATTCTAAAGAAAGCTCTGTTGACATATACTAAGTAAAAATTTGCAAATTTCAAAATCAAATTACATTTTTTAAAAAAGGACAAATTATACAGTATCACCATGACCAGGACCACTCCATAATTTTCAAGGTCCAGTGAAAAAACTCTTTGTTCGTGGATTTGTATGAATTTCAAAACATGAGTAAAACCCCTTCTCTTCTCTTTAACTAGAATTCTTAGTCTTATAAAGGTGTCCTTGCAGCACTAAAATAGAGAATTTCTTGAAATACAGTGTGAAAACAAGGAACATGATTTGAATCTGTTATGTAAAAACTATGAGTTTTAAAGAGTACATGTGATTTTTAGTGAAGCATTTTGGGTGGGAAACCTACAATAGTTGATATTTAGGTGGCTTTTTCCCATTAAGCCTGAAAGAAAAGATTTACCCCGATTTAACGTGATAACACCCTTTGAGCTACTTTAATAGGATCTAAGTCATATATCTGTAAGTATGTTTTGCTTGAATTTTCTTGAATCCCTTTGCCGTGAATATAAAGATCTGCTTTCGTACATAGAAGAACATCCTTCATAAGTCTCAGTTCCTATGGCTCACGACACCTGTGAAGCCTGGTAGCAGTCGTTCTACACAGCACGTTTCTCAAACACCTCAAGGTGGCCAAACATCCTATTTGTGTCCTGGTTCTCAGGTGAACATTTCAAGTCGAGTTGCTAATGCTGTAATCACCTGGTCCGTCCAGGTTGAGCCGTTCGGCCAGACGTTTGCAGCACTGTATGTACACGGCGCCAAGTCCACGGACACGCAGCGGGAAGCTCATCCTCATAGCACCCAGGAGTCCTCTTGGGTGCAGATGCTTGGGGCGGCCTACACTACAGTTACCTGGACATTAATACACCTTCAACTAACCTAGGGTCTTGCTCAAATGCAGATTTTCACTCTGCAAAGAATAGACTGAAATCCTGCATTTCTAACAAGTTCCCAGTACTGTTGATGGTTCTTATTAGCAGGAATTGCTTTGGGTAGAAACCCCCCTATAACCAGTAGGAGTTTACAGGACAAAACAATACCCACAAATCAAAACAGTGACAAGAATGCAACCCTATTCTCTTATCCATATTTACTCTATTGTAAGGATGACCTTGTTTCATCTATATTTGTTTCTCCCGTCCCTGGATACTAAACAGAACGATGATATGAATGAATAGGTTTTTTTTTTTTCTCTGTTGATGGACTCGGTTGTACCTGTAGCATGGCACAGGTAATCGGCAATGTAATCGGGTTGTAATATGATGCAACATATTCTCTCTCCCCTCCCTCTGTCCCGATGTAATATGATGGCAATGTAATCGGGTTGTAATATGATGCATGTGTGTGCTTTAAGGAGCTATAATAATTTTCACTGTTTTCTGTGACTAGGGAAGAAATCATGAAGTAAGGCAATTTATTTACCTGCATGTTCAGTTATGGGTTGTCTTTCCCTCTAATTTTTCTGGTGACAAAACAACCCAAGCTCACTGTCTAACCTTAAGGAATGGCTACGTTGAGCGGTTGGCACTGATTAGAAGCCCCATTCAGGGAGAAGTGTAAGCATAGAGCCCGGCAACTGGGGTGCGGTGGGTTAACAGAAGAATGGCTCTGAGCCCAGCTCTGTGTTTTGGGCTCTTGCCCACCTATGCATGGGCTTTTTTTTGGGGGGGGGGTTATACTATATGTTGGCACATCAAACTTCAATAAAAAATTAATAATAATGACTGGGCATTAAAGATTTTATAGAGCCCCTTCACGTTCTGCTAACTGCTTCCCCTCCAGAGCCTTCAGGACTGGTTTGTGAGGTTGGGTAAGGAAAAGACCTGAGCTCATCTATTTTGAGTCCTTGTCTCCCCTGACAGCCCAAACCTTCGGCCGTGAGCAGAAGCCTCCGTGCAAACCCTCTCGGGCCTGCCCGGCCTGCCCGGCTCCCACTGCTCAACATGTCTGGCTCCCCACAGTGAGCACGTCCTGGACTCCAGCCTGAGCCCTGTTGCAAGGGCTGGCGCTTGAAGAAAAAACAAAAACAAAAACACTTTGGTCACTCTTAAGAAAAGGTTATTCAAAGCATTTGTGAAAGGATGATAAAGTCAACTTTATTTAGGATCACAGCCACCACAGAGGGGGAGGCCACTGAGCTGGGGTCTTGCAGCGGGGACAAGAGATGGGGTTCAAGCCGGACCACCGGGGGCCAAGCAGGGATTTACCCCTAGGAGAGGGGACAGCCTGGGAGGGGATGAGAGTTACCAAGGTGAAACACCAGGGGTGAGGGGCCCTCCGGCTCACCTGCCGTGACGGGATTCTTGCTGGGGGCAGCCCAGGGTCCAATATCACCTGGGGCTGGTGAAGGCTTGGGAACCCATCACATATCACGGGGGATCCAGATGGCAAGGGGGAGGGGCTCTGATTTCACAGACCTGACAAGGCTGGAGGGAAGACAGCTCCAGAGACTGGCTCTAGTCTGGAAGGAGCTCCGGGAGTCTGAGTTGAGGTCAGAGAGAATCCTCCTCCCTCTTTCACTCACCTCGGTTACTCTGGTCTCTTTTTCCCTTTGCTTTTTAACACATTTCTGACTGTATTGTATAAAAATTGCATATTCTGGGGCACTGGGTGGCTCAGTTGGTTCCGCATCTCACTCTTGGTCTCGGCTCAGGTCGGCATCTCAGGGTCATGAGCTCGAGCTCTGTGTCAGGCCCCGTACTGTGTGTGGAGCCTGCGTAAGATTCTCTCTCCCCTCCCTCTGTCCTGACTCCTAGCCCCCTCTTTCCCTCTCTTAAAAAAAAAATGTGT
Source organism: Canis lupus baileyi (assembly GCF_048164855.1). NCBI lineage: Eukaryota > Metazoa > Chordata > Mammalia > Carnivora > Canidae > Canis > Canis lupus. Next base: position 2,114,182 of record NC_132852.1, on the reverse strand, counting down.
ATTCTGACTTTTCCCTCAATATTTTATGTTTATCATATTTTCTGCGCTTTAAATGCCTTTGAAACATCCGTTTTAATGGCACTAATATTTCATAGTAATGCTTTGTTATAGTTTATGTATAATGACTTCTCTGATACTCAACTGTCGTCTGTAATTGGAGACGACGAGAGGAGGGTTCCTCTCTGCCCTCCTCCCAATAAAGGAGTGAAATGCCATCCTTCCATGCAAGGCTTTTCAGATCAGGCTCCGCAGCTGACCATCCCCTGGAGGGTGGCATGGGCTCCACTCACTGAATGGGGAGCCGTGGGTTGGGGTCAGTCACCTAGAAAACGGAACACCCATTTCCAGTCCCACAAAGATGCCATTTAGAGTAGCAGCAGCCGGGTCTGTATCGCTGTCTGTCTGTCTTTCTCCATATACATATAGACACACATATGTCTTTGCTCCTGTCTTGGAGTCCTTCCTTCCTTCCTTCCTTTCTTTCTTTCTTTCTTTCTTTCTTTCTTTCTTTCTTTCTTTCTTTCTTTCTTTCTTTCTTTCTTTTCTTTCTTCTTTCTTTCTTTCTTTTTTCTTTCTTCTTTCTTTTTTTTAAATATTTTACTTATTTATTCATAAGAGACACACAGAGAGAGGAGAGACACAGGTAGAGGGAGAAGCAGGCTCCCTGAAGAGACCTGATGGGGGACTCGATCCCGGGACCCTGGGGTCACGCCCTGAGCCGAAGGCAGATGCTCAGCCACTGAGCCACCCACACGTCTCAATCTGAGTCTTTCTTTAACACAGCTTATGATAAAGAAGGAGAAATCTAGTCAAAAACATTTCTAAGGTATTTAATAAATATCGGAAAATTGGCCTCCACAAGTCTGTACTAATTTATGCTCACTACAATTGGCCTATTACAGCTTGAAGTATTATGATAGATTTTATTTGTTGCTCATTTGCTAGGGGGAAAAGTGTTTTCTTGTTTAATTTACAGCTCTTTGATTACCAGGGAGGTTGCACATTTTCATGTTTACTAATCATTTGTAATTACACTATTATGAATTTTCCATTCTGCCCTTCACCCTACAGCCTTCACATATTACAGTGTTTATAAAGACTAGCAATTTTCTTATCTACTTTCCTTGAAAAAAAAAAATCACAGCTCTTTCCATTCAAGAGTTTTGTTAATCTATTATTTGGAGAAGTGTATCTAATTTGGTAGACTTGTGTTAATAAGGGCCTATGTAATATTAGAGCGTCCTGAGAATTCACACTGACGCAGAAACGTTGCCTGCTTATGTAAGTTAATGGATCCCCTTTTCATTTCTGGAAGATAGAAAGTGTGAGAACGAGGGACAAAGGAACTCGTCTCGTTTGTCTAAGACTGTTTTGCATTTTGATCCCTTGACAATGTTACGTGTTTTGAGTGGATTGATTGGAGACTATGAAAACTCGTGTGATGAACATCTCCATTTCCTGCATTCCATTTCTCTCCTTCTCTCTTTGTTTCTGTCTGAAAAAATCACCAGCAATTCCGTTTTTTTGTTTTTGTTTTTGTTTTTGTTTTTGTTTTTTTTAATCCGGATGGAAGAAACAGCACTATTCTTTGTGAAAGTTGAGCAGTGAGTGGTTTCTCCTCCACATAAGAGTCTGGTACACTTGTGTTTCTGGTATTTCTTCAGGGCCTGCTTTGGGCCAAGCATTGGGCAAATCCTAGACATACGGTGGAAGGTGAGTGTCCACTGACCCCCAGGCCACAGGCGTCATGGCTGCAGGGAGAGGCTCTCACAAATGGGATGACGTTCCCAAAAAGTGTGCGGTGCTCTGAGAAAGATAAATAGCAAGGGGCATCAATTAATTAAGGCAGTAAGTGTTTCCCTGAAGACCTGATACTCATAGATGAGAACCTGAAGATAAAATAAGTTAGGCAAAACTTATTCATCTTACAACTAGAAGTTCGAGCTCTTTGACCCACCAGCTACTCTCTGTTGCTCTGACTTCTACTCGACTTGGAGACCTAGCGGACCGCATGGTGACTACAGTTAATAATACCAAGTTGAATACTTGAAATTTGCTTGGAAAGTAGATGTCCAGTGTCCCCACCAGGCACACGTACACACACAAAATGTGCGTGACTCTTTCAGGCGACCAATGCGTTATTTAGTGTGATTGTGGTTCTCATTTCCCATTGCAAACATTTTTCAAAACATTGGGTTGTTCATCTAAAACGTATACAATTTTTATTTTTCAATTATACCTCAAAAAAAGCTGGAAGCAAAAGAGGCAAAAGAGTGAGGGAGTAAGTTCTAGGAGGTGACAACACCTAACAGTATGGATTGAGATGAGATTGTTTAGGGGCTGGAGGCTCATAGAAAGGTGTTAAACTTTATTCTGAGCACAGGGGGAGGTCATGGATAGTGTTTATATAGGAAGTCCAGATCTGGATTTTATTTGTTTAGGAAGACTGACTGAAGCGTGAGCAATGAATTCCAGAGGGTGAATTGGTGGAGGACGAGTTGGGAGAGTGTGTCAATCAACCAGATGGGTTTGCCCTGAGATGTTGGTGGGAGAGACCTGATGACCTACGGTAGACCTGGAGGGTATAAGTGTCAGAGCTTGGTGACAGATAAGCTAATTTTATGTTATCACACTTCTTTGCAGCACCATACACTCCAAAGAATAAACCCCTCAATATGAACAAATGCCTACTCCCCTCATATGCACAATAGATAAGGGGGAAAACATAATTTTTGGCTCTTGCTTATAAGAAAGAAAATATAATACAAAGAGCACAGAAAAAAAAAAAGGAAAGTTAGAGATGGCATCAGCCACTGTATTTAAATATTTTTGGTAAGTGGTAAGTATGTTAGAGCTATTAGCCAGACACTTGTAAGGTTACTATTTGCTGAAACGCTGTGGAAAGGGGATGGGATTTTGAGCTGAAAGAAAATAAAAGGCAAGAAGAAGAGACAGCCAAGAGGCCCCCGCAATGAAATGAGTTTCCAAACCATTACATCTCATCTCAGAGTTTTACCAAAGGTGTGGAAGTAAGTTCACAAGTGAGTGTTTGAGTCTGAGGGAGAAGAGCGGGATGAGGTGCTCAGTGGTGACGCTCATCGGGTGGGTAGGAGCCAGCGCTGGCATCTCCGTTAGCGGAGATGAAGGGGCACCAAAGGGTTCAATTGGAAGGTTCCAAGGGTCAAAACAATCTGAGACTCCCCATGAAAATGCTCCTGGCTGATCCCAGGACAGGCTTGCTCAGTCCACGCTCCTGCGTGAATTCTCTAAGGGGCCACTTGAAAATAAGTTGTAACTAACTCTGCATTGTTGCAAAAAAGACAGAGAGAGAGAGAGAGACAGAGAGAGAGAGAGAGCGCTAACTAAAAAATACCCAGAAATAATAATAGTTCATGGTTAAGTGATTCTGCTTTCTTGGAAATCCTGAATCAATTACTGTTTCTCTTAACCTTAGTAAGAAAAATAGCAACTTTCTATTTCCAATATTTGCATTATATATATATATATATTTTTTTTTTGCATTATATTTTAAATAAAAAGCTTCTTTTTATAGCTCCATCACCTCATAAAAGTACTTGATTTCATCCTTGAGACATATCTGGCCCTTTCTAAATAGACATGGACCCCTCGCTTAGCATGTTCTTCTTAATTGTATGTCTTACTAAGAAATTGCTGGTAAAAGACACTCAGAGGTGAAAGTGTTTATTTGAAGGCTGTACCTTACTAATTCCAGTCAATCTTGTTTATGCATTTTGTTTCATTTCCTTCCCAGGAAATGAAAGATAGTGTAGACCAACTCGGCAGAGATTTCGTAAATCTCCTCATCCTTCCTGTGAATATGGGATTAATATAAATAAGCCAGTGTTGCATTATTCACAGCCCACCATCCTCGCCCCACTCGGAAGGAACCCGTCCGTCTTCCAGAAGGGACATGAAGAAATGCTCCGGCCAAACGAATGTGAATGTGTGAATTCGGGTCCGTGGCTGGAGGGGTGGCAGGAGCTTCGGCTCCGTGTTCTGGGGATGCAGGTGCAAAGGGGCTTGGCTAAGAGTCATGGGTGGCCCCTCCCGAGCCAACAGGGCCGGGGGGCTTCAGGCCCCAGGGCTCTCAGGTGAGCGCGGGCTGCAGCTGGTGGCAGCCCCACTGGGCCTGCAGGGGGCCGGTGCAGGGCAGAAGGCCTGGGAGAGGGGCCCTGGGCACCCCTGGGCTGTCCGCAAGGCGAGGTGAGTGAGTCTCTGTCCTGCCCCAGCACTCCTTCCTCAGGCGCCTTGCAGTGCGCTTAGCTGGGCAAGAATTTGTTTTAATCCAGATAATCGCCCATAAGGAAATGCTGTGTGAAACAAGCTTAGACTTTTGACCCAATTGACATTAATTGCATTGAAGCATTTGTAGATACTTTCCTCAAGCCAGGTTTTAGAATCACCAGTGTAGACGACTGTCCCCCGACCTTATCAACCAGAGCGACAGGCCAGGGAAGGGCCTTCTCGACCGTCCCCATGCTGCAGTAACGAGGCACAGCGTACCACGTTTACGACTTTGGATTAATTTATCCAAAAGTTAAAACAAACAAACAAACAAACAAAAAAAAACCCATTGACTGTTGATTTGTCTCCCCAGCCTTTGGGATGTACGGATTATTTCATTCCTTCACCCTGTGCATTGGGTAAAGAGGACGACGGTGGCCCTTCAGGGGAAACTAAATGACACTGGTACGTGACTTGCCTAGGAGCCTTCACTGCCAGGACCCCCCAAATCTGGCCAACAGGGAGCTCCATGGACGGAGTCGCTGATCAGCCTCAGGGTCCCCGGGGGCACTTCCCGGCCATCCCCCCTACCCCGTGGAAGTCATGCCCTGGATGCAGCCCTCCGTCCAGGGCAGGAGCGTGGTCACCCCCTAGATGCCCTGTGGCAGGCAGGGGTGTATTTGCCAGATTAGGAGCAAGGGAGACAGACTCAGTCTTCACACCCTTGGGTTCCTCCTGAGTGGGGCACTCGGCCCAGGCTGGGGAACAGGGGTGCCTGGGGTGTGTGGGTGCCCCGGCCCGTGGGGGCCCTACTGCAGCTGCCGAGCCAGACGGGGGGCCGGACGAGGCTGCCCGACTCTTCCCCTGCAGAAGCCAGTGTGCAGCCGGGGAACATCGCTCCCGGGGTGACCCCTGGCTTCCTCCCAAGCGTCCCCAAAGGCAGCAGAGGGTCATGGGGACGCGGCCCGGCCACACGGCCTGGGCTGTTCGCACCCGGCCGCGGAGGTGCTGCTGTGGCCCAGGCCCAGCCACTCGATTCCATTCGCTGGAGGCTTCCTCTTTGCCAAGGAAGGTGTGACAACAGCGTCCTCGTCGGGGGCCATTCTAGGATTAGACCTGCGCCGGGTGCAACGCCCTTACACTAAGCTCTCCCCGGCTCCAGCTGTTCTCGGTTTCTGAGGTTGGTGCTAAGCCCCAGCGTGTGGGTGGGCATCGTCCGGCCCGCAGAGTTGCCCTGGGAGGGGGCATACGCGCTCAGCTTCCTAGGAAACCTCCAGGGTATTTGTCGCTCCCCCATTTCCTACAAAAGGAAACAGGGGTCCCGGAGATAATACTTGCTTCTGCAGGGTTAGTTCAGAGTGGCTTCAGGAACTTGCCTTCCGATCCTATTTGCTTGAATATAGACGTCCCCATCCCAATCCCTCCAGGACGCAAGGTGCACAACGTCTACTTTCAAAATAAACCGTTGCTTTGCAGAGCTGGTGGGTAGAACCCCTGACACCTGACACTGGCACCCACCACCTTCCACTTTTTGGCTCATGAGGTACAATTGGATGAGGAGAAGGGTAGAGGAAGGTGTTCGGTGCCCTGGCCCCGGTGGAGGTTCCCATGAGGGAGAAAGGGGTGCGGAGGGGGAGGCGGTGCTCGCTCAGTAAGAGGGTGTCCAGGGCTGACATGCAAAGGGGCTGCCTGGTGCTGGGGGGAAGTGACTCTTGATCTTGAGGACCTTAGACTCTCTCCGGGGGACCCATGGAGCAGTTGGGTAGCAGCTCAACACAGTGGGTTCATGAGAAAATAATCGGTCTAAACGCTGTAACTGCTTCTCGGGGAAGTGGGCCTTGAACTTGTGTCTGACGTTCCATTTACGCCGTTGCCAATTATAAGCAGTTAAGGCGCCTCTTGCCTTACAGTCCATGATTTACATATTTGGGGAAGCAACATAGAGTTAATAATTGGGCCTAAAATCCAGTAAGGGTCCAACTTGTAAGCGGTACCGCGTTAAGCGCTTTTAATGCGCAGGCTTCGAAGGCACAGCTATCATTGCTGTTTTGCAGACAAAGGAAAGCTTGAAGAGTGGAAATAAGCACATCTCATTCATTAATTTAGCACTATTTTTGGATGGATTATTTTGGGAGGCAGGTTTAGATTCTAAGATTAAATCTGTAAGCACATGAGTTTTGTCAACTAGCTATCACACTGAGTTTCGTCAACCACACACTCAACTGTTCCCCCAAATTCTCTCAAATCGTCTCTCAGGGAGTATCTCAGAAACTCTAGCTCATAAATACAGGCAGTTTTGTTTTGTGTTTAGCTGCCCCAACGACTCCCAGGGCGTAGGAGAGACACTCCCCGTTGGCTGTGTGCTGGGCACGACGCCTCATCCGCCCGCCCTCTCCCCCATAAGGACAGAGCTTAAGCGGGTGTGACGTGTGCACTCAACGGCTCTACTCTATTTCCTCCATCCTGGTTTCTCTGAGGATCCAGAGCACTGTGCCAATTACAAATAAAGCCCCTCAGGAGGACAGGTAATGGACGAGGGCAGCCCTAGGCAACGCGCACATCACGTTGTGACCATGGTGTTGCGCTCCTGATGGAAGCGCTTACTGATGCCATATGGTGTGTCTCGTCAAGTCTCCCCGCTGAAGGCTCTGCGCTGGGCCTACAGGACACACAGGAAAAAACCCACAATACCCATTAACCTCCTTGCTCAGAGTCATTATCACTCATCAGTCGCGAGGTTGCTCTTCATTTTGCTTTGCGTTTTGGCAACCAGGTTAATTCCGCTGTAAACACAAGTGGCTGGTTGGGATGGTGCGTGCTGCTGAGCGTCGCGCCTGTCAGGCTGTTCAGCTGGTTGTCAGTGGGAATGAAAGGGGGACAGAATGCATTCCGTCTCCTGGGAGTGTTCTCGAGTGACAAAAACAAATGCTTCAGAAAAAAAAAAAAGAAAGAAAAGAAAAAAAGAAAAGAAAAGTGCAGGGGCGTGGGGAGAGGGCGGCATTTTTGTTCTCTGTCTTACATGCATTTGGGAACTTACATATCACGAGAGTGGTTAACGTGCCTTTTAGGAGAACACAGGGGGAGGCTGATCCGCTTTCAAAGGGGTTTGTGCATTTTGTGTCTGTCCTGCGTGCCCACAGTGCTGCCAGGCAAGACTGGATGGACCTCCTTTATCTAAAAAAAAAAAAAAAAAAAGAAAAAAGAAAGAAAGAAAGAAAAAAAGAAAAAGAAAGAAAGAAGAAAGAAAGAAAGAAACAAAGAAAGAAAAGAAAATATTATTCTATGCTTATAGTAGATGTGCTTATATAAAAGTATTTAGAAAATATTGTTTACTCCTGGAACCGCGCATGGGAGGAAGAGTGAAAAATCTGTATGTAGTCATCGAATGCTTGCATCATTATTTTAAGAAAAATTAAATAAATCCCCGATATTGAAATACCTAAAAAAAAAAAAAAGAAAATATTGTTTACTAAAATACAAACAAGTGGACTAAGGTTTTTCAAATCACCAGGTAGGTACACAGGCACATTAGATGCACAGTAGACACATTTTCGAATGTTGGTTTTATGTTGTTGCCTGTGAAATCAGAAAGGTTAAAGTGGCTTATTTACTCCCATCCATGGTCAATTCTACAGCTTGCACCAAAAGGTGACTCAGGCAGAGTGGGGCCAGAGGTGCAGTGAACGAGCTTGGAGTACAGGGAGGAGGAGAAATTCCCCATTCTTGGAGTTCCACGGATAGAGAGTTCCATGGACTGAGTATTGGTGACCCTGCACCCTCCAAATTCATAAGCTGAAGCTCCACCCACCAACGTGATGGCATCAGAGACGGGCCTTTGGGAGAGAATGTGGGTTAGATGAGGTCATGAGGGCAGGGCCTTATAAGCACACACACTAGGAGGGCACCTGGTGACTCAGTCGGTTGAGCATCTATTTTCAGCTCAGGTCATGATCTCAGGGTCCTGGGAGCCAGCCCTGAGTCGGGCCCTGTGCTCAGTGGGATGTCTGCTGGAGATTCTCTTTCTCTCCCTCTGCCCCTCCCCACGTTCTCTGTGTCTTTCTCTGAAAATCAATCAATCATCAATCAATCAATCAATCAATCAATCTTTAAAAAAGACAGAGACAATAGGGAGCTGGCTCATTCTCCCTTTCTGTGCATAGACATCAGGGAGGGGCTGTGAGAGGTCACAACACAGAGGAGCCATCTGCAAGCCAGGATATCGCTCTCAACAGAAGCCGGCTCAGGCAGCATCTTGATCTTGACTTTCTGTCCAGCCTCCAGAACTGTGGGAAGTGTGTGTCCGTTGTTCAGGCCTCCCAGCCTATGGCATTGTGTTAGGGCAGCCGAGCCACTAAGACAGAGACTGTTCTCAGCTCAGCGTGTGGTCGAGGCAGTGAACTTATGACTCACCCATGCAAATTGCTAGTAGTGCTGCGTTCTGGGTGCATGTTAATGGGCATGCTCATGTATTTTAGCTAAAGATCTGATGTTATAATGGGGACCCTGAAACTGAAGCAAAGAACGAACGTCAGACAAGAAAAACTGTCCCTTCCCTCCCCTGGAGCCCCTGAGCAGGAACGGAGGTGTTCCCACGTTGATGAAGCACCTCACCCACGGTGCAGAACCTGCCCTTGGCTCCCAGCACTCCGTGGCCATAACGCCAAGGCACTGCATTTATTCATTCAATAAATATTTATTCATCAGGTCCTATCTTCTGTGTTGTAGAATCCAGAGTGCAAGCCATCAACGCAACACACAATTCAATAAAAATTCAGTACAGAATTATAGGGAAGGAGCACACACAAAAATGACCCAGGCTTAGGAAGGGCATACGCGGCGGGCACTGGCTGAGCTTAGACCTTGGGGAAAAGTAGGTCTTTGCCAGCCAGGGAGAGGGGTGATGGGCTTGGCAGCGGGTCGCTTCCCTGAAAGCCCATAGGGAAGGGAGAAGGAGGCACTCGGGAGCCCCAGGCTGCAGCACCGTCTGAGTTGTGCTGAGCCCCATCTCCTGCAGGAACCTGCAGCTCTGGGTGTCCGCCTGCTGTCCCACCTGGACAGGTGGAGCCCACGGGTCCATCCTTCACACCTCACCCCCACGCTGGCTCCTCCGCTGGCTAGTGTGCCCTTTCCACCCATCCTTTCTGCTCAAGTCAGGTGTCATCTCCTTGGGATCCATGTTCAGTCTCAGGGGGAGGAATACTGTCTTTTTGGGGTTTTTTGTTTTGTTTTGTTTTGCTTTGCTTTGTTTTTCCACCTCCTATGGCATTTGTGCTCCCCCAAGTCAGTGACTGACATATCAGGTTCTCTTTCTGATGCTGGGCTATGAATAGATGGCCGATGTCCCCAGACACGCCTCTTGACAGAAATTATTAACGGGCAAAGTGCATGTTTTTGCCAAGGCCCCTGAGAGCCCCTTCACCTGCGAGCCCATAACCCTAAAATATTTTGCCCCGATTCTTACCCCATGACCCTCAAGGTATCAGTCTCACCAGATCGAGATATTTAGGTTGACCCGGTTCATTGTAGATGCCCGCAATACGCCTTCTGCCTGAAATTCTCTGGGACTAGGTTCATTATATACAGAAAAGTAGTTATTAGCTAGCAAACCCAAACTGATGAAAGGTCACAAGGAATCCTAAAGGGGCTCGCCTTCCTTTTAGATGCTCTTTGTGCATTTCACCAGAGAGCTTTTCGCATCTTCTTAATCACCGAGAAACTCTAATGGTAGAAATCGCGAACGACGTAGAAAAACTAGAACAGAGACTTTTGAAACCCATGCCCAAGATGGGTCTCCCGGCTAGCTGGCGGTTCACCCCCACGTAGGCCGGTCTTCCCTGTCACAACAGTGTTAACTTCAAAGAGAAAAAGAGAAAAAAAAATTGGACAATGATGTTTTCCATATGAATGTTGTTGTTTCGCCTATTGAAATGCATGTCATTGTTCTTGCGACGGAACACTGGATTCGCGGTGACATTTTCCAACTGTGTAGTTAAGTGCCAGTCCACAGAACAATGAGCTTTAATAAACCTAGAGCGACATATCCATATGGCTCTGATCTGCAGGTGCATCTCCGCACCACACTACTTTTCTTCCCTTCCTGTTTCCTCTTTTCTTATGAATAACCAAATTATGCTCGACTATAGAACACTCCTTGTAAACAAAGAATTTTTGTGAACTTCAATATCCTGTTTCTCCTTTTACCTTCGTCCAAGAAGCTGTCCCCTGCAGAAAAAAAAAAAAAAAAAGAAGAAAAAAGAAAAAAGGAAAGGAAAAGAAAGGAATAAGAAGATATCTGTGTTAGATCTCCAGACACCTGGTACTCCAGCCAGCCCCCCACTGGCCCCACTGGGTGTCATCCTGGTAACAGCACTAACACAGTCTTGTTACTATGGAGCGCTGCCTGGCACAAGAGCTCCCCTATAGCATCTCCCCACCTCTAAACTTAGGACACACTGTAAACAACACCTCCTTTAATTTTTAGTGGGAATTGTCGGGAAGGAAGGAAGACGAATGGACTATTCTTCACCTCATTTCCTTGTAGACGTGAACCACAAGAGTCATCCAGATTTTCCACCTTTCAATGAAGAAACTCCTCGTCCATTATTCCTTGCAGACAGTGTATGCTTTGGAGGACAAACATTTCTCAATACCAGATTTTGAAGTGTGGGAGGGAAAACGTAAATTCAGAGATTAAAACAACAATCAGATACTCAAGTGGAAATCTTGAAGGGGCAGAAGCATGGTAAGAGTACTGGAGTAGTCACTCCCTTCCTTCTCTCTCTTCAAATACTTGATAGCGTCAGGACAGATTACTGTTCCATCAAGGCCATCTGCGGATGGTCTTGCTTTCTAAAATTGTGAGCCTTTTCAAAAGAAAGGAAGGGCAATAAAAGGTTTTATTTTAATTTAACTCTCTTCTAAATCACCAAGCAGATCTAAAGAACGTTTGGAAGGAAGAAAAGAGGAGTACACATGTTCCGTGCATGGTTTTCACAAATTTTAATACGATGCAGATATTTGGAGCTGATGTTTGATCCTTTTATCTAGTATTTGGATAGATGTATTAGGTGCTTTTCCTGGACAGGCAGTTCCATTAGATGCAGCCCTGTCCATCTGGGCTGAGGTCCTGGTGGGTCAACAAGGGTCACAGCCGTTTGCTATGACCTGTCACGACAGATCCCATTCTCAAGACCGGACTGCAGGGACTGGCCTGCAAATGGTGCTCTTAGTCTAAGACTGCTTCGCTGACAGGGTGTGCGGTTAGGAGGGAAGCTGGGCGGCATCGTAGAGCGGAGTTGTTGGCAAATTTAACATAAGAAAAATACACAAAAATTCATGCTTACTCAGCCTTTAACAACAACAACAAAACCCATTTTTCTTGCGGGCTCTACTGTTTGAAGGCAGGAGGCCGAGAGAGTTGACAGTAGCGTGTTCAGCATGTGAGCTCAGAATCTGCACATCTGTCGTGTGTGATGACTTCCGTGACAGTCTGTAAGGCAGGTGTGACCCCCCCCCCAGACAAAGAAAACCAGCATGCGTGCCATGTGATTTACTGACGTCAAACGTGAGACCCGACCGCTGCTCTGAGTCTCACACCTTCATGCAGTGTCGCTGCCTCTGGTGACAAATAGCTTCTCCCAGTCTTGGCAGGATTGATTTCAAGGAGGGAGAAAACAGAGCATTCGACTGAAATCACAATGCACAATTCACATGTGCTTGAAACATTCCACGTACAAGTATATCGATGTCCCGCCAGTTTTCATAACACCCTTCCTGACTTATTTTATATCCTCCCTTTGTTTAGTTTAGGAGACACCCTAACAAAGGACTTTCCTTTTTCCTCTCCCTTCAGATAACAGAGGAGATTAATGGTGCGTGGTGTGTGCCCAAAGGTGAATGCACGTAGGGCTGCTGAGCCTACAAAGGCTATGCCACCTTCACTGGTAGAAAATTGAAGATGCAGAGAATCGCAGAATATAACATTGAAATTTGGTGGGAGCTTAAGTGACCCCATTAATAAAATCATCATTGATTGTCATTAACTACAAAAAGCTTGGACAGTGCAAAAGCTGTCCAAGGTAGAGGCAGGCACTAAGTCAAAGTTAAAAAAATGGTCGCATTTCTTTGAAGACCTTTTTAATCGGCTTTATTTCTATATTTATAGAGTTCACTGAAGATCTGAAGAAGTCACTGAATTTTTCAGGGATACTTTTACTATATTTAAGGGGAAAATTTGTGAGCTATTTGGAAATCACAAATTTGGGGATTTAAAACATCTTGGGACGTATCTTTCATGAATATTAAAGACCTGTTTATAGTGTAGACTTTATTAGCCAGCATAACTGAGCGAACAGTTTAATTAATCATATTATAAAAGTGCACCAGTGACTATACCGCTCAGAGAATACTTTAATGATCATTTATTAGGAACCAGTCAAATAAAGATTTTTGAGTCATACATGTCAAAACGAGGAAGACATTGATTCACCTGCAAGGTCTTTTATTCATTAGTTGTCTAGACTTGAGCAGGTCACCTGAATGAACTCTACTTAATTTCCCTTATCATGCAATGGGGAGAATTATACATAGCTGGTAGTATGGCTTTAAGGGTTGTACGTATTACAAAATATAAACCACTTGTAAGGCAAATACAACGTCGGTTAAAATCAGAAGGAACTCCTGAATCTTACAGTCATTTGGTGAAGAACATCAACTTAAAAATATCCAGGATTATAATTTCCACTCACTGTCCTAAATGCTGTACCTCGTTTCCAGAGAGGGGGGATACCACTATTCTCATGAAATGTATAGTCTGATGAAGAAAATAGACTTATGCACGCACATGCGCGCGCACACACACACACGTGTAAGATGTTCTAATGCATAAAATGTTGACTAGCAGGAGGGGATGATATGCACATATTGCAGATTTCAAGATAATTATAATACAAATTTGTAGGGTTTTAAGACTGCTTATTATTAAAATGTAAGATGTTTATTCAATCAACAAGCATTTTGAGTGTCACTATGGGCCATACTGTTTCCATTTCGAGAGTGATCACACTTGCTGTCCTGAGCATTAGGTGGAAACCCTGTCGCAGAGTGGGGGTCTGGCCGAGCCAGGGGAAATGGGTTACATTTTCTAGCAGGTGGTGAGAAGGGACCTGATTGGGAAGGTGGCATTGAAGGAGACAAATGTGGGAGGTGACTGGGTGAGCTGTGTGAGCGTGTGGGGTGGGGTCCCCAGCACGGGGAGCATGTCTGAAGGGCTAAGGATGGAGCATGTGTGCAGGTGAGGCAGGGGAAAAGGTGGTGGTGGGGGGGGAGCTGCAGTGAGACGCTCACCTGAGGTCAGGGGGATATTTTTCCCCATGATGGATGCTTATGGACAATCTTGAGGCTTTTATTCTACCTACTATTTGGGTGGTTCTGAATAGATATGGTCTGGCTTGGGACGGGAGATCGTTTGGCTGCTGTGTTGAGTACAGCCACAAGGAACAAGGGACAGGCAGGGAGATGCGGCACCAGGCTTGTGCATTAATTTAGGTGAGATATGGTGGTGGCTCAGATCATGGGATAAAACAGATTGGGAGAAAAAGGTTAGAATCTGAATATCTATTGGGTGAGACTAATAGAAATTGCTGATGTATTGCATTTAGCTTGTGAGAGAAAGAGAGGAGTAAAAAAAAAAAAAATCTATACCCAACAATCACTCAAACTTACAACCCTGAGATCAAGAGTCATGTTCTCTACTGACTGAGCCAGCCGGGCTCCTCAAAAATGAGTTACGCTTTTAAAAATCTGGGGAAGGCTGTGAGGGAAAGCAGATTTGAGAGGAGACCAGGGGTCAGGTCCAGGGCATGCCTGTCGAGAACCAGTGATATGGCTGGACCAGCCCTGTGGTTCTTGCTATGATTTCAAGATGCCCTCAGCAATAACCACGAGGGAACTTATAAGAAACTAGAGACTCCCTGGCATACCTGGGACCACACATGGATAAGAGAGAAGGTCATGGATAGAGAGAGAAGATGCACATTTGCCGGGGGTTCCTTTTATTGGGGTAGAGGGTTGGGGCCTAGGGTTTGGTGAATTTAAAACATAACAATGAGAATTAGAAGTTCAGGGAGAGAAAAATCAAGAGGCCCATGTGGTCAGTTACAGAAAGCAACCAAGATGTCTAAAACCCAGGTGCTTAGAGCAGTTGCAGACTGGTTCTTTATCGAGTGGAATGTCTCGCAACCCCTTTATGTGAGATAGCCTGCTTTGAAGGGAGTTCCTCAGCAATCGGGTACTTGCGTTACCGAAAAGACAAACCCACTGTCAGAGTGTGCATGACCTGATCCAGGAGAGGATGAGAAGACCCTTGGGTGCACGCGTCTGAATTAAATTTAAATATGAAGGTCAAGATTACTTAGGGAGTGAGCATAGCTAGGAAGCCATCCAAGGACTGATGATGCCTTGAGGGACCAGGAAACGAAAAGAAAAGCAACAAGATACTGAGCAGGATTGGTGTTGACTCACAGAAGAACCAAAAGAATAGGGGCTCCTGGGTGGTTCAGTCAGTTAAACATCTGTCTTTGGCTCAGTTCATGATCCCAGGGTCCTGGGGATCGAGTCCTGCATCAGGTCCCTGATCAGTGGGGAATCTACCTCTCCCTCTCCATCCCCTCTCCCCCTCTGCCCACTCATGCTCTCTCCCGCTCTCTCTGTCTCTCAAATAAATAAATAAAATCTTAAAAACATAATGTGTTGACTGGAAGACAAGGAAAGGAAGTGTTGAGGCAAGAAGGATTCACCTGCGTTTGGATCCTGCAGATGAGGACAGAACCTGGTCTTCAGGTTAGTAGTACAGAAGCGATTGACAGCATTGGTAAGTGAAATATCGGAGGACTGCTGGAGATGAAAATATTTGCATTTGTTATGAATTTATATACAGATATGTATTAGATGGATGAGTAGTGAATGAATGAATGAGCGGATGGATAAATGGCTACTTGGCTGGCTGGCTGGATAGTCCTCCCCCTCCAATATCATAATTTCAGAAACAAAATAAATATTTAATAAAACTTCCACTAAGTTAAATATTAATAGAATATAAAATTGAAAATAAAAATTTAACTGAAGAAAATAGAATTGGGTCTAAAAATTAACACTGATTCTCCGATTCCTCCAATGGCTTTGGTCAAGTCATTATTTCTCTGTGTTACCAGATGAGGGGGGCCCACCTTCCTTCTGCTCTGGCTGTGGCCTTCCGCTGGGCTCTAATATCTGTGAGGTGTCACGTGGGGTCAGTAAGGGTCATGTAGGATCACCTCCTGGCGGCCCCGACACTTGGACTACAGCCCATGCTCTCCTCTGCCTACAGCAGCGGTGCCGGCAAAGCTGAGGCCTGCAGACACCGCAGCGGCCCTACCTATGCCAGCTGTCCAGGACTCTCGGGGCCTCCGGGCGCCCGGATAGGATTGCAGGGTTTTTTGTTTTTGTTTTTTTTACAGAGGTAGGGGAAATGCCTCTTCAGGACCTTTGCATCCGAGATCCGTGGCAGCCCAGATCATGCTGTCTTCAGCTCCCATGTATTCATAACAGGACTGGAACAGCCCAGATGTCTTTGAAGCTTTGGCTTAGGTTTCAGTCTGTGAGCCCCATTTTGCCCTCAAGATCACCACTGCCACAGCCAAAATAGATTTTTCAAAACGTAGGCATCACTCCATTCTTTCACATTACAGGGTAGTTGCATTTTCTCTCCTCCCCTTTTCTCTCTCCTCTCATGCTCCCCGAACGCTACATCATCAGCAGCTGATGGCTGGTGCATCACATACCCCTCTTCTTCATTTAGTTCCTGATTAACCTCAGTCCTGCCTCCAGGGACCAGAACCTCTTAGCAACTTCCACCTGTTGTACATTCAAACCATGAGGGATTGACTCAGCAGAGGTGGTTCTCAGTGGAGTAAGGGCAGGGAGATGCGTGCTGGGAGGGCCGTGAGGTCCAGAGTGATTGCTGGGAGGGGGTGGTCAAAGGCCCCCGAGGAGGTCGCTAGTCACACCAGCCACCTTGCACAGCTTTTTTTGTGAATGTGGCTAACAATTTTTATCTGGTCACTCAGCTCTGACTTGGGCCTCCCTTGACAACTGTGAAGATGGACAGGTCACCCCGAGTGGTAAATTTGTGCCATTTTCTGTAACTGGATCATCCCCGTGTACCAACACTCTTCTTGGGATGGTTTTCTTCCCAGAAAAGACCTTAAGCTCCTTTAATTAATGATATCGCCTGCTGGGTCACTCAATTTTAGGGTAAGATCAGGCTCGTGTGCAGGGATGATGATATTACCTATACCTTACAATTTTTTTAAAAATATTTTATTTATTTATTCATAGAGATGCAGAGAGAGAGAGAGAGAGGCAGAGACACAGGCAGAGGGAGAAGCAAGCTCCATGCAGGGAGCCTGATGTGGGACTCGATCCAGGGTCTCCAGATCACGCCCCCGGCTGCAGGTGGCACTAAACTGCTGCGCTACCGGGGCTGCCCCCAATTTTTTTTATTATTGACTTTTTTACAATTTTAATTCCAGTATAGTTGACATACAGTGTTATATTAGTTTCAGGGGCACAATATAGTCATTCAATAATTCCATACGTCACCCGGTGCACATCACCTATTTCACCATCCCTCCACCCACCTCCCCTCTGGTAACCATAGGTGTTTCTCCATAGTTAAGAGTCTGTTTCTTGGCTTATCTCTCTCTCTATATATATTTTTTTCCTTTTCTCATTCATTTTGTTTCTTAAATTCCTCATCTGAGTGAAATCATACGGTATTTGTTTTTCTCTGACTGACTTAATTTGCTTAGCATCAAACTCTCTAGCTTGATCCGTATTGTTGCAAATGGCAAGACTTGATTCTTCTTTATGACTGACTAATATTCCATTGTGTGTGTGTATGTGTGTGTGTAAAAACACATAATTTGGCTATTGTAAATAATGCTGCAATAAGCCTAAGGATGCATGCATCTTTTTGAATTAGTATTCATGTATTCTTTGGGTAAATACCCAGTAGTGCAGTTGCTGGATTGTAGGGAAGATCTATTTTTTAAGTTTTTGAGGAACCTCCATACTGTTTTCCATGGTGGCTGCACCAATCTGCATTCCCACCAGCAGTGGACAAGGATTCTCCATTCTCCACATCCTTGCCAACATTTGTTGTTTATTGTGTTGCTGACTTCAGCCTTTCTGACAGGTGTAAGGTTGTATCTCATTATAGTTTCGATTTGCATTTCCATGATGATGAGTGATGTTGAGCATCTTTTCATGTGTCTGTTGGCCATCTGGATGTCTTCTGTGGAGAAATGTCTGTTCACTTCTTCTACACATTTTTTAATTGGGTCATGTGTTTTTTGGGTGTTGACCTCTATAAATTTTTCTCTGTATTTTGGATCTTAGCTCTTTATCAGTTGTGTCTGCACCTTATAATTTTAAGACGTGTGCTTCTCCAAAGTAAAACTCTTAAGCATCATTAAAAACAAAATATTTTAAATCCAAATAGTTTAAATCCGGAGTAGTCATGTGAAGACTACATGAATATGAATTCTGCATTTCAACATCCCAAACTTACTAGCACTAAAAGCACAGAAATTTGCTAATTCAATTTTTATCCTCCATTAAAACCTAGTGCCATGTTAGTCACATATCAGACAGTCAAAAAAATTTTAAAGGGACACATTTATGATTTTCATAATTATAGTGCTATTCTCTTGTTTAATGAGGCAACTGATGTTACGAGATGTAGATGCAAAAACAATACAATTCTTATTATAAGTTACTTGCTTCCCCCTGCCCCACTTTATAGAATCAGCGCTGGAGCAAACCACATTGACTCGTGGCAGGTTCTGTTACAGCAATGCTTTGTGAAACGTCTACATCACTAATATTTATATTCTCTGTGGTGTTTGTTTGCTGAATTGATTCTGTATATTTTTATTTTATTCCTGCATCTTTTTAGGAGGAATACAAATGGTATATGTAAAATGGCATACTTTGAGGGAGATATATAGATATAGATATCTATATCTATCTATATATCTATGTATATATATATACATATATTTTAAAAAAAATATTTATTTATGATAGGCACGCAGTGAGAGAGAGAGAGAGGCAGAGACACAGGCAGAGGGAGAAGCAGGCTCCATGCACCGGGAGCCCAATGTGGGACTCAATCCCGGGTCTCCAGGATCGCGCCCTGGGCCAAAGGAAGGCGCTAAACCGCTGCGCTACCCAGGGATCCCATATACATATATTTAATGCAGAATATTTAGTGGACTCTCATTCTCTTTTGAATGTTGATGACTGTTTATTCATATACCTAAAAACATTTAATGGTATTAATTCACTATCACTGCTTTCTTTGTTTGGTTTTTGTTTTTGTTTTGCTGAGACTTTTGTAGGGCGGGAGGGATAATGCGCATGCATGTGTGTCCTTTAGCTCTGACCCTCTAGATTACCTGAGTAGGTCGAAAATAACTATCCGTGGGTGGATATTTCAACCCATTAAATAATTCAATATGAAATTCAATGTTAAATAAACTCTACCAGAAAGGGCATCCCTATATTGGACAGACAATTATGCACAGATAGAGTTTTTCTTTGGCTGGTTCTACTGTGCCGCTGCACGTATAAGAATGCATGCCATAAAAACTTAATTTCTCTCTGAATGGGTCAGGCTCACATCTGTTTCATTTAAACCTTTTTCTGAGAAACTGCCATCGTGTGGCAGTTTGTCATGACAGCATTCTTTCCCGGTGACACATTTTCTGAGTTGCCACTTTCCCCTTTTGAACTATTTGATAATAACACAGAACAGAAAGGGGACAACGTACAGTAGCTTATTATTTTCCTCTAAATGAAAACACATTTTATTTCCATTCTTTTAAAAAATAAAGCATTTTATTAATTTGAAAGACAGAGAGAGAGACACAGAGAGAGAGAGAACACAAGCAAAGGGAGCTGTAGGCAGAGGGAGAAGCAGGCTCCTCACTGAGCAGGGAGCCCGATGCTGGGCTTGATCTCAGGACCATGGGATCACGACCTGAGCCAAAGGCAGATGCTTAACGGACTGAGTCACCCAGGTGCCCCTATTTGCATTCTTGACAGTCATGAACTATAGGCTAAAATAGAGGCAAAAGGAGATAAATAAGGTTGTCGTGATTTGATTTGTATGAATTTTATGTACATTTTAAGCATTTTGCATTTTATCATTATTTTTAGACAAATACTAATCACAATAAAATGTGGAAACGGCCTTATCTAGAAGCTTAAAAACCACAAGTGTGTGAATAATCTGATACATACAGGTATTCCCCGCTTTTCAAAAATTCATGTTATGCCCCTTTGCTTTTACAAAAGACCTACGTTAGTACTTGTTTTCGCTAACCCAATGAAATCCTAAGAGGGTTTCCACTTGTTATGATGAGCACCGGGAATTATATGTAAGTGATGAATCACTAAATTATACTCCTGAAAACAATATTACACTCAGTGTTAAGTAACTAGAATTTAAGTAAAAATTTGAAACAAACAAGAACAAAAATTAAAAAAAAAAAAGAAAAGGAAGGGAAAACATGAAACCAGCGTTCAACATTGGTTTTGGATGGAGATGAGCTCATATGGAGACGGTGCAGTGGAGCAGCAGCGAGACCTCGCCCAGATGCTTCCCTTGGAACCAAGCTCAGCACCTCAGCATCCAGCCACCAGAGCTTTGACCTGTGTCTGTGAGCATCTGGGCTTTATTTAGATTTATCCCGTACATCTGTTAGTAAGATGTATCCTAAATTCTCAGAAAAGCCTAAAGGAGATGATTTGGGGGAATCTGGGTTTGCTAAAAAAAAAATTCCATATAAGTTAATGGTAATTGCTTCTTTGCTCTACACCATTTTGACTTAAAACTTCATAGAAATGTTCTACTTGTGGATGGCTGGGGAAACCTCTATTAAGTTACATCCGCTAGGTTGAATTTTAAAATAGAATCAGTGTCTCTCTGTTGATGATTCAGAAAAAAAAAATGTTTAAAACATGATTAAATAATGAGTTGTTCTTATTTCAAATAAAATTATGATTTGCCTTTGATTTTTTACTCTAATGCTACCTCATGCATTTTTCAGCAGCATGCGCTCCCATGTTATATACCATTAAGCAGGAAAATGGAGTTTCCCTGACATGAGCAGGTAAAATGAACTTAAGCGTCGACTCTTTTCATTTTAATTAATGAATTACCTTTAATGAATTGTTTTATTTATTTCTTAGGGGTAGATTCTTAAAAACCTACCAATATGTACTCCTACAATCCGGAATAGCACTTGCAGGCATTTTAACCTTGCAAGGAATTAGAGGATTGTGGGATAGTTTTTATAGGTGGAATGCACAAATAAGCTAGGAAAAGAAGAAGTTACATTAGTAATTCATTCTGATGCTTAGGAAATTATGTGGTGGGGAATTATATCTAATTATGTCCCTGTTCACTATTGATGAGGATTCAGTCTGAAGTAATAACCTTTCAAAGATGTTGAGTTACTGCAGTACCTGGAGGACTCTGTGTTCTCTTGAGCCTAGAGCCCGGAGGCCTGCATTCAGCCGACATTCAGTGGACACATGGAGGTAAAAACCCTGCCAATTCCATAGGTTTGGAGAAAGATCTTTGAAAGATTTACTGAGTTTATTTAAATTCAGCTTTCTGAAGACGAACTGGCATGGAAACATGTGCTAGCGTCCAATGATGTGCATGCACTTAATGTCACTGAAATGCACATTTAAAAATGGTTACAGTGGTAATTTTTGGTTATTTATATTGTATAATAATAATAATAATAATAAAAACGTGCACTTGGGTGGCTCAGCGATTTAGCGCCTGCCTTTGGCCCAGGGCATGATCCTGGGGTCCCACGTTGGGCTCCTGACATGGAGCCTACTTCTCCCTCTGCCTGTGTCTCTGCCTTTCTCTCTCTCTCTCTCTCTCTCTCTCTCTCTGTCTCTCGTGAATAAATAAGTAAAATCTTAAAAAAAAAATTCACAAAACAGTCGACTTGGGGCCCCTGGGTGGCTGAGTTGGTTAAGTGTCTGCCTTCGGCTCAGGTCATGATGCCAGGGTCTTGGGATCAAGTCCCACATCAGGCTCCCCACTCAGTGGGGAGTCTGCTTCTCCCTCTGCCTCTGCCCTTCCTCCCTGCTCGAGCTCTCTCAGTTCCTCTCTAAAATAAATAGTTAAATAAATAAATAAATAAATAAATAAATAAATAAATCTTTTTTCAATAATGCCTTGCAGGTGATTAAAAAGAATAAAAATGGTCAGAGTGGTAATTTTGTTTATTTGTATTTTACTATAATAATAATAATAATTATTATTATTATTATAACAATAATAATAAAACATGCACAGAATGGTCGACTTGATCTCGTTACGCATGGACCTTTTGTGAAAAGGAAATACTTGGGGTTAGAATTCGGGTTTGAAGAATTTTGCTGAAAGGACCTCAGTAGTGGTCAGACGGGTGTGTGGTCGCACACGAGGGCTCTAGGCACTAGCAAGTGTGCTGAGGGAAATCAAGTGTTCTGTTGGTGACACCCATTTGTGAAATAGTGATCATGACTTTATCTCCCACGCAGGACTTTTAGGGATATTTACGTATCCATCACGAAGCTCAACAAGGAGAGAAAGTACACGGTTTCACTGGCTCTGTTGGCCAAGGAGAACTTTAATTTGCATCAGACCCAGTAACCTTTGCCAGAAGTGTTCTGTGGACCGAATCCAAATTCCTCATTTTCCAGATCAAGAAAAACGAGGGCAGTAGGAGTTAAGTGACTTGTCAAAGAGCACACACAGGATGGGGTTGGAATCCGCGCGCCCTGGCTCCCTATCAGACCTCCTTCCCATAATCAGTCAATAATATGTCATGGCGTTGGTGAGTGTTCAGGTGACACGGGTCCTGCCTACCGGGTCGGATTTCCTTGATGATTACTAATTAGCAGTTGTGTTGCAGGATGTGTCTGCGCAGTCATTTTTCCCAATTACCCTTGACAGCGATGCTGCGATCCAGGTTATCCGTCTGCCTCTTTGTCTTATTTCCTTGGCACTGACCCCTTCTCCCATTCCCCTTCACAGCCGCTGAGCTCCCTTTATTGACAGGCCACAGGTAGGCGCTTCAGCTGTTCTAAGGCACTAGAGTTTCTTCCTGAGATCCCACCCAGGTGGGATTTTTAGGTGAAGAGCGTGGACGCCCCGGGTGCCAGTCAATGAAGATGAATGTCTGGGACATAAGGATGTCATCGTGTTTCTCCCCCAGGGTGGAGGGGTGACTTGAGGGGACTCACGGAGGCCCCAGTGGGTGGGACAGTGGCCTCCTCACCCAACGCCTTCCCAGGCCTCACGGGACAAATGCTCACGCGGCAGTGGTGCGGGAGGCCACCAGCTGTGCGACGCTTAACCTCCAACCTACTGAGCCTGCTGACAGCTCTTCTGCTGTCCCTTCCTGTGCCTTGATTTAATTTCAGCTTCTGAAAGCCCCAGGTATTTTCACAAGAGAGAAAAAAAAGCGAGAGAGAGGAAGAGAGAAAGGAAGACACAGAGCGAGCGAGTGGGCAGCCCTGGGTCATACACTGTTTGAGTTTGACTCGTCTACAGTTTGATGATCGCGTCTATGAGAGTCAGGAAGGAAGGTGGATGCCTGGTGACCCAGCAGCTGTGGGCCCGGCGCCCGGGAGCAGGAGGCCCGGAGCCCCCGCAAGGCCTCCCAGGCCTCAGAGCAGCGGGCGGGCCGTGCCCGGCCTTCCCCTGCACAGGTCGGCACGTGGCACCTGCTATCACCAAGGAGAATTGACAATGACAGGGCCTGGGGCACCCGGGGGCTCCGGGTTGGGCGTCCGCCTTGGGCCCAGGCATGACCCGGGTCCAGGGATCGAGTCCCGCGTCCATCGGGCTCCCTGCGTGGAGCCTGCTTCTCCCTCTGCCTGGGTCTCTGACTCCCTCTGTCTCTCTGTGTGTGTCTCAAATGAATGAATGAATGAATGAATGAATGAATAAATAAATAAATAATTAAAAAAAAAGAGGTCTTTCTGATGTGCGTCACTGCTAATCACCAGGCACCGGGCAAACACATGTGAGGTGATAGCCCCTCGCCTCTGTCTGTATCTCTGTGATTTTTGGTCCCCGAGGTGTTGTAACCGCGACCTTAGTTGTTCCGCTGAGGACTTCTCACGGGCCAGACACCGCATCCGTCGTGCAGGATAAGCCTCTGGCTTCATTAACAGTGAGGCCGGGAGAGTGAGCTGTGGTCTCCGTCTGTCCGTCCGTCCGTCCGTCCGTTTGTGCTGCTCTAACACAATACCGTAGATGGGGGTGCGGGGTCGGGGGGGCCGAGGGACGACAGAAACGTACCTCACGGCGTGGGAGGCTGAAGTCCGGGACGAAGGCGCTGGCAGGGCCTGCCTGGTGAGGGCCGCCCGCTGCTCCCGGGGGGCCTGTCCCCGCCCTGTCCTCCCGTGGGGCGGCGCGGACTTCTCTGGGGACTCTTCTAGAAGGCTGCTGACCTCGTTCACGGCCCCCCCCCGCCCCCGTGGCCTAACCCGATGGCTCCCAAGCGCCAACTTCCAGAGACCACCTGTGCAGGGCCTGGGACTCGATGGCAGATTTTGGGGGGAAACCTCCCGAGCCCGGCATCCATCGTCTGTCCCAGGCTTTCTGTATTATTTAGGAATCAGAAGCAGGACAGGTGAGAGCCGTGAGCGGGCACAGCCCCCGCCGACCCGGCCACCTCGTGCACCACCACCAGCCCGCGCCCCTGGGCTCACAGAGCGTGTCGGCGGGGAGGTGGCCGTGACCTGGGGGCGCCCGGGCCCTCTCCCTGCCTCCCTGTGCGGGGCTGGTTGCTGTTCCTCGGCCCGGAGGCTTTGGTCACTGAACGATGATGCTTGGGTGGCAGCCCAGGTGACAGCGAGGGACCGAGATGCCTGGGGCATCGTGGGCTTATTCACCATGGGACAGGCTGCTGGCCCGGCCTGCGCTGCCCGGGGAGCCCACGACGGCTTGGCGAGCTGCAGGGACACCCGCGGTCCCCACGACCCGCTGAGCCAAGGAGCCCTGGGCTCTCACCTCTCGGGCTGGTGCTTCTCCCTGAGCCCGTGCTCTGCCCCCAGCTCCCCCGGGGTCCCCGGGAGTCAGCCCCCCGGGGAGGAGGGCCACGGCCCCAGCAGGCCCAGGGACCTCACTTCCTCTTAGAGTCACGTGCATCCTCCTGTCCGGGGCTTTCACAGTTTCAGAGATGCCCCAGGCTCCGCTGCCCCCTGGACTCTGTGCTGCCCCCCAAAGGGCTTCTGGGACCCCCAGGTCACCCCTTTAGACTTCAGCTTTATCCTGTTTGCAAAGCCGGTGGCAGTGGCCTGTGAGCTGCGGCCTCTGAAACCTCCTTGCTGTCGGGGGGCTCCTCTTCCCTCTGTCCGGGCCGATGAGCTTGTGGGGCTGAAGCGCCAGGAGGAAGACAGGCGGGAGCAGGAGGGCACCTCAGGGCGCTGGGCACCCCCGGGGCCTGCCCGGCCCTGCTGGCGTCTGGGGGTGAGGGCCCCTGCCCTGGGCTGCACCTGCAGGTCCCACGGCCCAACCCAGACACGCTGCCAGCCCCCTCTCCGCGCCATCCCCTCCCGCTGCAAGGGCCACCAGCAGGCTTCTCCCAGAGGCGACAACGGCCCCGACGGCCCACCAGGTCGCGGCTGCCCCATTCTTGCAGCGGTGCCAGGCAGGCTCGCAAAGTAGCCTGCACACATTTGCAGGCCATCGTTTTACTGTCCTGCCTGGAGAGCCTCGCGGTCCCTCTGGCCCCAGACAGGACACCCCGTGCCCATGAGGCAAGCCGGCCCCATGACCCTGCTCTCACCCTGGGCTCCTTGCAAATTCCTGGACGCGGGGAGCTCGTCCCCACTGCAAGCCAGGTGGCCCTGCCTTCCTGCCTTTCCACACACACATCTCCCTCTGCCTTTTGAGTCTAAAAATGCAATCTTTTCAGAGAATCCTGCGTGGCTAAGTCTTTCTAGATTATCCTATTGGCAATCCTCTTCATCATGTGGCACTTACATCGTTCGTACGTGACATTTTTTTGATACTTTGTCTCTCTCTGTCCTCCCCCCACTTAGAATAGTGCTGACACGTGGCTGTCAATGAACCTTGGTCATCAATAAACGAATGGATAGGTGATGACTATGTGCGGACATTGAAAATACTAGATTAACCCAAGGAGAAGTCACCCAAAGCCACCAAGAGGAATGATAAAGATGGTATCAGGGAGCATCTCTTGATCTCTGAGCGGCGATATTCTCCGAGCGACCTTATTCCTTACAAATGAGCTAGGAATTGGGTAAAACTGGGTAGACGCCGTGTTTGGTAACAACCATAGAAAGGAAGACCAATATTTCCTTGACATGTGTTTTTAACTGGCTTAAGTGTTTGAGTAACGTTTCCAAGTCAAGTGTCCGTGAGAAATCCCAGTAGGAATGTTCCAGAGGTTGATGGAAACGTCTACCTGGAACCCGACCAAGGTTTGGGTATGAAAATAGGATCTGAGGGATCCCTGGTGGTGCAGTGGTTTGGCGTCTGCCTTTGGCCCAGGGCGTGATCCTGGAGACCCGGGATCGAATCCCACATCGGGCTCCCGGTGCATGGAGCCTGCTTCTCCCTCTGCCTGTGTCTCTGCCTCTCTCTCTCTGTATGACTATCATAAATTAAAAAAAAAAAATTAAAAAGGAATATCATTTAAAAAAAAAAAAAAGAAAATAGGATCTGAGACCGGGACGACAGAGGTTCTTCTTTAATTTGTTAATTTTATGACTATTTACTGGGTACTTAGGCTGCGCCAGGGACTGTGCCACATTCTAGCTGACGTCGTGGAGGCGACGGGGATCACCAAGAGGTGTGTGTCACGCGAGAGGGCATGGCCAGACCCACCTTGGAACCGAAGGTGAACTGCACTGGGGAAAAGTGTGGGGAAGCAGAGAAGACAAGAGGCAGCACGGGGCGAGGGACGAGTTTCACAGCAGAGGTTTTCCCTCCCAAGGGAACCCCTGCTTCTGGGCCTTTTCCCTGGGTTTTAAAGAAATGGGCAAAGTGGTAGATTGGAGGTTGTACCTCTGCACGGTGACTGCTGGACAGGGAATCACACAACACGGCGCGAGTTCAGAGTATTTGTTTAATGGCTGTGCCTACGAATTACTTGAGTAGGTAATCATGTAACAGTGGAAGCGCATCCGCTAAAAGGATTATCGAGGCTCAGATCGGAGGTGGAAAGAGTATACGTTTGATTTTTTTGCTTTGGCAACACAAAGGAAGTGGGGCCTCAGGAAAATTCTTAGGAGAAGCGGCCGTCAGAGGACAAGGTTGACGCTCAGGAGAAGGGGGCCAACGATGTGTACGGTTGCCATGAACCCAACAACAGCAACAACAAAATAGATGGAATGGTGCATATTGAAAATTATTAGCATCCCTGTAATGGAAGCTGTTATAGGGGAGGGTGTTTATCCAATAAGGGCTTCGTCTCCTAAAAAAATAAATAATAATAACTAAAAAAAAAATAAAAAATAAAAAAAGGCTTCATCTCCTAAATGTTCTACTCCACGTGACTTAGTTTATTAATTAGAATTAATTATTCAATAGGTACAGATATGGTTATTATCACAAAGATCACAAAGCTCAAGGACAACTCCCCTTGACTCGAAACACAAACACGCACGCACACACACACACACACACGCTTTCAAATGTCAGTTTAGGGAAATAAAACAAAAATTATTCAGAAATGATGTTATTAAAAAAAAAAAAGTTTCAGACTTCCATGTAAAATAGAAAACATGACAGCATGCAGGTAGGTGTGCGGCGTAAAGGCCATTTTAGATGGAACACAGAGGAAACCCGCAGGAAACCATTAGAGACAACCCAACCGAGTCTAGATGGAGACATCCTGACTCATTCAGTAGGTTAAGGACTCAGGGTAAGAAAACTAAACGTGGTTGTGTTTCTGTTGTCGTATAAAATATAGAGAAGGGATCCCTGGGTGGCGCAGCAGTTTAGCGCCTGCCTTTGGCCCAGGGCGCGATCCTGGAGACCCAGGATCGAATCCCACATCGGGCTCCCGGTGCATGGAGCCTGTTCCTCCCTCTGCCTGTGTCTCTGCCTCTCTCCCTCTCTCTGTGACTATCATAAATAAAAAAAATAAAAAAATAAATAAAATAAATAAAATAAAATAAAACCTTTAAAAAAATTAAAAAATAAAATGTAGAGAAATCGCTGTATCCCTAAAATAGCCGTCGCAAAATTAAGATGTATCAGCGAACTGCCACAAGGACTAATAATCAAGCCTGTGCCAGAAAGCCATCAATAAAGCACATTCCCTGTCGTTTTTTCCCCGCCGATTCCTTTCCGCCACCCTGGGAATGCCCCGCGCCTGGCCTCGCTCCTTTCTCCTTGTCTTCACCTTACCATGGTTCCCCCGGGTTCTTCTCATCTGAGTTTTCCTTCTTGGGTCCCCCTTTACACACTTTCTCGTCTTGCCTTGAATCCTCCTTGCAGGGTGATGCCATCCTGTAAGCGGCCCCCTTGGCGCCCCAGTCTTGCTCGTGGTGTCCCTCAGCCCCGTGAGACTGTGCAACGGATGAACCTGCAATTTCCGAAACTTAGTGTCCGGGCCACAAAATTAGCTCCTACAGTTTCTTTCTTTTTGATGAGGTAAACTGAGTCAACCCTTTCCTTGCATGGTGTCCACTGAGAAGACAACTTCTGATGCTCACCGGATGGTTTCCCTTCAGGGTGGAGCTCCCTCACTTGCTCAGTGAAGCTGCCTTTACCGTCTGCCAGCCCCTCACCAGCACCCTGGGCCTCCTCGTGATGCCACAGCAACCGTCCTTCCCTTCCCTGTGTTTAACTGGTTGTGTAGAGCTGTAGGATACGGCCTCTCGTATCTTCACACTGCTTCAAAGTCACATTTTAGGTACCTTCTTTCCTTAGCTTTATGTTCCTTAAAAATGGAATATTATTGATTTCCAGAGTCTACGGCAGGACCTGGCAGGTGGTAGGTGCTCAATACTGGAATGGGTGCACAGTGTAGTATATGCTGAAGTCCCTTGAGAATTCTAAACTTTGTATCAAAATAGATTTTTTTTTTTTTTGCTTGTAATCAAGAAAGCTAGTTGCGACCTATACATTTGCATTTATAAACAGAGGCCTGGAAAGTATCCAATACTTATTTCTTCTTTGACCAACAGAAAACTTTGTAGACTGGTATTACCTCATACTCGCGTGTTAGGATCTATATTCCATGTGGTATAAGAGATGCATGATGCGGCCTGAGTGAGTTCTAGAATGCATTCCTTCAAGAGAAATAAATTGCAATGAAAGAGGTCTTCACTATGGAGACTTTTCTGATATTCGTGGCTTTGGCAAAAGGTTCCTGGAAGCCATGGGCTTTTGAGGCAGGCCTCTGCAGTCATGACTCTGCAGGGAAGGAACACATGGGAGGAAACTGCAAAGCCCACCTGGTTCTAGAACCCCATGCTTGTGTTTCCTATTTCAGTCGATGGTAACTCTCCATACAGTTTCATCTGAAAGCTTTTCTTTTCTATAAAAGGGATCATAATTTTTAAGGTTTTAAAACCTTTTCCGTTATCACCCTCCCAGCATGACTGGGTCTTGGGGGGCTTCTTCACCCCGTTAGCTCTGGTACAAAACAGAACTCTTAGAGCACCGTGCACCCACTCATTCCATCTGTAGTCACTGCGAGCTGTGTGGGAGGCTTACGTCACTTGCGGGGGATCCAAGACACGGTTCTTTGACCGTGAAAGACTCTCGGTCCAGTGGGAGTTGTAAACAAGTAAACAAATCCATGCTCTTCTAAAGGTCCTTGTGTGGTGGTGAGAGTGTCCGGATCAAATAAGGCGTCAGCGGACATGCAAGGTTGGGGGCGAGTCTTGCCAGATGGAGGAAACTGGCCAATAGGTCCTTGGGAGAGCGGGGCAGTGTGGGCAAGATGCCAGCATTCCAGGCAGGAGAAGGAGCACGGGCAGGGACAGGGAGGAGGAAGGTGACAGACACGACAGAGAGGCTACAGATATGGTGGATTCCTTGTGTGCACCCCCCCCCCCCCCACCAACTACTGAGTAGGCGCAAAAGGGCGGGAGGTGGTCAGACTGAGAAGAGACTTGCATGGTAACGGAAAGCCAGCTGGAACCCCCCCCTTTCCGTAGGACACCATGAGTATGCAGCTGTGAGCATTTAGAAGATTGGCTTTATATGGACCCAGGGGGCAAGACTGCCTAAGCTCCATAAGGACAGACACCCCAAGCCGAGAGGTGCATGAATCCGTCTTGCCTGAGCCTATGTCCCCTTGTCCTCCTTTCAAAATATTTTCTCTGGCTTTTCTCGCCTTGACCTTATGGCATTAACTACATACATTTTAGCTTTTCTCCAGGCTACGCTTCTTGAAACCTTCGTCTTAAGAAACAATAGGTACAGAACAAAAAGAAACAGGAAAAAAAAAAAAAAAAAACAGGTTTTAAAGGAAAGTTAGCAGGAACTGTCACACTTAAACGTTCACATTGCGCGTTAGCATAATCAAGACTGAGAAGTCCGTATTGAAGAAGTCTATTCAACGTTTTAAATTTTCTTCAATCCCAATATGACCCCTAACTTCCATGAGTACCAAATGCTTTCTGGATATCCAATGTACAGATTTGGAGAAGAAAAACAACAACAACAACAACAACAACAACAAAAACTGACCTCTCCTTAACAGAACATTATAGAGGATCTTGAGTTTCTTGAAGGGACAAGCTCTCTATGTGCTCATGGATACTCACGAGCCCTCCAATCCTCTTCTGGGTTTGGAATATTCGGGAAGCATGACTGATGGTACTACTGATTCAGACAGGTCCCTCTGCCTGCCTAAATCGCTTACGTATTAACTCAGAAGTTTCAAGAGAAATGCCAGCTGTGGACATTTAAAAGCCAAATGTAAATTCTTGGTGTCAGAGCAGGGTGGGGGAGGGTGTTCCTGAAAGTCAGAGTTTGGGCTTTGAACAGAGGAAGCAAATCCCTGAGAGCGGGCGCCACCTAGGGGTGTCAGCGGGAGGAGCCCCTGGGCTTTGACACAGGGTCCCTGTGGGCACCTGTTTGGGATGCTCTGTGTCTCCTGGGGTTGGCGGCCCGAGAACTGAGGCCCATTCACGTGCTAGAAATAGACGTACTGTTATGTTGCTGGCTCCATGGCTTTCTCTGAGCCAGCTTGGAAGGAATCGTTAGAACTGAAACAGAATCGCGCTTGACTTTCTCACTAATCCTGACAGAGTAGGTCCTGTATCCGCGTCTCATGTGAAGTGTGCTCGTTTGTGTTCATCAGGAGTCCAAAAAGAAAGTAAGTTGTAAGACCAAAAAAAAAAAAAAAAAAAGACATTTTAAGAAAATGCAGTTTAAGCCTGATGGTTATAGTTTTTTAGTTTTCCTTGAAACTGTGTTTGTATTTTGTATACTTCTCTGAAGGTCCTGCTGCATTTGAAATATACACATACCCGTGTCTACAGCTCGTGGATGATTCAAAGCGTGTAACTGTGTGTTGCCGCACAGATCCTCGTGCTGATCGCTGCACACGCACGTGCTTTGCATGCATGTACATTCATTCACATGTGCACACACGTGTACACACATGCACATTTGCACCCGTGCACACACAGGCACACGCAGGCATTCACAGGCACACACGCACAATGCCTGTGTCCGAAATTCTGACGAAGACTTTTTCTGATAACACAAGACTTTCTTTGCTTCTGAAATCCTGGAGGAGCAAAGCTTATTTCCATTTCAGCGCCTGAGTTCAATCACCATTTATCGACCTCCGTTGTATGGAAGGGCATTTTAAACTTACAACAAAATAAAGTGCAGAGGTCTAAGAAGTAAGAATAAAAACTGGGGTGAAGTTTAGGGACTCGGTGCCAGACAGCTCAGTAGCTCGGAGACCCCTTCGTGTTCTTTGTTCTGTTCTATCCATCATTATGTCATCGGGACTTTGCCCTTCTCTCCATGTGTCTTGAATGACTGTGTATTAAATACACAGGTACCGTGGTCACCTGTGATTGTCTAAGTAACAACCCGGCCATCCAGCCATTCATTCCTTTGGAAAATATTGAGGACTGCCCTTGGAATCATCTGGAAGATGCATTACCTGGTTTTAAGAGTTTTATGCTCCAAAGATATCATACTGATTTATAGATACATAGATAGAGAGATAGAGAGATAGAGAGATAGAGAGATAGATAGATAAATAAATAAATAAATAAATAAATAAATAAATAAATAAATAAATGTGAAAAAATACCTTGGCTGACTCCAGGAATAAGCAGTTAATTTATTTCCTCAGCTTATGCTCCAGAGCTGTCCCCCAATCATCTTTCCCCCAATCTACTTACCCTTCATGTCCTATGCTAGGTAACCGACCAAGTAGTCTGTGTCCCAAACCTTCTGTTACACTGCGGCCTGGCTTCGGGGACCAGTGTCATGGTCCCCATGATGGCTTTAGTTCTCTCGTAGAATTAAAGCCCGTGTGTCATGCCTGCTATACTAACTCCAGCCTAGCAGAGACCAGTCCCGAACCGTGCACTTTTTGTAGAGAACCTACTCTAGCATTTGACACGTAGTAGAAGCTAAATGAATACTCAGTACATAGATAACATTAAATATAGGTTCTATTTTTTATTATTTTATTTTTTTGAGATTTTATTTATTTATTTATTCATGAGAGACACACACAGAGAGAGAGGCAGAGCCACAGGCAGAGGGAGAAGCAGGCTCCATGCAGGGAGCCCGACGTGGGACTCGATCCTTGGATTCCAGGATCACGCCCTGGGCCAAAGGCAGACGCTCAACCACTGAGCCACCCAGGCATCCCTAAATACAGGTTTTAAAAAGTTTATGTAGAGATAATTAGAAAATAGGTTAGCCTTTTAACTTTTGAGTAAAGATAGTTGCTGCCTATGGGTTGATAGGCAAATGCCTAAAAGTTGAAGAAAGGAAAATCTGGATAAAGGTCTATGCCATTAATTCTATGGAAATTTAATGTTAAAAGCTGCGATGGGCAATACTTAAGTGGCTCTTGCTCCTGGCTTTCGGTCTGCCTCTGCATCATTCGCAATCGCTTTGCTCCATGGATGGATTTCTACGTCAGATTATTCACATGGCATAGCATATTCTCATAGCAACGTGTTTTCATGGTAGGAAATATTTTGCTCAAGATGATCAGATTCGATGGGAATTTGAATGGCGACAGAATAAGTAGAAGGGAGGAAGAAAAGAAATTCCCAGAAAAGAGGAATCAATCTAAGAAAATAAAGAAGAAAACGAAAGTGGCCGTTGTACCTTGTGATCCTGCTGAGGGATTTAGCAGGACAGTGGTTCCCGGGTAATCTTTAATATACGACTTCTGCGTGAGGCGCTATCAGCTTAAAAACACGTCAGCTAGTCGCGGCTAGCTCCAGAGTGAGGGAGAGAAACTAATTCTGCAGAAGAGGACTCCAGACCTATTCCTCCTCCTCCTCCTCCTCCTCTTCCTTTCTTCTTCTTTCTTCTTCTTCTTCTTCTTCTTCTTCTTCTTCTTCTTCTTCTTCTTCTTCTTCTTCTTCTTCTTCTTCTTCTTCTTTCTTCTTCTTCTTCTTCTTTTCTTCCTTTCTCCTTCTCCTTCTTCTTCTTCTTTTCTTCTTCTTCTTCTTCTTCTTCTTCTTCTTCTTCTTCTTCTTCTTCTTTTCTTCCTTCTTCTTCTCCTTCTTCTCCTTCTTCTTTCCCCGCCCCCCAAACCTATTTATTCTTAATGATGCGCTGTGCTGTGGTGATTCTCAGTTCGGTGTGGACTGTTCCCGGAGTGGCGTCCCCCCATCTCATCTCCCTTGTCCTTTTCTCTTTGATGAACAATACCTTGTGCTGATGTCATCGCCTTGAGGAAATGCCCACACTCTGACTGACAGTAGAGAGATTAAAGTGGCCTCCTCTGGGCTCTTCTGCCATTCTGTACCTCATCCAATGTCCAGCCCCAACCACAAGTGTGCCAGCACGGTCATACTCCCTTACTTTTCTCAATCAGAATGTGTCTGCACCGTGCCCTCCTCCATTCGCCGGCCGGACAACCGTGTCTCCGTGGCAAGACTCCCATCCCCACAGCCACAATGCCCCACAGAAACCCATGCCTCCATGTATCATCCACAGCCCATTTCTGGGTTCATCCCTATCAGTGAGCAAATACCCTACTTGAGTTTTAAAAATTATTAAAAATAGAAATATTTAGCTTTTGGTTTTTCTTTGAATTTCCCAGTAGGGAGGCAAAGGCATTTTATTTCTCAACCCTGTATATATTATTTCTATTTTAAAGCCACACCAAATTGTATCCCACAAGTTTTCTCATTCTGGTCATTAGTCAGCATCTATGCGTGTGCCCTAATACGAGAGGCACTATCACCATGGCCTGGCTGGTGGTGTTTAAGATGGATTGAACATCTCAGTGCCAAATGAAGGACTTCTTTGCACATGGCCCCTGAAAAACTTTCCTTTATCACCCATCTGGAGCAAAAAAGCCTAGTGTGAGTAGTACTGATGGGGAGCCTGACAGGACCTGCGTCAGTTGCTCTTGGAATGGAGCGATCCATCTGGTTCATAGACAGCATGTACCCATTAGTGAAATATGATTCACATTCAAACTCAGTTGCTCCCCATTTGGTTTATACACTGGTGAGAGATTTTCCAGATGTTATTTTTGAGTTTATAAATATGCTCGCCTGGGTGAAGAGCCTATATATTCTTGCATTTTGGACATTAGGGAGCTGAAAATGACTTCAGATTCAGTTTTAATCCAACAACTCATTTTTTTTTAAGAGAAAGAAAACCACATGACTCAGAATTAAACACCAGGTCTTGGACATATGGAAAAGAACCTGGTTGGGGATCAGAAGATCAGGGTCGTTTTTCTGGGTGAGCCACTGAGTCATTGCCCTCAGCTTCCCAGAGGAGAGGGGTTAACTGGAAAGGTCTCTTGCCTGAATGCTGGTCTATGAACTGCACTGGGGTGATGAAGTTTTTCAGCAGCCAATGAGAAAAATAAGGTAAATTGGGTAAACTTTTCATAACTTTTAATACTCACTTATGTTGTATAAAACAATAAACTTTTGTTCTGATAATTTTTTGTTCTTTGATAAGCAAATGGCAATAGTAGAGAGTATTATTGTGTAGATAACCACTGTCTACCGATGACGTCAGGAATTGATTTTTTAAAAAATACAATTTAGAAAAAAAATGATGTTCTATGAAATCCAAAATTTCTAGGATCTCTAACCTGAAAAAGCTCTAAGGTTCTGCCAATTCTTTAGTCTGGAAGGACAACATATATTAAGTAAATTTTTATCATTTTCCGCTAATACCAGGAAAATTAATCACATGAGATCACAAGGGATGAAGTACACTTTCCATTTCTTAATGAGAGTCTCTATATTAAAGTCTTTTAATTCATTGGGTTTTGGGGTTTTTTAGAAGTTATTTGTAGCTATGTCTTTGGATGCTAAGTTTCTAGTATTCATTAAGGTTGTAAATAAATTAGAAATTAATGTAGGCATGGGAAGCAAAAAAAAAGCAGTAAAGAGGGAAGTAGCTAAAGGTGTTTTGAACATAATAAAGAACATTTATTCACCAATATATTATTTGAAAGTATGGCTTGGGTATGCAGTAGACAGCACCCATGCTTCCTTGTTACTGAACGTGAATTTATTGGCCCTATTATCACATTACTACCCCACAAAATGCTGTTTTCAACTACAATTTTTTAAGTTTATTTTATTTTATTTTATTTAAGTTCAATGAATTAATATATTGGTTATTGGTTTCAGAAGTAGAGGGCAGTCATTCATTAGGCTTATATCACACCCAGTGTGCATCACATCACGTTCCCTCCTTTATGCCCATCACCCAGTTACCCCATTCCTCCACCCGCTGCCCTCCAGAGCAATTTTAAAACCAAATATACACTGAATGCTCAGTATCCCTCCAAAAGTAGGGGTATAGTTTATAGTTTACTTAATTCCTCTTTTGTTCCTAAATAGCATATTGATGACATTGACAGAATGTTTTATGTAGATAAGATTTTTGATTATGAGGGGCCCCTGGGTTGCTCAGTGGTTGAGCATCTGCCTTCGGCCCAGGGTGTGATCCTGGGGTCCTGGGATCGAGTCCCAGTCAGGCTCCCTGCATGGAGCCTGCTTCTCCCTCTGCCTGTGTCTCTGCCTCTCTGTCTCTCATGAATAAATAAATAAATAATTAAAATATTTTTTATTATGAAAACCAGTTAGGTTTTTACACCCTCAAAGAGTCCCACTGAAAAATTGTCATTTAATGTCCAGAAATACATAAGGGAAATTTGGAGGGAAAAGTTTGTGAAGAAGGTATATGTGTGTAAGGCTCTTTGCCAATTCCCCGCTTGCAAGTCACTTTCCTTAATGTTCAATTTGCCTGAAACTTCCCTTTCAAATGAAAGATACTGCCATTTTAGAGAATTTAATGTAATACAGGGGATGTTGCTTTGTGAAGCAGTTTATGGTGGGTTTTTTTTTTTTTTTTTTTTTTTTTTTGCCAATTTAGCAAAGCTCCTTTCTGCCTAATTTGGCTAACTATCCCTTTGAATGTTCAAAAGTGTGCAAAAGATAAAAATCAAAATAAATACATTGAAACATATTGTAACATTTTCAAAGGGGCTCCAACTGTCTCATTGTACATGAACTGCTGAGTTTGGGGATTTGATGACAATAATTCAGTGACTTTGATTTAGGTAAAGTGATTCTGGATGAATGGCATTATTTCACAGAAAAACAGAGAATAAAGAAAGTCAAATGAATTTAAGAGATTGATGTAAGGATAGTGGGTTAGGGAAAGAAGTAAAAGAGAACGTCTGGATCTTTTGAATTTTCTTTCCATTAGTTTTAATTTGATGTGTGTGATTTATGTCAGGTAAGGAATAAAATTTTTGGGATCCCTGGGTGGCGCAGCGGTTTGGAGCCTGCCTTTGGCCCAGGGTGCGATCCTGGAGACCCGGGATCGAATCCCACGTCGGGCTCCGGTGCATGGAGCCTGCTTCTCCCTCTGCCTGTGTCTCTGACTCTCTCTCTCTCTCTCTCTCTGTGTGACTATCATAAATAAATTTAAAAAAATTTTAGAAAAAAGGAATAAAATTTTTTCTACAACCTATTCAGTGATTAGAGCAGCAAATTTCCAAGATGTAATTAACATGTAGATATGAATTTCTTAATAAAGAGATGTATGTATATTGTGAATTATCTTTAAGCCTTTGCTTTGGTGTTGTTGGCTGTATGTTTGTAAAAGTAATTTCCTGTAGAAACACTTTTTGCTTAGGGGAGTGAAAAGAAGGCCTAAGACCAAATAGTTTCTTGCTAAATTGCCGTCCCTTGCACAAAACATTGTCTGGGCAACAAAGAGTGAACGACTGCTAGGGAACATTTCCCATGTTGGATACGGGGGCCTTTGCAAACCTGAGCGTGGTATTGGTCTTGGGGCCTTATAGATAAGCTCCTGGCTATATACTAATTGAATTGGAAATATCTCTACTAATTTAATATGTTAAAGATTTACTGATTTCTACTGCTTTAAGTTACCCAGATAAATCAAGGATACACTCAAACAAGCAAACTGAAGTGGAAAATTGGCTTTCTCAGATAAAGTTTTCCTCTGGGCTACTCCAAACATTAATGGAATATTATTTAATTAGCTATGAGTTTGTTTTACTCTAAACTTTTTGGGAAATTGACCTAATATTCTGTTTCCTGGTGGAACATTTATAAAACTCCATGATAAACTAGTATTAAGCTACTCTACACAAGAAGAATCTTGTTACCTAGTTAGTATCCTCAGTGTAAATTTGAAAACTTGGCTTTCCTGTTTCAAACAGCTGAGATTCATAAGAGCCCTCAATGCCCACTATATAATCATAAGAAGAGAACATTGGATTTGTGCGGGTCAATGTTGATATCATACATACCTACTTTTCACAACTGAACATGTCTCGTGACAGGAGAAGTTGGCAAAAATGATATCAAGCAAAAACCAAACAGCAAACTTCAGTCCACCCCTTGGTGACACTATGCCTGATTGTGGGGATTGGGGTGGGGGGTCAGGGGCAGGTGCTGGCCGAAAGGAAATCCAAGTAGTTCACGATGACCAGAGAAGAGGAGACAACTGGGTAAGTGGTAGGAGAGGAGACTTGGAAAGTAGTTCCAGGACAGACCAGGAAATTCTTCCTGTGCCTTAATAGGCAGTTCTTGTTTTACTATTAACTTGCTGGACCATAGCAGAGTCCTAGCAGTAAAGTTATGGGACTCTATTAGTCATTGAGAGTTCTCGCTTTGCCAGCAAGATGGAGGGAAGACACCTGATAAATGGGAAGAACTTAGGATCCAGATGTAGTCAGAAGAAGAGAGATTGAAAGCCCTTTGTATTTTAGTGAATTAGGTGACTGCATTTCAAAAGCTTTACGTGGGTTAGAAAGGTAAAGCTATGTATGGAGTGAACCTTGGCTTCCAGGGAAGGTTTATTTATTTTTATTTTATTTTTATTTTTTTGGATTCATTTACCTATTTATTTGAGAGATAGGAGAGCAAAAGAGAGAATGCTCACAGAGGAAGAGGGAGAGGGAGAAGCAGGTTCCCCTCTGGGCAGGGACTCCCCAAGGTGGGACTCAATCCTTGGGTCTTGGGATTGTGACCTGAGCCCAAGACAGACCCTTAACCAGCTGAGCCATCCAGCACCCCCATTTTTTAATAGAAAATTTAAACATGTGCTTATACGATAAGTCATTCGAGGGCAAGATTCAAGAAAGAGAATGATCCAAGAAGCGAGGAGTCAAAGAGACGGGAGAGGGTAGGGTAGGATTCGTTATGGTTTATAGGTAAGAATAAGGAAGTTTTCAAGTGTGGGTTTCTCTGCTCTCAAATGCCTACCGCATAAGGCTGAATTTTCATCCCTCAAATCTAGAAGGCATATCAGTGAAGACATTTAAGAAAGCTACACTCCCTTGTATGCTGAAGGGATACTCAATGCTACTGTAATTTTCCAAACCTGGATATTAAGGTAAGCTGTTATAAATCAGGGCAGTTTTCTAGATGTTCTTTTTTCTGGTTTCCATGATGCAAAATCCCCACAAGTATATTTTCTCCATCTTTCATGCATTTTCTTTCTGGTATATTTTTAGTCATTTCTTGACTCATCATGCTCTTTTATAGAATTGGTTTTATGTCATTCTGCTGCATATCACAGCCTAGGTTTTATTACTCCACATTCATTCTCTTAAAATTATTTTCAGAACGAAAAAGAAAATAGAGCAAGTCAAATCGGTATGATATTGAAGTTAAAAATATAATTTGCTCTTATAGTTCATCTTAGATTAATAAACTGCAGAAGGCAAATGAACAGAAACATCAATTATCAGCTTTCTATAGTCATGGAAATTCTCAAAACAGGTATAATAGAGTTTTAATAACAAGGTAATTATAACAGGCCAGCAACTTAATTCCTTGGAGAACTGCTTTTCTTTTACTCCTGAAAAGGATTCCAGTACGATCTAATTTGTTTTTCTTTCTTTTTCTCCTACTTCTTCACCCTTTTTTCCTTCTCACGCTCTATGTATTGACTGCAGAAGCAAACCTAACAAGGGGCTTACCTTTAGAAGGAAGAAATATATATTTGCTCTATTGCTACATCTCTTTTCATTCCTATTACCCGGAAGTCTCCACCCATATGCTTAGATGCTTTACATCAATAGAATCATGATATGCATAGACTTTCATATTCTAACATCACACTCAATAGGTAATAAATGGGTGTGTGTTTTTGGTCTCTCAGTATAAACAAAATCAATTGTCCTGATAAACTATCATACATTTAACTGTTCCTCTGTTGTTGGGATTTTAAGTTTTACTTTTCTCTGCATAAATATTTCATGCTATAATGAATGTCATCTAAATATAGATTTTCAGGAATAGAAAAATTAGACTAATTAATAGGAACATAAGTGTGGTTCTTGCTCTGTGCTGACTTGTTGCTCTCCAAATACAGACCAATTCCTAAACAATATCACCAGGTGTGGGACAATTTCAATATAATTATTTTAGCCTTTAGCATTATACATTTTAATGGCTTGTTATTTAAAAAAGATTATGAAATCTTACATTATCTCTATTGACTTTTCAATTTATGCATTTATTTTAAAAAAGTTTTATTTGAGAGGTGCCTGGGTGGCTCAGTTGGGTGTCTGCTTCTTGGTTTTGGCTCAGGTCATGACCTTTGGGTCATGGGATAGAGCCCTGTGTCAGGCTCCACCCTCAGCATGGGGTCTACTTAAGATTCTCTCCCTCCCCTGCCCCCTCCCCCTGCTCCCTTGCTCATGCTTTTTCTCACATAAATTAATACGTCTTTTAAAAAAGTTTCATTTAAAAAAAAAAGTTTCATTTGAAACCATCATGTAAATGCTTAACTTACTTAGTGATACATAAACAACCTCCTGTTTATAATGAAAAGGTTTTTTTAATCATTTTCTTTTTAAGAAATATTAATGGTTAGCAACAATTTTAAAGAAATAAGTAAAAATAAAATCAGCTATTTAAGTTTTAGATAAAGTTCAATATGCAAAATAAGTACAAGGGAGCTGATTAAAGAAAAATATTATTCACTTTTTAAAATCTTTCTTGAATATGTGAAAAATACCTAAATTGTTCATCTCTCTTACTGCTA
This sequence comes from Canis lupus baileyi, assembly GCF_048164855.1. Classification (NCBI taxonomy): domain Eukaryota; kingdom Metazoa; phylum Chordata; class Mammalia; order Carnivora; family Canidae; genus Canis; species Canis lupus. The sequence continues at coordinate 2,074,101 of NC_132852.1, read as the reverse complement.
GTCAGATAATTGCCAGCCCCAGCTACTGAAATTAATGCCAATATGGTTTCGATCACTGATAATTGTGTGATTTAATTCTGTCATTTGAAATAATAATAGTAGCTATTTTGTTCATTTATAACTTTTCATATAATTTGTATCTATCTCACCTTGTATTCTTATATTTATCACTACATATACATTATTTTTTCCCACTGTAGTATTTTTAATATCAATTAGAAAATTAGAAAACACTTTTCTGAAGTTAATAGAATACCTCTTTCAAATGTGAAGACAATCGCTTCTTGACCTTTTGGCTAAGATCAAATGTGAAGACAGATTTTATACACACCTGAAAGAGGTATATGTTATAATATCCATTAAGGCATTTTAAAGGGTATTCTATAAATTGATGGTGTGAAAAATATTTATAAGAAACATTATACAATGGGATATTATTCAGCCATCCAAAGGTATGGGATCTTACCACTTACATCAAGGTGGATGGAACTGGAGGGTATTATGCTGAGTGAAATAAGTCAATCAGAGGAAGACAATTATCATCTCGTTTCACTCATATGTGGATTGTAAGAAACAGCACAGAGAACATTAGGGAAGGGAGGGAAAACTGAATGGGAAGAAATCAGAGAGGGAGACTAACCATGAGAGATGCTAATCTCTAGGAAACAAACTGAGGGTCACTGGGGGGTGGTGGGGGATGGGGTAATTGGGTGACAGGTTATAAGGAGTCATGTATTGTAATAAGAACTGGATGTTATATGCAACTGATGAATAACTGAACCCTACATCTGAAATTAGTGATGTATATATGTTGGCTAATTGAATTAAAACAAAAAAAATAAATATTGTGTGCTTTATATCCTTCCAGAGGAAAGGGTATTTGTTTACATTATACAGTGGTTTTTGAAATTTGGGAAAATAATATTGTAATCAAATAATTTGCTTCTAGAATCATATAGGCAATCACTCAAAACTCATCAAAATTGGGACTATCTACAAATCACCCAAAAATCAGCTTTAATGGCATTGTTTCCTTGAACATATTTTGAAATCCTAGTTTTTCTGAATATATTTCCATGTCTTATGAATAATCACTGGCACCAAATGGCTGGAACTCCCTCTCTTCTCTCTGGGCATTATTTCAACTAGTCACTCATCTTTCTGTTCTTCAGACTGAGGAGAAAGAACATAACTCTGGAAAGATTTCTTGGTGAAGTAGGGAGAAACGATGTATTTTTTGAAGAGCATAGAATAAAAATGTCATAAATGGACAGATCATGAGGCTAGAGGCTTCGGGAAAAGAAAGCACTAAATAAAACAAGAATGAGAAAAAAAAAACCTGTCTGCAAGAAGATCTAAGACTGATTTTCTGGAGGGTTGATAATAGTAAAGGCTGTTCATTTCCTGTCTTAGGATGTTCATTTGTAGAAGCATGCTCTCAGTAAACAATTCTCAATTCATACTTCAGAAATAGTTAGCACAGGCATTTATTTCTTCCACGGCCATATCTGTTCAGAGCACAGTGGCCAATGAATTCAGCTGACGTCAACATGTATTACTGGGCAAAAGAAACTTGGTGATCTCTCCTATCTGAGTTGTAACAGCCATTGCGGTGAGACATGTTGGGGCTGTGGGTGGGTGCACGATACACACCATTCCAGGTTTGATCGCATCCTCACCAGGAACTTCTGTGTCACTTCCAAATGGCTGGAATGACCTTAGACCCTTAAGGTCAGTGTCTTCATCCATACAATGGGAAAAAGAGTTCCTTCCATCGGATTGCTTGGAAAGCTAAGTTGCATTTATAAGCAAATAATCTGGCAAATAGCAAACAGAGAACATTAATTTGATGATATTACAAAGAGGTGAGGAACATGCCAAGGCTAAAATAATTTTTTATAGCTCTTGCCTTATACAATTTATCTTTAATATTTAATCTTCAGAGTGACTGGGTGACTCAATTGGTTAAGTGTCTGCCTTTGGCTCAGGTCATGTCTCAGGGTCCTGGGATCAAGCCATTCGTTGGACTCTGTGTTCACCAGGGAGTCTGCTTGTCCATCTTCCTCTACCCATCCCCCGCCATTCATGCTCTCTCTTTCTCAAATAGATAAATAAAATCTTTAAAAAATAAAATTTAATCTTTACTCCAAATATATATGAATAAATAAGAATAAACAGATTTCTTTTAAAGGGGATATTTAAAAAAACTAGATGAGCAGGAAAAGCATTATTATGAGTAATATATTTACTTCGGGTTTAACAAATTAAACATATGAAATGAAACTATTTAAAACAAATACTCTACACCAAATTCTCTATTCAAGAACAATTTTATTCAAGAGAGTTGAGCTGAAAGCATATATGTCAAATCATGCTTCATTTTTTAAAAGAAACTATATAATATTGTCATAACAAAATTAAAAATGCTGCTGTTAGAATAAATGAGATAGGATTTTTATAAGATAATATAGGCTTTTCATTATATACCATTTCCACACACATGTTTATCAAATGTTTTAGCCAATCAGATTGAATCTGCCTGTCAGCGTGGAATAGAAGAGGTATAGTAATTCCCATATATTATAGTGGATAAGATATTGGTTATAAAATATCGAATCTTATTTATTTTATAATCTAAAAACTGTTGACAAACTCAGGAATTCTTGGAGGAGGAATAGTGGCTTTATACTTAGATTATGGGACACATTTCTAGTTTTCCTAATTTTTAAAATATTATCAAATGATGGATGTTCTGTTAGTTCGCTAACTTGGAAGTGGAAAATAATTCTAATTCTTAGAAAACAAACACAAAAGTAAAACCTGAAAAAACTCAATTTTCTTCTTACCACCTCATGAATTGATTATCAGAGACAATATAACAAGGTTATATTGTCAATAACTGTTTTGAAATTAGATTTCTTAGGTATAGCACATGTAGTCCACCATCAGCACATGTAATTAAGGACTAAACACCCACAGATGCTTGAGTTTTTAGTTTTAATTTATCTCCAATTGTGTATTTATGTGTATGTATGGGTGTATGTATGTACCTACCTATCTACATCCCTGCATACCAACCTACCTGACCCTCCAGCCCTACTGTGCCAGTGACCAAGGATCAAAGTGACATATGAGTGGAATGACTGCTTTTTTATTGCAAGTTCTCTGCTGATTTGCATTCAGAATCTAGCTGTTTAATAACAGAGGATACTTTGATTTGGAGAAGATAGACTCGATTTCCCTTTATTCATTGCGAACAGGCTTTGCTCATTCCAGAGAGAAGAGGTATAAGTTTTTATTTGCTGCTACAATGAATCACTGCAAATCTAGGGCCTTAAAAATCATACCCCAAAATGTATTCCTGGCAAGATTCTCATTGACCTAGAATCCAGGCTCAGCAAGTTCTGCTTTTCTGAAGGAAAAATGGGCAGCCTTTTCGCTTGTCTTTTCCAGCTTCTAGAGGCTACCCACCTTCTTTTGCTCATGGCCCCCTTTCCCCATCTTTTTTTTTTTTTTTAATTGGTGTTCAATTTACTAACATACAGAATAACACCCAGTGCCCGTCACCCATTCACTCCCACCCCCCCCCCTTTCCCCATCTTAAAGCCAGCAGACTCACATCTTTCCAACCGTTTTTCTCCAGTGATAACTCCTTTTGATCATAGCCTGGAAAATTTCTCAGAGTTAAGAACCCATTGTGATAGCACTGGATCCATTCAGGTAATCCAGGACAATTTTCCCATCTCAAAATCCTTAACTCTGTATCTGTAAAGACCCCATGGTCAAGTACATGAACACATGCACAGGTTCTTGGGATGAGGATGTGCATATCCTTGGTGGGGGGCATTATTCTGCCTTCAGAGATGCCAAAATACATACAATACCAATGCTTTCCTACTTCTGGGTGTTCGTGCAGACTGTTCCTGCTCCCCAGAATGCTGTCTTCAGGTTTTGCCTGCCTGTGCTTTGTGTTTCAAGCATGAAACTCCTTTCTTTATGGGCATTTTTGGATATTTAGGTCCTCATTTTTATTTTCTTTTTTCCCTTTGTAACACTCACCACAGCTATTACATAAATATGTGTTTGAGCATGTATTTCTGTGGAACTGGCTTCCCTCTGGCACTGCAAGCTCTCTGAGGGCAGGTACCATGTTTTATTCAACTGCAAATTGATATCATTCACCATGATGCTCAGAGAGAGAGAAACCAAACAACGGCTTTTGAATGAATACACCAATGATGTACTGAAGACTACATGCTGACAAAAATTAATTTTGAATTTAAGTATAAAAATACAAATTTAGTTTTCAAGACCTGGATAAAACCCACTCCATAAAAGATTTTATACATTTCTATGACCTTTATGTTCTTCCATTCTGGGGAAAAAAGTTATGAAATGCAAAAAGAAAAAAGAATATGCAGAAAGATAGAGTAAGGCATTAACATGCCATATTGTCACTGAGCTCTTGAAAAGCAAACAGGCAGATGCTTCATTTTCTAAAGCACATTCAGTAAAATGAATAAAAACCTAACTATATTGTAAAGAAAAGACGTAATTCATCGAGCAGCCACATCTCATTTTGTTGTGTCATTATAGGGGTGATAATGCTGTCTAAGACAGCTGGCCAGCCCACCAGCCCTAGAAATGGCAGGATGAAAATGTTTTCTCTGGGGGAAAAAAAAAAGTACTTTACACTTAAATTGAGACACAAGCCTTAAGAACTGTCAGTTGTGGGAGTTGGACATCCGTGTGTCTCCATTACTTCTTTCCAAAGTACAATTATCTACATGTAAATAAAGGATGTTTTTCTGGTCCAGGAATTTTTGGGTTGTCTTAAATAAATGTTGTTGAGCCAGGCAAATAAAGTAACAATCTCTTCATAACTTCTACATATAATGGTCATCCCCCATAATTAGGTATACCCAAGGTCTTTGCAGGAAGCAAAAGCTTGAATCTGGCCCCTGCCCCACAAAGTTCAGGTGCCTAAACCACCCTGAACATATTGTGAATGTTCCATCCACACAGTAATGGCTTTAAAATTATTTTTCTTTGGCCTTTAACTTTTCATATATATTTTGGTAAGATTTGAGAAAATTGTAGAAATGAAGTAGTTGGCCGAGGGCTAATAAGGGTTCATGTATATTTTGCATTTCCTTTTACTCTACAGTTGTCACTTCCTGCACTTTACATATTTTTGTTTAACTTACTGGAAAAAGAATCCACACCAATGTTTATTTCATCTCAGATACTCTGAGTATGTAAGATTACTTGATCCTCACAGCAATCATTTGGATTGTGAAAGATTCTTGTGAATTTATATGTCAATCCATATGCCTCAGTGAAGTTAGGCACCTACGCAAGGTCAACTAGATAGAAGGTGGTGGCTGGAATTTGAATTCCTCTACTTCTGGTTGCAGCATATCATAATGTCTTAGGCACCGAACATCTAGATACGTAAAATAAAATAAGGAAGAATTAAATTCATAAAATAACTCTCCAAAATTGAATTATGGAAATTAGAAAAATAACATCAACCCAAATGCCTTTTACCCTGCTTAGCTTTTATTTTTCCTTTTTAAATTTTTATTTTTTTAATTTAAATTCCAGTACAGTAAACATACAGCGTTATATTAGTTGCAGATATACAACACAGTGATTCAACAATTCTATGCATTACTCAGTGTTCATCATCATTGTGTATTCTTTTTTTTTTTAATTTTCTTTTGATTTTTATTTATTTTAGTCACAGAGAGAGAGAGAGAGAGGCAGAGACACAGAGACACAGAGGGAGAAGCAGGCTCCATGCACCAGGAGCCCGACGTGGGATTCGATCCCGGGTCTCCAGGATCAAGCCCTGGGCCAAAGGCAGGCGCTAAACCGCTTCGCCACCCAGGGATCCCCATCATTGTGTATTCTTTCCTCCCCATGTTTTATTTATTTATTTTAGATAGTTAACATATAATGCAATATTGGTTTCTGGAGTAGAATTTAATGATTCATTACTTGCATAGAGTAGCTTTTTATTTTTATTTTTTTTATTTATTTTATTTTTATTTATTTATTTATTTATTTTTTAATGATAGTCACAGAGAGAGAGAGAGAGGCAGAGACACAGGCAGAGGAAGAAGCAGGCTCCATGCACCGGGAGCCCGACGTGGGATTTGATCCCGGGTCTCCAGGATCGCGCCCTGGGCCAAAGGCAGGCGCCAAACCGCTGCGCCACCCAGGGATCCCCATAGAGTAGCTTTTTAAAAAGGATATGTAGGGCAGCTCGGGTGGCTCAGCAGTTTAATGCTGCCTTCAGCCCAGGGCCTAATCTTGGAGACCCGGGATGGAGTGCCACATAAGACTCCCTGCATGGAGCCTGCTTCTCCCTCTGCCTGTGTCTCTGCCTCTCTCTCTGTGTGTCACGAATGAATGAATGAATGAATGAATGAATGAGTAAATAAATCTTTTAAAAAATTAAAAAGTTAAAAGGATTTTTAATTATTATAATGACAGTACAATAAATTTATTTCAACCTAAATTTCTAAAGACTTTTCACATTTTTATCTGACTATGTAATTTCATCATTGAGATTCAACTTCTCCACTTAAAAAATAAGTATATTAAGTAGAGAATTGTGGGGTTCTGTGTAATCCTGGCTTGCATTGATTTTTCTGTGATTTCTATAATATTGTGTGTTTTTAATATTCAGTACTTTTCTTACATGTTACAATAACCAAAGCAAACAAAAATTGATGTGGCATGATCAGAAAAGAATTATCATCAATGTATTGAATAAAGGAACTGTTTTGGAATTCTAGCTAGAATCTTGTCATAATGAGTACAGCATTACGTTTCATTGTGTTCAGGTAGTTAAAGAGGAGCACTTGAAATTTCAGACTACAACAATAAAAGGAAGCAAATCTCACTGAGATATTATGACTAAAAATAAATTATTACCAGAAAAAATTATAATGATAAAGATTTGTGGGTGTACATACTTAATTATCATTTAGGATTTCATGGTAACTCCCCAAGACAATTTTCAAGATATCCAGAGTCCTTGACATTTTAATGGTTACCATTTTTCATTTATCTCATTTTTCCCATATTCATTAATAATCATAATAATCTTGAACTGTTCATAAAATCTTGACCTAAAATTTTGTCACAGTAAGCCATTGAAAAGGAGAAGAAAAACTGTTGTTCTCCAGTGCAAACCTATACAAAATCATTGAATTTTCCATCCAGAGCGTCATACTTGAGTCTTGAATTTGTGGAAATATTTGAAGAAGATCAAAGGACATGATCTCTAAAAACTATCGTTGAATTAGCAACATTCAATCTGGACTATGGGTCTCCCTAGCGTCATGCACTGAACATGGACTGAAGAGGTGATTCATTCAAAGTGCAGTGCAGGGCTTTGTGGAAGAGGCAAGGATGGCTTGATCTGTCCATCCTCCCAACACTTGCTCTTTGGTAGGCAGAATGCAGTCTTGACAATAGCTGGTGGTCAAATGACATTTTGAACATATTTCTATTTGCCTTCTTTTGTTCTGGTATTTGTTAGGAAGACAAGCTGTAATCAAATCATGTGACTTGGCTCCTAAAGCACCCTACCCACTTCTTTTTCACTCTGACATGCTCTTCATCTATATTAAGCACCAATGCATTTTGGAACTACACTTAAGATACAGATCTCAAACTAATAAAAATCACCCTAAAAACAGTTTATGTGTTGATGACTAAAGCAGAAAAAAAAAGTGTGAATTTAACATTTTCACACATTAGGTTAAATATAACCTCAAGTGTAATTTTGACGCTGTTATATTTTCTTCACTTAATGCATTATAATGTAGGATTACACCAGGTGTTAGGCTACATAATTTTTTCTATGTGCAATCCCATGCAGATGTGCAAACTGAGGAGCAGAGAGGTCTTCCCCATGTTCTCATTACATAGTTGTGTTGGAGCTGGGGTTGACTCCTGCCCTGCCTTCTTCTAAATGCCATGCTCTTCCATGCCCACCACCTTGCAAGCATCCCCATGGAGGGACACAGTTGTCTAGGACACACATACACACTTGGAAATCAATAGAACCTGAATAGAAGCAAGGTGAGGGCAGTTCTGATTAAAATAAAAGGAGAGGATACTTACCCGGCAGGGGAGATACCATGATCATGGAGCTGGTTTTCCCAGGGCAAGGCTTAGCCATTGCACTCCAGATGTGCTGACCCCTCCGATTTCCCAAATGTGGGAACCTCTCGACTGCATAATTTGTGGTAGTGGGGGACTGTGTTCACACTTTACCCTGGTAAAAAATAATAATAATAATAATAATTTTAAAAATTAAAAAAATTAAAGGTGGGGAAAGATTTAAAATAAATAAATAAAAGGGGGAGAAACAAGTGATATCACTGTGGATATCTATTCAGAAATATCATTTTAACTCTTCCATGCTGTGAACTGTGCCATTCCAGAGGTCTATGAACTGTGTCTCAGAATAACATGTTTAAAAGCACACAAAAAATATAGATTGCAGGAAACCAATTATATTGAACTATACTCTTTGGGGATCCATGACCCCCTATCTGGGAAAGGCAGGCTCTGTTGGTAATGGAGACTTTACCCCATGCAGCCACATGCTTAACAATGTTATGTTAAAATCAAGGCAGCTGAGGTAGACATTCCTTACACATTTCCTGAGAGATTCATTTTCAATACAGGAAAGACAAAAAAAAGTTATGTTTTTCTTCATCCACAAATCCATATTTTACTTACCCATAGGTATGGCTTATCTGCAGTGCCAATCTGACCCCACATGGCTCTAGGAGATCTCATCATCTCGTCTCTCCTGCTGAGGGAAGGGGCAGCAATTAACAGTGAAGAGGAAGCAAAAGAAATGCCATACTCTTTATTCAGTGTCATTAGAATTATCATAAAAACAAAAACCACAACAAAAAAACTTGCTGTTAGGTGCTTTCTGGTGCTATTTACATGATGCTCACTATCCATTAGTGAAGAAATAAGACACTATTATAATTAAGGCCAGCGCCACCCCTTGTCATTAGACATTTGGTGTGTAGAGTATTTGGTTTGTCCATCATCTCATGGCCTGTGCTAGCATGAGTATGTCAACACGTAGGAGTAAGCCTGTGGTTCTTCCCAAGCTTCTAAACCCATCCTATATGAGTAATGTTGGGGACATTTTATTGCTTCCTTGATTATAATTTCCATACTCTTTTTTTCCTTCAGTATTAGTAGCAGCAATACTGACCATTGAATGGAATTAGTGTTGGGTGGTGAGATACATAAACTCCATAGGGCAATATTTTAGGTATTTTACTTAATAATTTTTATTATTGTATGTAAAATGGGCCGATATGTTGGTTGGCCGTAACATTTAAAGTAGTAGCAAATTGACCATATATTTTTTTTCTGTGTTTAAGTGACTAATATGCATATACTACCTTATTTTTAAAAATCACTTATTTATTTATTTAAGAATGAGAGAGAGAGGACACATGTGCAAGGGTGGGGTGGGGCAGAGGCAGAGGGAGAGAGAACCCCAAGCAGACTCCTCACTGAGCACAGAGTCTGACCTGGGCCTCAATCCCATGAGATGACAACATGAGTCGAAACCTGTACATTTTTTTTTCTTTTATAAATTTATTTTTTATTGGTGTTCAATTTGCCAACATACAGAATAACACCCAGTGCTCATTCCGTCAAGTGCCCCCCTCAGTGCCCGTCACCCAGTCACCCCCACCCCCTGCCCACCTCCCCTTCCACCACCCCTAGTTCGTTTCCCAGAGTTAGGCGTCTCTCATGTTCTGTCTCCCTTTCTGATATTTCCCACTAATTTTTTCTCGTTTCCCCTTTATTGCCTTTCACTATTTTTTTATTCCCCAAATGAATGAGACCATATAATGTTTGTCCTTCTCTGATTCACTTATTTCACTCAGCATAATGCCTTCCACCTAACTGACTGCACCTCTCAGGCGCCCCTCATATATACTACCTTAAAATCAGTCATAATAGGAAAATAATTTTTCATAGAATTTGCAAAGGAGAAAATAAAATGTATGCACATCCCCATGTCTTGGAATTAAGCACCGTACTTCTGCTTGTAACTTCCCTGGGTGTATGTGAGGGGTCTGATTGAGGCATGTTGGTGACAAAGTATGAACAAGACCGGACTGTTTATCTTCCACATGTGGTTATAAGGTGCCCTGTGGATGCCCCTACATCCTTTAGCATCACCCCCTCCAATTCCGTACCTTTTCAGCATTGGCCAGTTATTAACCATTCTCACTCTGGAGAGATTCAGTTCTATTCTCAGGATGCTGGTTTGAACCTTGGCTGGCACCTCCTGTGGCTGCCACCACCCCCACCCCTTCAGCGGGCCTGTTACCTGCACCCAGAGCTGGAGCTAGAGGGACCAGGCACATTCTCCTGTGGCTCGTGGCACCACCTTCATGCCCCACCACCCAGAGTGGGCAAGAGGGACAAGTGGGGAGGGAGCTGCCCCATACATCGGCCAATCTCTGCCTGTCTCCGGGTTGTTCCCCTCTGTAACCCAGCAAAGCTGCAGTTCTGAGGGGTGAGCATCCAAGTGTGGCCCTGTCAGAGCAGTGCCTTTGCTCTGGACTCCTGCCCGCCTCAGGCTGTCCTGCGCATGAGACCTCCACCTTCCCAGAGCCTCCTGGGACTCTGACCCTCTGAGCCCCTCCCCTTGGAGGATGCCAGTTGTGTTTGAACAAGCTGGACAAGCACACACAACCTGAGTGTGAGCATTCTATTTGATGCCCTGCATATCTAAGTTAGCAGCACACACTGCACATTTTCTGCGATAGAACATGCTCTCGGTGCATTATTTTCACCGCGTGCATGATATTTTAATGCACAGGTATGACATGGCACATTTACTCCCCACCTGGTCACTTATTATCTACCCAAGTTGTGTGTCTATGTTACTCTAGGTGCCCGTGTACCCTAACCCAGCCCTGGACTTTGCAGAGCTGAGGTGAGATGATGTGAATCGACTTATCTTGTTCAGATAGCTCTCCAGGACAATCCGGGGCACCAGAGATCCATAAGGCACATACAAGTACTCAAAAGACATGTTTCAAATAAGATGAATATGAAAATGGCATTACCTTAAGGTGTCCTGAGATCAGTCCTGAGTTCTAAAGGTCTGATTGCATTTGGTTTACGAAGTGCTCAAAATGCTCAAAGTTGGAGAGACATCAGTGTGTACAGTATATAGTCTTACACAAGTGAGGGTGTTCTCAAAGTTTGTGACTTACAGAATCAAGTTCCTAGAAGGACGTTTCACAGAAACGTGAGTTTTGTTGGCTTAATCGTGTCTGCCACGGGGAGTTAAGGGAGTGGTTTGAGTGTGAGCCTGGAGACGGATGGGAGTCCCTTGAAAACTCAAATGATAGAAATCCTCAAAATGCAATACATACCCGATCCTTTATGCGTGCTTTAGTTAGCTGTGGCTGCTGTAAAGAAGTAGCACATACTGAGTCGCTTATGACCACGGAAATGTATTTCTCACAGTTGCGGAGGCTGGATTTCTGAGATCGGGTGCCTCGTACGGTTGGGTTCTGGTCAGAGCCTGTTTGTGGGTGTCAGACTGCAGATTTCTTCTTTGCCCTCACATGGTAGAAAGAAGGAAGGGGGCTCTCCGGGGGTCTCTTTGCAAGCATAGGATCCCATTCATGAGGCTCCATCCTCATGCCCTTATCACCTCCTAATGACCCCACGGCCTGACACCAGCACATCTGGGGTTAGGATTCCAATATAGGAATTTTGGGTGGATGTAAATATCCAGTCAATTCCACTGACATATAGGTGACAGCTAGACTGACCGGGATCGTCTGGCTACTTCCAGGCCCACAGGTTTAGAGTCTCACTTGAGTTCCCAAGCAAATGTTCCCTGTAGGGTGACCAACCATGGATTTGTTGCAGAGCAAAACCAGTGCTGAATAAAATATCTACTAGCTGAGTGATGTATACTAAAAAGGCTCTTGCTCCAAGTTTAGGGGGTTTGTCTCCTTTGTTTAGGGGGTTCAGTTTATTCAGTGTCAGTGTTCAGTCTGAATGTCGCAAATATTCACAGTCACCTAAAGTCACGTGGTGGGGGAGTGGGATCAGATGGTGGCCCATCGATATCCCAGGAACTACTGGGTAAAGAGAGTAAGAGAAGGGTCCTCTAAAACAGATGCACTAGAATTGCTGATCAGAGCTCCTTCTAAATGTGGTGGAACAATCTCCTTGAATATATTAGAAGCCACGTCTTAGAATTATTGTGCAAACAGTCATCCTTATAATTTGTGACATTACCTAATCACACACGGAAGACACTCAACCACCTTTGCTATTTTAACTATTATAGTTTAAGACACCCTGTTGCGCCTTAACAATGTGCTGGAAAGGAGAAGAATCGTATTTAATGTGGACAGACTTCTTCGTTTCTGCTTTGTTTTGCTGTGCGTATGGCTCTTGCAACAACATTACCAATACTTTTGTCGTGTGAGAAGGGGAAGCAGCGGGAAGCTTGTGCGTCCCCCCTGGAATCCCCAGGGATGCGCGTCCCCACACGGGCGCCCTGGCCACTGGTACAGATGCTGGTTTAAGGAAGCTGACTCGTGCTCCTGGTCCCTGCCTTTGCTCTTCCTTGAATCGTTGTCCCATTTTCATGTTGCCGAGGTCTTGAAACTTACGTTGATTTTGCTGATTCACATCCGCAATCATTGGATGGAACTCGTACTTCAATTCAACCTTAAACACCATGTAAACAGAACCACCATCAAAATAAAATGGCCTTTCCATTTTTATGTAGGAGGAGATTATATATTTTGCAAAAGCACACAGAACTGAAATCAATCTGATGAATTTTTCATGCGGCTTTTCATTTTCTTCCAATTTATCTTGTGCTTTTCTTTCAACAGTTGAAGCTTAAGTAGCTGAGGGACAGTGACTCGTGGATGAGGCACAAACAGTGTCTAGGTGTGGTTCAGGCAAGGCACACTCCGGTGGGTAGTCCTCTGCACACGTACGCTACATTGCAAGCAAATCAAGGAAGGCAGTTTTATTTTTACCTCATTTGATGAGTCAACGGCATCTATTGGTTTTGAGCTCTTTTCCTGTGTTTGTTAGCAAGTTCTAACAAACGTTCTCTCTGGTTAGAAAGCCCAAGAGCTTTCATTCTAGCAAAACCAGTAACTAATGTCATGTTTTCACCTCTCTGAGCTCCTGTTCTATGTCCATGAAACATGAGAATATATCACCTCCGAATCCCTTCCAGTTGAAAAGCTGGTATCTCCAGGTGAAATTTTAGTTTCTGATTTGCATTTCTGACTGTATTATTTTACTTACACCAGTTACACAGCGTGCTATTTGTATGTGGATCAAATTATTCTATGCCATCCACAGTAATGTGTGCTAACTCATTAAATGTCACAGTCATTGTGGGGAAACTGAGGCACAGAGAGGCTGACTTGCCCCCCATTGCCGAATCCCTACTAATAGTAGAGTCTAGATTTAATTAAAGCCAGAAAAGTCCCCAATTCCCTCTTCTTAGTCACTATACTACACCTCCTGTCTTTTTCTAAGAAAAAAGAAATGAGAATATTTCTTGAAATTGTGTTACTTTGGTGGTTTAGAACTGACTCAAGGCTATACACATCATGTACCAATTACACTTAGTATTTTAAAAAGCTGTGCTCTTTTAATTGATCCTACCTTAATATCTGGCAACTTGATGAAATTTGTCTTTATGTGACAGGGGGATTTTCAGTGATTTATCAGGATAGTTTTCTTTAATACTTAAATGATTAAATAAAATAAGAAAAAATACTTTTAAACATACACATATTCCACTATGTTGCATCCCATTATAAATGAGGGTTAAGGACATTAGTAGATTATTTTTTTTTGCCTGGGGAATATAGCAGTTTGATCCAGGAAATACAGACGTTGAAGCCTACTTATCCATAGACAGATGGCTTTATCATTTTTCAAAAACAGTCCCACTAAATCAATGTCAGGTATGATAGCAACATTCTTGAAGGAAGGTCAAGGGTGATCACAAGGGTAGTGCATATTTTTTAAAAAATATAATACTCATTTATTCATGAGAGACAGAGACACAGGCAGAGGGAGAAGCAGGCTCCCTGCAGGGAGCCCGACATGGGACTCGATCCCAGGACCCCAGGATCACACCCTGGGCAGAAGCCAGGCGCTCAACCACTGAGCCACCCAGGTGTTCCAATGCATCTTTAATATGAATGTATACAGTCACCCTCTTCTTACTATAAATGTGATTTTTTTTCCTGTAAATCACAGAAATACATTTTGGTAGACCTATATATTTTCTGTTTTTTAATGACTTGGTCAAGTGAGAAGCCCCACGAGTACTATTAGTATTCCTAACAAGGGCAGTTGGCACTAGGCTTCATCCTGAGTTACTCAACATTACGTATTGCCATAGAGACGTGCGAAGAGGTTCTCTGCAGATGAGCAGGGCTGGGCCCACACCCCTCTGGTGCAAGGACCTAAGCACGGATGTGTCTGCAAGGGCAGGGCGCATGTGTGAAGGTGTCTCTCATCTCAGACAGGTGACTGGCGAGTGGGTTCAAGGGATTGTTCTAGTAAACTGAAGTGTTAATCTCATGAACTGTCTTTATTAGATAATTAACAGCAACTGTGATAACCAAGACTGGCGTGCCAGTGGCTGTACCCAGTACCAGTAAAGGGTTCACATCGGAGTCCGATGCGGGTCTGGGAGCCCAGTCTCATCATGTAGGATGAACTAGACAGGCAGAAACACAGCAGATGAACATGCCTCCATCTGCTCCAAGATCTCCGTGGGCAGCCACTCTGTCAGACCTGATGACAAATGCATGGACGCCTCCTGGGTTCCTGGTCGCCTTCCCTTTACCCGCCCTCTCCCAGAATACATATCCTGGAGGCTCTCCATCTTCCCTCCTAATAGAAGTATTTTTTTTTCTTTTTTTCTCCTTTCTAGGAATTATTTAAAAGCCATGGGTTGATTATATTTTTTTACTTTCTCTCTTTCTATGAATAATAGAAAGGCGAAAGTTTAACCAAATAAATCAGAACTGTGATTGAAACCTTTTATACCCTTACCCAGAGCATCTTAGCATTACAGTGAACTGTGGAGGAAATGGATCCGGTTTCTACTGGATTCTCTTTCAAGACTCTTAGCAAACAAACCATCGTGAGGATGTGTAGGGATGATTCATGTCAAGGCCCTCCTCCCAAATACAGTTCCTTGCAGGATATCTCAAGACTCGTATGGCAAAAATAATCTAAGGTAATAGATGAGCAGCTCCCACCCTACGGGGCCTTGCGTGGATTGAATCAAAGCAGCTCAACGTGCACCCCTGTCATCTGGATGCAAGACGTCGCGGGGGCCTTGGGAGCCCAGACTGGGTGCTGAGGCGAGTCCAGGGCACACGCGGCCTCTAAAAGCCTGGCTACCATTTTCCTGGCTTATCAGAGTCACATGTCACATAAAGTGAAGTGTCCCTGACCACCAAAGTCCTCTTAAAAGAATCCTGTGCCATTTAAATATTTTAGAGTTAATGTAGTAACGTCTTCAAATCTAAGCTTATTTAATTAAATGTGGATACAGCCGGCAATCACCTTTCAACGTGCTTTAAATCACCTCCGTGGCTGGAGAGAAGCTCGCACTATTCCAGTTGCTTATTTATTTATGTACATATTTTTTCATCTTCTGGCTCCAGACGAGATAAGGTGCCAGGGAAGGAAAGCCACGGGGGATGTGAGGGACCACACGTAAGACGAAAGCGTAAGGCTTCTAATTAGCAAAGTCCCAGCAACGCTGTTGCTGGGTGGCCACGGGCTGTGCGAGTGAATGGGGAAAATCAAGGGTAAAAATGTAAAACCATATATGGAGCATGTCAAGCAACTTCAGAGACGGTTATGTCAGGGGTAAGAATCATGCCTTCGTATCTTACCACTGAGGGATGGTGACCTACGATAGTCTGTGAGTACTAAATTGTGGTTCCTTAATTCACACTGACTAAAACGTACTTCCTGAAAGCTACTTAGTGCTCACATTTGTCATTTAAAAGGCATTGCATCTTAGTATTTTCCTCGATTTCTGTGAATGGAGGAACATAAATATTCCTTAAAAGTCATTTTTAAATCTCTAGCATGAGCACACATCAAAGCACGGTGTTCACTTCTGGACAGCCTTCAGGAATGTTCTGGAATAATGTGTTTGAGTCAGTATCAGTATGTATCAAGCCAAGAAGCATCACAGACTTCTTCGAAATTGAGAATCTTTTCCGGCCTCGAGCAAACGTTGGCATCGGTATCCAGAGTTCTGTTGAGTCCTATGGAGGTTTATTCTGATTGCAACTTGAATTTACTTTTTTCATTGGATTGAACTACGGCAGCGAGGAATTAGGGTAGCTTCTCAGCCCTGGGAGGCATACCTAGGGCCTTTTTTTGTGATTAGTAAAAAACATCCTTTATGTTTTAGGCAGTTTTCACACCGTAAGTTGCGTCTAATCGTCACAATTGCACTGATTAGCATCTTCCTTTCACAACGAAGGGAAAGCTGTCATGGAGAACTGGCTCTGGTTCTCCCAGGCTTCCGGGCTGTTCTGGGCCTGCCCCCTCACCGCGTCCCATGCAGACTTGAGGCTCCCACCATGGGCCAGGTTCTTGGCCACTGGAGATGAGCAACTACTCATCCTCAATGCCGAGCATGGGACCCCTTCTTCTCATAAGTTTGCAGTGATCCCGTGATCCCGTGAGCATGACAAAGTCGGTGCAGCCACCCTGGGCTCCTAGTGTCTTATAAGGTTCCATGCTCAGGACACTCAGCCGTTTCTCAAATATTCTGGTAGCTTCTGTGGGCCACGGGGTGGTGAGAGCCTGGCGCTGCCCCTGCACGGAGGCTGCTCCCCGACCACCACATCTTCCGTGTCTCACCTGAAACACTCCATGTCCACCTGGGCAGTATGTGCCCATGAATATTTATGTATAAAATAAGGGTAAAATCTACCTGGAATCGTTAAGGATAATTTGTGTATTCCAGGCTAGATCTGAAGCTAGAAGTGCTGTGGAGCTGCTAATCCAATTTGGTTATTTAATGTTTCTCGAATAGTAAAGCCATGATCTTAGAATTCGAATTATGGGATTCAAAAAGTTATTCTGTTAATTGAAGTCATGGTTATCTTACGGCACTCCGGCCTTCTGGCTCCTAACAGAGCACCCTCTCCTAATCTTAGAGATTTCTACATAAAGGGTACACTTTATCTTAAAATGGTAACTAGCCCAAAGACATGAGCCTATCTTACAAACAGATGCTCTTGCAAATTTGTTATCCATTGGGCACTTATGTTGCTATTTGTATTACTGTTCATTATAGCCATTTATTAATTGGCTATTAAATAACAAGATTCACAGATGCATAAATCAGCACTTTTCTTTGGAAGATGGAATACCATTGATCAATTTTTAAGTAAAAGATTAGTAAATGTATTTCTCTTTACTTCAACTTGTTAGCAAAATGATTATTTTTTTTTTTTTTTGGTTCTGTACATGGATCATGTGTTCTTGACCTTCTATAATGTGTGCTATTTTTAGAATGATCGTTTATCAAACATCCAATTTTATGATGTTTACTACTTATGGGCACCGTTCTCTGAGTATTTTAAGAGCACTTGAAGAGCAGTTAACCTTCACAATAAACCTACAATAAAACTGTTACTATCCTATTTTAAGGTGGAGATATTGTAATGCAGAAAAGTTAAATAATTTGACCTAAATCACAAGACATTACAAGTGCAAGGCCAAGGTTCAAAGCCGACGGAGCTGGCTCTGAGCCTGAGCTTCTGTGATGATGCTGGGCTCTCCGTGTAAAGATTATAGTGGGTCTGATCCAAATGGCTCCTCCAGGTGTGGCTGAAGACAGAAGGACTGGTTGCTATGAACAAGCATGCAAGTGTTCATGGCCAACTACTGAGCTCACCTATTGTTTAGAAGATAGACACTGATTCCTAAATATCACATGAGTAGACTTAAAATGAGTACATTGGCCTTGATGAATAGAAAAGGAATATATTACCTCTGCTCACGATTAGTCTCCTGTGCTGTCCGACAAAGAGTTAATGCGGTATAGTATTTCCACAGGTTACTATGCTATTTCTTTCATGGTTATACACTTTTTTAAAATTTTCGTTACTCAATTTTTAGAAATTCTGATTAACATTTCCAAAACATAGTTTTTGGGGGCAAGTTTACTAAGAAGAGGGCAGTATGGATAATTTCAGAATTTGCCACCATTCTCAGGAACAAACACTGATGCCACCCCTGCCATGTCTACAACGTTCTTTGGGCTCTGGGATTCTCCTCGGTCTACAAGCTCACTCACAGTTTTTATTATTTATTTATTTATTTATTCATTCATTCACTCATTCATTCATTCATTAGAGACACGGAGAGAGAGAGGCAGAGGCACAGGCAGAGGGAGAAGCAGGCTCCATGCAGGGAGCCTGATGTGGGACTTGATCCCAGGTCTCCAGGGTCACGCCCTGGGCCGAAGGCAGGTGCTGAGCCACTGAGGGATCCCCCATTCACGGTTTTTAAAGTTTCTTCGAGACTATCCTGATGGCTGTCTCAAGTTTGTGAGCATGTTGTCTATATGCCTCACCTAAAAAAACAGGTTTTCAACAACTAATTATTTGTACTACTATAATCTTTTTACTAAGAGATATTCTTAAAAGGTTATTTTCCGTAAATCAGTTGTTTCACATTTCTCTCCTCACCACCGAATTATTATTTTTTGTTGTTGTTAACACGGCTGTTAGGAAATTCAACGTTGTGCTTATCAACTTAACAGAACTGGCAAAGACGTAAATAAGTTAACATGGAATTCTCCCCATTTGCTAACTGGAACTTACGGGGTGGTGGGCTGTAGCATATCGTGACAAATAAGCCAGGAGCAGCTTGGTGCTAGAAGAGAAATAGCAACCCGTTCCCTCCCGCAGCTGAAGAACATGCTTTCAGGGGCCAACAGTTACTAGTAAGCCACAATCCACAACATGTCACGCATGTGGGTCTCTTAGGTGCAGTTTTGTTGAGTTGCTTTCCATTGAATTCCTGATTGAAAGAACACAATTATAATTTAAATTGCACTAGTAATAATCATTAGCCCTGAATACATCATATTAAATGTCTTGAATTATTCCTGATTTTCTTACAGAAATATTTTTCTGGTAGTATTTTTCTTACAGAATCCAAGTTTTGATTCATTGAAAATAATTTTTAGAATTGTTTATTTTTGAAATGTCGGAAACCCATTTTTTTTTACCCCTTATATATATCTCAGGGCTTCATTGAATTGATGCATTAAAGAAATTTTTTTTAATGAAATAGAGTTCACTCCATATTTTTTCAGGCAATCTCTCAAATACAGAGCGGGACTGTGTTGTGGGTGTGACATCTGTCAGTGGTGTCAACACGATCATAGCACAACCAACTGCCTGTTCTCTCACCTCAAGTAACCCCTCTTCACTCGCAAGACTTTGATTCTTGCTTCAGTGGCCCCATTTCTTTATCAGCCAATATCTTAATTTGCTAATTGAGATTCTACTAGGTTTCATCAGATGCATTTCCCTGTTCAGACATACAGTCTGGGATTCTGACTTCAATGATATTAATTTCTATTTCAATAATTAAGATCTTGTCCAATTTGCATATTTTAACTTGTCTCTGCTTTCCTCATTTCATCCATCTAGGACTGGTGACATTAGTGAAAAAAAAATCTTGATCTGTTATTTATATAATTGTTTGGAGTCTTTCTAATTAATGACCTCAAAATAATAGAGCATTCACCCTCTGAATGTTTTGAGTTTCTGCTTAGTGTTTAGTCCCGGAGAGTGAATATACATGAGACTCACTCTTATTCATAAAGTCCCCTTGGAGTAGAACACGCCTTTCTTTCCTGTGATCACATATCATTGAACATAAAAGGGACAAGCATTTATTGAGCCTATATTATCTGCGGGGCACTTGCTAATAATGTTGCATGTTGTCCCAGCTAATTATTGAGCGAATCCTTTGGGGCACATGTTCTATTAGCCCATTATACACGTGAAATCAGCCTCTATTGATTCCTTCAAAAAGTATATAGAGGGATCCCTGGGTGGCGCAGCGGTTTGGCGCCTGCCTTTGGCCCCGGGGTGCGATCCTGGAGACCCGGGATCGAATCCCACGTCGGGCTCCCTGCATGGAGCCTGCTTCTCCCTCTTTCTGTGTCTCTGCCTCTCTCTCTCTCTGTGTGACTATCATAAATAAATAAAAATGAAAAAAAAGTATATAGAAATTATGTACTTTGGGCCAGGCATGTTTTAGGTGCTTTGGATAAATTCACTAAAACCTAGTTCCAGCATGCTGCCTTAGGCGTCTCCTTCAGACAATGAGGACAATAATCCAATATGTCCCCCACGTGCTTTCCCCCAACATATCAATCAGTTTGGAAATAGACTGACTGGAATTCAGGACTTCATTAATATCAGGTGATCGATACGTCTATTCGACTCTATGTTGTTTTAGTTCTGCCATCATTACTTTTCTTGGGGTGTTTGAGCTTTGGAATTGAAAAATGATTCAAGTATGTTAAAATATCTACGTGTAACATATATGTGTGTGTTTATCTACGTCTGCGTTATGCACACTCGCACACACACTCACACACACACAACCCAGAATCACCTACTGAAACAGTGATACTGACTTTGTGGTTATGTCTGTGAAATCATGTTAAAATCAGTTGAGGCAGAGGAAAATGGATAATTTAATTTGTACCAGTGGATATTAAAAAGCTGCATTTGCTAAGTAGTCAATCAGTCAACTAAATAGCAAATACTTATTTCAATTTTTTTAAAAAATGCCATTTTGTTTACCTTATGTTTGGCATTGTTTGGGGCAAGATTATATTGAAAAGGATGTGAATGAATGGAGTCAACCTAAGTCAATTAATATGTAACTTACAGTCAATAGGACGTAAATAGGAATTAAGAATTGCATTGTAAGCACTCAAAATAATGAACCACATCAATGTGTTTCTGTTCAGCTGCATTACACGTATAGCGTAAGATTATTATTATTAGTGATTTATAACAAATGCGAAATTTAAATCAGCAGTGGTTCATGTCTATTTTAGGTTTAGCGCAGTCTCATTTATTGTTCAAGTAGATGCACCCAAATGCATGGTTCTGCCTCCCAACACTTGGGATTAACTAGTCAGTCATATCCTGGGATGTTTAATGTACCTAATATTCTATTTTCATATTTGGATACTCTGTGGTTCATTGTTGTGCACTATTTTCAGCTGGGCTTTTTATTTTTACTTTTTATTTTTATTTTTTTTAACTCCATCACACTGGCTGTGGCAATCCACCATCCCTGCACCATTTCGTGGTTAAAAATAGGCTAGGTCAACTCTGGCAACTCGCCAACTCAGAAATAAACTTACCAGCGAGCACAGGCGGATAAGTACTGAGTGCTTTGCATGTCCCACTTGTTGTTTGGGTTGGTGGAGAGCTTGGCGTCCGTCAGTAATGACGTAGAGCTCTCAGATAATGCGATTTTAGATGTGGAGGTGACCGTGGCTAGTGCCATGTTTCCGGTCGAGTAAGACAGATTTCCAGACAAGCACTGAGATCTTGATCCTTAGACAAGGTCGAAGCTGGCAGGTTCAGGATTAGAACTTGTGATTCCCCGTGTCTGTTCTGTGACCACGCACCACAGCTCGGGGGCGACAGCAGGGAGATCACCAGGGATGGGGATGGTGATGGGGATGTCCCAGCAGAGGAACAGGGCCACCATGAGTGGGGGCAGACAGCACCATAGATGCAAGAGTGAGAAAATAGGAAGGAAGGAGAGAATCTGAGGGGAAATACTGCTAAATAGGAGAGGAGACATGTGGAGAGGGGGGAGATCCAGAAGCATGGATCTTTGTGTCTAAGTCGAAAGAATGATGTCAGCAAACAACATGAATGGCTTTGCTGACCTGGGCTCCTGAGCTAACCCGTGTAACCCGGACACACTGGGTGTAGGAGCAAGCACTGATCACCGTGCTCCCCATGGCACCTGCACACCCTGCGGTACACTGGGCGCTTCCCCCAGTGCGTCCCTGGGAACCTGGCCCCAGGCTGACAGGGTGACCAGGTGACAAGCTGGGTCCCGGGAGGTGCTCAGGTCATGGGAGGAGGCCTCAGGGGGGATCTGGGCCTTCTGGGGGAGGCCCTGCAGAGCTCCTACCCGGCCTGTGAGCACCCACGGGAGGAGGCCCATGGGGAGCCAGGTGGCCTGGCCTGGCCTGACCACCCCGGCTCCTGGACGTGGGGCCCTGGGGTGCTGTCCCCCTGGGGTGCATGGTGGAGCCCCAGCAGCCTGCATGAACCACCGCAGGCCCCTCCCCGCCAGAGGATGGAGGGCACAGGCTCTCTGTCCCCTTGAGTCTGGACGTGTTTGTGACCTGACACCCAAAGGAAGAGGGTGAAGGAGTTCGTGTTCGTGGGGGCCCCAAGCCTCAAGCTCCGCTCTGCACCCCCAGCTCCCTGCCAGTGCCGAGGTGAGCACTCCAGCTAGGGCGGCCCTGAGGTCAGGGGCCTGAGGCCACACAGTGGGGTGCAGCCCCCCGGTGCCAGCGTCTCTGGGCCGCACCCCTGCTGGGCTGCGATGGGCCGGGGCCTCTGCGCTGCTGCCTGGGTGCCGGGCCTCCTGCAGCCCCTGACCGCGTCCTGCCACCCAAGGGCCAGCCATTTAGGGCAAAAGTCACCTCCAGCCCCTTAGTGTCGAGTTAATGTTCTGGCTGGTCACGTTCCAGTTCTTTCTCTCCATGCACGACTTTCCCCACCTGGCACCATCATGGTCACGGAGCAGGGATGATTTCATGCCCCCCTCCTTTATTTTATTTATTTTATTTTATTTTATTTATTTTATTTTATTTTATTATTTTATTTTATTTTATTTTATTTTATTTTATTTTATTTTATTTTTTTAAGATTTTATCTATTTATTCAGGAGAGACACAGAGAGAGGCAGAGACCCAGGCAGAGGGAGGAGCAGGCTTCATGCAGGGAGCCTGACGCCAAACTCGATCCCAGGACCCCAGGGTCAAGCCCTGGGCCCAAGGCAGGTGCTCAACCGCTGAGCCCCCCAGGGATCCCCACACCCCCCTCCTTTAACGTAATGCTATCTAATATTTCCTTTTTTTATATAATCATCTTTGACGGTAACATTCTCCCTTGAATAAAAAGATCCAAGTTTGTGCGAATTGCTTTCTTATTAGACTTGTCTGATTTCAAAGCTTTGCTGCCGTAAATAATGCGGTGATAGTCACGTACACACTCCATAGTATTTGCCCCCCAATACACCTGCGACGCGCCTAAGGTGCTCTTCTCACGGTGCTCACTTTTACTCATCCGGTGTCTACCTGCCACCTCCCCGTCGTGTTTCAGAGCCAACATAATATTTGCAATTTTGAGCGTCTTTGGTTCCTTTAAGGCAGGTGTCAATTAATTGAACGTATTCCACTGAACAATAAAAATATATTACTTGGAAGAAAGAAGCCGGGTCAGACTCAAGCCCAGCACTGTTACAAAATAATCAGGAAAAAAGTGCAAAAGATAACTCCAACCCCAACAATGGAAGAGTCACTCTTCTAAGGATGTGACCCCGAGGTGCAGGCAATTAAATATAAATGGTTTTATTTAAGCGCCTGACGTTGTGATATCACCTTTGTGACTTGAGCTAAATTTTTCTCAGTAAGAAGTAATTAAAAATCACTTTTCAACAATGATCTTTCTTGATGGTTCAAGGTCTTACACTATTCCTCAGATAATATTATTCTTGGCAGAATTTATCTATGAAAGTGCAAAGTAAAAGTCAGTGAAAGGCACCCGGGGTTCATTTAAAAAGGAATATAATACACTTAGAGTGGAGAAGAGCGAGATAAGAGATTGCAATTCCCTGAGTATCCCGAAGAGCCGTCAATAATGATTTAAAGGACTTCGGTATTAAGTTAAGGAATTGACATCAGATCTGGGAAAGATGTCAGAGCCACTGAGAGGCCTCGTGTTCGTTAATGCCAGTATTTTATCCGAATATTTTCGGAGTGTGCGACTCGTCCGGTACCAAAACCATTCTGAAGACGTCTCTCCCGCTCCACCACCTCTTTTTGCCTCCCCGCTCCTGCCCCTGCCCCTCGCCTCCCCCGTCCTCTCTCTCCCTCCCCACTAGCACCCTACCCCAGTCTCCATCCTTCCTCTCCCCCATCCCTCTCTCCATCCTTCTTCTCACCCCATCCCTCTCTCCATCCTTCCTCTCCCCCACCCCTGTGTCCATCCTTCCTCTCTCCCACCCCTGTGTCCATCCTTCCTCTCCCCCCATCCCTCTCTCCATCCTTCCTCTCCCCCCACCCCTGTCTCCATCCTTCCTCTCTCCCTACCCCTGTGTCCATCCTTCCTCTCCCCCCACCCCTGTGTCCATCCTTCCTCTCCCCCCACCCCTGTGTCCATCCTTCCTCTCCCCCCATCCCTCTCTCCATCCTTCCTCTCCCCCAACCCCTGTCTCCATCCTTCCTCTCCCCCCACCCCTGTGTCTATCCTTCCTCTCCCCCCACCCCTGTGTCCATCCTTCCTCTCCCCCACCCCTGTGTCCATCCTTCCTCTCCCCCACCCCTGTGTCCATCCTTCCTCTCCCCCACCCTCTCTCCATCCTTCCTCTCATCTCCCCCATCCCTCTCTCCATCTCACCTCTCCCCCTCATCCCTCTCCCCCTCCCTTCCTCAGCCTGCTGACTACTCTGCAGTCTTCCCTGGAGCACAGTAGTACCAACCAGTCTTCTATCATGTCTCGTGTTCATCATCATAGAAGAGGCTTCAAATACCATAGAATCCAGCCAGGCTCCGTGTGGAACTAGAAGTACCTCTTTTTTGAGGGCGGGGGGCTTACGTTGTTTACTATATGTGCCTGTGGTTTCTCAAAGATTTGATGACGTTCTAAATCTAGTACATAGATGAGAGGAAATGGACCCTCTAGAGTGAAATTTTCTTTCCTCCTAATTAAAAGTGTGAGACCTCGAGCAGGGGATTTACTGTCTCAGAGACTTCATTTCAATGGAGAAAACAGGAACAATAGTACCTTTATCCCCTGGTTGAGTCAGGATGACAGGGATGAAGCATGTAGCCTAGATTCTCGGTTAAGAACGGTTGCCCTCCTTTTATTTGATGCTTTGCTTTCGTGAGAACAGCATAGCCATGGAGGCTCTGTCCAGCTGTGCGCTCTGTGGGTGACATTCCAGAATCTTCTCCGTTGGGTGGCACTCATCTGTCTGCAGCGGGTTGACCTCCACCCCCGCCCACCGTTTGCTCTACCCTCAGGGCTGCCCCCTTGACACTGGTTGGTTCGGAAGTGGACAAGTGGCCGCGCCTAAACCAGGGGGCTCAGGGCATGGCCTTGTCACAGCGACTGGTCTTGAGTGGACACACGAACTACTGTGCTGCTCACCGGTATAGCACCACCCGTGATTTTTATGTTGGGGTTTGGGAGGAAAGAAGCTCTGTTCTGCTCTGAACCATGTACCTTGAGGCCTTGAACAACAGATATCATTCTGATGCCATTAGAGAATAAGAAGAAAAGGATGCTAAAATTTGATCAGATTATGTGTGATGCCAATCTTACCACTGACTTCTCTGTTATATGAGAGAATGAATTTCATTAAAAAAAAATTAAGCCCATTTGAGGTGTGTTGTGTGTGTGAGAGCACATGCACAAGCATGTGTATATGTCTGTGTTTTATGATGAAAAAATTTCTGATAGAATCCTGAATTTTCTGAGAAATCCAGAAATTCCCATTTACAATTAACATTGTCTTGAGTCTAAGAAATGGCATTCAGCTTTTTCAACCTTAAGAAAGCTATGCATTTAGTAAAGTTTTTATAGTTTCCTATTGTTGTGAAAAATTGTGATAATTTTGCCTTCCTTGTGTCTTGTAAATCCCAAGAGGATAACATTTCTTACCTTACCTGTGCCCTACAATTCAACTTGTATCTCCCCTTCTGTGCCCCACAAACATCTCTTGCTCATCTCTATTTAATTTAATAAATAATTAAATTTATTATTAAATTTAATAAATTTAAATGATTTAAATTAAATTAGACAATTTAATTTAATTGTTTTCTTATGCATCTGTCCTTCCCTCTGTTAAGGCACCCCTCAAACACAGAGACCCTGCTCCAGGCACTGAATATGGGTTGAGGCTTGCTAGATACACTACAGAATTCCCACTGGCATTTGGATTCCAGATAGAGAGCAATATTTTTAAATGAGTCCCAAATACTGCATAGGACATACTTATACTAAGAAGTTATTGGCTGTTTATGTGAAATTCAAACTTAGCTGGTTGGCCTGTATTTTTATTTGCTAAATCTACCAACTGAATATTTGTTCTCCTGGATTGTTACTGCTTTCTCTACTGGGATTTTCACCACTGTACCCAGACACTATAATGGAAGCTACTTTTGGCCGTGTAACAATTACCCTAAAACCAAGCGACTGGTTGAAAAACAATATACACATACTATCTCACTGTTTCTGTGTGTCAGGAATCTAAGCTTGGCTTAGCTGGGTTCTGGGAAAGATTATTTGCTTGGCTAAACTATAGTCAGGCTCCCGAATCTTCTCTCAGACCCATCTGTGTACTTCTTGATAAAATCCAGGTTCAGGAAGTCATTTGTATCAGGACTCCCACCCTCGATGTCTGATCACCCACAATATCTGGTTGAGTTCTCGTCCCCCACCATCCCCTAGGTGAGGTCTGACATCCTGACCTGTCTTCAGCAAGAATCCCCTTTGGTCACTTAAGATAGAACCTTCCTCCCTCCCTTACCCCTGATCTTAGGATTTGTCTATCTACAGATCCCCTACCCTACCCGTGGGCCGTAAGTTTTTACTTCCCATGCTGTATTTGGAACTGAGCCCAATCTCTCAACTACGCTGTAAAATCCCATTGCAGTGGACCCTGTGCTTATCCTGGCAATCCTCCTCCCTTCTCCTCCTCTGAATAAAGTGTTCTTCAGCATGTTTTAACAAACATCATTGCATGTTTTTTTGTTTTTGTTTTTTTTTCTCTGCCAATACCTCCAGCTCAAGGTCCCTTAGGAATTTGCAGTTAACCTGTCACTAGAACTACAATCTAAACTTGTGGAATGGGTTAGAGGGTCTTCTTTCAAGCTCACACATATGGCTGTTGGCAGCCCTTGGCTCGTATTACCTGGGCATCTCCAAAGGGCTGCATGTATGGAAATTGGCTTCTCCCAGGGCAAATCATCCAAGAGAAAAATGGAAAACACAATCCTTTTATAACCTAGTCTTGAAAGTGATTCCAATCATTGGGTTATATTCTAATTGGTAGAAATGAGGCCTTGGGTTTAACCTGCATTTAAGGGGAGGACATTAAAGGTCATAAATACTGGAGTGTGAGAATCCATGCAGCCATCTTGGATGCTCCTCACCACAGTGGGTTCTGGTGTGTAGAAGGTCATGAAAAAGGGGCAGGATCTATGGAGTCATCTTAGATCCTTACCGTGATGGGTTCTGACGTTATAATCTTCACTTTCCACTGTAGCCAAATTAGAAATAAACTAGGGATTATTGCTGATCCTTAAGGATATTTTTGCCAAAGAAATGAGACAGTATATGCTATAACTTGGATTCTGAGTTAGCTCAATTTTGATGTCCAATAGGGAAGTCAATGGCAACATTGAGTGTTTAGATTTAAGTTCAAATTTAAATGTAATTTAATTGGGCAGCCCCGGTGGTGCAGCAGTTTAGCACCACCTGCAGCCCAGGGTGTGATCCTGGAGTCCTACGTCAGGCTCCCTGAATGGAGCCTGCCTCTCCCTCTGCCTGCATCTCTGCCTCTCTCTCTCTCTCTCCCTCTCTGTCTGTCTGTCTGTCTCTCTCTGTGCGTCTCTCATGAATAAATTAAATCTTTAAAAAAATAAATGTAATTTAATTTAAAATATATTTTATCGTTTACCTGAGCCATCTTTCAAAACTTCAAAAGCCACATGTGTCCAGGTACTGATTTGTGCAATGTGGATATAGAACATTCCCATTGTTATTTTGGAAATGCTGATATAGTGCCTATTAGCTTGGTCCAGTGGTATATTTTAGGTAGAGCAGTATTTTTCTCATTAATAGACAAATACATTTTTATGCTCATCTTTTTAAACCATAAGTAGTTGCTCATCTACTAAGATAATTTGCATGATAAACTGTCCTTGATAAACCTTCTCCTGAGTGGAGACATTGCTTTTCCCTTTATTGGAAATATTATCTACTTCTTTGGCGGTATTAAACTATGATACTCAAATGAAGGATGCTGATTATTACATTATGCAAAAAAGAACACAAAATCTAGTGTACTGCATGAGACATAATTTATGTAAAAACATGCACACAATTGCATTCAAGTATTTGATGTAAGTAATGAGAGAATCACACATAATGGGCATTTTTTATTAAACTGAGATTTAGTTGATTTGTCTTATGAATGAAGTTACTCAAGCAGATTGGATTGTGAGGAAAAAAAAAAAAAAAACAAGGATAAAAGAAAGGGATGGAAATTTCAGAAGCCCAGCACATAAATATCATCAAACAAATAAAGTTGGCTGTAATTTGTCTGTATAGGAGAAAATAGGCAAGTTTGGGACTTGGTTTAATGAAATCTTGTGGGAATTACATATATTGGCATATATGTAATATGCCAATAATTACATATATTGGCAATGTATTTCTCCATCTCCAGTATTTATTGGACATTTGGTATATGCTCACT
Source organism: Canis lupus baileyi (assembly GCF_048164855.1). NCBI lineage: Eukaryota > Metazoa > Chordata > Mammalia > Carnivora > Canidae > Canis > Canis lupus. The sequence continues at coordinate 2,045,196 of NC_132852.1, read as the reverse complement.
AAGGTAACTTCAGGGTAAAAAAGATTGATCAGACACAGATATATTCTTACTGATTTCTGAATTCACAAGTAGGGATAAGTCATAAATCAAATGATCATAATACAAAGTAGGAAGCAATTAATATGGCAAAAAATTAAAGATTTTATTTATTCATTTGAGAGAGAGCACAAGTGAGGGGTGCAGGGGAAGAGAGAGAAGCAGACTTCCCATTGAACAGGGAGCCTGACACAGGGCTCCATCCCAGACGTAGAGATCATGACCTGAGCTGAAGGCAGATGCTTAGCCATCTGAGCCATCCAGGTTCTCCAATATGGCAAAATGTTATGTTATATATTCTAGGACGTTGGAGAGAACATAAGTTCAAGGAAGGCAAGAAATTTGTTTTGCTAACAGAACCCCTAAGTGCAGAAAAGGGCCTGACCTAGAGTTCACTTTAAGTAAAATCTCAGTGAAGGAGCAGGTTAGAAAAGCTTCCCGAACAACAGCGTAGGAGAACTGGGCTTAAGGGGGTTGATTTGACAGGCATCTGAAAACAATGGACATGAGGTCTGGCTGGAACCAGCAGCACAGACACAAAGGAACAAGCAGAGTTTGGTTCTTCATGAGGAAAAACAAGTGATACAAGGGCTAGTCAGCAGAGTGGTGAGGAGGCCTAGCAGGTGAGAACAGAAAAGTCGGTGGGTCCAACATGGGAGAGGTTGTTGTGCCATGTTCGTAGTGTAGACTTGAAGTCAGAGGTCATCCACAGCATGGAGATAATGACACCTGTCTAAAATAGCTCATAAAGACATTGGAATAGATGCATGAGAAAAGTGATATGAATGCATTTTAGGAAAAAAAATAAAAATGCTGGAGGAATTCAAGGGCATGACAAATTTCAATGTCATTCCAAAACTGACTCACTTGAGACTCTACATTCCCTGGCTACCTCTAACTAAAACATATTAATTTGAAAAATATATCATCTATCTATATCTATCATCTATCATCTATCTATCTATCTATCTATCTATCAATCATCTTCTGTCTATCTGTCAATCTATTATGTTTATAATTTATTTTTGCCTGGACACTGAGTCCCTTTACTCCTTATTTACTTCTCTTAAAAGAGGTGTTAAATATTTTTCACCAAGAATTTGTGTTTGTAGAAGTGCAGTTTGGAAATGGACCATTGAGAATGCTGTGGTTGTCTGTGTTCCCTATTTTCCTACCCTGAGATTGTAGAGCTCGCATCTATTTAATAGCATTTATCATTTCCAACACAAGGATGGGGGGTCTATAGAGCTAGGAAAGAAGAAGCATATTCTAACATGTTGTATTTCATATATAGAGATTGTTTTCTCAGGCGCACTTGAATTCTGTTTGTCATAAATTATCTAAATATGCTGAACTTCACACATTGAGGTAGAATGTGTTCTTTTTATATAATTGAGATGCAAATTGCATAGACTTAAACCAGGACATGATGGTCCTTCAAGAAAAAAGCAGACCTAACATGTACCGATAATAAATACTGAAAACCCTTTTGCTTCTACCAACAAGGAGGTTTTGGTAACTTTGGCAAGAGAAGCTCTTTGAGGGATAAAACATGTTACTGAATCTGACTTTGAATTTTCTAGGTCAAATGCTTTGCATTTGAGAACTCAGATCATTATTTATTCTTTCATTCTTTCCACACTCTTTTAGGCACTAGTGGTCTTCTACTTGCCGAAGATGCAATAATGGGGAAGATGTATGCACACGTGCACCCACACACTCTTCCTAGCCAAACTCTCTTACTGATTACATTCTAATAAGAGGACAATTGTATTTATAAAAACACAAAAGTAGGGGTGCCTCACTGGTGCAGTCGGTTAAGCATCCACTCTTGGTTTCATTTGGATTAGGTCATGAGATTGAGCCTTGTGTTGGGCTACACAGCTCAGTGTCAAATCTGTTTGAGGCTCCTTCCCTCTCCCTCTAACCCTCACCCCCCGCCTTTCTCTGAATCCCTAAACTAAATAAATAAAAATGAATAAAAGACAAACGCGAGTGAACTATTTAGTATCCTAAGGGGGATGCGAGCCATGGAAATCACTCAAGGAAGGAAGACAAAAAGTACTGACCCTGGAAGGAGGATATGTTCAAATGTAAAGACATGCATGTGAGACCTCAGTGAGAAGGTGCATCTGAGCAAAATATGAATGGGGTGAGGGAGCAAGCTACACGCGGAAGAAGAGCCTGAGGGCGGTGGTACAGACAGGTGTAAATATGCTCAGGCAGTTGTGTGTCTGGGGATTCCCAGGATTGTCAGGGGAAGCCCGTGTGGCTGGAGCAGAGTGCGGAAGCAGACAGAAAGTCAGAAGAGTAACGCGGGACCACATTTTATAAGGCCATTTTGGACATTGGAGGGATATTAGCTTTTACTGCAAGTGAGTTGGGGGTGGACATCAGAGGGTTATAGGCAGAGGAATCATGGAATCTGTTTTACAGTTAACAGGATTTCTTTATGGTTATGTTGAGTATAGCAGAGCTTGGGGGAAAACAAGAATCATTTGGAGGCTACCCCTTTATCTACAAGAGAAAAAAAAACAGAGAAATGACAGAGTGAGAGGTGGCCCAATTGGGATATATTTTGAAGGAAGCCAATGGGTTTTGATGAAAGATTGAAGGTAAGATGTAAGGAAATGGAGAATAACATTAATGGCCCCAGACTTTGGACCTAGGCAACCGGGAAGATGTAGATGTCATTTATCTGGATGGGAGAAGTGGGGAGAGGAGGAGGTTAGGCATTGCATTTTGAACGTAGTAAATCTTTGGTGCCCACCAGACATTGCAACACAGGTGGGTATGCAGCTGGATTTTTCTCAGAAGAAGCCTCGGCCAGATGCAAGGTATTAGGATCCTATAACTGTTTAGATGGTATCTACATCACCAAACTGGTCAAGGTCACCAAGTGAGTTTAGTAGGAAGGAGAAGAACTTTGAGCACTGAGCCCAGAATATTATAGCAAGAAGAGGTTGGAGAGAAACAAAAGAACCTGTGGTGCTTTAAGGAAAATGGCCCCACAATAGAGATGATGTTAGGGAAGGTTGCAGACAAACGCATGGGGGCTGAAACTGATCATTCTGAGCGGGACTGAAGTCAGTGACCTTGAGCAAAACCGTGGGGTGTTGAGGTAATAGAGGCTGCGGGAGATGACCGTGAAAGGATGTGGAAGCGGGGTTAGGGTCTCCTTGTAAAGGAAGAAGAGAAGCAGAACTAAGCTTGCAGACAAAGTGACATTGGAAGAATATTTTTATTTTATTTTTTATTTAGAGACAGGATAAGTAACAGTATGTATATATTTAATGACAAAGTGATGCTGGAGACAGGATGTCCAGCCTGCACACAATTGTTGACTTTGGCATCTCTAGGAAGCTCCTCTTTTCATCCTGCCCAAAGTGTTCCCAGTCCACACCTTCTGTTCACCTAGTCTTACCGTAGAGCCTTTATTCTGTCATTTTTGCCATATAACTACTTAAAAGACATTATATTACAATAAATCACAGAATTTTTTTAAAATGCTGCATATTATGATTCGTCCTTAAAATGAAGATTATTCATCATTTAATCTGGTCATATACCTTCTCTTTGCCCTCATATATTTTTGTCTGCCATTTATATCTCTTTACATAGTGGGATAGTTGCTGTTAATTTCTGTAGAAAACAGGCTTTTATCAGAGGTATCGAGTTAAGTTCTTTGAAAATTTATATGCTCACTTTTCTTCTTTTTTGAGATTTATTTGTTTATTATTTGAGAAAGAGAGAGGCTGAGACAGCAACGGTACACACATGGAAGAGGGAAGGGCAGAGAGAGAGAATTTCCAGCAGACGCCCTGCTGAGCGTGGACCCCACTGGGGCTCAAGCCCATGACCCTGTGATCCTGACCTGAGTCAAAGTCAAGAGTCAGACCCTTAACTGACTGAGCACCTGGTGCCCCATGCTCACTTTTCTTAGCATAGTCTGCAAATCATCATATTTTCTTTTGTCATTTGTCTTTTCTTAACATTAATTCTGTGACCTGAGATGCTTTAAGATAATTTAAAATAGTTTATTTTAAATTGGACAGTTACCTGGCAACCTTTACTGCTACTTATTTGGATACCTCTGACTTATATAAAAGGTTGTTTTCTACAGAAACAAGCAAGGTATTAAGCAGAGATATAAAGTGATTTACAGACACACGTTTTCCAAACTGCAAGGAAAAATCAATTTTCTCTCATTCAAAGAAAATCTTTTGCAAATATCATAGATTTGGCAAAACACAGGTCCTCTAGAAAATTTTCCTGCCTCATCTACTTTAACTTTAGATAGAAAACATACAAAATGAGTAATATCTTGGATTTATATATGAACTTAAGTGTTTTACATTTATAGATAGCTATTTTAGAGTTGATTTCTTCTTTTGCCTTTATCGTGGTTTTCTAATACTCACTTGCCTTTTATATGGTGAACACATACAAAAAAGTTGCATGAACATCTATGCACAGGTGAACAGAATGGATACTCTTCCAGAATGGTTCTGCTCAATATGGTAGCCACAGTGACATATGACAATTGAACACATTGAATCTAGTGCAATTAACTAAATTTGAAATTGTATTTGGTTTCCATCAAGATGAATTCAAATTAAAAAAAGAAAAGCATTGTAAAATATGTTGTCATTAAATGTAATTCGTCATTTTGTTACTACTAGATGTCACTATAATTGTTGAAAATTGGGAATTCAAATAAGATATCCTATAAGTATATGATACATAGAGTATTTAGATATCTATCATGATAAAGAATGTAAAATGTCTGATAAATAACTTTTTATATTGATTACATATTGAAGTGATAACATTTTGGGTATGTTAGATTAAGGAAAATATGCTATTAAAGTTTACTTTGTTTTTTTGCATTTGCTTTTCAGTGACGTAACTACAAATTTAAAATCATGTATAAGGCTCACATTATATTTCCAACAGTCCGTATTACTCAGCGACCTCTTCATCAAGAGTATAATTAACAAGAGATTTGGAATCCAATTAGGTAAAATATATACAAATAAATGAGGTAGAATAAATGGGTATAAAGATACCCGTGGTACTGGAGTTGCACGCTGTGGTTTAATGATCAATATTAAAATTAATAATTTGAACAGGTAACCACCGTGGTTTGCAGGTTTAGTAAGTATCTGTTGTATATACGGGTATGTATCAGCTTCTATCTAGTATTTAGCCCTGGGGGCGTCCCAAGGATTAAAGGGGTTTGCAGATGATCAGATTAAAGATTTATTTCTTGAGCAAACGCCCAGGGGGCTGTCATTTCTGAGGTAACATTCTGCCCTCAGATGTCTCGGAATCAACCCCTGAACGTGTACACGTCCTCCTGCCCACCCTCTGTGCTTTAGGACATCTGTGGTCTTATGAATACATTTTTGGATATTCTAATCCCTATCATTTTTATGCATTATCAAAAATCCATTTCATTCAAATCTGTTTTGTCTTTTTAACTTCTCTCAAAGATATAAAATATTTTGGTTATTTTTCGACATTTTTTTCTTCTAAAAAGCTATATGAATTCTCTAAAGTTCTATAATAATTTTTAATATTTACATTTTAAAATGTAATTTATGTTAAAGTCCAAAACTATTCTTTTAAAGCCATGTGAGTGGTGGATTGTTATGTGATGTTTATAAAGGAGAGAAGAAGGGGATTACCCGCTCACTTACTAACTGCTTATTATGTTTATTTGGTTTCCCTGTGTTCAGAGTTATTCTTCAATACCACACTTCTATCCCCCTCACCAAAAACAAAAAGCCTATTTATGGTAGACGCTGAAAGTCACATAACAAGTAAGTAACTAAAGCTTGATTCAAAGCTAATGTTTTTCTTTTCACTGAATTACATTCAGATCAGTGTCTTTGAAACAATGTAGGTATAAATGTAGAAAACTAAAGTAGAATTACACCCGAGTAAATTATCGCATTCCCAAGGCTGCTGAGCTTAGCAATATTGGTTCTACTAATCCATCCTGGTGACCGTGCCCAATTTAAAATTATTCTATCATTTTTATGCTTAACTTTGTTTTTGAGTTATATCTTTGGATTTCACCTCACTTAAAATAGGTAGATAATCAAGAGGGGTTTGAGACAACAATCACTTTAAAGGAATTCAGGTTTATCTGGAATGTAATTGATACCAAAGTTATGGCATAGGTTTAGGTAATATTGCACAAAAGCAACATTACATCGTGATTTGGAAGGATAAAAATCAAAGTAACAATTAAAACAAACTTAAAATATCTAAATTCAACATTATGGCAAATCGAGAATTTGAGAAGCAAAAGTGTTTCTCAAACTAGGTAAAACAAATTTGTAAGTCCCGAATTCACCTTTAAATTCATTTATTAATGTCTAGGCAATTATACTACATTCCCAAAGACTGACCTCAAATTTAGCACTGAAAACATTTGCACACTAAAATTTACTTAAGAAAAATAAGAAATAAAGTGTCTTTTGTAGTAACGTGAATCCATTAAACTCTGCTGAGTTTTATTTAGCAAACTTTATTATTGGAAAATCCGCTATGGTTAATTGTAGGGTGTTTCTGAGATGAATACGGGTAAAGTAACAATTAAAAAACACATATGGAATTTTGGAAAGAAAATTTACTCAAAGCAGGCACTGAAACTAATTATGATGTCTTCACTGGCTTAGTTTATTTGGATTCATTTAACCATGTATTACTTGAGTGTTTAAATGCTGCCTTAATGCTTACTTGTTCATCAGGGTTGACATTAAAGAAAATTGCTTAGTTGAGCAAAGTCGTATGCAGATATATAATGGAGAGTCAAAATGTACAATAGCCCCGTAAAGAAATTCCTTTTAAAGGCACGTTGCATCCTATAGTTACTGAATATTTAAATGCAAGGGATATAAACAGATGAAGTCTTCAGTTAGTAAACCATTGCGAAATCTTCCAAAATAAAGGTTAGAGGATTAAAGTCTACAGAAGAGGAAAAAGCTCAGTGCTACACCTCCCAAGAAATAGGTAAAAACAAAACTTCTCTGCTTTGCATAGTTTAAAACTGGCGAATGTCACTGCTTGATACTAACTGCAGAATCAGTAAAAATAACATCAGCCGTCTTTTCCTTAAAGTATCCTGCAGATTGTACCTGCTAAATTGCAATAGTTTTCACTGCTATTGTTTCCATTGGAAGACACATTGAACTTGTGGACGTTTTACATTTAGGTCCACATCCCAAGTCACCGCTGGGGGATCCCTCCAGGAGAGGGTGAGGCATGGCAGGAAGCAGGCTGGAGACTTTAGTCAGCTTGGGTTGGGTCCTTTCTCCTTGACCCCGGTGACTGCATGACCTTGAACAAGCCACGTAACTCTTTTCCAGTTTCAATTTTCCCTTCCGAAAAATTGAGGAGGAACAACAAGGTTACCTCGAAGATTTCTTCCAATTCTATGGTGCGAAGCCTACATTTTTATAGTCAAAGGGCCTTGGATTTAAGTCCTAATTCTGTCCCTTGTACAGTTACACGTACAGAGGAGGTCACGTAAGGCCTCTAAGGCTCATCACTAACTGCAGACGCTCACAGGGCCCGCCTGATAGGGCTGTTGGTGGAATTAAGTGAGATATGTAATGCGTCACATGGCAAGCACGCTTCAGTCTTAGCTTTTATCAGATGTTTCAAGAAGTTATCTACAAAATTACTGGCATTCCCTTGGAACCTGGGATTATCCAGTTTTCAAGCAGGGCTGTGATGAGTACAAATGGGAAGAAGTAAAAAGAGGGATGCATTCTAAAGAATGGCAAACACTATTTTTTTGATGTTTGCACAGAATGGTGTATAATAGTTTATGAATAAGTCTGATGATGTATGCAATGACATCACGCCATACCATTTCTTCAGCAGAAAACAATTGCAATGAGGTCTTTTTGGAGCTTCTTTTTTTTTTTTTTTAGTTTTTGAAACTAGGGGCCCCTATCATTCTTCTGTCCCCATGTTTACATGATAACACCAGCAGTGGTAAAATGACATTTTTATCAAAATAAGATGGATTTAATTCAGTATGATGTTATTGAAAATAACTGCAACTCCCCACAAGGGGGAGGCCCAAAGACAGAGGGGATGGGGCTGTGTGTACATGCGTCCGTGTGTACTTGAGCACAAGAGATTTCACAGTGCCTACAACTAAGCTGTGATATCCACAGTATGGAAAAGGTGGCTCTCACGTATACAAAATCTGTCAAAACAACCATTTACTTTGCATAGGTAAGATGCTTTTCTTATTTCCAACTAATGGCTTGAGCCTTGGGAAGACACCTGACTTGACTATTTTTTTATTTTCTTATATAAATATATTACTTTCTAGGAGTATCTGAGTGGCTCAGTCAGTGAAGCAGCTGCCTTTAGTTCAGGTCATGATCTCAGGGTCCTGGGATCGAGTCCCACATCAAGCTCCCTGATTGATGGGCAGCCTGCTTCTCCCTCTCCAATACTTATGCTCCCTCATGTGCACACACACACTCTCTCTCTCTCAAAGAAATAAGTAAAATCTTAAAAAATATATATATCTATATATATACACATAAATTTATGTAAAATAAAAAATATTAAAAGTTATATATACACATATTTATATATATATTTATATGTATATATTATATATAATAGTTATAGTTATAATATAATATAATAATATAATAGTTGTATATGTAACTATTATAACTATTTAACTATATAACTATATATAACTATATAACTATAACTATTTAATATAACTATAACTATATATAACTATTATAATATAACTATATATAGTTATATATAACTATATATGTATATATATAACTATATATGCATATATATATAACTTTTTAATTTGTTTTAGTTTTTAAGTTTATATATAATTGATGTACAATGCTATATTCGTTTCAGGTACAATATAATGATTCAACAATTCTATGCATTACTCAGTGCTCATCATGATAAGTAATTCCTTCACCTATTTGTATTTCCCTGATGATGTGTGATGATGAACATGTTGAACACCTTTTCATGTGTCTGTTGGCCATCTCTAGGTTTTCTTTAAAAAAAAATGTCTACTGCCAATTTTTAATTGGAATTTTTTGGTGTTTAGTTGTATAAATTCTTTATGTATTTTGGATATAACCCCCTTTAAAAATAATTTATTTATTAGAGAGAGAGAGAGAGAGAGAGAGCACTAACAGGAGGAAAGGCAGAGGGAAAGGGAGAAGCAGATTCTGCTAAGCAGGGAGCCCTACGTGGGGCTTGATCCCAGGCTCTGGGATCATGAGCTCAGCCGAAGGCAGACACTTAACCAACTGAACTACCAGGCACCCCTTGGGTATAACCCCTTACTGTATATATAATTTCCAAAGCTTTTTTTTTTTTTTCAGTATAGTCCTAATATTTTAATTTTGTTTTTTATCACTTGCCTTAGGAAACATACCTAGAAAAGTGTTTTTATGGCTGACATCAAAGAGATCATTGTCTTATCTTCTGGGAATTTTATGGTTTCAGGTCTCACAGTTAGGTCTTTATTTTGGTTTCATTTTTGTGTATGGTGTAAGAAAATGGTCCTGTTTCATTCTTTTGCATGTAGCTATCCAGTTTTCCCAACACCCTTTGTTAAAGGGACTGTCGTTCCCCCTTTGTATATTCTTTCCTCCCTTTGTTGAAGGTCAATTGGCCATATAATCCTGGGATTATTTCTGGGCTCTGTATTGTGTTTCATTGATCTATGTTTCTGTTTTCGTGCCAGTACCATGCTATTTTGATTATTATAGCTTTGTAATATATGTTGGAATTTGGGATTGTGGTACTTGTTTTATTCTTTTTTCTCAAGTTTGATTTGGCTATTTGGGGTCTTTTGTGGCTCCACACAAATTATAGGATTATTTGTTCTATCTCTGTGAAAAATGCTATTGGTATTTTGATAGGGATTTCATTGAATCTGTAATTGCTTTGTGGTAAGTATGTATATTTCTATTCTTTTGCATCATCTTCAATGTTTTTATTCATTCAAACAATTTCAACATTGTTTTATGTTTAGGTCAAAGTTGTCTTCATTTTTTAAAAGTCTAGGATTCAACTACTGTTTCATTAGTGTATTTGATGAAGTGTTGTTTTCTAAATTTATTACTTTCTAAAAATCAGAAAATTTCCTGTCATTTGTGATGAAATTTGACTTTAGAAAAAGTTACCCAAATTTGCACATTTTCTTAAATCTTAGTTTTAAATAAATCATCAGTTTGAATGTTTAAACCTTAGAATTAAATTTAACTTAAAAATGATTCCTGCCATAAAATAGTGTCAATGGGCATTAATATAGCTTTTAAAATCCTTCAGGTACAAATTAAATATATACTAAATATTATTCCAATGATTAAAGCATGTTAGCACTGCACATCCATAAATAGGTGTATAAAATCCTATTTTCCTGATTACATTCCTTTTGGCTGTGCAGTTGGAGCAGTGAGGGCTGGAGAAGTCAGGCTCTGGAAATAGCCCTTAGTTGGATTTCTGGGTCCACCATTTACAGTAATACTAAGTAAGTTCTAAGACTCCCTGTACTTCAGATTTTCCTTCTATAAAATGAGGATGATGGTTTTACTCAAATGATTTGGATGAGGACTGACTGGGATGGTCCCCTTAATGCATGAGGAGCAGTGGCTGTCGGATGCTAATCCCTTGTACTCCTACTAGTGCTCCTCTATGCCTATGACCTGCAACAACAACACCATTCCCATCCTCTCTAAGCCAGAAAAACAAGAAGATAAGTAAAAGGACTCTTCTGTTACCAACTAGGATAGAACCTAATAGGTTGTTATAAAACTACTATTTGGGGAACAATTGTCTCCCTTTGAGTAAGAAACAGATGCACCCTTTACCCTAGAGCTTGACAAAAGTGTGCTCAGTCGTTGGGTGTTTCCCATCTTGCTGCAGGGGATGAGCACCTCCATCCTCATATCATCTCCATCCTCATATCATCCATCCTCATCCTCATATCATCTCTCATAGAGCCTGGACGCAAGACCACACACACAGATAAAGACATAAAGGGCTGACACTGGTATGGTGTGAGCTGAATTTAGCAAATTAAAGTCCAGACTTAGGAAAGATTTTACTGGAAAAGATGATGGCCATGGGGAGAGTGCTAGGCTCTGAATATGAGTCTGAAGTCTGAATATGGCTCAGAATCCAACATGAAAGAGGTTTGTGGGGTTTTGTTCTATTTTGTTTTTGCTTTTGTTTTTGTTTTTGGTTTTTGGTTGTTTTTTTTCATGATGTAGGGGGATAAGCAGGGCTAGCTGGAACTTTGAGAGGACATTAAGCAAGTCATTGAGCCAGCAAGCTAAGGGTGATCCAAGTGGACAGCTTTCCAGAGCATGGTTCCACAGTGGATGTGGTCAGTTGATCTCAGAAAGAATTGTTAGGTGGGGTGTACTCTGCTCCCTAGTGGGTCCTTAACTTTGAGAACTAGCTAAGGTCAGGGGAGAAAAGGATCCTGTGGGATGAAAGGAAGCCTGACCAAGATTTGATCAAGCCAAGGTGGGGGGGTTCAGTCTGTACAGGTGTGAATACTTGGTCGGGAGGGTCAGCCCCAGTCCTGCCTCTGGGGTGCTGGAGAGAAGGAGAGAGAAGTCACTGACTAGAAGTAGCTAGGCTCGGGATCCCTGGGTGGCGCAGCGGTTTGGCGCCTGCCTTTGGCCCGGAGCGCGATCCTGGAGACCCGGGATCGAATCCCATATCAGGCTCCCGATGCATGGAGCCTGCTTCTCCCTCTGCCTGTGTCTCTGCCTCTCTCTCTCTCTCTCTCTGTGACTATCATAAGTAAATAAATGAAAAAATTAAAAAAAAAAAAAAAAGAAGTAGCTAGGCTCTTTAAGAAGTCCTTTAAGCCCTGTCTTCTCCCACCTGGACTTCTAAAAATGCACAAAAGCCAACTGTCTCTCTGGGTACGAACTATCACTGGGGCTATGGTTGCCTCCAGGAAAGATTTTCCTTCAAGCTTTGGGAAGGGCTCAGTCTTCTGTCTCTGGCTTTGCCCACCCCCATGCCCCCAGCTGTGGTAGTAGGGGAGGCACGGGATGTCCGCATGTCAGGGGTCTGTGTTCCGACTCAACTTTATGTGTGGACTGGGACATTTACGTTTCATACATGCACTTGTCACAAAATATTATTCAGCCTCTGATATTTTTTTGACAATTTAAAAATGGGAATATATATTTTCTTTTACAAGACCAGGCAGTGGGGTTGGACCCCTGACAGCATCTCGTTGACCTCCATTCTGGTCTTGAGGCTCCTCACACGCAGAAAGTGCCCCTCAGCATCTGGACCACGTCCCCTAGCTACTGTTGTGTCAGATACACCCATAGTAGGCCAAGGAGCTTCAAGTTGCTTTTTAAGATAAAATTCCATATCCTTACACAGTCTTGAGAGGTAAGAACTATCAACTCTATTTTATATAAGAGATTTAAGCTCCGATAAAAAGTACATGCAAATAAACACATATGGATTAAAGAAAGAAGTCTATATAAACCTACACGTAGCAGATATGTACTAAGCATATACATTATAATTGTTTTCCTCAAGTTATTGATTTTAATATCCACCAGTAAAACAAAGGTTGCAACTCTATCACTTCCTATATCTTTAGGGTCATTGTTTCTGCTTTATTCATTTGCGTAGACTTTACTAACTGGATTCCAGATCTTCTATTAACTACACTCTCAATGATGATGTCACGGAGCAGTGCTGCCTATTGAAAATATAATGTGAGACCCACCCATTATTTTAAATTTGCAGTCATCTTCTTGAAAAGCTAAGGGAAAACATGTTAATTTTAATGACAAATTTTAATTAACCCAATATATCCAAAATAGTTCCATCGCTGGATCTGGTGTGGCTGCTTGGATCCATGACCTGGTTGCTCCCAGAGTTGCACACCGTCTCCATTTCCTGCCCAAACCCTGATGCAGCCATCTGGCTCTAGCCTGAAGAGCACCTGAAACTATGGCAGGTGTCCTCCCTCCCTGCCTGCGCCGCGCACGACGCATGTGAGGTCACAGGCAGTATTTGCATAGCATCATTTCGAGGCAAACGCCACTTAATTCCCCACTGTTCCTAACACATGTCACTGAGAGAATGTTCCACGATGCATTCAGGGAAGTAATTCCTTAACTTTGAAGTTAACCTCAAATGACAGGGAATTTGTTTCAATTACACGTAGACAAGATAAAGAACGTGACCGAGATTAAAAAGAAGAAGAAGAAGAAAAGAAGAACCCATTTTGAACATCTCAAGTGAAACAGAGATCTGGACAGCAGATTGCATACCCTCTGAGGGCAATCTATCAATCACTCACTTTGTTATGTGTCGGGACGTTTTTGATAATGGTTAAATGTAGAAAAATGATCCACACAAGAGTGAGTGTAAGTATCGTTGGGCCTTTTCTCTCCCAAACAGCAGGGCAGAGAATTGCGTAGTGATTTTATGTACTCACCATTTTTCCTTTGCGTTCATCCAAGTTTTATGGTGGCTCGAAAGAGCAGAAATTTTACAAAGCCACCTGGAGACGTCACTGGAGGGCAGAAAGCACTGTCAAAGCCCACCCACTTTTCAGTCGTTGTGAAAATGCTAGCAAAAACAACGATTTTGTAGTCCTTTCAATCCCAGTGCTCTCAGGACAGGTAGGAAACACGACCTCCTTTTCTCCTCCTCAGCGCCCTGCCTCTGGGGCTTTGAGCTCCGGAGAGTCTGGGTGTCAGGGTCAGGTGATCATCACGCTCTGATAAGCCTGAGCCAGCCCGGTTCCAATTCCATCGGGGCAGGAATCTCTGGAGCTCATCCGAAGAACTGGGCCACTGGGCTCCTGACTTCATTAGGCGTCTTTGATAAATACCAGCAGGCTGTGGTGGCTCAGTGCGTACAAGGTGCAATTCCGCAGCACCTAGAGTGTGCACGCCTCGGCACCCCACTCCTGCAGCTACTGGGACATGCAGGCTGGGAGAATGACACTTGTCTTCCTTTTTCGGCCTTTTTAATACTATTCTACTTAATCTGTGGCCTTGTACGTTACTGCGCGTAGCTTATACACGACTTAGCATAAAGATCTGCGTGATCGTTGGCAAAACTGATGTAAAAGAATGTTTCGGCTGTGATTTGATGTAGTAGCAATCTCTTGATTAAGAAACTAGCTTAAAAACCTTCATGTAATTTTTTAAATGATTTTATTTATTCATTCATGAAAGACAGGGAGAGGCAGAGACACAGGCAGAGGGAGAAGCAGGCCCCCTGCAGGGATCCCGACGTGGGACTCGATCCCGGGACCCCGGGATCTCGACCTGAGTTGAAGGCAAATGCTCAACTGCCGAGCCGCCCAGGCGTCCCTCCCTCATGTTATTTTGAATGCTTATTACTAAATTATCTGGCCAAGAATGTTCAAAAGCCAAGTCTTGTCATTATCTGCAAAATGCTTGATATTACAAAGATGAAAGCACTCATTGTAAGACAAAGCTTAAGGTTTAATGTGTTAACCATTTAAGTTTTGCATTCAAGATCAGCTCTTTCCTCCTATTAACTAGAAGAAAATAATTATTAATCATGTTTTCGTCTCCTACCTGTGTTTCCGGCTAGAGAGACAAGTTCTAGTTAAAAATGAAACAATCAGGGGCACCTGGATGGCTCAGTCCGTCAAGCACCTGACTCCTGGATTTGGCTCAGGTCATGACCTCAGGGTTGTGAGATGGAGCCTCTGCATCGGGTTCCTCGCTCAGCACAGAGTCTGCTTGAGATCCGCCCCCTTCCCTCTGCGCCTCTGCCCAACTCTGCTGCATGCTCCTCTCTCTGAAGTAAATACATTAAAAAAAAATGGGGCAGCCTGGGTGGAGAGAAACATCATTTTTGAGATTCTGAGAATAGGATAAAACTGAATTTCCGAGGGTAATCTTAAGTCTAATTTGATGTTGAATTCTCTCTGGGTACATATACACATGCACACACACACACATACACACACATACACACGTGAAACATGCACATATACACACAACACACGTCCACACATATACACACAGGTACAATGAAACATGCACATATACAGAACATGCATGCACGCATATACACATGTGCATGTATATACACATGCACACATGCGAAACGTCCATATATACACACAACACACATCCACACATGCACAACACACATGCACACACACGTATACACATGCAACACATGCGTGCACACACGACACATGTGCACACATACACACGTGAAACATGCACATACACACAAAACACAGACATCCACACATATACACATGTACACGTGTACACAGGAAACATGCACAAATACAGAACATGCATGCACACATATACATACACACATGAGCAAAATACACATTTGTGCACACATATACACATGCACGCATATACGCATGTGAAACATGCACACATACACACGCACACACATGTACACATGAAACGTGCACACATATAGAACATGCATGCACAGATATACACACAAAGACACAATACACATGTGTGCACATATATACATGCACACACATGAAACGTGCACATACACACAACACACTATACACACATGCACACATGTACACATACACACGTGTGCACAGATATGCACAACACACATACACACATATACGCTGCACATGCACATGTGCATATACACGCATAAGCATACACACACTCAGTATATGTGAATATTTACATAGCTACATTTATAGTATGTAGATGTTTTGAATTTTTAATAAATAGTATATATATTCAAAAGATTAATAAACAAGCATTCGTTTTTATATGTTCACGTAATGTCCTTCAGATATCGAACCGAAACAGCTGATCTGTGACTAGCAGTAGGCTCTTCCTTGAGGACACTGTTAGCATGTCCCGCAGCGTCCTCCCTGTGCCAGGGCGGCTCTCTCGGGCTTACAGGGCTACGAGGGGCCTGTGTCGCTGTGTCGCTTCCAGGGCTTCCTCATTTTTTCACTCAAGATTCCATACAGAGTAACCATTCTGAATACATCTGAAGATGCTTTTTTCTTTGCACGTGTATGGAAACGACATTTTAGCCTTTGTTAAAAGCTGTTAAATAATTACTGAAGATGTATGATTTTTTATAGGTCAAATTTTTCCTTTGTATGAATGTATACTGATTTTTTTAAAATTCTCCATGAAGTATGAGCATTTATCTTTTTTTTTTTTTTTTGGAGCTTTTATTTATTTACTTGAAGAGTGAGAGAGATCACAGAGGGAGAGGAAGAGGGAGAAGCAGACTCCCTGATAAGCAGGGAGCCTGATGTGGGACTCGACCCCAGGACCCCGGGATCATGACCTGAGCCAAAGGCAGATGCTGAACCACTGAGCCCCCCAGGGGCCCCAGAATTCCTAGTTTTAGGATCTGTTTTGCATTCATGGCTCTCCTAGCTTACCGTGTCAGTTAGGGCTCCCCAGGGGATCAGAACCAACAAGGTGTGCGTGTACAGTGAGGGATGATGGCTCACGTGTGTTTGGAGGCCGAGGGGTCCCACGACCTGCTGTCTGGGAGCTGGAAGGAAGTCCAGCCCAACGGGTGATGTAATTCGTTCCAAGTCCAGAGGCTGAAGATGCAGGAGAGTGGATGGTATAAAGTCCAGGGGGAAGGCGGGAAACGGTGAGATGAGGTGTCCCAGCTCTAACAGGAGGCATGGGTTCCTGCATCCTCTGTCTTCTCTTCTATTCGGGCCCTCGACACAATGGATGGTGCTGCCACCCTGGAGGGCGGTCCGCTTCACCGAGCCCACTGAGGCAGATGCCAGTCGCATCCGGAGAACCCGCGGGCACAACCAGAAGCGTGGATGCGGTGCCCTCCGGCCCCGTTGAGTTGTCCTCCCCTGAAGCATCACACCGTGCAAGGCCTTCCACGCATGGGACACTCACGGCTCTTGGAGCTGCTGAGGCAACGAGAATCACACACAATCCACGAGTCCAGGCAGCTGAGTCGCAATCTCGGAAACCAGAGGAGCCTTTTCTGGTGTGTTTTAGTGAGGGGCCTTGGAGTCAGGCCGTGCAGAGTAGGCTGGGGCTCCCCTGTCCTCCATCCGCAGCGCCTGCCCCACTTTATGTGGGCATCGATCGCTGTACCTGCCAGACTAGGCCACGACCTGCTAAAGGCCCCCGATCCTGCTGAACGGATCAGAGGGAGCCTGGCGTTTGCAATGAGCTGCCACAGTCAGCGTCACCCGCTCCCTTCCACAGCGCAGCCTAGACTCGTGACTCCAGAGCAGTTGCCATCATCACTGATATCCGGAAATAGGTCTACACGTTACTAATCAAACCTGAGGAGGAGGCCTATGGCGGAGGGAGGCGTGGATGGTTACAGAGGCCCAGAGGTGATCAGTTGTGAGATCGAAATGAGAGGTGGAACTTTCCAGAAGCAGAGTGGCAAAGATATTCAGGGCAGAGAGAACAAGATACGGGGAGTGCGGTAGTGAGGGGCTGGGCGGGGGAGGAAGGGGTGCGTCCCAAGGGTGAGGGAACCTCACGGCAGGCTTTGCTGGCCCCGTGGGATGTGATGGGGCCACTGAGGGGCTTTGGGGAGGAAAGCAGTGGCCATGTGAATCCCCCGGGAGTGTCGGGGAGTGAGGTGGAACGTCACTGCATGTTAGAAGCAACACAAGAAGACACTGGATTCGGAGGAGGGGATTTCAAGCAGCAGATGCGCTGGGACCAGGACGGCTGGTGTAGGGTGCGACGGCCGGAGACAGGGAGCAGGACGCCTGCAGGGACACCCCCATCTCTGACCCCCGGGTGGCATCTGGGTGGACGGGCAACATTTGGCAGAGCCCTCACTAGCCTCAGAATGCGTGTGAGATGCTGGGCAAGGGATTTGACTTCTCCACGTTCCCTATAAACGTCTTCACAGAAGAGTCTAGAAAAATAATCGTGGTACTGACTTCACCGGATGTATAAAGTCAACAGCATGCTCACGCGCATCCTAACTTCTGAAGAGTAGTGCCGGTGGCATTGGTCTGGTCACCCTGGGGACAGTTCTTTGGACTTCAGGGCTGCACGTCATCGGCCCCACACCGCCGGCCACGCCAATGACTTGAGGCCGAAGCTCACGGGAACAGGCTTCAGCTTCAGCTGCTCAGGCGGACGCAAGGAGGTAGGTGGAGCAGGTCTGCACGGAGGCGCTGGGAGCCGTGGCTCTGACATTTGGTGCTTCCTGTGTGGATCTGGCTCCTCGGATGGGTTTTCTAAAGTTCCATGTTTACAAATGATAGGATCGTTCTTTTCACAATCGACGTTGCCAGGGGAGTGTTGAGCTGACTCCTACGCTATCGTAGAGTCTCTGAATCCGCCAAATGCCAACATCGCGTCACCGCTGGCAGGTGGGGGCCCCGGAGCAACATAACGAGCAGCTCCCTGGGGTGCAGGCGGCCTTGCGAGGGCCGCCCATCCAACCAGGATTTATTGTGTGTCTACTTAGTGACAGCACAGCACTGATCAAGACAGACACCCCGCTGCAAGAATAACAGCTCGTGCACCAGGACGTGAGTAAATCCTACCAAGGATGGGGCAGGTGGCGTACCCCGGGATTGACGGGGGGGAGAGATTATTTTCAGGGGTCAACGCATAAATTCAAAGCTAGTGTGAACTGCTCTGCTTCCTTGAAGTCACAAAACCCCTCCTGACACTCATCCAGAGAAACGCCGCCGGATGAAAGCGGACACGGGAAGCAACGGAAAAGAAGTGGCATCGACCTGGCTTCCAGGAGACAAAGTCCATGTTCTTAATTTTAAACTGCTGAAGTGGGATCCAGGATAAGGGGGTTTGCGGATGCCGAGGACCAAGTATAGTCTACTTTGCTGCAGGCATTTGATCCTGCAAAATATTTAGGGTTTTCTGGTTTACAGCCCTTAATATTTTCCAAAGAAGACTTGAGTGTGCGACCTTTGGAAAAAGTTCTTCGTAATCTCGTCCTACAGCCTACGGCACGTTCCGCCCCAAAACAGTGAGAACCAGGGAGTTCTCAACCAGAGACCATTCACTGTCTCACTGTATGGGTTCCGGTTGAACCCTTGGGTTCCAGGGGTTCCATCCGTACCCCATGTGGACAGTTAATAGCGCATCAGTAATTCAACAGAGACTTCATGCATTTTTATGACACGTGTGTAGACCAGCGTAGCTACACGACGTGATTACATCCCTCTGTAAGGTTTTCATATTCTTAATGTTTTCTTTTTCTAAAACATCACAATCTCTTTTTTTTCTTTTTTTTCCTGGAAAGAAAGGTAGAAAGAGAAGGGGAGGAGGGTGTTCCTGTTAGAGAAGCTATTCCCAAAGAATAAATGCTATTATCTCTCCTCATTCGATTTTTTAGAAATGATTTCAAAGGCCTTCTGACTCACTCCACGCGCTGACCAGGTCTGAACGCCCGTCCTCTCCTTCCGAGGCGAGCTCCACCTCGCGCCACGGTTATCCCCCAGTGCAGCCAGGCTTTGTCTGAGTGCAACTAGAAGCTTTTCTTCCCCTCTTTTTCTCTCTTAACAGTGGCCGATTGGGAGTCACACGGATAATGATCTAGAGAATTCTAACCTGACGCTCCAGGAGCACACTATGGTCGGGCTCTGGGGCGAACACTCATCTGAAGGCTCTACACGTGTGTACTGGTCGAAGTGAGAGAAATCTCGCTCATAGCTCCTTGAGGTTTTGATTTGGCAAAACCAGAAAAGAGAAATTGAGTCTTAAAAACCATCAAAAAGCGACAGAGGAAGACGTCAGAACAACAACGACAAAAATTCCAGACCTACCGTTCATTGGCGCTGCCAACCTCAGAAGCCCTTTGGGGTTGACAGGTAGTTGAGGACGTTGAGAGCCGTACCCAGCACCAAACCTATGGCTGTGAAATTTGGGCTTAATGTAAACACAATGCCGCTTCTTTTTCAGTTTAATCAGCTTTAACCATGAGTCTTTTAATCCCCTTCTTCTATTTATTTTATTTAATATTTTATGGTAAAGCACACTTAGCAGGTACATTCTAGATTTGTGCACAGCCTAGGCCCACTTAAGGTAGTCTGTTGCAAAAAGAGGAACGGTGGCTTTAGCGGCTTAGGAAGCACATTTGAAGACCTAGAAATAATCTCCAGGACTACAGGGTGAAGCTACCGCCGTAACCCGCGAGGAAACAACTCAAGGGGTCAAGTGGGGAGGGAAGGGCGACTGCAGGGCCCTGTCGTCAACCTCACTGATACCCCGGGGGAGACGTTCTCAGCGCCGGTGCACGGAGACTCACGTCTTCCTAAAGCATGTTTCTATGTAAAGAACTCGTTGCCCCATCGCCTACCAAGTTGACAGACGGAAGTATCGGAGGGCTAAACTCATTTCATTGGATGCATTTTACTTTTAATTGAGGTAGATCTTAACTCTAGCTCCCGATTCGAGAACACTGGCCAGTCGCTTTAAAATTATTCATGCATCTGATTGTTTTTTTTTTTTTCTTTCTTTCTTTTTTTGTCCATGATGAAAATACTCCCAACGTGTGACCTCAAGACCATGTCTCCTATTAAGCTCTAGGCTTCGTCAGCTACTCATCATGTTAACGAATGATCATATGAGACACAGAATAGCAATTTTTTTTTAAATAATTCACTCTCCTTTGTTGGACCTTTTATAATATAAGGCCATGCTTAAACCTGTTTTGCATTAATCAAGTGATTGGCATGCCCAGGGTCGCCTTCTCCCGGGCAGGTCTGACCATGGGGAATACTCGAAAGCGAAGCTGTCCAATCATATGCAAAAAAGCCACAGTCGGAATCAGCTCCTGTTCCCCCACCCCCTCATTTAGAATTAACTGCAGTCAGTGCCACCCAGAGAGCTAGTTGAAAAACATCCTTTTTTACCTTATAATAAAAATGGTGATTCTACCGTCGGAAAATGTCACTAAACTTGGAATCCACCCGGAACGGCTCCTTGTGCGCTAGCTTGTGAGTTTAGGAGACAACAAGGTAGACTAATCGCAGAGGAATCAAGAGAGACTAGTTGTGTGGTGGTAGCAGACAGAGATATTGCCCCAAAGATGATCGTTCTCTCTCTCAGGTCCCTGATATGTGCCTGTGGGTGAATATCGCAGCCCCACAGACTAGCACATCGAGGTGGAGAGGAGCGTGCACTCTTCAGAGCGCAGAACATTGGCTTTGCAGGAATAAAAACCCTGCTTCAGTCAGGCAGCCAGTCGGCATCATTATGAGAAACATGGTGGAATCTGAAAAAAAAAATATAATTCTTTGAATTTGGTGATTGTCTAGAATCATTAGGATGGTATTTGTCACTATCCTCTTCCACACATTTTTACCTATGAGGGTCATCTGCCAAAAAAAATGTCACTTTGATCCTTAAGGAATGCACCAGATAGGAGTTATTTTCTTCTTTTCTTTCTCTCTCTCTCTTTCTTTCTTTCTTTCTTTCTTTCTTTCTTTCTTTCTTTCTTTCTTTCTTTCTTCTTTCTTTTTCTTTCTTCCTTCCTTCCTTCCTTCCTTCCTTCCTTCCTTCCTTCCTTCCTTCCTTCCTTCCTTTTTCTTTCTTTCTTTCTTTCTTTCTTTCTTTCTTTCTTTCTTTCTTTCTTCTTTCTTTCTCTTTCTTTCTTCTTTCTCTTTCTTTCTTTCTTTCTTTCTTTCTTTCTTTCTTTCTTCTTTCTCTTTCTTTCTTTCTTCTTTCTTTTTTTTCTTCTTTCTTTCTTTCTTTCTTTCTTTCTTTCTTTCTTTCTTTCTTTTTTTGGTTTTGTTTTGTTTTCTGTACTATAAATCTTTTGACACATCAGTTGAGAAGAGTCTAATGTCCTAACTTATAAACCAATTCACAGCATGCTGTTATCTTGGGTAGCCTACCAGATATCACACCCTACAGAGTTCTCATTGCCTTTTATGTCCTCTCTCCCCGACGCGCACTGCCTGTGCCTGAAAGGCGATCCGACTCAGGACAAATGCTGGCGTCCGTCCTCAGCCGGCCTCGTGGAATAGAGTTATAATGAGTTTCCACTCATACGTACCGCCAGCAGCGTGGCTGCGCTTGCTGTATGTGTTTTTAATTGGAGGGTCATCAAGTCAGAATTGGCTGCTGAAATGTAGTTTGGGGCCTTTTCTGGAGAAGGTTAGAGACTTTAACAGAGTGCGTGGAGGCAGGTGAGCGCATCTGGGAGGCCTCATCTCAACCCTCCCCTTTACCAGAGCTGCTTCTGCTCTGAGGTTCCTACAAGTGTCCGTAGGGCTTCCTTTGCACATCCGTGGAAATGTGAACGGTAACTCAGGGGGCCTGTGTGAGGCACACACGTGCACAGTGTGCAAAGGCCTTGTCAAGGTGCCAGATGCTATCCAGACGTCGGGCGCCGTGGGGAGGCCGGAGTTCAGCCAAACCTCCTGTGGCCTGTCATGCTCTTGGGGGCTCGGAGCTCCCAGGCTCCCTGCTTTGTGGTGCAGGAAGTTTGTCCCCCCTAGGGTCCCCCTCTCCCCCTGCGGGCAGCCCAGTCCCTGCAGACCCTGGGATGGGGCGGTGCCAGGGACCCTTCGGGGGCCTGCAGTGTGACACGGCACAGTCTTGCTTGATTAAATCGCAAGTCTGGAGAGAATGCTTGAAACTGCGAGAGACGTGTCCTGTCACACGGCGGGACTGTCCTGGAGGAAGCCGCTCGGTGGTACCCGTCAAGTCGGAAATGCCACGCTTCTCCATTACCAGGGATATTTGATAATCTGCTAAAACTGAATAAAGGGAAGGCGATTTTTGTGAGGAGTATTCCATAAATGTCTTCTGTCTAAACCTGTCCATCTTTTTCTTATTTGTAATTATACATATCATTACAAATGAGCTATATATATATACATACATACATATCTGAGATGCAACAGAGAGAAGGTAACAAGAGCAGCGACAAGGAAGTGACTCTGGCCCCTGGCTCAAATGCTGGGGAGTGTCTTCCTCTGAGGCTACCAGAATCTATCTATCGATCTATCTATCTATCTATCATCTATCTATTTATCGATATAGATATAGATAGATATAGATATAGATATTTATCAATAAACAGTCAGGTGTCAAATATAAACGTATAAAAGCCTTCTTGCTGTCCTGTCGGTCATATTACATCCGTTTCATATTTGCTGGCAATATGGAAGGTTTCTTTTTTGTTTGTGTAAACTCTAATTTCTGTCAAGGTGTCATGGATTTTTAAAATTAGTATTTCATTACAGTTGTCTCAGCATTGGTTAACTAATTTTTGCCTGGACTATTATTGATCAAGCAAATACATTCAACAGCCATTTGAGGGAAAAAATTTATTTATCAATCAATCGATCAACATATATATATATATTTACAACATATATATGTTGATTGTTGATATATATCAACATATATATGTTGATCGATTGATAAATAATTTTTAATTATATTTGTATATTATATATTTATAATTAATATTTTTATACATTTATATATATACACACACACACACACATTTATGTATTTCTATTTGGTCCTTAAGCTGCGGCGTGTGAGCAGCGCTCCCAGGGGTGTGCAGCGCCGCCCCGCGAGCCCGGTGCCTGTGGACAGGGACCTAAGGAGAAACACAGGTGAGGGAGCACAGGCCCCAACAGGCAGAGGAAGGCAGAAGCGCCCCAGGACAGAGCGGCAGGGAGGAGGGGAGAGAAGGGGGGTGGCCCTGCTTCTCCGGAGGGGGCCCCGGCCTGCAGGGCAGGCCTGTCCGAGTCTCTCCTCCCGCCTCTGCCCAGACGCCCTGCCCTCTGCCCTTGCCCCTTCCCCACCCCGGGCTTCCCTCTCTCTTTGTCTCCGTCTTTTCCTTCTGACGTCGTTTTGGAATCTAGGTGAGGTTCTCTGGGGTAGGGCCAGAGCCCACGACCAAGAAAGAATTCTCGAGATGTCTTCGGTGCAAAACGGTGGTTTTAGGAAGGTCGGGGCCGGGGCCCAGGGGCGGGCAGGGCGGCTGCCCCGGGACAGTGGGGCTGGGGCTTGGCCTAGGGAAAGGGGGCATCTCCAAAGGATATCCGACTGTGGAAGAGACCCTACAAGGTCCCGGAGGCCCTGCCATCGCCAAGTTCAGGTTGTTTTCCCTCTAGTGGGGCATCAGCCTGAAGACAGTTGGGAATGTCCTGAGGAACGTCACACCTGGGGGTTGCAGGCTGTGACTCGTGCTTGTCCCCAGCGAGCCTTCTGTCCCCGTCACTTCCCCCAGCCGGTGCCAGCTGAGCTCCACCCTAGGCGATCGCGGACCAGGGGCCGCGGGCAGTGAGCGAGCAAAGGTTCCCAAGGATGGGGGGGCGCTTGGTGCCTGTCCCCGGAGCCGGAGAATGAATCTTGTGGATGCAGGAGCGTGACTAAAGGGACAGAAGTTGATTAAGCAGAGATACAGAGAGAGCTCTCAGGGGTGAGAAGGGTCATGACAGGGCTGCCACTGGGGGCCTTTTTGAGTGGCCTTTTATTGGGAACCTGAGCAGGGAGTGATGGCCTTGGGATTTCTGGAGCGAGTGACATCTCCCCGGCTCCAGTCTCGGTGATTACTTGGCAGCCTCAGAGGAGGACACTCAGCATTGGAGCCAAGGGCCACAGTCACTTCCTTATCGCTGCTCCTGTTACCTTGTCTCTGATGCATCTCAGCGTCCTTGGGATTTATGGGAGCCCAGAGATTTATGGGAGCCTGACTCGGGGCCTTTCCCGTATCTTCCCCTCCCTAGCCCCATTTGTCCCGAACTCGCCACCTTTGGTGAAATCAGTGTCTTGTGGGAAAAGCCACATTTCCAAAACGGGTCCATTCATGTGAGAAGCACAGCTGCATAAGGGGGGCACCTGGCCCCCATTGGATAAATGCCCGGGTTGGGGCTCATGAGGACGCCGGGGCCTCACGGTGAGGTCTGAGGGGCACCGTGACACTTCTCAGTCTTCACATCACTTGGTTGACTCTCTGGCCACTTGTGACAGCTTGAGGTCTTTCTCTCTCGTCCAAATCTTTTGTGATTTTTTTTTTCTGTTTTTGTTTTTTTGGTAATTGGTTTAACATTCTAAAAGATCCCAAACCCATCTTATCTCTCTGACAGACTCATAGCGCAGACAAAGCTAGGTGGTAAGCCATCAGAACCGTTGATTGAAATCCAGCTTGTTGAACTGGATTAGATTCTCTCTATTGAACAGCTATTAATTCACAGTATATTAACTTTTCTCTATAGAGGACTCACTCACCCCAGGGGCAAAAATCCAGTTAGATGAACGCCAATATTGAGAGGGCATTCTGGTCTTCAGAGAAGACTGGTTGATTTATTTTCCCACTAGTTTACTTGGTCCTTGAAATGAAGAAAAGAGTTTCATTATCATGTAAGTTTGGAAAAACATAAAGAATCCTTTAAACCGTCAACCTTGAAAATTGTTTCTCTTTAATTTCTTGGGAGCTGTAGCAGATTCTTTCTCGGATGAAATAACCGGTTATTTCCTCAAGATACGGCTCTTAAAACCTTAGGCCTTTTCACAGAACGGACTAGGAGCCTGTGGAGCCACGCATCCCCTCGATGCTACACCGTATTATTTTAGCAGAACCCATCTGTAGGATTCCTATCTCAGGCCCGGCTGTGACGGCGCAGAGCGGAGACCGTGCATCAGAGAACCGGCCTTCAGGGCTCACCTTGCTGCTCATCCACTCACCGTCAGCTCTGAAATGCCTGCCTCTAAAACCCCAAGCAGGGCCCAGAGCAGAACACATGACTAAGATCCAGAGTTGAAAAAGAATCTTAGGATTTTAGGGGCGCCTGGGCGGATCAATCAGTAAGCATCTGACTTTGGCTCAGGCCATGGTGTTGGAGCCTTGGGTTCCAGCCTCCGCCTAAGACTCCCTGCTCAGGGAAAGCCTGCTTCTCCCTCTGCCCTTACTCCTGCTCATACCCCATCTCTCTCCCAAATAAAGAAATAAAATCTTAAACACACACACACAAGCCCAGTGGTGCTTGGCTGGCTCAGTCAGGGGTGCAGTGACTCTTACTCTCAGGGTTGTGAGTTCAAGCCCCACATTGGATATAAAGATTACTTAAAACATAAAAATTAAAAAAAATCAATAACAAAGAAATGAAAGTTAACTTGTAAAATTAGATGAGTTTCTGACACAATATAAAGAAAAAGGGAATTTTGATTACAGGGCTTAGATGATCAGTGGGAAATTTAAAAAATAATACTTTTATATAAAATACAAAACCCGGCAGTCCTGGTGGCTCAGCGGTTTAGCACCTGCCTTTGGCCCAGGGCCTGATCCTGGAGACCTGGGGTCGAGTCCCGCGTCGGGCTTCCTGCATGGAGCCTGCTTCTCCCTCTGCCTGTGTCTCTGCCTCTCTCTCTCTGTGTATCTCTCGTGAATAAATAAATAAAAAATTTAAAAAATAAAAAAAATAAATAAAAAATAAATAAAATACAAAACCATGAGATCTAGTATCTTTACCAGTGTAAGCAATCATTTTATCAATCTGTAAGAAGTTACTTTATCATCAGGATGAATTTAAATTAAGGCAACTTATAAAAATGTTATTTTTTAATGATTTGTTTTATTCATTTTTATTCCTTGTAATCTAACATGTTCCACTGTCATTCAAGCTCACGTTCATCAAAGATCAACTATTTCATATGGAGTATGAAACACGACCGTAAAGCATTTTAAAGGAACATAGTGATAGCCTTTCCTGGTAATTACATTTATTTTACAATCCCTATTTTGACAGTATATTTAATTTCATTATTAAACAAAAAGAAACACTTTTGATCTCTTTTCAATTCTTCACGCATCCATTTAGCATAAGAGCCCCGTCATCCTCCCTTCACTGTGTCTGGGTTAGCTTGTAAGGCTAGCCTGCATGCCAGTAACATGCCTTATTTTCCTTAGAATTAGACCCTGTATCTTTTATGGTTTCTTACACCTCGCCAGAGACGAGGCATCACTGAGAACTCATTACAGAGGCCTCTATCCAGACAAGATTAGACTAATGCTGTTAGGTAGGAGGAAATGTAGAACCTATTACAGCATCTCTTATGGATCGACTATTTTCTGTTTTGCTTTTTCAAAATTCTCTCAAAATAGGTGGAAACTCTGGGTAACAGCATATTAATTCTTGGCTTCCTGGAGGAGCCTGAATGCTGGTTTTAACCCACATTCTAATCCAGGACTTCAGGAGAGAGGGGGGCTGTGATCACTCCCTTTGTTAGGTCTCTCCTCTATGAAATAAATAATAAACCATAAATCAAGGCCAGCGCTTATCAAACTTTGTGGTGTAAGGATCCCTTTACGATCTTAAAATTTATTGAGTCCTGCAAAGTGACAATGAGAAACTCAGGAAATTCACACACACACACACACACACACACACACACACACACACATACACCCTCCGGTAGCTGTGGGGAGGATGGAAACCCAGGGGACACACAGCCTCGGGAAGCTCAGGGTACATTCCTGAGAAAAGGGGATTGAAGAGAGGCGGGTGCCCCTCAGCATCGTGAAGGAGACACATCGGACCTCGCACATAGTCCTCCAGGTGGTACCTCCTCAAACACTGGGATTTAAAGGGATTTTAAGTTATTTTGCTGAGAATCACTTAGGACCACGTTTGCTCTAGTGGACTCTCACGTCATAACACCTACTTATATACAGGGTTATGGGTACGTGCTTGCTGGGAACGCATTTTATGTTGTTTTAAGCAACTATCCAGGAATTCATGGGTAGGCAGCCTCATTCCGCCTCAGCCATGAACATTTTATGAAAACAGATCAAGACATTGATGGGATCTGGTGGCTGAAAAGCAAAATTCTATGTGTCTCTGATCTTTTTCTAACTGTAATTTGACAACTACCGGTCAACAGCTAATGTCTACATTTCTGATCAGTTTTTGCATTCACATAGCTTGTTTTTCTGGATGCGTATTTTATCCTCTAGCAGAAAATAATGGGGCTGCAGTGTCTCCGAGGGGTCCTTTGAGAAGTTTCTGTTGCGCATTTGCAGAGACGATGATCAGGTTTTCCACAAACCACCATTGAAAATTGTACTTTGGTTTTGACCAAGAATGTAAGACACACATTGAATATTTGAGGGAAATGCGTATGGCTCCCACAATATTTGATTTAGACCTGATAGTTAAAAAAGACTAATACAAAAAAAAAAAAAGACTAATACATTGGAAACAGACATATTAAAGTTCTTGTCTCAACATACCCCAAATAGTTTTAGTTTCTATGAGCTTTTCTTTATTAGATTTAAAAAAAAAAAAAAGGTGGATCTCTAGTAACAGGGACACTATATAAAATTGGTTATTGACCATATTTTGATTACTGTCATTAACTAGTCCCTCTGTCTACTCTAAGTGGCCAAGATAAACAGGATAATCTGATGGAGAAACAATAGCATTATCCTATTTAATAAGCAAAATATTTGGATTCATTGTAATTTATCATCAAGATCTTCAAACTACTGCTAGTACCAACTGATTTTTCCCTCACTGTGTCTGGGTTAGCTTGTAAGGCTAGCCTGCATGCCAGTAACATGCCTTATTTTCCTTAGAATTAAACCCTGTACCTTTTATGGTTTTGATTTCAACAATCAAAATTCATTTCTATATATTTATTTTTTTTTCATTTCTATATATTTAATATTTATTTCTAACTTCCAGAATAATATTTTCATTTTAAGTTTGGCCATTTTTGTTAATGTATGTTTACGTTGTTCCAAATATCTTCCCTTGCTCTTTCTTTATCTTTCTATATTATAAATAATCTTTATTATAATAATATCAGTCCTCCTCTGTTGTAATGGATAATCTCATTAAATCTAAAAATCCACTTATGTATAATTTCCGTTATTTTATGTGTATGGAAACAGAAGGTAAGAAATGTTAGGTTAGTCACACAGTTCCATGACCAGAAAATGGAAAAGTCACGAATTATTCTATTTCCCTGGAGAACTATTTTAATATGATTTCTTACAAAAATTAGCTAAACTTATGTATAATACTGATCATAAGGGTGATTTATAGTTTCAACCAAATTATAAAAGAAATATTTTTCTACCAAGTTCTAAAAAACAGTCCATGCTGTTAAATAGTATGGAATATTTCTCTTAATATATTGTGATGTGACAATTTTTTTCTACACGTTTCTTCCTACACTTTCCTGGAGAGTTGTTTTCTTTTTTGCATATCCAGCACAGTGTTTGGCACAAAGAACACAGTCATTAAATATATTGCCGCTAATTCATGGCTTCCTCATGCCTGCATGAGGAGGAGGAAGACGGAGCGGTGAACAGTGTCGGAGGGGCAGGCCATTCTTACATCCCTGCTGATGTAAGATCACAGTTAAAAAAAGGAAAAGGTTGGCTAAATTACAACACTGACATAGATTCATGTTAGGAACATGCCACAAAAGTGAGGGTTTCTTCAGTAAGTTAAAGAGAAGTGCCCCGTGTGCCAGTAACCTGCGTGTCTGTTCACGTCACAGTGTAACCTTGGCTTCCAAAGCAAAGCAATTTCTGTCAAAATCCTTCCTTAAAAAAAAAAAAAAAGAAAAAAAAATCCTTCCTTAATAATACTGTTTGACATCCACCATATTCTGCAGTTTTAGTGGCCAAAATGTAACCTTTGTAGAATTGAAAGAACTATTACATTTCCCCTGTGTTCCTGTTGTATATCTATAGATATTTAGACTTCTGTCTCTACAGATGTCTGTCTGTCTATATCTAACTGAGCTGTCTGTAAATTACTTCTTACCTCATACACACTTTATTTTGTGCCTTCCGGGACCAAGTGTCCCAACACTTGCCTTGGCTAACATTTTGATTCAAGCACGGTGACATATGAATAAGGAAGGTCCAAGTCTTGCTAAAATGCTCATGGGCTTATCATGAATTATAAAATAAAATATTTATTTAGCTTAGGGATGAATGCCAACAACTTTTCTAGAATAAATTATAGGCCAAGGATGATACATTCTCCAGCACAAAGGATCTTATTTACTGCCATCTTTGCATTTTAAATTTATATCCAGAAATGGAGAAATGCATAAAATATATTAAACTACCCATACTTCTGTCAAAAGTGAAAAGGAACGAATGGCATTTTGCTGTTTAAATAATAGTTTCTATGGATAGACATCATTTTTAGACACTATACAGAAAAATAAGCATGAAGACCAGATTTATTTTAAGAGAAATAAAAAAAAATAAAGGTCATTTATATTCTCCTTAGCATCTTACCCAATCTCATTTTACCTTCAAAGAAAGAAAATTGCCTTGGATGAAATTTTCGTAATCCAGTAGTTCTAGATATCAGAAAGGTGTATTGCTGCCCTAAAAAAGAAATCCATGACAAATTCTAACTACATCAACAAATAGACAGTAGACAATTTACAGAAATGCAGTTGAACTTCAAAACAGGCTTTGGGGATCCGTATGTGATGTGTCACCTGTTTCTGATGAATCTATTATCTGCTTTTTTTAGCCATCAGGAGGGAATTCTGATTGAAATTATTACAATTGTGTAATAATTTGCTGCTTTTTACAACGGCTTTGCCAGGTCTGATTCCATGTTCTTTCGCAGGAGATGCAGTGGATGAAAAGATCTATCTTACCTATCATTTTACATTCTCTCGCCCCAGAGAACTGGCTATAAAATTGTCACTCTTGTGTATGAAACTGACCATTAGGTGGATATACAATTACATCAGTCTATGAGGACATTTTTTTCCCCAGAGTTTAAATGAAAGAGAAATAAATTAACATGAAAAATACTGCTTAACGAATGTCCAGAGTTGGTCATAAACATGTTTTAAAGACAATCCTTGGCTTGATTGCGCACTTGTCCTCAGGGATAGTGGAGAGTGAGCAGGGAGGTGGGCGGGGAGGCAGCTTGCATGGGGAAGGCTTCATGAATGTGGTCAGGATATTCTTTTGAAGGAAAAGTAGGAGTTACCAGGTGGAAATGAAGGCGCTATCAGAAATCACAGCACAAGCTGCTCTTTATAAATCCAGCCCCTTTGCATCCTATAGTTTTTCTGACCATTGCACACTCAACTGTAAAAGTTTCCACCCGCTTGCACTAGCACACTTTTTACCTCACCTTTAGGGCTTTTCGGAAGCTATACTCCCTATTTGTCCGGAATGGTCATCCCTATTACCACCATTAAATGGATCATCATCCATTTACATTAGAAATCATCCTTTGAGGGCTTTTTAAAAATTCCCCAGGATTAGAACAAGTCAGTGGCTCCATAACCAAGAGAAGTAGCGACACATGATTCTTACAGCAGGTAGGGACTCTTCAGAAAGCATGATGTCTTCTCTACAAATTAGATCTGAGGCTCACAAAGACTGAGTGATCGCATATATGGATGGCATATATATTCTATACTATTAATGTATATAGCACGCAGTGCAGGCGTCTGTGTGTATGAGTATGTATGTCTCCCTGTCGGTTGGTATAAACAGATGTCAGTAAAGTCTTGGTTTGAGTTGATGTCTCCATCTTCTGTCTTTGTAAGTGCAGGCAGATTTAATCGCAGGGAAAAAGAGTGCCACGTCACCGTCCTGGTTTGAATTGGTAGATAAAACACTCCCGTTTATCTTTACTCCACCAACTTTCCCTCTCCTAAATCCCTCCAAAATGAAAGTAATGGCTGTGAAAGCTTATCTTTTTTAAAAAGTCATACATCTACAAGGACAAATACAATGAGGGAGAGGAGGGGTACAATACTACAATACAATTTTACAGGTAAGAAGACAAGGGCCAAGGTAGTTGATCTGGAAAGGCCCAGGGGAGTTGAATCTGTTCCAAGAGCTGAGAAAGCCCCGGGAAATGCTCAAAAAGCTCAGGAATTGGCACAATTGGAACTTTCTGAAGGTGAGGGTGATGGTGACGGGGAATGAAAGGGAAGACTGAAAAGAAAGAAAACAACATTTTATGAGGAATTCGAACTAATAATATCGCTCACCCTGAGCAGCCTGGCTGACCGGCCCTCTTCATCTTAGAAGGCTGCAGGTTTATTCTTTGGTGAAGGTAAAGCACAAGGTCTTTGGAATAGAAGAGTCAAGCACCTTGGGGGATTATACCAAGATAAAAAATAAGGAAATGGAAGTGTAGAGGAATATAGATCCCTGGCTCTCTTAGCTTAAAGCTCAGACCCTCAAGCAAGAGAGATTCTGACCCCCTCAAGATAAAGAACCAAAGAGAAAGTTCTGGGGATTCTTCAGTGAAATCACAGGGTGGGTTGCCCAATAGTGTATCCGTGGTGATCAAGCATCCTTCCTCCCAACACAGACACTCACAAGTTCCCATCACCTTTTTTAACCAACCCCCCCAACCAAGTATGAGCCGACTGCCAACCGAACCCTGCCGTGGAGAAGACGGGATCAGTAATAAGCAGGGAAGACAGCAAACATCTGTGAAGAAGCTGAAGATGTGCAAATGAGCTAGTTCCTGAAACAATGCTGGTTGGCCCCACATCCAGAGCTCAATCCAGGGGGTCTGGAGGGAACCCAGAAATTTGTCGCTCTAATTCTCGGGTCCCACTTTGAGAACAACTAATCTACCGCTTTCCTGAGATGGGCATGGCCCACCCCGTCAGGCCCCAGTTCAAAATCCAAGTATTGAAGCATAAGTATTGATTACTTCTGGGAGACAGGGTTGTGTGATTGTTTGTATAAATGTTGATTTTTCAGAGGGAAAGGAGCAGTCTCCAGGCATCTGAAGTATTTGATTGATGATAAACAAACACTAAAAATCTAATCGAATAAGGAGAGGGAAGAAAACAAAAACAAAAGTCTCAAAGGCCCCATGTAGCATAAATTGATGGATGAGAGAAGGGAACCCTCCTCTGGTCTCCATGCTACACGTCTGAGGCACACGGCATGCTTCTTCCTACACTCAGCATCACGTAGGAGATCTCCCCCATCCCGGGGGCATAGCTGGGGTTCCTGGCTGACCGGGCACAGCAGGGTATGCTGAGAAATCCACACTTTCCAGCACATTCTGGATGGGGTCAGGGGAGGTCAGGCTGTGTGCGCTAGAGCTCAAGCACCCGATGCTCCATCAAGGTCTAACCATGACCTTGCACCTTTGCCCAAGGGACCCACATGAGAATTCTAATGAATTTCATATTTGAAGACACACCCAGGGCTTCTTCATAAATGTTTCCCATGTACCTCAACCCACATCTGAGTCGAGTTTGACTGGTCTTGTCTCTTTTCCACCTACAGGAAAAGTCAAACAACACATTCCTCCCTTTCTGTTTGATATGGGAGAAAACTTGCATGCAAATGAGGGAAATTTATTTTTTTTGGCTTTGACCCCAGCTAAATAAAGGATACATGTGGAGTCATAATACTTTAAATTGATAAAACACTAATTTTTCAGATATGCACTGTCAACCTCTCTGGCATTATGCCGCCCTGCCCCATGGGCTCTGCAGCTCCCTGACAATTTCACTGCATTTTGCTATGACTTCCTTGCAGGTGTCTTTATGGCAACATCTATCACTCAACATCTTACAGGAAATGCTTTTTTACTTCTTTTTTCCCCCTTTTTCCATAGTTGTTCTGTGTTTGCAAGTGTGTGCATTATGGATATTATTCTATTATATTATGTAGAACAAAAAATATATATAAAGATCAAATAATATTTTTAAAGATTATTTATTTGAAAGAGAGAACTCGAATGGGTGTGGAGGAGGGGCCGAGGGAGGTGGAGAAAAGCTGACTCCCTGCTGAGTGTGGAGCCTGCTGGGACTCAACCCTAGGACCCTGAGATCATGACTTGAGCAAAAAATCAAGAGATGGACCCTTAATGGTTGAGCCACCTCGGC
Source organism: Canis lupus baileyi (assembly GCF_048164855.1). Taxonomy (NCBI): domain Eukaryota; kingdom Metazoa; phylum Chordata; class Mammalia; order Carnivora; family Canidae; genus Canis; species Canis lupus. The sequence goes on along the minus strand of NC_132852.1, from coordinate 2,011,267 downwards.
GCCCCAAGATCAAATAATAGTTTAATTATTAATTTTCTTTATAAATCAGAAAATTTCCTTTGAGATTATGAAAGTATTTATTTTGGGGGTTCACATACAATCCAGTTATATCTATTTTTGAATGACAATTGATATACAATATTACGTTAGATTAAGGCATACCAGGTAGTAATTCTACATTTATATTGATTACAGAACGATCACCACAGTAAGTCTAGTTGCCATCCGTCACCACGCAAAGTTATTACATTACTGGCTGTATTCTTTATACTGTTATTTGTTTTATAACTAGAGGTTTGTGTCTCTCAGTCCCCTTTGCCTATTTCCCTTGCTCCCAAAGCTCCCCTGCTCTGGTAATCAACAGTTTATTTTCTGTATCTATGAGTCTGTTTTTTTTGTTGTTGTTGTTCATTTTTCTTCCATTTTTTAGATTCCACATATACTTGTCTTTGACTTATTTCAATTAGCACAATATCCTCTAGGTTCATCCATGTTATCACAAATGGCAATAGCTCTCTCTTTTTCTCTCTCTTTTTTTTTATTTTTTATTTTTTTTGATGGCTGAGTGGTATTCCTATATATCTCACATCCTTATCCACTCATCTGTCGATGGACACTCGGGTTAGTTCGATCTCTTAGCCATTGTAAATAACGCTGCAATAAACATTGGGGTGTATGTATCTTTTTGAATCAGTATTTTCATTTTCTTTTTTTTTTAATTTTTTTTTTTAATTTTTATTTATTTATGATAGTCACAGAGAGAGAGAGAGGCGCAGAGACACAGGCAGAGGGAGAAACAGGCTCCATGCACCGGGAGCCCGACGTGGGATTCGATCCCGGGTCTCCAGGATCGCGCCCTGGGCCAAAGGCAGGCGCCAAACCGCTGCGCCATCCAGGGATCCAGTATTTTCATTTTCTTTGAATAAACAACCAGAAGCGGAAATGCTGGGTTGCAGGGTAGTTCTATTTTTAATAATTTGAGGAACCTCCCTACGGCTGTCCACAGTGTCTGCACCACTTTGCATTCCCACCAACAGAATCACAGTTGGAGAAGCATTAAATATTAAAATAATTGTGAGAGGATGGTCACCATGATTTTTTTCTTTCTCCTCTTCTTCATTTTTTACTTTTTTCTTTCTTTTCCTTTTCCTTTTTTTTTTTTTTTTTGAATCCAAATCTTACTGAGGCTATTTATTAGGATGCATCTGCTTCTGGCATGAGCCTGTAACAGTGATTGTGAAACATTTTTTAACTTAACATATTTAAAATCGACAACCTCTCCAAGCATGTTTCTATGATTAACTTCCAGCCGTAAGGAATGCCTTTCTACGCATACTAAGGGGCGGCATGCGTGCCTGCATGGGCTGCATCTGTGCTCTTCTCCATCTTTCTATGTGTGCGCCGATGGACCATTTTTCTATTTCCAATCTCAGTACTATTACCAGTGCAATAATTACGTACAGAAAAATCCATCCTCCGTGATTTCTCAGCACTCACAGCTCAGTGACAATTACTACTCCTTGCTAAGTACACTTCTGTAGTTCAAGGCATAGCGTGGGTTTGTGTAATGCTAGAATTTCGTGTAGGCTCATGTCCCTAATAAGGTTTGCAGCTCTCCGATTCCTTAGGAACTGCCTTTCTCTATTTGGACCACGTCCCTATTCTCTGTGAACCGTGTTACAGAGGTGGCAAAAGCTTAAATTGTGTGGCTCTTTCATGGGAGAACATGTCTTTCACTTAAAATCCCCAAAGTGGCACTTCTAAGGCAAGTCCTGGATTGTGCCCGGCAACCTCACCCAGTGGTGGCCACGCGTGCCACCCTTCACTGCTTCACCAAGCCGAGTACGGCGATAAGAGGCTCATTGACCACATCTGTGCAGACAAGCCCTAAATCGTGGGAGGCTTGCTGTGTCAACAGAACGTGGGGACAGCATAGGGCAGCTAGCAGGCACTGAAACCTGACTGCTGGTTTCCTTTTCTATCTGACATGGTTTACTAAATCTGCCTCAGTTTCTCCATGTTGCATTGGACTATGGCTACCTACTTCCCGGGGTTGTTGTGAACACCGGTAAGAAAACTTTGGTGCACAGACTGGTGAATTGAATGCACTAAGCAAGCAGTACTTCCTCCTTTATCTTCTTGGCTTAAAAGTCCCATAGCGCTTGGTCTTTGGAGCTGTCTCATGACCTGCAAATCTATAAATAACCGGATGTCAACCAGCGTGAGAGATCAAGCCAACATGCACCCCTTTCTAACGTGAATGAAAGAGAATCAGACAAGACACTGTGGAGGCACCACAAATATGACCCAATCTGTCTTCCAGGAAGATGACTTAATTAGCAGAATTATACAATAGATATCCTACTTTATAAAATATTATACATATCATTTATTAATAATACATATTTATAAAATTATTTTAAAGGAATATTTGTACCCTTGGTGAAGTAGAGGCTCATATATTTTAGATTGTCATTAATGGTTTTAAAAAATCATTTTTATAGATCAGTTTATCTATCAGCATTGTTAAATGACGTCTTAAAATCCGTTATCCTGGGGCACCTGGCTGCTTTCAGCTCCGGTCATGACCCCAGGGTCTTGGGATCGAGCCCCACATTGGGCCCCCTGCTCAGTGGGGAGCCTGCTTCTCCCTCTGCCTCCTTCCCATCACCCCTCACACTCATGCTCTCTCTCTCTCATTCACTCACTTTCACTTGAAAGTAAATAAATAAATAAATAAAAGCAATCTTTAAAAAAAGTCGCTAATCCTTTTCTATAAAATCAGGTGGTGCGATTCACAATTTTGCAACTGGAGGCTCTCTTCACAAATTCCTTGGGCAGTCAGAATATTCCAGAGAAATCAAAGTTGCTTTTTTCTTCACAGCTAAAGTTAATTTCTATTCAAAAATTTAAATTAAAAATAGAAGATGACTGATGTTCTATAGTTTTATGACCATATTTTTATTCAAATAGATTCTGTCTTTTGCTCACTACCGTTTAATTCTAGACTGAAGTGTGTCAGAATGACAACACCTTGCTTCTACTTTGTCAGTAGAAAAATTTGTCTTTGATTCCTTCAGAATTCCCAATTCTACTTCTTTTTCTTTTTACTAAATATTCATGCACATAACTTAGTTCCATTGTAAAAAAAGATAAAAGATCAATTACATTTTAGGTGATTGCTTCATTTCTATTAACAGGTCTGTCATGGTTGTAATTACTTATTATATCTTGAGAAATAGGACTGTAGCTCCCACCAAACACAGCACCAAAACCTTTGACCCATGTGGTGGGCATGTGAGTTTTGTAATTAAAAATACATCAACACACAGACTGCAGTAAGGAATGAGACTCTGCTCTGTTCTTGGGCCATTAAACTAGTGTATTTAAGGAATAAACAAACAGAAAGTTCACATTGTCACATATAATTTTCCTATGGCATCTCATAGAAAGTGTTATTATTATACATATATATATATATACATATAGATATATATATATATATATATATTTTTTTTTTTTTTGCCAAACAGCAGTAGGAAGCCTCAGTGAAACCACAAGCCATTTGAAAGTTTCATGCTCACCAGCACTGAGATCCCCTGTGCCTAGAGGACACTGAGCACACTGATTTGAAAATAATCGATCTCTCTTTTCTTCCTCTTCCTCTCTCTGAGGAGTAAGTGGGTAGTTCTGGGACCAAATGAAGAAGATGGGTAAGAGCAAGTAGCCTGGATAAACAACTCGTCTATATAAGGTCAATGTGTTAGCAGTAGTTGAGTGGAGAATATGTTTATTTTTTTTAATAATTTTTTAATAATTAAGTGATAATTAAAATCGAAATAACACAGAAGTCTATAGAATAATAGTGAAAGCTCCTCTTTATCCCAAACCTCCTCTACTTATAATCATTTTAACCACTATTTTTGTGGAGATATTTCTTTATTTACACACATACACAGATGGAGGAGAACGTTTTTAATCATAAATTACATTATAGAATTTGTATTAGTGTGTTCAGGTTGCTATTAAAGAACAATACAGTCAAGCGGCTTAAGCAACAGGCATTTATTTTTTCAAGGTTCTGGAGGTTGGAAGTCCAAGGCCAGGGTGCTGAGAGCATTGGTTTCTGGTGAGGCCCTCTTCTTGGCTTATAGACAGGGCTTTCTCGCCATGTCTCCACATGGCAGAGAGTGACCTGGTCCTTCCTCTTCTTACAAGAGCACTAATCCCCCCAGGGGAGCTCTACCCTCATGACCTCATGTAAACCTAATTACCTCTCAAAGGCCCTACCTCCAAATTCCATCCTATCAGGAGTTAGGGCTTCAACATAGGAATTTGGGGCTGACACCAATACTCAATCCCAAAGAGATGTGTATATTATCCTGTGGCCCGATTTTTAGCTGAAACTTGAAAATTTCATGTTTTAATGTAGAGTAGACATGCAAAATGTAAGATTTTCTCTGTTGATATGTAGATTTAGGTTGTATCCAGTTTCCTTCCATTGTTAAGGATGTTGCAGTGGCTGTTCATCCATACACATCCATGGCCCTTTCTTTGCATGTGAGAATTTCTTAACAGAATTTTCTGGAAGTTTGAGCGCTGAAACAAAAGTATGTGCTCCAATTCTAATTATTGCCAGTTGCTGGTGTAAATCCGCTAGTACCCCACGCTACAGTCTCACCAAGAACGTGCGAAGGACTGTCTCTCCATAACTCAGCACACTCAAAAACACATCAGCCTTATAATTTGGCCAATCATATGGACAATGCAGTACCCCTAACTTACTGCTTTCCTGGTTACTAAGGGGGTAGAGTAAATCTATTTGACCCAACACATTTCTCCTATGTCTATTCCTATTCTTATCCTTTGTCCATTTTTTTTTTTTAATTTGGATTCTGATGTCCTGAATCTTTGGAATCAATATTTTTCTAGTTTCAAATGAACTCCTCTACTGTCTTTTGGGGCTTTTTTTTCCCTCACAGCCTGGCCTGTTTCTCCCCTACCCCCCCCCTTTTTTTAGGATTTTATTTATTCATGAGAGACACACAGAGAGAGGCAGAGACAAAGGGAGAGGGAGTAGCAGGTCCCCTGCAAGGAGCCCGATGTGGGACTTGATCCCAGGACCCTAGGATCATGATCCAAGGCAAAGGCAGACGCTCAACCACTAAGCCACCAAATGCCCCACCTGGCCTCTTTTTCTAAATATTTGGCATCTGTACATATTCTTACAAAGACATGCTATACAGTTATCTGATATTGTGGACTGAATGCTTGTGTTCCTCCAGAATTTGTATGTTGAAATCCGACCCCTTCCTCCTACACATAAGATGATGTTAGGAGGTGTTAGGAGGTGGGACCTCTACAGAGGTGATGGGGTCATGAGAGTGGAGTCCTCACGAATGGAATTCGTTACTTTATGAAAGTTACTCCAGGGAGATCCCTCATCCCTCCGGCCATGTGTCTACACAGTGAGGTCTGCAGTCCTCACCTGAACCCCACCATGCTAATGCCTGGTCTCAGACTTCCTAGCCTCCAGAACTATGCAAAGCAACCATCCCCCGGTGTGTGGCATTTTGTGATCACAGCCCCAAAGGACTCAGTCACCTGCCTAGAAGAGGTCAGTGTCAGACATTGAATGGTCTATTTGCAACCTAAGTGTGTGAGGCCTTCAGTGTTTCAGCACACCTGTTCTGTAACTGGAAAATCCTTTCAAAAAACTAATCATTGCCATCATTTACTGTGACTGCTATTAGCTGTCACAATCACTGAGTATTATAATAGGCTGCCAAGAGAGGTGGTCAGAGGGAGATGATTTATAACCCACCGAATGCATCATTTATTAAGACTATCATAACTCTGAAATTTCGGCACACTGCCCCTGCTGCTATTTACCTTGTGGCAAACAGGTTCGGGGAGGGAGCTCCCTGTTTAGATTCCTGGTGCTCTGAAGGAGGAGAAGGTACGAAGGTACGGAGCTGATAAGGAGATAGTGGCATCTAAGGGAGGCTTGCACCGTCACCCAAACTTGCTGCCTCCCCCCGGTGACTTTGGATTATAGAAGTGAAAGTGAAAAATGAAAGGAAACCCCATAGCAACCTCCATGAGACGGACGGGATCTTCTGGAACCACCCCGTGACAACTTGAATGAAAAATATTCGGATACTTAGAGGAAGTTTATGTCTGTTCTCATCAGCTTGGATTTGTGGTAAGAGAAACAAAGCATAGTGGTAGGAAGAGGGTAAAAAAGACTTCAGATTTTATTCTGGTTGACTGCCAGCAATCTGCCAATTGTAAACAGAAAAATATTAAGCTTCGATCTGTTTTACTAAACATAGTCACTAGATAAATAACACTATCAGGCTGACTCCTAGATTTTTTGAGAGAAGTTATCCATGTTACACGTCTGAAAGTAAATCATGCTCTGATTTCTGAAGGCTTATGTGCTTCCAGCAAATCACGCCTAAGTCTGGGTTTTTGTGTTGTATCCATTGCCCCCAAAAACGTGTGCTCAGATGTGTGCTCCATGAGCCACCGTAAATACTGTATAGGCTAGCAAATGTGGAATGTTCACGCATTCTCTTCAGATAAATTTTAGTCGTAAAAGATATTACGTTTAAAGTACTAAAAGATATGAGAATATGTATCCAATTTTGACTTGGGGAACCAGAGTCTACGGTGTTTACAGATGCATTTTTTTTTTCAGGGGTTTTGAGTGCTAATTAAGTCTGCATGTCACTTCCATGTCCTCATATGTGAAGCTGGCCCTGTTTGTGACTGTGGGTTTCTGGGCAGGGTCCCCTTACGCAGGGACCTCTTTCCTGCAGGACACCCCAGCACACGTGCAGATGTGAAGGGAGTCTCTAAGACACAAGGGAATGGAGGTGGCAGGAAGCACAGTCTAGCTGGAGATGCTTTGTCCTCCAAACTTCCTACGTTCAGATGCCAGCAATCACTCCATTGAGATGGGGGCAGAGGACCGTGGAGGACAGGAAGGGAGCAAATCCTCTTCCCTTATTAGAATCTAACCAACAAGCTCAGAGTGTTTTCTTCTGAGATGGATCTTCTGCCGTGTAGCTCCAACCCTCATCATGGATGAGCCCCATGGCCATACGCAAGAGGCAAAACAGCCACTTTAGAGACATTTGTGGATGTTTATAAAATATATGGAGATTAGAAGTATCCCCCTGAAGGATTCAGTCCTGGCTCTTAATGATTAGATAATCATCTAGCCAACCGACCACCCGGAATGTCCATGGTACGAGATTGTGGACCTACGTAATTCCTCGTTCTCTTTTATTTCAATACTAGCTCTCAGACTAAATTGTGAATCTTTGCCTAGATTAAAGAGGCTTTTTTATATACATTTAAGTCCATTTTAAGTAGATGAAAAAGCACAATAAAAAGAACATATAAAATTAAAGAGACTTGCATCATACTTATTTCTAATACTTCATATTATTAGAAATAAGTATATATTCATAGTATTTCTTCATACTTATTTCTAATATTAAGCTTGTTTAAATGTGTAAGTTATCAATAACCTATGCTCAAGGTCAAGCTTTTTTCTTCTTCCCCAGAATGAAATGCTTTGTTCAGTCTTCAGAATCTTCTGTTAAAGGAATTTAACCAATCTGTGCTAAAAACAAATCAACTAATACAGAAACGAGACAAAGCAAACAGCACCACCAGCAACCTCGAAATCTTTCTACCTGGAGTCATTAGTATGTGCGAACCACAGCAGAGCAAAGCAAGCATGTTTGAAAGGATCTTTGGAAGATTTTATTTATGTCAATCACAGTCATATGCTACAAAACTGGGGTTGGAAGGGGTACTGGGTTCCTGCCAGATGGCTCCACCAGGCACAAGGCTTGTTGTGAAAAAGTTATTCCGTTCCCCGAGGAGAGTCGGAGATAATATCCTCTCTAACTGCACCTGTAGCATCTCCAGACGCCAGCTCACAAGAGACGATGATACTGAGTCATTGATTGACAGAGTATTTTTAGAAGTGCATCTTTTTAAAGCATCTAAGTAAATAAAATGTCAGTACTAAGAAAAAATAAATGATTCTTGTATCTTTATGTAAAATAACTTAGAAGCAAAAAAATTGGAAAAAAAAAAAAAAAAAAGACCTCAGAGACCAAAGTGTCTAACCCTGGATTTATGAACCACCAGTGCATTTGGGGGGGAGGGGACGGGGAGGAAAATGAACCAACTGAAACTGTCAGCTGGGGCTGGCTGGCTCAGTCGGGGAAGCATGCGACTCTTGATCTCCGGGTTGCGAGTTTAAGCCCCACATTGGGTGGAGAGATGACTTAAAAATAAAATTTAAAAAAATGAAACTGTTAGGCAAATTTTTTTGTGTAACTTTATGTGTAGATTTGAGTTTTAGAGAGAAAGTACAAAACTATTGTTATTTTCAAAGACTAGACAAATGTTTAAAAATCAGGGGTTTATTTATATAATGGTAATGGTGTTTGGAATTTAAAATGGTTTCAAGATAGACATGAATAAAAAGCATTATCTTACAAAAGTTGGAAGGCAAGGACAGGTGTTTGAAAAGTGACTTCTTAGAGTACGTGTGAGAGAAATCAGCTCACAGAGAAAGTGACCACAATGCAAATCTCCAATATTTTGCTGAGTCTCTGTTGGAGAAATGAGTTCTCCCCAGAATAAAATGAAAAAAAGTTATTTCTATAGGCAAGTTAGAGGGAGAATCCACAGGTTTCTGGGAAATGATGGATAGAGTAATTAAAATGCATTAAGTTGTCCTATTTGATCTTATTCTCCATTATTCTATTCTTATTCACTGGATTCTGAATTTCAAACTTTAGCTAAGTTGTACATTTGCATATTTAAATCTTATGATTCTAAAATCCTCTTCCAACCCCATCATCATCGGTGTCCTGGAGGGGAACTTGTTGCACGTGCCCATTGGGTGCGTTCATGTCCCACTATGGCCTGGGTACGTTCTGTGGTAACCATTTGACTTTACACGCACAATTTCAGCTCTTTTTTTTTTTTTAATCTTTTCTATAGAGTATCACTTCTAAAATTGTTTTCTTGATGCATTTTCATTTTTTTGGTGATACCTATTGACTGGATTATGATATGATGAAAACGAGGATCGCTTTCTCTACCCGCTCCCCTTCCTCTCAACCTCCTCCCTTTTAAACACTTACATGAAAGCCTGTTTGGTTTAGTTCATCCTTCTGTGAACACACGAATCAGCCCGCCTTGGGTCATAGGACACTTCAGAAGTAAGGGACAAAGGCACACCAAGACTTCTCCCAGAGCCGTATCTGATATGGAAACAAACCATATCTGATGACGGAAAACTAGCAATTGTAAGTTTGTCTAGAGCTTTTACTCCTCACAGCTCCGAGGACAGATGTCCCCGGTCGATGCTGAAGGCGGCAGTCCCTTGTGAACTTTGCTAAATGACCACTGTCGACATTGTCACTCGGTCCCGTGCGCCATGTAGGGGATTGAAAAGTTGAGTCGCATTTTCAGTGGTGCAGCACTACACTCCCAAGCGGATGATACTTTCCTCATAACTGGAATGTTCCTTCTGATAGGTCACTACATAATGTGCTCCGTAAAACTAGGAAGCAACATTTCATTCATGAAAATGATAGCTTGGTCTGCGGAGTTTATATAAAATGGTCTCAAATTATACATAAATGGGCGATTTCTAAAGGTGATGGAGTTTCTTTAGTCAAAATTTCTTACGATTTCAGGCTATTTCCATTAAAGTGACAAATCCTTACAAATAGGCTAGAGTTATGGGCCATTCAGACATGGAGTCCTGCTGGGTTTTCTGTGCCACTTAAGGCCTTTATGCTTTGGAATCCAGATATCCCAAAACTTAATTAGCTGTCTGGAAACTGAGTGGCAAAAGTTGCATATGCATACACTTCATTTCTTTTACGTATTCACTACTTAACTGTTCTAAAGGGGAAAAGCAGAATTTGGCAAAAACATGTCAGGCGACATTTCAAAGAGCTCCTATGAGACCCCGGGGCTGGATTCCTGAGCTGTTGCCCTGGTGGAAATCTAACGAGATGACTCATAAGCTGATGACGAGCGGTGGGAAAACAGTTGGGGTTCAAAATGGATTATCAAATTAAAACTGTGTTCACAACAGCAATGACTTGCCACTAATTCAGATGTTTTTCCAGGGAAGCCCTTGATGTTTAAATGAAGCCTGCAGCAGTCACTTTGTTAGACACTGTGACATGGCCAGCCCTAGACTTGGGTAAGAATATCCCGAAGAAACGGTGCATAACAGTAGAACCATCAACCGACACCTGATTTTCATAAACATGGATTCGCAGATTTCCCAAAGATAATTCCGCGGCGTTTGAAGCGACTAGAATGTACAGCGATTGAATGTTTAGTTCATCCTGGGGATTTCACACGCGTCTGGCCTGTTTCCCCTGGAGTCTGGTACAACTTGATAGAAAAGAGTGCGCTTGATGTATTGGGGGGGGGTGTCCCCGTCCTTCCTGCAGCCTCTTCCCTTGCTTCCCACTGTCCTCCACCGTCTTCTTCTCCGACTGCCCTGGTCGTTGCTGCTTGGACTGCAAGTCGCGGTCTAGAGAAGGCAGGCCGGCCTGGGCTAGGGCCCGGAACACGGGGCAATCGTTCGATTGCCATCTGAGGCCCGTGCGCCCGGTGTCCTTCTTCCAATAAAGCATCTTCAAGTTGCACGGCAGGTGCCGCAGCAGGTGGCGGGGCGGGGGATGCGCCGCCTCGGGTGCTCCCTGCTGCTCTAAGATCCGCGCTGGTGGTTCGGAGGGCAGGTGCTCCTTTGCGGTCTGCACCGGCCGGGCTTGCACACGCGGAGCCGTGGGGCCCACGGTGATCCCCGTGCCCGCCGTCCCCACCCAGCGCTACAGACACAATCGGGACGGAGAAGGCTCGTGTTGGGCCCCCAGGGTGGCCCAGCGGTGGAGCACCTGCCTTCAGCCCAAGGAGTGACCCGGGGTCACGGGATCGGCCTCCCTGCATGGAGCCTGCTTCTCTGCTTCTTCCTTGCCTGGGTCTCTGCCTCTCTCTCTCTCTCTCTCTCTCTCTCTCTGGGTCTCTCATGAATAAATAAAGGAAATCTTTTAAAAAAGGCTTGCGTCGAGGCATTTTCCACCACGTGGGGAGGGATTTTCCTGGAGAGGACTTGATCCCCTGCAGCTTGCTTGCACCACGAGCTCTCTTCCCGGATGAAATCCTCCCGGTTGTAGGAAGCCCTGGGTAGAGCCATGCAGTGCGGGCCAAGCTCTGGCTGGGCGGCCGAAGGGGGTTCCCGGTGGGCCCCGGGCTTCCAGCCGGTGACAGCACATGCCCCACTGTCTTCGGGGCCCTTTTCTGCAAATGCAGAGTAGTGATGGTGCACCTGCGAGAAGCGGGTGGGACCGTGCTGAAATGCTTAGGAGCGCGCGTGCAGGCTTCATCTGCAGGGATGCTTCCTGCGGACCACGGTGCGGCCGCTCAGCTGGCGACACCAACACAGTCCCTCTGCCCTACAGAGCTCCCCGGTTGACTCTGAACTAGAGCTTTCCAGGTAGTAAGGACCGTCACAGCCTCTTCATATTTTACCCATTGTTTTCAATTTTGTTTTTAAATATTCATGTTTATTTGAACTGATGAACAGAGAACAACTCTTCTGAGCCCTGACTTTGCTTGTTTGGTTTTTATTGGAGTTCGATTTGCCAACATATAGAATAACACCCAGTGCTCATCCCGCCAAGTGCCCCCCTCAGTGCCCGTCACCCAGTCACCCCCACCCCCCGCCCTCCTCCCCTTCCACCACCCCTAGTTCGTTTCCCAGAATTAGGAGTCTTTATGTTCTGTCTCCCTTTCTGATATTTCCCACATATTTCTTCTCCCTTCCCTTATATTCCCTTTCACTATTATTTATATTCCCCACATGAATGAGAACATATAATGTTTGTCCTTCTCCGACTGACTTACTTCACTCAGCATAATACCCTCCAGGTCCCTCCATGTTGAAGCAAATGGTGGGTATTTCTTGTTTCTAACGGCTGAGGAATATTCCATGGTGTACATAGACCACAGCTTCTCTATCCATCATCTGTCGATGGACACCGAGGCTCCTTCCACAGTGCGGCTATTGTGGACATTGCTGCTAGAAACATCGGGGTGCAGGTGTCCCGGTGTTTCCCTGCATCTGTATCTTTGGGGTAAATCCCCAGCAGTGCAATTGCTGGGTCGTAGGGCAGGTCTATTTTTAACTGTTCGAGGAACCTCCACAGAGTTTTCCAGAGTGGCTGCACCAGGTCACATTCCCACCAACAGTGTAAGAGGGTTCCCCTTTCTCCACATCCTCTCCAACATTTGTGGTTTCCTGCCTTGTTAATGTTCCCCATTCTCACTGGGGTGAGGTGGTATCTCATTGTGGTTTTGATTTGTATTTCCCTGATGGCAAGTGATGCGGAGCATTGTCTCATGTGCTTGTTGGCCACGTCTATGTCTTCCTCTGTGAGATTTCTCTTCATGTCTTTGATCCATTTCATGATTGGATGGTTTGTTTCTTTGCTGTTGAGCACTGACTTTGGGTGGCATCTGTGGGTTTAGAACTGAGTTCTCAGAGATGGTAGCCCCTGGCCGGCAGGGCTGGGCTCCCATTGCTAGTGGACCGTCTAGCTGAGAGGTGCCGTGCACGAGAATGAACACTAGGCCTTGAGCCCACAGAGTATTTTTATAGTGAGTCCCTGTCAAAATCATATTTAGATGTATTCCAGGAGGTAAGATATATTATTAAGACAAATTTGACCTGATTATTTTCAACTGTTAAGTGTGTCTTCTGTGCAGATTTAGATTTCACAGCTGACTTGCATCATACTCCTGTGGACCAGGCTAGTCGAGAGCAAAGCTGAAAGACTGAAACTGACTACATTTTGTTTTTTTTCTTGTTAAATTATATAACTTAAGACATCATTGGTAATTTTTTTGTATACTATTCACCAAAGCAGTTATGCAGCAATTATCTGATACCATGTTTTATTATTTTTTTAAATCAACTTTAGGGATCATGGATCCCTGATTTTAGATTCATAAGGAAGCTCCAACATCTTTTCCCACTGTCAGAAACACATGCAAGAAAATGTTGGCTTATCGTGTTCAAGTGCATGGGTCACTCCTCTAACCCAGAAAGTCGCCCTGGGGACTCCTAAGTGTCCATGCAGCGTGGATCGAGAAGGTCTACTCTCACCAGATGTGCACGTGCTAAACCATCACTCTTCCTCACACCCGGGCTTACCGATCATGCTTGTGTCGCACTGTCTGCTTCTCCGAGAAAGTCAGCTGCGTAATGTCTGCAACCCTCCCTCACACAATCCTACTCAGTAAGTACTTATTGAAGGAGTGAACACATAAATAATGAATCCAACCAATAGCCAGGTTCTTTCCTCCAAATGCTTCTCTAGAAACAGTTTTTTTACACACGGCATTAAACTACACATAAACTCACTAAGAGAAAGCATTCCAAAAGTATTACAGGATTAACTTAAAGTCACACAAGCAATGAAATGAAGTGAAAATTAAAATTCCAACCTTATAATTGAATGTGGTTCTCAATGGATACAGAGGGTTCCCCTTGACGTTAATATGAGCTGTTTTTGCCCTCGGCGTATAACTTAAGATATACATCTTCACCACCACGATGGACATGTGATTTTCCATCTTACGTTACTGGTGATTGTGTATTATATCTGGGGAGCTAAGAGCCCATTAAAACACATACTTGCTGTCTTTACTTTAAATTTCATTGCCATCCTGAGTTGAAATTGGACCCTTAGCATTTCTATAATGTAGTTTTTAATTGAATTGCCTTTCTTTTTTCCATGTGAAAGTGTTCTATTATGATAAAATTGGCAGGATTACAGCAGCTATGAGCAAACATGTTTAAACTACTGTTCTATAATTCTCACTCGCTGTGGGATTGATCTTAATGGAGGCAAAAGAAAAAAATAATAACTAAAAATGTAAGGCCAAGCACTCAGAGGCTTTGATCTAAAGGAAACATTTAAAGACATTCTTTGTAAAGGTCACCAAACAGCCAACAGTCTCCAGGAACCTGCAGCCGGATTGTGCATTTCCTCTGGCCTAGTAACTGTTGACCTAGTTACTCCAGGGACAGGGGCTGGCTCTCCGGCAAAACCAACCGGCGGTGCTGCTCGTTTACTGTTCTTTGGCTTGGCTCTTTCCAAGCATGACAAACCAGCCTAATCCCGGGCACCCTGGTTCAAAATGTTCTCTTGCAATTATTTGATTAATTCATATATTAATGGCTCAACAGGAAACAGCTTCTTTGAAAAGCTGGGAATTTGAAGGCGTGAGGTGGGGTCTCGAGCTATGATAGTGAACGGAATTGAGCAGAATCGAATGAGGTCAGTTATCATACGTGTGGGTGCACACACACGTGTATGTGTGTGTTTGTGTCTTGTAACCACCTTGTGAATGCAGGAGGCTTGGTTTGCATGTCCAGACTGATGAGGCCACCCAAAGGGGTAGGAGAAGCTTCCCTACTCACATAATCGAGGTCTTTGAAGAGAGCAGTGCAGGCATCACAAATTGTTCCAGAAATGGCTTAGAGGATGGGAAAGGCTCTGTCCTGGAGTCTTTTGTGGCTGGAAATGTGGTCCCGAGAGGGTTCCCCTGTATGGGCGGGGGCCTGTATGATCCGAATCTTTGCACCAACAGAGTGAGCATTCAGGATTTATCAGTTTGTGGCAACATAGGTCAGAAGGTGAAGAGAGACGGTGAGATTTGAAAGTTGTCAGCAGTTAAATGTCAAAACTGGAGTCAAGACTCCATTACAGTGTGTGTGTGCGCATGTGTGTAGTGCAACCATGTACACTGTAGTGTGATAGAGGATTAGTCAAAGAAACAGGAATCCATGAACATCAGCTCTCCAGCATGAGGGCTTAGAACCCAAAAGGGAGAGCGGGTATGTTACACCATCATCATCAGCATCATCATCATAAGCGATGACACCAGACAACGTGCTAAATATCAAATAAAATCATGAGTAATAATTTCTACCTGAATCAATGGTGACTGTGTGGCTGACAGTAATGGGAGGGTTTGATTGGAAACCAGGGTTGCACTGATTTGGAAAATATAGATGCTCAATATATACATATATATATATATATTTTTTAATTTGTAAACATTGTTGTTAGTGGTTCTGTGCTGACCTAACCACACAGTTGCCCAAACTATAAAATATTTGTTATCTGGCCTTCAGAGACAGAATCTACTTCATAGATGTTTATGGAACTCAAACCCCAAGGGCATGACCTCATGACACAACTTTCTCACCAGCTGGGTCAACTGACAATGCCAAATAATAAAAAGTTTAGAATATGGATAGTTTATTTGGTGGCTGCACACCTGTTAAAATTGTCAGGGACTTTGTCATTTATTTTTAAGCTACATTAGTAACTCGGGCAGTTAGCATTTTGTTATAACCTTTAAAATATCAGGTTGAGGACACTGGCTCCTGAGCTGAATTCCTTCTTGATGTCAGGCAGGATATCAGGGTGAAAGTGTATAGATGATGAAGGGAAAATTGGTCTTCATTGCTGTGGAGAACTTGCTAGAACGAAGAAGGTCTGTGCCAGGTACCTGGGCACCACAGCTGGCTAAGTGTCCGACTTTTGATTTTGGCCCAGGTCATGATCTCAGGACCCTGGGATGGAGCCGCTTGTTGGGCTCTGCCCTCAGTGAGGCATCTGCTGGGGATCCTCTGTCTCCTGCCCCTGCCCCCACTTGCTCGCTCTCTCTCTCTCGTGCACACTCTCCCTAAAATTAAAAAAAAAAAATACATGAAACACTTAAAGAAAAGAAAAGAACATCTGTTTCACAAGATTGTGTCTAAGACATTTGGATGCATTTAAAAAAGAACATCATTAAAGTCCTGAATGTTGGATTACCTACATTTGGGAGAGGCCAGGAATGAGAGGCATTTGCATGGATATGAGTTGGGTTGGGTTGGCATCTCTCAGGTTGCGGTGTGACTCTCATGATAAGCTGACATGTCCCCGGTCATCAGCGTCCCTGCCGTCGCTACGTTTTCAAAGAATTCTGTTCCTCAACTGACAGATCTCATCTCTGCCTGAAACCGAGCAAGGGCTTCCTTAAATGTATTATGACAAAATCAGGAAGGACATTGTCCAGAGGGGTTAACCTCGGGAAATTACCAATGTCAAGCTTCTGGGGTAGGAAAAAAAGAGAAAAGAGAGAGAGAGAGAGAGATACATATCTTTAAAATACATAGAGGAAACTAAGGTTATCATTTTGCTAATCTGCCTTATAATGTGTGAATTACCACATAGCTAAAGATAAAAGATTACAGGAGGGCAAACAGCATTGGTCCCAAATTCAAAAAGAGAGAAACAAGTTATTTAATACAGAAAAAGAAAACCAAGAAACCATTTATGGGATCTGAGTGATTTCCCCCCCTCCCCCAAGAACAATAATGTAGGAAAAACAAACAAACAAACAAACAAACAAACAAACAACATGAGAGGAATGTTCTAGGGTTAGGGGGGGCCCACTTAGGAATTTCGACTACTTCTGAAATCAGTAGTCATGAAGCTGCTGCCACAGAAGCTCATCACCGGTTCCCAAAAGGATGAGATGTAGGCGACCTCCCACCTGTGCCAAAACCGCTAATGGTGGGTTCACTAAGAAAGGGCTGTGCGTTGTTAGGAGAGACGGTGGCTGCTGACAGGATGATGGGCAACAGCGATCCGGATGCTCAGATTCCATGCGAAGGAGGCTCCGAGTCAGGGACTGCCCACCCACGTTGACTCACAGGCTGCTGTGCCAGGCCACTGCCATCCCCCCAACAATGTCCACGCAGCTTCAGCTCCGGCCACTTGCCTCCCCTGGGATGGGGTTGGGTGACTTTGTCACTAGGTTCCTGTCACTATCAAATCATCTAAGTCATATCGAGAGTTTTTGTTCATGTATTCATTCATCTATTTATTTTTTGAGAAAGTCTTTTTAAATGATCCGATGCATTGGCAAATGTCTTCCTGTGTACCGGGCAGGGATATTTTTAAATGTACCCTCTTGAAATTAAAGGCACTCTCTACTCATCAGTGTATTCGTACATTTGTGTCCCAGTCTGTGTATTTTATGCCATGAAACAGGAAGACGGCAGGTTGGTGAGCAGTGGCAAGATGAGTGTGTTGTGGGTGGAAATGTGTTCCCTCCTGATGAATCCCAGCAGAATGATGTGCCCGGGAGCCAGGCCAAGTGCAGCGCCCCTTAGACCCACCTGGTCTGGCTGTCCTCCTCAACTGTACAAGGAAGGCTCTTCAACATGGACTTTAGGGGACTGGACTTTTAAGAGATGCATAGGGTAAAATTGAAGGAATTAAAAAAAAAAGGATAAAAAAAAAACTTCACACATGTGAAGACACACAGATGTGCAGGATGATTCATAAGACGGGTATGGAGTAGTTTGTAGGTTGACCATCAAGTCCTTTAGAGTAGAGCACGTACTGGTAGGTAAATAAGTCAGTAATAGCCCAGGTCGGGAGGGTGTCCTTGCCGCAGCTCAGGTCTGCGCTCTTCTTTCCTGCTCCGTCTACCTCTGAATCGTTCTGCAATTATAAACTTCACCAGGGATCAAATGACTTTCTAGACATTCTGAAGTTCAGATTTCAGTATGGTGCTGATGGAGTAATTGCAGAGAATGCTCTGAGCTCTTAGGATTTCTGTCTTCACACATACTAATTTCTCTTCTAAACGCCCTGACTTTCCCATGTAGAAGGAAGATCTCTAAATTCTTTTTTTTTTTTTCTAAATTCTTTTTGAGTCTCTGAGACTCTTGTTCTGACAATTTATCTTTGTGTCTACTTCCTTTTTGGCACTGAGCTCTAAGTGCAAGATTTGAAGACTTCATTTAGGCAGTCCCCTGCACCTACCCAGGACAGCAATGTGGGAGTTGTTTAAAATAAACAAAATAAAATAAAATATAAAATAAAATAAAATAAAATAAAATAAAATAAAATAAAATAAAAATAAAATAAAAATCAACAACTAATTCTCCAATTTGACAGGTGAAAACCCTGTTTCTCCATCATCAAAATCATGATTGTCTTCATCACCGCCGTCACCACCAAAACTATATTTTGAGCTTTTACTATCGGCCAGAGTCTGCTAATCTCTTTTTATATTCTATCATTTGATCCCTGACCAATTCTGAGGGATCAGCATTTTTTAGAGACTTGTATATTTGTTTGAGGGGACCAGGGGCAGAGACTGTAACAGACTTCACGCTGAGTGTGAATCTGACGTGGGGCTCCATCTCAGCACCCTGAGATCATGACCCCAGCTGACATCCGGAGTCAGATGCTTAATCGACTGAGCTGCCCAGGTGCCCAGGGATCAACATTTTTAATCCATTTTACAGCTGATCAGTCTGGGGCATAGCAAGGGTAAGTCCCAACCTGAAGTTCAAGGGGTGGGTGAGTGAATTTGTTGCTTCGCTGCAAAGGCCACAGGGTAGATGTCCGGATGAAAACAAGGGAGGTGGAGGGCAATGGGGAGCTGCAGAAAGATCCTAAAATACAGATGTCACTAGGCTTGCTCTTCGTAAATGTTCCCTTTGGTAGAAG
This sequence comes from Canis lupus baileyi, assembly GCF_048164855.1. Lineage (NCBI taxonomy): Eukaryota > Metazoa > Chordata > Mammalia > Carnivora > Canidae > Canis > Canis lupus. The sequence continues at coordinate 1,992,617 of NC_132852.1, read as the reverse complement.
ATCCTACAAAGGTGCAGAGAAGATTCTAGAACCAGGTCATGGCCTACTTCCGCATTCCCCCGGCTGAGTAGGCACGGTCTATGACACTCTCGTGTGATGCTCACCATGAACCACAGTGGTGGTTAGTACGCCTCCTTCTACACGTGTGAGAACCAAGGGCAGGATGAAGGCTGTAATTTGTTCAGCATCAGATCGCCAGTAAGTGGAAGAGTCTGGATTAACCTAGATCTCTGATTCTAAAGTGCTTTCTTACTCTATTGCACTTTTTTTTTTTTTAAAGGATAAAAAGGCTTTATCGATCATGTTGGTCATGTTCCTCAAAGTTGACCTGATTTCTACTCGTATCTTACTTTATGCTTTTATTGTAGTAAAAAGACTTAACCTGAGATCTATCTACTTAACAAATTCTCAGGTGTGTAACCCAGTATCATTGACTAAGTAAGTTACGATATTGGAGGAACCCCGAGGACATGACATTAGGTGACATAAGCCAGTGACAGGAAAGCCAATACTGCACGATTCCACTTCAGTGAGGTGTCTGGTGAAATCAGTAGTAGAGTGAGCCGGGGGCTGCTGGGGGATGGGCTTGGTGAGGGCAGGAGAGTCGCCCATCAACAGGCACAAAGTGTCACAAATTAGCCCAAGACCTCTGTGGAACCACACTACAGACAGTCACAACAAAATAAGAATGAAAATGAATGAGTGCCACATTTTAGATAAAACCTTAAGGATTTAAAGAGGGGAAATATCCTAATACCATAGTTTTGTCAGAAAAGACTTCAGTAATAGGATCCATCTGAGCTGATTTTCAACGTATAATTAGAGAAATATGTTCTAAGACGGTGAGCTGTGGGCCCAAGCAGGACGTTGAAATGATCCTGACAGTAGCATGACGACTACGGTACGGCTGAGGCAGTAACTCTGAAAGAGGTTTCTTTTAGGGAAAAAAAAAGACAGCAAATAAGGTCTAGGAGGGAAATAAGAGAAGGATTGTTCTTATCTTTGTTTTGTTTATTTGTTTGTTTTTAATTAGCAGATTGTAGTGGGTTTATACAAAGCCCGGGGAAGTGAGTAAGTAGTTCAGAAAATGTTTGAGAATGACTTTGAAGAAAGAATGGATAAGTTGACTGATTGATTAATAAATACTATGCCTTGTCCCAAACTATGCTTGAATTTGTTAACAAAGACGTTCTTCAGTGCCACAGAGTAGAGTGAATGGCGTTGAAGACGGTCGCAGGTAACACTCTAGAAAGCAGCTTCGGGTACGTAGTAGGAGCAGAAGTTGATTCCTGGTTTAATGGGTGAACAGGTGTTGAAGAGGGGAAGGAGTGAGTTCGGCTCCCTCAAGTAATTTGAGAGGGATCATAGGGCAAAAGGTGGAAACAGCAGAAAGGTCAGCAATGCAATGCAAAGAGGAAAAGGTTTTGAGGTTGGATTTGGATTTGTTTTCATTTTTGCTATTTATTAAGTATTCCAGAGACAGAGCCCGCAGGTGCACACAAGTGGGAAAGGGGCAGAGGCAGGAGGGGGGGGAAGAAAACTCCTCCCTGAGCCTGGAGCCCAAGGCGGGGGTCTTGGTCTTAGGACCAAGATCACGACCTGAATGGAAATGAAGAGGTGACAGCACAAGGGAGGGAGCCACCCAGGCACCCCTGTAGTTATTTATTTATTTGTTTGTTTGTTTGTTTGTTTATTTATTTATTTATTTATTTATTATTTTTTTTAGTTAATTAAGATATAGATTTGAGGGCAGACAGAAAAGAGCCAGTGGTATCAGAGATCGTAAAAAATAAACAAAACCTAATGAAATAATGTCTAGAATGAACACGAAGGGCCTCGTTACACCCATCTTCAGGCTGCTTATGCTGGTCTATTCCTGAAGGGTGTCTGGATCAGTTGGGAATCATTCCCTGCCAATGATACACAGATTTGGGATCTTTCCTGAGAAATATTTCATAGATCCCCAAATCATTGCTATTCATTCCCCTTTTACAGAAGGACGCACGTCTACTTTTGAACTTCTACATTATTACAACAATGTATTAAAGACCCGTCTCTACTAGATGCATTGCTCTTGATAACTACACCCATACTTGATTTATCTCTGCATCCCTAGCTCTTAGCTCAGCTTTACCTGCAGATCATGGGCTCATTACCTGTCTGATCAGCTAACAGAATCCATTTGTGTCCTCATCTCTTTGAACACTATATGCCAGTTTTAGCTTCATTTCTATATTGGGATCTAGCCCCTAATACAAATACTATCCCATAGTTGCTTCTCAGAATCTTAGATGGTTTTTATCATGAATGGATGAAGGTATTGATGGCACAAACTTAGAAATGAAAAGAGACTCTTTTTTTCCCCCCCATGACACGGCCCTCCTATTAGTGGTGATTATAGTTGCAATGGTGTCTGGAAAATGGAAACCATTAACAGCAGGTGTTACTGAATGGATGGAATTTAGTAGAGTAACTACAGGGAGGAAAATTGATAACCATCACCAGGGAGATGGGGCATTTCACTGCCTTCGTTCTGGAGCCTTTCTTATAAAGGATGTTGAGTTTCCCAGTCTTTACATCCCAATCCAGAGACTCCGGGGTCTGCTTCCTCAGGCCTTGGTGGGTGACTTCCTGGCTGAACAACTGTCCTAAAAATGCAGCATAGAAACTAGGCAACTTCAAAGCATAAGAGAATGTGATGCATGTTCCCCATCTTGTGGCATATGACCCTGACTAAATGATACACCAGTTTAAGAGAAATTAAATTCTACAGCCAAAAAGGAGGTAAGATGAAGAGTATTATGAGATATGCTGTTTCTTGGAATGATTCCCCACGAAGGGCTTTGTTCAGAATTCCTTTTGTTTTGTTCTGAAATGCCATCACATCTGAAACACATTGTATTTATTTTAATATAATTAGATTCTATTCAAAGGATGTGTATAGAATTGTGTTGCAATTAGCTTCATTCTGAAGCTATAAAACATATTATTCCAATTTTTCAGGGCTTTATGTGAAATCTGATTAGTGAAAGGGAATCTTAATTCTGCTTTTGTTGTTGAGATCTCTTATTTAACAACAACTTTCAATGGGCATTATGTGTGCTTGGACAAAAATCACACAGTGATTCCACGGAGGAATCACTGCTTTATGGAGTGCGGTTCCATCTGATTGACAAGTTGTTAAGAAAAAGGACGTCCCCTGTTTGGACTGCAATTAAATTATGCTACTTTCTTTCAAACTTTCATTGATGAATCCTCATGATAGGGACAAAGATACCATTGTTGTTTGTACAAAACGATATACTGGCCAGATGTGGCTTCACCGCAAGAATTTTCATGCTGAAGCTGATGTCTGTGTTTCTCCAGAATTGATAGCTACTTAATTTTTTTTAAATTTCAAATCTTAATCTTTTATTTAATGTTGTTGCTTCCTTCTAAGGGCCAAAATGTCTCATATTTATTATAGAAAATACTTTTAAAATTTTTAGTTCTTGGCTTCTGTGTTTAGGATTGATTCCTCCCTCAGATAAGTTTATCAATCTAGAAACATATTACACTGAATATTCTTCTAAGTTTCTGTGTCTTTGATTTGAATTTGATTCCACCAGCGGCAATAATTACCACAAAGAGAATTTAAATGTTAATCAGCATGAATGATTATGACCCACTTCTGATAAGGACTATGGTATCCAGCATTCATTTGTCCATCTTTTCGTGTGTGCTGTTTACTTCTTGTAGACACAACGTGAAGTGAGTTTTCATCCTGTCTCGTGAGATAAATGAGTCCACAGAGGCAGATGCAAATGAATGCTCGAGTGTCAATCAATTTTAAAATCACTGCCCAGAGTGGGCAGCCCGGGTGGCTCAGCGGGTTAGCGCCGCTTCGGCCCAGGTTGTGATCCTGGAGACCCAGGATCGAGTCCCACGTCGGGCTCCCTGCGTGGAGCCTGCTTCTCCCTCTGCCTGTGTCTCTGCCTCTCTCTCTCTCTCTCTCTTTCATGAATAAATAAATAAAATCTTTTTTAAAAAATCGCTGAGACTGTGGTCCTGTTCTCTGATTCCACGTACTGCAGAGGAGAAAATAAATGTTTAATGTACAGTCGAGTCATTCAATCAGCAATTATTTATCGAGCATGTAGTATGTACAGAGCTGCAATGATGAACACAGTAGAAAGAAGGAATGTAGGGCTCACTGGGGGGAAGTATAGTCTTTTTGTTTTTTTGCATATTTAATAGACGTTATTTTTGTCTTTACTATCGGTTTTAAGTTTTCAGTGAGACAGAGAGGAAGGCAGATTTCCTAGACCTCCTGCCCCGGCGTGTGCACAGCCCCTACAACTATCGATACCCCCACCAGATGGTACATTTGTTACCATCCGTGAACATCACAATCACCCAAGGTTTTTAGTTTACATTGGGGTCACTCTTGCGCTTTATCTTCTGTGGGTTTGGAACATGTATAATGACCTGTATCTATCATTATATAATTGTGCCGAGATTTTCACTGTTTTACAAATCCCCTGTGCTCTGGCAACCACTGATTGTCTTACCATCTCCATCATTTTCCTTTCCCAGAAGGTCCTAGAGTTGGGATCATATTATATGTAGCCTTTCCCAGTGGCTTCTTTCATCTAGTCATATGCGTTTAAGATTTTTCCAGGTATTTTCATAGCATGATAGCTCGTTTCTTTTTAGCACTGAATAATATTTCATTTTCTGGATGTGTTACAGTTTATCTGTTTACCTGTTAAAAGACCTCTTGGTTTTATCCAAATTTTGACAATTCTGGATGAAGCTGCTATAAACATCCATGTGTATGCTTTGTGTGGACGTGTTTTTAACTCCTTTGCGTAAATGCCAAAGGGTATAATTGCCGCCAGCCTCACTACTTTATTGTAATTAGGGAGCACAAATTTGCGAATGATTAATTTATGATTAATTCACTCAATTAATTAAGAAGGGGGATAGAAAAATAATTGCCAGATATTTTATCACTGCCCATCCCTTTGGATTGATGTATTGGTTCATGCATCTAAATTATTTTCAGTTGAGCCTTTTCCTCTGCAATTATTGATTAAATTGAGGTGACCGAAAACTTTTAGAACTGCAAGGTGACATTGGTAGAATCATTTACAAGAGATACATGCCATCATTAAATATGTCAAAGACATCAGTCACAAGACAATATCAATATGACAAAGGAGGTGAGAATATATGGAAGATAACCTCTTCAGCAAAAGGTGTTGGGGAAACCGGACCACTCTATTACACCAGGCACAAAAATGAACTCAAGATGGATTAAATAACTAACAGTGAGAACTGAAACCATAAAAATCCTAGAAGGGAGCACAGGAAGTAATTTCTTTGACACTGACTACAGCAACTTTTTTTTTTTTTTTTACATATGTCTCCTCAGGCAAAAGAAACAAAAGCAAAGATAAACTTTTGAGAATACACCAAAATAAAACAAAAACAAAAACTTTTGCACAATAATAGGAACCACCAACAAAATCACCATGCACTCTACTGAATGGGAGACTATGGTCATAAATGGTATATCCAACAAGGGGTTAATATACAAAATATATGAAGGACTTGTACAACTCAACACACACACAAAACAACAACCAAATCTACAAACCGACAAATAACTCAATTAGAAAATGGGCAAAGGACCTGAACAGACATTTTTCCAAAGAAGTCCTAGTGATGGCCAACAGACACGTGGAAAGATGCTTAGTATCACTGATCCTCAGGGAAATGCAAATCAAAACCATATGGGATGTCCCCTCATACCCATCAGAATGATTACCATGAAAAAGACAAGAAATAAGGAGTGTTGGTGAGGATGTGGAGAAGGAGCCCTTGCTCACTGTTTTTGGGGGAGGCACGTTGGGATAGCCCCTGTGGAAACAGTATGGAGGTTCCTCCAAAAATTAGAAATAGAATCATGTGATCCAATAGTTTTACCACTGGGTATTTACCCCAAGAAAACGAAGACACTAATTTGAAAAGATGTATGCACGCCTCTGGATATTGAAGCACTATGTGCAGTAGCCACGTTATGGAAGCAACTGAAGTGTTTGCTCATCGAGGAATGGATAGAGGAGAATTTTATGTTAAGTGAGATAATCTAGACTGAGAAAGACAAATACCATGATTTCTCTTGTATATGGGGAAAAAAAAAAACCCAAAAGCAGAACCAGATGTAGAAATATAGAGAACAAACTGATCTTACCAGAGGAGTGGTGGGTCAGGGGACGGGCAAAATGAATGAAGAGAAGTGAGTTATTAAAAACGAAAAAGAAAATATGTCAAAGATATCAATCACAAGGTATTCTTGGAATACAACCCAAACTTTTTAAGTGAGAAAAACCCATCCCACATCCTCATCATTTTCTCAGAAGACTAAATGTGGAGCAATAAGTGACTGTTTTGCAGGAATTTACCGGTTTATGGGCTTAACTAAATATCTTAGTAAAGACTTTTTAAGGATCTGTAATTGTATATGGTCATAACATCAACGTGAGAAGTTACCCTTTAAGGTGGTTAATGTTCAACCCCTAATGGAGGATTTAAAAATTCCAGATTTGTTTTCATCGTTGGCCTCCTTAAATTTGGAGCCAATCTCTTGCCTCCGGGATTCTTACTTTTTATACTGAGCTTGTCCCCTCTGCTGTCTTGGCTTCCTGTGTCCTGTGTGTTTGGTCTAGAGCCATAACCGTCCCCTCGGATCATTTGGAAGTTCCATCGGGAAGTGCAGGCCTGTCCTCTTCTCCAGGTGACCCTCTCTGAAAGCGGCGTGATGACTCGGATCCAATGTGGTCCCTGAGACCCCGTAGGCTGCAGTTCTACAGCCTAAAGGGCCATCAGGGAAGGTCTGGGACTTCCTTTTATTTAGGGCTTCATCTCCGTGGTTTCATTTCCAAGAGGAAAAAAATAATTGTCTCTGAGCCAGCTAGTTTTCTTCTATTGTAGGAAAGCCAGGACTCCGGACATCCTTGAGGAATCATCCAATTATGTTATTATTCATTTTGTCTCTGACAGCCTTCAGTTTTGGAGTGAGAAATGTTTCACTTTTCCTTCCTTAATGCAAGACAGTTTAAGCATGAATTTAGTCTTAAGGTGTGTTTAGAGTGTCTGTTCTCGCCGCCCACGGCCTACCTTTCAACACTTTTATGACTATGTTCTCATGAAAAAACAAACAAATCTGCCATCATACATACAAAATCCTTTAATTGGGTTCACCTTATAGGAGTTCCCCCTTGGAGACTTACATAATCTGGGAAACTAAGTATGGATGCATCTCATTAGAGTCACCATTAATATTTACTTTTGAAAAGGTCTCTAGTTGTTGAATCCTGTGGTTTCTCCTTCTTGTGCACTTTGGCACCTGCACGTTGTTTTTATTCCTCGGGTTTCTTTGACTCGCCCCAAACACTTTATTCTCAACACTCTAAAAGAGGAATCTTGTCTTTGATCCCAGTGGGGGCATCCCTTTATCTTCCCATTTCAGAAAGTCAATAATAAATACACGCTCAAATCGAAAAGGAGGACACCAGTCACTGGCCGGGCTGTTTTGGATTGTCGTTCACTTACTTGTTCGGACTCTGCCCTCGCAGCCGCACACAACCAGGCCACGCAGAGGCAGCAGATGTGGTCGATACTGCATCAGGCGGTAACAGAATTAATTTGGAAAAGAATTATACACTTTTTTAATATCTGGGAGGAGACTTTCAGGGAGGTTAGAATGATCAGCTCGTGTCAAGGGACGGGACGTAGACTGTGCCCAAAGCAGTCGGCACTAACGGAGGGACTCCCCCTGCAGCGGCTGATGTCACGGCCGGGCCCCACCTTGCAGACCCCTCTCCCCTCTGCCACTCACCGTGCACTCCGTCTGCAGTCGTAGGGTCCGAGGTCTTCCAGCACCTCTCCCAACAGTCCTCGTGACCCCTGCTGTCGTGGCACGTGGCTGTCGAGGTGGACCTTGCCCTCATCTCCGCAAAGCGCGTCCGAGGCCTGTGGGGACACCCCGGGTGCTCAGTGTCTCCTGGCCCTTCCAGCGTCTCCATCCTCTGGCAACTGCCCCATTGTCGTGTAAACCCTCACCTTTACCCGGATCGTACCCCTGGCCCTGAACAGTCCTGACCCTGAACCCTGTTTGAGGAGGCGGCTGCCTTCCTGCGCCTTGCGATGCCTTGGGCTCCTGGGCCTGCTGCCAACACGCACGTGCCTGCTGCACCTGCACCTGCACCTGCACGTCACGCCGCTCACTCGCCCTTTGGCTGTGAGTGTGTCCGGGAGGCCCGACCCGAGCCATTTTGATGTAACGTCTAGGCTCTTGCCCTGCCCTGGGGCCGCATGCCCAGGCCAGCCGTCAGCCCCCGGGGACCGTCCCCTCGCTCCTGCCCAGGTCGGGCCGCACGGGCAGGCAGGCCGGTGTCCAGGCAGGCGGTCCCCTCCTCTTCTCCCTGCGGCCACTCGGCTGCTGCTGCTGGAAACGGGCAGGAGGGCAGGACAGCAGGACGGCAGGACGGGAGGCCCGGCCGCCCCACAGCCCCAGCCCCGGGGGGCTCCCAGCCGCTCCACCAACCTACTCTCTTGCAGCCTACTACAATCTGATTTTTAAATAGAAAAGAACACTCTTATTTTCTAAGTTGGCCTTTTTATATGAAATAGAAAGCGCTGATAACATGACAAATTTTACTTTGCAATCTTGTGAATCGTGAGGCAACATATAAGCCCATGTAACTTCTACTCAATTTCTCAATGTAGATTTCAGTGGATTGCATGAAAATGGTAGGATCTGTTGGCTCTAAATAATCCGTCTTTTTTAAACAAATCAAGCGTTAACTATAAAACCCAGCCTTCGTTATCTATTACATTTGTATTTATCTCATGGAAATTAAAAGCTGGCTAATTTAAATTGTGTAGGATAAATAACTATTTTTTTCATGTAAATGTGATTTTAGTTTAATTAGCAAAATATTATGTAAATATATGTAAATTGTAGTTTAAATATTTACATAATGTGAAATTTTAAATTTTTCTGTTTACTTGTTAATATAAACCTGGAAACAGTCAATACAGCTTGCATAATTTATGGGTAGGGATTTGAGGCATAAGGGCATTTGAGTTAATTATGTGGCTAAAATATTCAAAGCAGAACTAGTTCCACTATGTGGTATCCAGCAAGTCACGTAAATGAGAAATTGTTTGCAGCATTCCTAAACATTTTTTTTTTCCTGTGAGTAAATCCCACCCTCTCTACAAATGCCTCCCCATACAGAAAAAGGAAAGAGAGGAAGAGAAAGGAATCAAAGAAAAATACAGGAAAAAACCCTGTGTTTTGGAAAGTCAAAAGTAATTATGATTACTTAACATGATTATCCAACCTCCAAATTGCTTCAATCAAAAATCATTCAAAATAATGTTCTTAAAAAAAAAAGAAGAAGAAGAAGAAGAAAAAGTAGTAGAAACTTCCATGTGAATACAATAAGAGGAAAAGGAAGTTGGTCTTAGGGAACATATACGGAAGCTCAAAAAGTTGTCAATATTATTTTTAAAAATTGGATTCATGTAAAGTATTCTCTAGAAAAAAAGTATCAAGTAATTATTTTTTTGACTTATAAAATGATTCAATATGGTTTATGTCCAACTCATTCTTCTCATAACTGCTAAGATGTTATGCTAATTACTAGCAGTATTACAAAAGGTAATCACATTTCTTTAAACTAGTCTTCTAAAATCCTCCTATTCATTTACTTAATATACTTATATTTAAAGAACTGTACATCTAATTATTATTTTACTGAAGGCAAGAGGTCGGGAGAGTTATGAGAATTCTCTTCTACTCTTCTATGTGATAACCTGGTGAAGAAATGCGAAGCCCCATGAGGTTGGCAGAGAAACCCCACCTCGTGGTTTCTCAGTGAAGGCCAATAATGAGGGAGCAGGAGGCCAGCAAAGGAGGTTCCCCTGGATTTGACACCCCAAGTCCATTGGAACAAATTAATGGACTTTTTCAATGTCCCTTCTGCTGCTCTAGAATGACTTTGGAGAGTTCTCAAGAAATGTCTACTAATTTGTCATGGAATTTGTAATTGTCTTCTTTAGTATAATTTGCAGAGTGCTCTCCTAAGGAAAAGTATTTTTTTTTTTATTCCTCTCAGGACAATCAGAATTATGTCAATCTTAAGCTTCTAAGTAAGACGAGAAATGGAAAAAAAAAAAAAATCCTCTGTCCTGAGAAATATGCTGAGTAGTGTTATATAAAAGTAGCCTCACTTTTTTTTAGAAGCATGAAATACCTAGTACAGTTTACATAAATCCCTTCTCTTGGGTGACATGTTTAAATGCAGAACTGGGGACATTGGTATATTTTAAAGCCAATACGGCATCTACAGTGCAGGGTCTAATTTTGCTGAAATTCTATTCATTTCCTCATCAGCAAAAAAAAAACATTTTAAGAGTGAGACCTCTTTCAGGACATTTCCCCACCTTGTAACTGGAAGTCAAAGCATCACAAATGAGATACAGACCACATGTACACACCAACACACCAGAAGTCTGAAGCTCTGTCAGCTTTTGTAAGTATTTATAGATGTCCCTGAGTAGCAAAGAACTGGCCGGGGGCTCGTGTCTGTAAGTATCATCTTAATGCCCTGTGCGTGATGTGTACATCCTGCAATGATGCTACCAACTGATAGGAACTGGTTTTGCCCACATTTGGAATTATAGGGCCAGTTTTAGAACAAGATCTTCCAGCACTGCATAATGATCAAATGCTTTAAAAAACAAACAAACAAACAAACAAACAAACAAAAAACCTTCTATTAGTTTGTTTTGGTTTGGCAACATGGAGCAAAATTGCAAATGACTCCGGTGAAAATAAAAACTCAGAATGTATTAAAATTTAATTTGTTTTATATTTATGAAGAGTTTTTCTAAAAACACCTTTCAGAATTCAGCGATGGGATCATCTCAACTACAACTAAACACTGATTCAGAAATGGCCTGTAAACTTTAAGTTTTAATTCCTTAGAATTTTTGTGTTCGTTCTAATTAGGGTCCTTATTATCTATTTTCTAAGGTACCCTTCTTTCTGAGTAATAATATAGACTGTACCTGTTAGCATAATAGTTATGGCATTCCTGTTCCCAAATATTTACATTTCCTCATCCTACTTAAAGAATATGTTCTCCAATCAGCCAGTGTAGAGAAGTGAAGTATTATCCACTACTTCATGATTTTTCCTATGTGTTGTTTTAATTTATACAGAAAATTCACCTCAAATTCTACTAGACACTGTTAGAGGTAAAATGAGGAAATCTATATCTTTCTTCTTACTCTAATTCCTAATAATAACCATCAAGTTCAGGGACCTTCCTTACAGGTCTAGCAGCTTATGTATCAGACCTGAAATCCAGATCTACAATCCTAACAACTCATAGTTCATATTATTAGAGAAATATAATCCAAGAACTGAAGAGTTTTCTTAAGATTTCCATTATGCAATAGGAGTTATTTCCAGGCTTTTTTGTTTGTTTGTTTGAGATTTCAAAACCTTCCAATTTTTGTCCTTAAAAAATTAAACACATCCAATCAAGACCCAGGTGTTAATTAAAGGGGAGAAAGGGTGGAAAATCTGACACTTAGTAATTTATTTTTAATGCATAATAGATGATGACTCATATTTAATGTTTTTCTTAATGAACATTACCCATTTGCTTTAAATTTCTAATTAAAATATGAGCTGCTTGACAACAGGGCTTAGATGATGACTTTTCAAAACAAATCAAAAATATTTTTCAATGAAATCAGTTCTTTTGTATGTATCTCCGTCAAAAGTGGAGGTTCCATTCAAAACAGGACCAAGCCTATTTTGTGTACGTTCTGCCGATAATGAGATTCTGGGGTTAGACATAGAAAAATCAACAGACACGTACAAATTTCAGTTTAGTTTTGCTCATTTAAAAATCACTACATTCTACTATCAACCATGCCAAAATCCCCCTCAAGTCCTCCTCAGAAGAGGCTCACACAGTAGGCTAATGTTCTGTGCACCATTGATCTTCAGCAGAGCATTTGACTGTGTGTGTGTGTGTGTGTGTGATGTTGTGTGAACAGAAGAATCTGAGGTGGGCAGGTGTGATTCCTGCCCTTATCAGCATTGCCCCCAAACTGATGGATGACAGTGTCCGTAATAATCACAACGGCCATTGGGCTGCTTTCTTTCTTGAGCACTTTCTACGTGTGAAGCACTTTTGAAACCCACTGTAAAACACTTCCTCATTTATCTCCTAATAAGACCTAACGTACGTTTCATTATCCCCATTTAGCCTTCGAGAGAGCAGGGACGAGAGCTAATTAGTGAAGTCAGAATTCAAGTTGTATCAAGTCAAAGTGCTGTTAAGGCTTGGCTATGTGGAGCGTATCATGGGTCTCCAGGTCTTGTCTTTTCTTTTTTTTTTTTTTTTTTTAATTGTCTTTTTTTCTGTGATGGAAGTGAGGATGTTGGAGTGAGTGGCAAGAAAGTAATGATATCATGATATCGGATGGCCATTCTGTGCCACTCATCTTTGTGTTATGGAAGCTCTGAGAAAGCTTCTCCCTGAAATCCCACGCTTGTCCTCACATCCAGCTCTGTTCTCCTTTGATTCATTTAATGACCTTGAAACATCTACAACTTGACAAGCACCTCTCTAATTCATGGAGAAGATACAGAACATGTGTGGCACTGCCAGGCTCCCTCACGTTGCATATTACAGACCTACCCACTCTGCTCCTGTTCACAGACCCCTGAACTATGGGAAACCACAAAACTTCTCTGTTTCTAGAATCTTGTCATTCCCAGGACGTTATGTTGAAATGTTTGGATGTTGTACTGGAATTGTATGTTGTATACACTTTGGGTTGACTTTTTCTCCTTCAGTAGAATTCCTTGGGGATTCATGCAAGCTGTGCATGCATTATGGGTTGGCCTCTTTCAGATTTTTTAACTTATCAAGGCTACAAAGAAAGAATTGAACAAAAGTTTTCTTAGAAAAGTGTTGGAGTGTCCAAGAGCTTTCAAAATATCAGCAAACATGAGTTCAGCAACTTAGAATCATTTTCTAAGTTATCAAAATATAAAAGAACAGTTGCTTGGAGTTCCTTCAGTTTGGTCTTCCCCCCGCCACCCCATACTTGAGAACCATTCAGGTTGTCTTACTCCCAGAAGCTTCACTAAAATTCCTAACTAGACCAGGAGTTTCTTATTCAACACACTCATTGGTAGCAATTAATGCCCCTCTACACACACAGGATGATTTGGGCAGAAGCCCTTCCAGGTTCTATAAATCGATCCACAACTCCATCCAGGTGAGGTCAAGGGCACCATGGCCTCCGCCCACCTCTCAGCACCCTGGGTGATGGTGAGGAGATCCAGGCAGTGGCAAACCTCAGGGTTGCTCAAGTTGTTGGGGCACCTTCCGCTGGGGTAAATGCTTGTAAATGCTTGTAAATGCTTTCCTTGTAATCTGAAATATAGTGCCTGTGGAATTTAACATCATTCAGAAAATTTCCTGAAGGAAAGTCTCCGCTTCCTCGCATCCATCTGCTCTCATTAGGTGGACCACAACTTTTCTGCAGACCATTTCTTAAAGTACCAAGCTGTCTCTTGTTGCTGCTATTGAATTTGTCCTGGGTTGCGGCCTGGTGTTCTTACTCAGCAGGATGGAATAGAAAAGCTGCCTTAAAGGCACTTGCTTGAGGATTAAGGTGGTGGACTGGCTGCCCTGGTTTTCCTTGTTCGTTAATGCGCCTTCCTAGTAGTGTTGTTTCTGGTCTTGCTGATGCTACTAGTATCTCTCACACAGAATGAATTGGGAGCTGCTGTAGTTCACTGTTGTTCCTCTCCCATCAGGACTCATTGGAGAACTGGTTTTTCTCATTCTTTTGCTCATCCCTCCCCTTCCCCCTAAAGGAGGTAAGAAAAAAAGGAGTGAAATTATGCAAATGCGATAAAAGTTGTCTTAAGAAGATACAACTGAAAAACATCATTTAAAGGATTGAGGTGAAAATTTGGTCAATACTAGGGATTTTTTAAAAAAAATCTAAATCATACGTTTATGAAAATACATTGATTTCTATTGTGATTTTGGTCTTAGAATTTTGTTTTTACAAACGTAGATAATTTTTGTCTATTTTTCTCATACAGGTTCATGATTTTCTAATATCTGTTTTTTTCCCTACTTTTATTTACTCATACAGTCAGGGATTTCTGCTCTGCAGAGTAAAACTGAAGAGTTCAGAGGAAAGCTCCAGCAAAAATTTTAGATTTTTAGTTTTTTTTAATGAAAAATATTAGATACAAAAAAAAAGAAAAAAGAAAAATATTAGATACAGAGGTAAAAACAAACAGAGCACACTTAGATTTCTGAGACAAATCTTGCTAACCATTTTTCAATATTAAGGAATTTGATTTGCTAATTTTTAAAGAATTTTTGTTTTAATGTTGATATGGCATGATGGCCCGACATTTTGTTTGCTTGTTTTAAAGTTGTTGGTAACGCCTTTGGTAGGATTTATTATCAAAATCACATTAGCCTCATAATACTGAATGGGGAAATCTTTGGTTACCTTTTAAACGATTTTGCGGAAGGCTGGTGTGGCTTCATTCTTACCTGTTTGACAGCATGTGTCAGCGAAACCATCTGGACTTAGCCTTTTCTTCGTAGGAAGGGTTTTAATAATCTTTCACAGGTACACATCTACTCAGATGTTTATTTCCTTTTTTGTCAGTTTTGGAAGGTTGTACTTTCCTAGGCTTTTGTTCATCTAATGTCAATTAGGTCAGTCCGATCATAGCATTGTTCAGAACTTTCCTATCGGTTTTCGTGGTTTATTGCTGAACTACTTAGCAACTGTTAGCAACAGTAAATATGATCATCTCCCACCATTTCTGTGAATTCAGGGCTCAGGACTGCCCCCGTTCATCTTGGTTCAGAGCCTGCTGGGAGATTGCAGTGAAGTGGTTCGCTGTGTTTAAGTTAAATATGATACACATATATTTAAAGGCCAGAGATCTTAAAGACTTTTAAAGCCATGTAATCAATAAGTAGCAGTGCTCGAACTTGAGGCCCAGGTGTCAAACATTCACCCAAATATACTGTAAGCTATACGTTAGCCAGCATAATACCAATTGCACTATTGTACTAACCAAATAAGTAGCAAGACAGTTTAAAATTGGAGAATGACTATAAGTCAATGTATTTAAAAGTTTTTCCAAACTATTGGGGAGATTTGCCAACTGGGGGATGGTGTTACATCATTTTCAGAAAATAATTATAATTGTTTTCCCTCTGTTTTTGTCTTTTTTAGGTAGGAATAAATATAATTGGGCACCTGGGATGTAATAAAGCAGCTATCTGTAAAAGTTATAAATTACATTTAATTGTCAGATGAAATATCTCTCGCCTTTTCCCATATGTCTCTGTATTCAGAAATTTGTAGGTGTTTTTGCGGAGAACACACTCAAATGGTGAATGATTCATTTCTGGATTGTGTCAGTTGTTCAACTTTTATTTTTGGGCGAATAAACAAAAGGTCCATGCTGTTCCCAAAATTATTAATTCAGGATGGAAAGAACAAATTATTTGATAGATTGCTATGTGTTTCATTTAGAAACTGTAGATTCACTGCACTGAGAACTTTTTTTACACCTGTCAGAAATCATCCTGAAATAGGATATAGACACGTTCTCCTAGAAAAACTGAAGTAACTTATATTAGGGTTTAAAATATACAATTGCTGGCCCACAAGAGGTAAACATAAGACCACTTCTAGCATTCTCTTCCGTTACCTACCTGACCTCAAAACTGCTTTGAATAGCCTGACGAATAATGAATTCAACATTCTGGGCTCTTTCCAGAGATGGTCCCCCGTTACCCAGATGAGCTCTTTGGTAAATGAAAAGCCTATGTTGCAATAAACAGCCTCTGTGATTACAAAGAAACATAAAACCTTCTCTTGTTGTCTGTCCTACAACTGAGGGCAGGTTGAGGATCAGCCCTGATTTCATTTGATTTTATTTTTTTACCAGCTTAGCTTTTTCAGGCAGATGTGCCAGAAAGCTCTTTAGAAAAGAGAGTGTGTATAACAAATGATGTTGTTTGGGCCTTAGGAGGGAAAGTGTGCTCTTGGATTATGAGATGCCATGCTTATTTCATGGAAGATTCTTCTAGAAGTTCAGAATGAGGAGGAGAAAAATATGCACAAGATTCCTTGTATTTTGAGGTTATGAAATGTCTTTCTTGCAATTCGGTTTACCTAGTACCTGTGTATGATGTCACACACGGATGCACCCACAGCTCATCTGTTAAATAATCAAATAAAAAAAAAATCAAACTCTGGCTTATTTGATCAAAAAACTCCAGGATCCATCAAACATATATACAATTTAAAAAAGCTTTGAATACAGTAGTGCTATTGGGAAGTGACCCAGGGCAGTGGGAAGGAGCAGTTGTCTCCGAGTGAGGCAGACGATGTCTTTCATGGTCCAGAGCTGACCGATCACGGCTCTGAGTAGTTGTGCTCTTATAAGCAGGACCCTTATCATTCAAAACCTGGACTTAGTAACCATTACTTCACATGCAATTATGAATAAAAATCACAGATACTCTGTGTAGGCGATTTGCCAGTGTCATTTAGTAGGCCCGTGTGAAGCCAATGATTTTTATTACTTTTCACATTTCTCAGAATTTTCCTCACTGCCCTCTGTCAACCCTATTTAGAAGAGCATTGTTGTCTTCATGGTTCTATTTTTTGAGTGTGTGTGTTTTTCTTTTCTTCCATTGGAACACCTGCCATTAATCTTTGTAAACTGTGGGGCAAAGACCATTGTTAAATGAAAACACAGGTGAGAAGACTAAATGTATATAATTCTGTGACATCTGAGGATCCATTTTGAGTGTTCATAGGACTGTTAGGCCAGAGGACACAGGTACTGGTGATAAGAACTGCTTCATCAGGATTTCTTAGATTCTCTGTCCTAAGTAATATTGCTATAGTTTACTACTCTGACCTCATTATTCCAAATCCTACTTGTCACATGGAAATAGTGCCTAAGATCAGCCCAATTCCATAGAAGCTTGGGTGATAATGATCATATAATCTAGCAGGTAAACTAAACAAGGATCCGGAAGTCACTTGGGAGCTCAGATTCTCCTGTGCCCTAATTTTATAACCCCAGGCCATGGAGTACTTGCTTAAGGACGTCAGGTTTACCAGTAAGGAAGGTGATCACCATGACGTTCCTTTTGCTTCTCATGCCATGGACAACCTACTAGACAAACCAGTTTTCACATTCTTAGAATAGAAGAAATACCCTTAAAACTCTTTTTCTGTATTACCAAGGACTTAGGATATTCTAACGACCTCTTGTCATTCTGAACAGTAGCCATGGGTGCATTGTTTTACAGTGGCCATCAATTGGAGAATGAGGAGACACAAAAAATTCATCACCTGGAAAAAACAAAACCTACAGATTGAGACCTACATTTTCTTTTTCTTTTCTTTCTTTTCTTTTTTTTTTTTTGAGACCTACATTTTCATAGTTTATGATGAAGCTTTGTTTCACTGCTTTAAGTTTTCTTCTCCCCATTCTACCAGTGGTGAACCTAAAACCCTCGTCGTTGCGGTTCTCCCAAGGGTGTTCAACAAGCAAAGGTTATACCTGGAGCTTTAGCCTAGAGTTTTGACTTTGAAGGAAGTGTTATTTCTACTGCTGAGTGGCACACAATACCTATAGTCGCTGAATTATTGACTATCTTGGGTATTACTTATATTTTGGAAAGAAAACCTTTGGATAGGTACTCCCTCCCTTGAAAGGAATCCAAGCAGCTGTTAGTGAACTTGGCTCATACCGGGCAGACAGTGTTCAATAATTGTTTATTGAGCTGAGCTGATCCCACTTCACTCAGGAGCAAGGTCAGAGCTATGTCTTCAGTCCAGCTCCCCTATGACTACATCAGAACGGAATATCTATTCTTAGAACATGTAAGTGGCCAACCTTTTGCAGTACACAGCATACTTTGCATCTGCAAAAAATAAGGTACTGGCTTCAGCCCTCCTGTTTATGGAATAATTGAGGAACTAAACAACCAAAATAACCACTTTTGACAAAGAAGTAAAGTGAAATAAGCCCTGCAGCACTGGCGAAGTAAAATGCTGAGGAATATGTGCTGAGTGGCAAAGGGGTGACCTTATGCAGAGACTAAGAGACCCATGTAATCCCATTTACCCTATTAAAGACTTGTGATGGTGAACAGACCACAGGAAAAGGTGTAGCCTTTAGATAGGACCCTTCACAAGGTGACCCCACTCTTCTTGGCTCTGTCAGTCACTGATTTTTCCACATCACTTAAATCGGATCCACTTGCTATAAAAATGAGCAAGACCCAGGGCTCAGTGCCACATCTCAGGAAAATTCTGCCTTAAACAGGTCTCTGTCCCTCCTCTAGCTTGTAAATGCCCATCTCTTGATCGATATTCTATCCAAATATCACCTTCCCTTAGATGTTCAAAGGGAACATCTTTCCTTAGAAACTTCTCTTGAAATCCTGAGGGTGAATAGTCAGTTCTTCTTAGAGGTGCTTTACCCATCTGTATATGAGGTTAATGCCCCCCTCCTTTGTATTCAAGCAGGCATTGGTTTGAATCTGCGTCCTGCATTGCCTTTCCACCTGACTATAATGAATGCTCCCTTCCCTCTCTGTGTTTCACATGCTTAGTCTATATAGGCTGCTGAAACAAAGGAGCACAGACTAGAGGGCTTATAAATAAGAGAAATTTATTTCCTGGGGTTCTGGGGACTAGAAGTCTGAGGGCAAGGTGCCAGCATGGTCAGGTTTGGGTTCAGGCTGTCTTTTGGGTGTAGACAGCCACTTTGTTGCTGTGTCCGCACATGCTGGAAGGGGCTGGAGCTCTCTTAGGATCTCTTAGAAGGCACCAGTCCCATTGTGGGAGCTCTGCCCTCATGATCCACTGACCTCCCAGGCCTTCATTCCTAACACATCACGTTGAGGGTTAAGTTTTGTTCTATGTACACAAACATTCAGTCCAAAAGAGGTGCCTTCCTTACAGAATAGGGATCATAATCAAATCTTATTGATTTTATGTATATGGATAATAGTGTATGTGATTGCATGATTATTTTCTGACAGTTTCAGACATTCAATATGTGGGAGTCTGACACTTATTTGTTTAGACCTCTCTTTATCTTGTGAAGTAGTCAAAGGTAGGCTCATGACTTAGTCTTATGTACGTGCTGACCGTGGAGAACAATGCCTGACAAATAGGAGGAGCTGTTTAAAGTGGAAAAGGATGAGTTGAGAAGGAGAGAGAGGCATCACAGGTGAGAGACCGTAATAGCCACAAGGAGGTTCACCAAAGTCCATGACTTGTCTGTGGAATCATGGCTGAGTGTGTATCTCTAGAGGGTATGTGTGGAAGGGGTGGGGCAAGGAGGACAGTGAGGCCTGATGAATGGCAGACACCTAGGTAAGCTGTGTGACATTTGGAAAAGTTACAAATGTCCCAACCTAATTAAGCTATAAACATTTTTTTTTTTTTAAATACCGCATAGGGAAACCATTACCAAGGGGACAAGAGAGAAGACATGGCCCCAGACACCAGTCCGTGAAGACCATGCTAAGGTGATGGTTAGACTCTCTTTGGGCCTGGCCACCCTGTCCCTTCACGGTGTTGCTGCCTGCAACTAAGCTGATAAAAGGAGAACATGGGTTTTTTAATTGCACTGGCCACTTTTCATCTTTTAAAGTAAATCCGTTATTCCATTTATACCATGAAAAGCTAGTAAGGTTGTTACAGGGATAAACTAATGCAAACCTAGAGGAGAGCTAGACCAGTTGCCTCTGTGGATGAATTCCCAATGATGAGATCTTTAATAAAGTTCATTTAATTTAAAGTAAAATATACCACTAAACATCTTCTATATTTTGGTATCAGACTTGCAGATGGCTCCACCATTTGTACAGCCAGGATGTCGTTTCCCTGTCACTGTGATGATGGAACTCTGAGGAATAAGGCGGCCTCGTGGTTATCCTATAATCTGTTCTGAGCCAGAGTCAAAATAGACCTCAGAAGCTGAATGAATAGAACGCTTGATTACATAAATGATGGAAAACATTTGAATCCAAGGAATGAGACCCTGCCTATTCATTTTTTTTTTTTGATCTGCTCATGGTGTAGTACCTAATAAACTCCTGTACTCCACTCCCCACAGGCGGTATCTGTTCATTCAGTTGTTTCCCACCAAAAGGTGAATATGTTGTATAACCTAAAGCATCAGCTTCTCTTAGCATTTCTCTTTTTGAGATCCAGTAGCCGGATATAAATTATTTCAAACTCCCCATTATTTGAACCCTGAAAATGCATTGTGTTAGGTCTGCTCCCAAATGATTTGACCACCAGAAATGACCATCAGTAATGATACTGATGATACTGTGCTCTGGGGGAAACCAAGTCAAGCCTGTGAGATTTTCAACTGCCTGAAATTTGAGGATTTGTTTTACTCCACAGCAATGTGGAAAATATATATAAGTTTAAAATATTATCTCAGGCAGCCTCGGTGGCACAGTGGTTTAGCGCTGCCTGCAGTCTGGGGTGTGATCCTGGAGGCCCGGGATTGAGTCCCATATTGGGCTCCCAGCATGGAGCCTGCTTCTCCCTCTGCCTGTGTGTCTGCCTCTCTCTCTCTCTCTCTCTCTCTCTCTCTCTGAATAAATAAATAAAATCTTAAAAAATATTATCTCACAGCAAAAAGTATTGCAGCTTATTTTTCAAAAGCATGGGTAGAAATACAGGTAAGATATAGAAAAACTAAAAATACTATATTTCACACTTAAGACTTCAAAATTTTAATATCCAGCTCCTCATTATTACAGTTGGACCTGGATTATTAATGTATGGTTCAATTATATAATAAATTGAAACACACATGAATAAAATTAAAATAAATAAAATGCAGCTAAGTGAGGGTCTAAAGTATTAGAGTGGATTGCCACTAGGAATGTATGAGCTGATTTAAAAAATTGTGATAGCCCTTTCTATGTCAGTTATTTGAATATTCCTTTCTTCGGCATAGAGGCCTTTCTTACAAAACTTTTTTTTTTTTTTTTTTTTTTCCTATTCCCTACTGGTGGATAGCATTGCTTGAAATAGCACTATTTTTTTTTTTTTTCCAACTGAGAGATGAGAGGAATCTGAGAGCCCAGGGACACATATGCATGATGACAATGGCTATGGAAAAGATTTTGTGACGATGGCAAGGTCTTCTGGGAGGACATTGCTATATTAGGAGTCAATTACCAATCAGCAATGGACAGGACATATTTAGGCTCCATTTGGTTTAGGCCTCTGAAAACTACCATGGGGCATCATGAAGATGATGTGGAGGATGAGCGGGAAAGCGTTTCTAGTATGTTGCCATGCTGGGAACAGAGAATAAAGAAGGAGTTTGAAAATTATGAGAAAGAAGAATTAAATTTTGTGACTAAGAAAATTAAAAGGTGAAAAGATCAAATGTAACTCCATTGTGCCACCCAGGTGCCCCCAGGAGATCAGCAGCCCAGTTTACAGAAATGAAGAATTTGGCCAGCATGGCGCGGTGATGTGGGGATGGGGTTTTGTTTTGGTCGCGTGGACTTTGATGTGACTGTGGGAAAGTGAGGTTGTAAAAGTAAAGAGCGGGGAGGAAGTTCTCACAATATATACATTTCCAAATGATAACTTTGGAAAACAAAAGTAAATCTAATGGTTTCCGCTTACTATTAAGAATCAGGAGGGGCACCTGCATGGCCCAGTTGGTTAAGCGTCTGACTTGGTGTTGTCTCAGGGTCGGGATTGAGCCCCAAGTCTACAGACTCCATGCTCAGTGGGGAGTCTGCTTGAGATTAGTCCTCTTTCTCCTCCCCCCTTTCTTTCTCTTTCTCTCAAATATTTATTTTTTTAAAGATTTTATTTATTTATTTATTCATGAGAGAGACACAGAGAGAGAGAGAGAGGCAGAGACACAGGCAGAGGAGAAGCAGGCTCCATGCAGGGAGCCCGATGTGGGACTCGATCCCAGGACTCCAGGACTATGCCCTGGGCCGAAGGCAGATGCTTAACTGCTGAGCCCCTCAGGGATCCTCTCTTTGGTGGTTTTTATATACCATGTGACTCAAAAAAAAATTGGGCAGGTGACATTTCAGTAGATCTTCATAATCTGCTCAGGTAATGGGCTGAATGGTGAGCTAGAGCAGCACCACGATACTTAGAGTTCTAGCAAAAGCATGGCTTGAGCAAAATTGAGTGCTCTGACGTGGCTGGTGTTCAAGGTGTGTGATGCAGGCTCATCGCCTGGGTAGGGGGGGTGGGGCGAGGGGCTTGGAGCATCAGGACTAGGGGAGGGTGGTGGTGCAGGACACGAGAGGCCTGAGTATTTTGTTTGGAGCAGGCCGGATAGAGCTTCATTAGGATATAGGGTCCCTCATACATGCAACAGGGAACCAGCAAGTGTGTCTAAGCATGGGGGGATGGGTCTTCTCCTCTGTTATAGTTTTAGCTATTTGTGTTTAGGGGGTAGGAGGTTTCTGCTCATTCATATGTACTTAATTTTCTAATAATTTGAAAATCATAAACTTGGCCACTATGAATACCAGAGTGTCTCAGGCAGCTCGGCTGCTCTAATGTAATACCTTGGACTGGGGGGCGGGGGGGCTTATGGACAACACACACGTGTGTATTTCTCACTGTTCTGGAGGCTGGAGGTCTGAGAACAGGATGCCAGTGTGGTTGGGTTCGGGGGAGGCCCTCTTCCAGGTGGCATATGGCCTATTTCTTTGTATCCGCGTCTGGCAGAGACCAGAGCAGGAAGCCAGGCCTCTCATAAATCTTACAAGGGCATTAATCCAATTTGTAGGATCTTCACCTTCATGATGTTTCTTAATCCTCATTGTCTCTCGGGGCCCACCTCCTCCTTTCATTGGGGTTTCAACATAAGGATTTTAGAAACACACAGACTTTCAGGGCATAAGAATGGTCTTCAGTAAACCAGAGAACATTGATGCCTAGCTTTCCGTAGTATTATTGGGATGAAAATAGCTCCTGCAGCCAGAGGAAGAGACCATCCCACACTGTAGAGTGAAAGCTGCCTGGTTTTCTGAGATCACTACACATTAGGAAATACCCAGGTTTAAATTTGTCAACAAGAACAGATGCAAACTGGATAATTCACTTTTGATGGCTTGGGAAGTGTCCCCACTGTACCTATGCACCTAGGGGATAAGGGACCCACAGCCATCACAACGTCCTGAGGAAACTACATGTGCTAGAAACCTTCAGGAAGGTACAGAAAAACTATGAACAAGGAAACCATTTCCACATGGACAATTTTGAATCTATAAAATAAACCTAGTGCTTGAAAGTGTCTTGCAAATTGACGTAATTGCCCTAATACCATCTGAGTTACGCTATAATAATAGATTAATTTCACTCTGCAGAATGACAAATAAATGGGAATAAATGAATCAGTATAATATTTTACAAACTACATATATTCTCAAAGGGGATATATGACATTTTTAGTTACCAATTCTTATTAAATTCCAGTCACTTTATTTTGCCTGCAACAAAGTTTTGTACAAATGACTTACATCAGTAAATGTTAGTAGTGATGACTCTTACTTTGGTATTAGGAATAATAGAGGTTTTATTTTTCATCTGTTCTTTAGGAAAAAAAAATAACACTTCGCCTATTGAGGACCTTCATATCTAGATCTCTAGATTTCTAAAAATCTAAAATATAGATTTCTAAAACTACACATATGCTCATTTCCATTAGTATTTTATTTTGTGTTGTTGTATCACTTTATTTTTTTTAGGTTATTCTAAGCCCTTAAACTATAAATGCTAGCACTGACTGTCATTTACATTTATTTAATGTGCTACAGTGAAGGATTTTCAGCTTAGCAAAATGCTATGCCCGCTTATTTTCTCTTCCCTCTTCCATACCTTGAGTTTCCAAGTGAGTTGTGTATCTAATAATTCTGGAAACACCTTCAACTCACTATAATGACATGATCACTCAAAATTTATATTGAGATTATTGTAATGAGTAAAAACAAGCATTGTCCCCTCTTGTGGATGTTAGAGTCTAGTGGGGAAGAAAGACAAATTGTCACACACAAAAATATACGTAATGAAAACCTGGAATCAGTCCTATCAAGAGGAACTCTTGCTTCCCAGAGAACTCTGAAGAGGAAGCCACATCCCTGTGCAGACAAATGAAGGCGGCTCAGGAAAATTGACCCAGAATAAAGGTCAGATAGACAATCATGTACCACAGCGAACACTATGGAGAAGTACTTTGCAAGCAATACACTTTTATTTAAAAACATCAGGAAATTGAATGATCTAGGCTTTCAACATCTCTTTGTGTAGTTTAACCTGGAGGGGGCTAATATTATATTAAAATTGAGTTCTTTTCATATGTTCAACAGTAGTTTGAAACGATTTATAGTTAGAGTTTATATCTGAGATCTTAGCTTCCCAGAGGAATATATGACATAAGGTGTCTTCAGATATCACATCCTATAAAGTACTACATCTTACGTTTGTATAATGGAATATAAACAAGTTTCTGGACCAATACCTTTCAATCTCGATGGGATTGCCATGGAGAATTTTGGTGTGGTTTTACTGGCTAAGTACTGCCTTCTACATTCAGATGCTTAATTTCCTTAATGTGCAGCCTTGGTTTTCTTTGATAGTTTGAAGGACTCAGTATCATTGCTTTCTTTATAAAAATAATTTACTTTAAAAAAAATAATAATTTACTTTCGTATCCAATTGGCAAAAAAATGTGGTGGAATTTTCTTCTGATTTGGTATAATGATATAAACTAATTGAACCATATAAGGTGTATATTACATATGCGTATGGCAGTCATGACCAAGTTAAAATTCATTTAAGCTAACTTAATGAATTAGAGAATTGTTTGGGTACCTACCAGTACTCTAACAAAATTAAATATGCAAGAGTAGAAACTAGAAATGTATCTTCCTCTGATGGCCTTGAAGCTTTCCAAAGCCGGTAACAAACATTTGACTCAAGTGAGTTATTAAGAAGGCAATCATCAAAATATTTCTTGCAGATTAAGGCTACTTCCAATATTTGCATTGGTCTAGACTTCGTGTTGACTGTTTTACTGAGTTTAAATGGTTTTAAAATGCCGAGTACTAACAGAGCAATTTTGAACCAATTAATACCGATATAAATAATTCAGCAAAATCTTTTTATTTGGGTTCATTTTCAAGTTTATAAATTGCTGAAATGGAAAAAAAGGGTAGTTGTATATACAGATCAATATTTGCACATTAGCAAGTTACTTAGAAATAATCTAAATATAACTATACTTTTGGGAATTATTTCCCAGAATAAATTCATTAAAATTCATCTCATTTAACTTCATTTATTTGAATACGGAAAAGTGAGTATCTATGTCCTCATACTGTAGGATTAATAGTGTAGTTATTTTTGTGCCATCTGGCTCTAAGACACATAGCAGGGCCTCTGAAAGAAGAGTGGATGAGGACAGCCAAAAAATGAGGAGAAAATAGAACCTAAGTAAGACAGTCACACAGAATAACAAATAGTTCTCAAAATTTCCCTCTGCTTCTTCTAAATTTACTTTTTTTAGCTTCATTAAGTATGACCTTGCTCTTATGTGAGTAAGAACTGTCAATTTTCACGACCGTTCATTTTGTATTACTTTAGCCAAATTTCCTGCCTCACTTTCAAGTCTAATTTTGGCTTGTTTTCTCGTTCTCTTCATTAATGTACCTATTTTATTTAAAACAAAGTAATTTTTATGAGCATTTTGTGAGGCTTTTAATCTCAACTTTCTCTAGAATTGAAAGAACTAAAATTTTCATGTTGTACCAATTCCTAGAATGATAATGGGAAATAAAACATAGTTGATGATAAAGAGGAAACAGGAGCAAATGTTGGCTCTATTTCATTACTACTAATACAGGTGATTATCTGGTATTTACGTAGAACATATTGTGTAATTCAAGTCCTCACCTAAGGTCACAAACTAAACAGAACTCTTGAAGGAAGATACCAAGTGACACATTAGCCAAGTTGACTTAGTTCCATTTGGATTTATTCTCAAGCTTGCAATTTGTTTTAAGAAAAAAAAAAAAAAAAGGGTGGGGGGTAGTTTCAGGCTGTCTATAATCCTATGAATTTCAAATCCTGAAAATTGACAGATGACAAGGCTCTGTGTCCAGAGAAAGTTCACAAGGAATTGCAGAGAGCAAAGTAAATATCCCAAACACTAGTCCATCCCTGTATTTCCAGTGAAGGCCCTGAAATCATTCTAAGCAATCCACACAAATGAAAGAAGCTCTTCTTAATTTTGTGATATTTACTTACCAAAACAAACACAAAACACCAACCCACAACCCCACACATTCTCACCTGTCTTATGTATAAGAAAATGAGCTTGAAACAAAACCAAACAAAGTCCTATTTGTAGTTCTCAGAAACTGTATGGATTACCATTCAGTTTTTTCACTACAAATCTGAAATAACAAAACCTATTTCCCAGAGTGAAATGAATTAAAATAATTATATAACGTGATTAGTCACTTTAGTTTTGTATTCTGTGTGCCACTTTTGAAAAGCAGTATTGTCTCTGGTATAAGCAAATACATCTTGAGGGCAATGTATTTGTTCCTTAAGGTGCAATTCAGGGTATTTCAAATAAATTTCTATTGGATTTGACCTTTCTGCAATTGCAACTATGTATGAAGTATAAAAAAAAAGTAGAAGAAAAAAACTGAAAGCATTGGAAGAGTGAGAGAGAAAAAAGGCAGATTCTGAGGATTTGAACTGGAAAATGGAGAGAGCAGTCTTTTTGAGTATCTGTGGTTAATGGTTTTTGTTCTGGGGACACACTCAAGTCCACACTGTACAAAGCCAAGGACAAGGTTTGGTGCAGCTGCAGGCACCTGACAGTGAGGAAGTGATCCCAGACAGGAGAGGTCCAGAATGCAGAGCCCCAAACTATCATTCTGATTTTGCCCCAACACCTTGACTGACTTTTGAACCATGCATGTGACCAGCAGATTCAAAATAGGACAACTAAACACATAAGAATTGTGGTGAGATGTGAGTCAGCCAGCAGAAGGCAGTTTTCAGTTGGAGTCCAACTAAGTTAATGACTTGCTGGAAAACAAAACAAAACAAAACAAAATCTCCTACCCCCAAGTAAACAAAAAGACCAAAGGAAAACAAAAAGTGCACTTTTTGGAAGAATGTAACAGAATCCAGAGTTTTGAAAATATAACACAACTTCAGACAATAAAAAAGTATCCAAAATGTCAAGTTTTTAGAAGAAAAGTTTATTTTTAAGTCCATGTTTATGAAAAAATAAACAATCATCTCCATAGACCAAAATTGACATGATCCAGATGATGGAATTTGCAAAGGATTTTAAAGCAGATGCTACGTCTAAGCTTACAGAAGTGAAGGGCTGTTGGTGGAAAAGGATAGAAACCTCAGCAGAGAATTAAAGACTATAAAACAAAAACCAAGTGAAAAATCAAACACTGAAAAATATAATCTCTGAAATTAAAAAAAAAATATTATTGAAAGATAAATAGGATGGAGATTACAGTCAGTTACCCTGAAATTAGGCAGAAGGAATTGCCTACTCTGAAGAAAACCACATTGCCCCCCCACCACCACCAAGAAAACAAAACAAAAAAACCCCCCAAAAAATGGCATCAGGCTCCCTTCAGAGGACATAGGAATAAATGTCTAATACAAGTCTAATTGTAATTCCAGAAGTAAGGAGAAACTGAAGGGAAAGAGTATCTTTGAAATCTGAAAATTTCCAAACTTGGAAAAAAGAAAAAAATATATCAAGATGCTCTGAGTTGAGAAGGGATAAGTACAGAGAAACCATCTTTCCACCAACATCACGGTCCAGGTGCACAAAGGGGGAGAAAAAAGCCTTGAACGCAGCCGGGGGTGGGGGATGGCACCTTAACTTTACATGCAGAGGCACAACAATTAGAATTCCTGCTGATTTTACCTCAAAAACCACAGAGATCATCTTGTATGAAAGAGCATCTCTACAGGACTGAAAACAAAGGAAAAGAAAACAAGAGAAAAAAATAACCCACATGTTTACATTATGTGGAAATATTCTTTCAGAATGAAGGCAACATATAGAGAAAAATATGAGAAAACTAAGACGATTTGTCACCAGCAGGCCTGTTGTATACAAAGTGCTGAGGTAGGTTGTTTAGGCTTAAGGGAGACAATAGGCAGTGGAAATTCAAATCTTCAATAAAAAATAAAAAAGCAATATAAATGGTAAATATCTTGGTAAAAAGAAAACATTTTTATCTTAATTTCTTCAAGTACATGTTTTGAGCAAAAATCATTGTGTTTTTTGTGGGACTGGCAATGCATATATTATAAATATATGATAACCATAGCCAAAAAAAGTAAATACAATTGTACTTTTTATACATTTGAAATAAAGTAGCACAATATTAACTACAAGAAGACCAAAGATCAGGGAGGCTTATTGTACTTTCTAAAGATTTTTTTAAATTTTTATTTATTTATGATAGTCAGAGAGAGAGAGAGAGAGAGAGAGAGAGGCAGAGACACAGGCAGAGGGAGAAGCAGGCTCCATGCAGGGAGCCCGACGTGGGATTCGATCCCGGGTCTCCAGGATCGCGCCCTGGGCCAAAGGCAGGCGCTAAACCGCTGCACCACCCAGGGATCTCCTCTAAAGCCAACACCTAAGAAAGAGCACTGGTAAATATTTAAAAGACCAATAAATTAGGGACAGCTAGGTAGCTCAGCAGTGGAGCACCTGCCTTCGGCCCAGGGCATGACCCCAGGGTGCCGGGATTGAGTCCCACATTGGGCTCCCTGCAGGGAGCCTGCTTCTCCCTCTGCCTGTGTCTCTGCCTCTCTCTCTCTCTGTCTCTCATATATATATATATATATATATATATATATATATATATATTTTTTTTTTTTTTTTTTTTTTTTTTTTTTTTTTAAGAAAATCACCCATGGTCCAATCACCTAGAGAGAAGTACTAAAGTGTTGTTTACGTCCTTCCAGTATTTATGAGTGATGAGAAAATTATAAGCTTCTACTGGGCATTTGGGTGTGCTTATGTAAGACTTGCCTTCACTTACTTCACTTACTTTTTTAAAGAATTTAACTTAATATTTCAGTTTTTTCTCTTTGAGAGAATTTTACATTTATGTCTCAGATTAGTCAGGTTTATGCCACAGAATGTCTTAGCACACCATACCCTTGGAAGCATGGCCATATTTTCCTTGAGTCAGTCAAAATGGGGTCCATTGCTGATTCTAATTAGATTGTTTTGAAGACAAAGTATTCGTAAGAAGAAAAGAATAAGGAGTAGATTAAATGGAAATCAAGGGTTATCTTTCCAAGTCCTTCAATGTTTGAATGAAGGGGGAAAAATTTGACCTTGTTAGTCTTGTAAAACCAGCTCTCAGCAAAACTAGAACACCTTGGATTTTGGTACGTTATTACATATGTAATTCAGCCTAGAGCTTTTAGTATAGCAGTCTGTGCAGCTCTGATACAGTGAGTTATTTATTTTTTAAAGATTTTATTTATTTGAGAGAGAGCATGAGGAGGGCGTGGGGAGGGTGCAGAAGGAGAAACAGACTCCTCAGCTGAGCAGGAAGCCTGATGTGAGGCTCGATCCCAGGACCCTGAGGTCATAACCTGAGCGGAAGACAGATGCTTCACCCCCTGAGTGACCCAGGCGCCCGCCCCCACTTTGTAATTGCATAGTACTTGTATCCCTACAGGAAACTATTATTTCATGGTGAATAATTACATAGAGTGGGGATAGTTAATTCTGTTTCTCTCCTGGATAGTTTAGCTGGTATCTTGAAATGAGGATAGTTTTATCCTCTTTTGGGTTTCTGTCTCTCTTTTTAATCTTTACAAACCCCCAATTACTCTAAACATCTGTGTGAGCTTCTATAACTAGTTACATTTACTAAAATTATGGCAAGCACCTCATCTGAGAAGCCCAATAGCTCCGAGAGTATACAGTTTAAGTTTCTATATTTTGATTTAAAAAAAAACCCTGTTTTTGTGATCATGCTTTGTCTTTTGGTATATCACTTAAAGACTTCTTTCTAAATATAAACGTAATTTCCCATAACCCTACTTTTCATTCCTTTTCTGACTGAAATCCTCAATTTAGAATCAAACTCAACCTCCCTTGACTGACAAATAAGATCCTCATGATTGGATCCCACTCCCTAGAATGGCCCTACAAACAGTCTCCCTACAGCATCTCTGCTCTGGGGGGACAGGCACGCTTGACCCCATCACAACTGGGACACACTTACCAGAATTCTCTTCATTTGCTTCTTCATAGAAAACATACTGTGTCCTCCTGTTATTCTTTCCCTGTGAAAACCCTATATGTTTTTCTACAAAGCCTTTTCTGGCTCTCCAAGAATAAGGAGTCACTCCTATCTATTTTTAGTAGAATGCTTATAAGAAAACGTGCTTACAATTAATTATCCAAACTAGCTTTATCAAAATGACCTATTATCTAACTTAAAATTGTTTTAATTTTATCATTTAATTTAATGATTTACTTTAATGAATTTTAATTCCATGTGACGGAATAGATGATATATTTACACCTTATTCAAAAAGTAGGTTCATTTTGAAAGAATGAATAACTGGATAAATCAATAATTAAAACTATTATATATCTAAAGTATGCTATATGAAAAACTATATATTTATTTTATATATTATATATATTATGTTTTTACCTAATAATTTCAAACGCATTCAATAATTTCATTGGGAGAAACTGTGTGAAGAAAGACTAAGGTACAATTTTATAACAATGGCAAATTCTCTAGGAAATACTCCAAAGTTTAGGAAAAACTATTTTCCCCTAAAACTCTACTTGAATTCAATAATCAGTTTCAAATTTCCTGAATTACACCTAACTTGAAAAGAATACTTAACTAACATTCAGTATGTGGTGAGTTGAACAAAGTCAGTCTTGGCTGGGAGCCTACATTTCATAATCCCCTCTCCTGAACATCGTACCTCGTGGGGAGAAGCGACTGTAGAGTGACTACAAAGTCTAAGGACAGCATGTCCCCCAGAACCCAGATTCTTGCTTCCTCTCCAGCTGCTCATGAAAGGAATCCAGGAAAACATGTTCCAGGACAGAAGGGCCCTCAGGGCTCCGTCTATTATTTTCTGTCTGAACTTAGCAGGCCTAACCCCGTAGCACTGGAATTTTATCGAAAGCAAAGCTAAGAGTTCATGCTGTCTAACTTTCTCAAATGTGGATTCGCTTTAGGATTCAGTGATTACATCTTATACTTGAGGGTAACCATGAAATGGAAGTCACATTTGGTTGAAAATATCATGCTATGAGGGTCCTTTTTATTCTACGAGAGGCTGTGTCACACTGCTGGTGATGGAGGGGAGCCCTGCGCCCTGTGTGTGTGTGTGTGTGTGTGTGTGTGGCCGAGGTCGTTTTCTCTCCTGGAGCACAGACCTTGAATTCCCCTCTTCGCCCCTTTGTGCACTTGCTTAGGTTGTAGACCAAGTCTTCAGTTTTTTCCCTTCTTCTGGTCAAAATATACTATCATCTATTTTCAGATTGGAAAAAGGAATGAATGAATGAATGAATGAATGAATGAATAAATAAATAAATAAATAAATAAATAAATAATGTGAAAAAAAAAAGTCCTTGATTTGATGAAATACAAACCAATTCAGGAAGAGTTGCCAATGGTTACTACTACGGTACATTTCCCCTCTGGGCATAATTACATTAAGAAGACAATTGCCACCTCATGTAAGGAGACTTTAATGGTAAGATCTGCAGCTGAGCAGTGTGGGGGATGCCTCCAGTATGCTGGCTCTCAGGTCAGTAGATGAATCCACGTGGACATACTTTAGTCTGCAAGTGTCGTGCACTGGGTACCCCGTCGAGTGCTGCGAAGCCCTGGGGCCACGCGGTCGTCCCGTCATGGGCTTTGGAAGTGCACCTGCTGCGCAGGTGGATGGGGCATCGAGAGGCCACAGACGGAGTAAAACTGTGGGGGGTGCGGGGTCCTGTCGGGGGCAGCGCCACACCAAGGGGGGCGGGCTGTGCTCAGCCTCAGCCCTGCAGTGTGGCCCCCGGGGAGAGGGGACAGGTGCCCCGGTGCCCCACAGGGCGCTGCCAGCCTAGAAGGTGGTGGGGGCACAGACCCTGTTCCCCCCCGCTTCCCCACGGGATCCCCTCATGTTCCCCTCGGCCCATTGCCCTGCCCAGGGGTGTGCAGCACCACCCACAGGTCCCAGGCTCCCTGGCACCCCTCCGAGGGGGTCCCCAGGACAACCCCCAGGCTGGGCCAGGAGCTTCAGGGGAGCGTATGTGGCCCCCTGTGCGCTCCGAGCATTGCTGGTGGCTGTGCGGCCTCCGGCAACCTTCCTGTGACCTTCTCGCTGCTCTCCAAACCCCACGGGGGTGCTGTCGGGCCTCCCCACAAGGAGGAGGGCTGCTTGGCCGGGACTCGGAGGCCGAGGCTGGGGCTCCTGCGTGTCAACGTGCGTGTTGTACGCGTGGAGGTCGTGCCCCGTGCCACTTGCAGGATCTCAGCCGACAGGAGGTGTGCCCCCCACCCACGACAGGGATCACCTGCCCACGCAAGTCACACGTGGCCCCCTACCTGCCTCTGCAGCTACCTTAGGGCCTCCGTGGAGACAACCCACTTGATGGTGAAACCCTGTCAGGCCGACTCGCTCACTCTCCGACAGTTTTACTGAACTATGACGACAATGACCGCAACAATGACAACGACAACAACAGCAACGACGATGACAACAGCAACAACAACAACGATGACAACGACTACGAGGACAACGACGACAGCAATGATGATGACGAGGACGACGACAATAGCAATGACAACAGCAACAATGACATCGACAACAGCAACAACGACAACAGCAACGACAACAACTATGACAACAGCAATGATGACGATGACAACGACGAGGACAATGACAACGAAAATGACAGCAATGACAAGGACGATGACAACAGCAACGATGATGACAACGACAATGGCGACGATGATGACAGTGACAACAGTGAGCACAACAGCGACAGCAACAGCAGCAACAACAAAATTTTAGCAGTTGAGGACCATAGACTCTTCCTAACTACCCGTGAATTTGATGAACACTAGCCGTCCTCTGCTTGAATGTAAAAGTTCAACCAGCTATTAAGGACCTTGGAGAAATATTTCCAGAAAGAGTCAACAGTTCCTAAAATGTTAACTGCACTCTCGTGGTTTATGTGTTTTGGGCTATTGCCTTTCATAAGATGTGTTTGAAATGGTTTGTATCATTTGTGTGTGTTTTTTTTTTTTTTTTAAACAGTATCAGGAAGATGTGATTCCAAGGGAGAAATCTGAAAACTTAAAATAGAGAAGAGCATTAAAAGTCATCCCTACTCATGTGTATTGGAATATTGCCGTCGGAAGGCTTTTCCAGTATATTTTAATGATTATTCCAGAGTTGTTGTCGTCGTTTATTACACTGAGCCATTTATGTGGATTTGATGCAAAACGAGCAAAAGCGAGTGGATATGCTGCTTCACTATGGGAACCAGACACGGAGAAAAAGGATGCCTGGGTCCGTGGGCTGAGCCAGTCTGTGGAAGCCCACACGCTATCCCACAGTTGTAGCTTCCGCAGGGGTGTGAACTTTCAGGTAACTGACGGTGCAGCAGCGAGGTCCTAAGGCCTGGGATTCTTCCCGGTGGAGGGCTCTTGGTCTGAGTCGGGGGGCTGGGGGGCACTGATTCAGCGAACAATAAACCGGTGAGGCTGGAGCACACTGGAGTGAGGACGAGAGTTGTGTTTTTAGGAAGCTGTGCATGCAAAGGTCCTGGGGCTTGTAACGCTTGTTATCTCCAGAAACAGCAATTGTACAATAAAGCAGGTGCATGGCCGGTGCGCTGGCGCGGATGTGGTCACGGGAGCACGATAGTCACGGCTTTTCCACTGAACTTACGAGCTCCTCGTTATCCCACACGACGCACCCCGCGTGGGGAAGCAGGCCTGGCCCATTACTAAAAAGATAACGCGCCCCGTGTTTTGAGTGGAGGAGAACCAGTGACACGGGCATCAGGCTGGACCTGCGCAGGCTCACCTGACCTACCCTTTCCACGTTTCCTGGCCCAACAGCTAGTAGAGAGGAGGATGTTGTTACCAGTGAGGATCTCTATGTAGAGATGTGGACGTTTCCACTCCCCGGGCCCAAGTGGCCTCCTTCCGTCTTTCCCGAGACTATATTCTTATCTCCGTGGCATCCAGGAGTGGTAAACGTGTGTCCTCCACGTTCATTTATTTTCCTAAACCTAGTCGTGGTGTCCGTGTCAATCCTGCTGCTGGGGGGTCATGCCGGGCGTAGTCGAAGCCGCTCGGGGACTCTCCGGGGGTGATAGTCGGTTTGCTGAGCTAATTTATTACACTTATGTGACCAAAGGGCCTGCTGAGAAACCAACTGTCAGAGCTTGGGGGGCGGGGGGACGAGCGGGGTGCAAATCTTCCTTTCCAGGACAGGGTTTCTGACCAGAAGACTCCCAGGGTTTTCCAAACGATCATGACATGTCTTTCATCGTTGGCTAAAGATATTTTGCCATCAGCCCTTTAAAAAATTAAAATTAAAATTAAAATTAAAAAGGAAGGGATCAATGAATGAATGGATGGACAGATGGATGGATGGATGTGAGATGGTTTGGACAAACAGACCAGAATCCAATCAGGAAGATTCTTGCCCTCCAAGATACATTTGCATTTCCCTGCTCCCCTGCCCGCCAAGAAAACAAGTTCATATTTTATTCTGCAAGCACACAGTTTGTCCCACTGTAGTAAAGAAAAAGCGTTCTGGAGAAAAAAAAAATAGTGTTCCTATTAAACATAATCGTCCTGAAGTAGGGCTGTGTACAGGGCAGAGAGGCAAACGTGCCTTCGCCTTTCCTGGGTACAGCCACTTAAAATGACCCACCGTTGGCCCTGGGCTGATGGGCCGCTGGAGAACATGGGACTTGACTGACCCTATGAGACAACTAGGAGATTCACCTATTATTTCTGACAAATTTTCATATTCTACATATATATGCTCCCCCTGCCCGAGGAAAGGCCTTGTGACTTGGACCCGCCATCACAAAGTGCTGTTGTTATAGAAAATTTATTATTTGACTTATTAATTTAAATGAAAAACCCAAATGCTGCCCCACAGGGAAAACCTCTGGTCCTTCAGCCTCGGGCCTCCCTGTATCCAAACACCCTAGTGCTGGCAAGATAGCTGGCGGTCCATCCTCCCTCAGCGCGGCCTCTGGGTTTCTGTGTCTGGGGCTGGCAGGGTCCCTCTGTAGGGAGACCCACACCCCCTGTCAGCAGGTCCCCCCCCCCCAACCATGCCTCTCGGCAGCTTCCCCCGAGATACTGTCCCTGGTGCACAGTGGAGGGCGCGTCAACTGCCGCCCGCTGTGCTATGAACCTACCAGATCTGAGAATCTATGTAAAATTCCAGAAATTTGGGTCTGGTCTTAATTTCCTTTTATGCATGAGCTGAGGAGCGAGGCCCCTCCCACAGGGTTCCCTGGTCCCCTGAGCAACCGGCTCCTTTGTGATGTAATAGAGCAGCCTGAGGTCCTTTTTTTCCTGCCTCCATCCTGAGGCAAAGGTGGGGAGGGTGACAGGAGCCAGGGAGGGGGCAGTGGGGAGGGTACAAGGAGCACAGGTGGGGGGATTGGGGATGATGCTGAGGGCACGGGTTGGGGGAGAGGGGGAGGGTGCAGAGGGTGCGGAGGGCGTGGAGAGGGTGCAGGGGGCTCGGGTGGGAAGGAGGGGGAGGGTGCAGCGGGTGCAGGGGGCGCAGGTGGGGGGAGCAGGGAGGGTGCAGAGGGCGGGGTAGCGGGGAGCATGGAGGGCCCACCTGAGCCAGGTGAGGGCCTGCTGCTGGGCCAGGCGCCCTGGGGTTTGTGACGCTATCTGCTTGTGTTTAATGTGTTTTGGTTTTACTGGGTCTGGTCGAAGGTGATTCATCTCTTTAGTTTCCCGACTTACACGCTCATGCTTCTGCATATCCGTACTTGGAGAGCGGGAGTGCACGCAGGGGCGTGGGAGACACGGTGACTTGGAGGGAGACGCTGGGCGCTCCAAGCCACCGCAGGTGATGTCCCGGTCCCTCCCTGCAGGTGCGGGGTCTCCCCAGGGTGAGATGCTGGCCGGGGAGCCGTCTCCCCCGTGTCGCTCTCCTACCCTAGGAAGTGCTCCCCGACGAGTCATTTCCTAAGAGGTTTGTGTCCACTTGGAACTAGCTAAGCAGCCTGTGTCGCTTTAGGAAAGGCCACTCTGTGGGCGCAGTGAGCCCTGAGGCCTCAGGAAGCTTCCCTCCGGGCCGGGGCTCCTGGGCAGGAGTGAGCTGGGGGGCCCTGGATGGAGAAGCGTGTAGCGCCTTGAGCCTCATGACCTCTGTGTTCCCTGAAGGGGTCTTGGGGGAAGGGTCTGTTTTATATTAAGAATGTGGCGCGACACTTCTGTGTCCATATTTAGCAGATGCTTGTGTAGCACGGGACACATGCTGATCGTTATTTTAAGGACTTTGTGTCCCATAATCTATAGGATTCTTTAGTTCGATATTACTTGAAGTTTTTAATCGACAGGTATTGGTGCTACAGGTCATTTAAAACCTATCCGTGAGTGTACGACTGGAATGCCTGTTACCTCCTTCGTCTAGCTGCCCATAGTTAAGAGCTTACTTCCCATGACCAGTTTCCTACTATTGCACCCCCCCCCCGCCGCCCTCAGTAGTGCAGGTGCATCTGAGTGTACGTACGTGTATTTGCATACATTCCGGCTCCATATGGCTGCCAGGATTTCAGTGCC
The DNA here is from genome assembly GCF_048164855.1 of Canis lupus baileyi. Taxonomy (NCBI): domain Eukaryota; kingdom Metazoa; phylum Chordata; class Mammalia; order Carnivora; family Canidae; genus Canis; species Canis lupus. The sequence continues at coordinate 1,955,556 of NC_132852.1, read as the reverse complement.
CGGGGCAGTGAAGAGGCCTCCGTGCCCGATGCCTACAGGGGTCGGTGGGGGCTGCCCGGTGCGACATCCGGGGACAGCCTTGGCTGCCCTGGAGGTGACCACACTGCCCAGGTGTAATGGAATCTGCGGCCCTGGCGTCCTGGGCCTTGGGCAACCAACCACGCCTCTGTGTCCCAGTTGTAGGTCTCAATCTTAAACGTGCTCCTTCTGGAGATTCAAGGGTCCAGAGGCAGAACATAAAAGCTAAAGGAATTCCGATCCAGGAGACGGCTGCTTTCAACGTCGCCGCAGGAGGGGGTGGGACATGACCCCACCCCACTTAGAACGGCCTTGCTCGCTTACTTGTAGTGAACGTGTTACAGTCTTAGGACGCATGCCGAGTCCTAAGTGGTTTATGTACAACCACTTGGGCTCACTGCCCACTTACTGCTGAAGGAAAACAATACCATCAAGTGAAAAATGTTCGCGCTCTCCCCCCGGGGTGTGCTATTTAGACGTATCCACTTGAGATGTTGTGGTGTGGCCCACATCATGGGTGGGGTGCGGTGGCTCTGAACCCCCTCCTGGAGGCATAGGTGTTCCCCAAGTCCTCTCACCTACACACGGGCCCACGGAGCCACGAGAGCTGCATGGACCAGCCCCGCAGGCTGGGATGCCTTTGCTTGGCCCAGGCCCCTGCGGCCCTGCTGCCTCTGCGCTCACCCAGTGTCCTCTCGCCCGCCCCGGGGCTGTCCTAGGGCTGCTTCTGCTACTACCCTCTCCTGGCGCGGGTGGCCCTCAGCTCAGGCGGGCTCCGCGCTCCTCTTGCCCACCTGCTCGACTGGGGATGGCCTGACGGTTCGGCAGGGGTTGCTACATCCTCCAGCTCAAATGATGAATGATGAATTCGGATCTCCATGAGCAATTAATGGGTAATTAATTTTAGTAGCTTAACCAGTACACCCAGAAGTTTCCAAGTCATGAGAAAACTGACCTCTTAATATACAGTCTACGTTTCTTCTAAACCAAAGTGCGGCTTAAAATAAATATGCTTAGCGAATGGGTAATAACCAGCAGCAAGACCATATTATTTGTCAGATGTTGAGCACCTAGCAAGGTGAGTGGGCCACGGGAATAATTTCCTTGCTGCAGAAGCACCCCCTGCGTGTCCGTATTCACAACAAGGCGACAAAGATGACACCCCAGGCGGATGCCATGCGGATGGTGTTTTGCATAGCGTGAACGGGTTATGGAATTCATGTTCATGTTTACTTTCCTTACTCCACAGAAACACAACTCTTTCCTCCAGCTACAGCAGGAAGTCTGTACATTGCTTTGTTTCTGCAAATGTTAAACAAGCTGAGAGAGGTTTCTGTCTTTTCTTTCTGTTAGTCACCTAAGTGATCAATGCCAATGGCTTTCTGAGGTTTGTCGCAGCCCCAGGCCCACCTGCCTTGTCTCTTGTCCCAGGTAGAGGGAATAACGTGAAGGAGGCTGGGAGGAAGTGGGTCTGAATTCCCTCCTGGAGGCCTAGGTGTTTCCCAAGTTCCCTCACCTATAACAGGGATGCTGTGGTGTTGGTGCTCCCTCCAGGTGCCTGCTTTTCCCTCTGTCCGCCTCCCCACCTGCCACCTGAGGCCAGCTCTGGAAGCCCCACTGCCCTCCCTCTGCACTTCTTTCTCCTGCTTATGCAGACAAAAGCCTGCATTGTCTCTCAGATGTCCTCTTTGGGAGGTGTCTTCTAAAGCCTCAGCTGCTGCTTTTTCAAATAAGCATTATTTTTCAAATAATTCAAATAATTGCAGAAGTAATGAGCCATTCTCCAATCAAAACAGAGATCCCATGGTTGAGGAACATTTCCATAGAACGAAATCTGTACAGAAAGTGAGCCTTTCTGGAAGGGTGGGGGACCTTCCAGGCAGAATGAAGACACATATTTGCGTTATGTTTACTTAAACGCTTAAATACTCATTATTCATCAACCGTTTACTTATATAACCTATATTTTACTCTTTTGCTACATTTACTATTTACTACTTTGCTATATTTATATAACCCTTATGGGGGCGCCTGGCTGGCTCAGTTGCTGGGGCATGTGACTGCTAATCTCAGGGTTGTGAGTTCACACCCCACATTGAGTGTGGAGCCTGCTTAAAAAAGAAAAAAAATATAGAACCAGATATAGTTAAAAAAAAAAGTACACCTTTCCAATAAATCCTCATTCTTCTCAGTTCGTCATTTGAGGTACAAATAACTTTTATTGACCATTTCCCTCCTAAAAAGACTTGTTATTTAGACATTAAATATCCGAGTCCATCAGTTATAGATGACAGCATATTTTCACTTCCAATGAATACATAGTGATTTTTAATATCTCAGTATTATTATTTTAGTGGTGTCTTAAATTAAATTTGTTCTGTCTTAATATTTTTCACCAGTATTTTATATTTGTCATAATTCTTGAGGTTATTACATGTGAGCAGATTTTGACTTTTATTATATGAAATAGTGTGTGTTAATGTTGGATACAACTTATTAACATTTTTCTCTGCACATCGCTTATCTGATTTTGGAAGGTTTACGGAATTTAAAATATGCATTAGATCAATTAATAGGTGGGGTTGTAAAATTTGTAATTATAAAGGGGGATATTTTTTTAAAGAGGGTTTCTTTTTACTTTAAGGAAGGTTATTAGAGAAAAAAAAAAAAAACATTGGAGAGTCTCTGAAGGCCAACAATCCTGTTACGAAAATTGTTTAACATGTTTTATTTAAGTAATTGTCCACACCTGTTTTAATCAGCTACTGAATCAGAAAACTGTCGACTTTTAACTAGTTGCATATGAGAGATTAATTTTTAAACTATTTTTAAGTAGGTGAGTCATGTGTACCATCTAATCCACAAAACTATATCAAAGTATATAAGAATAATTTGATTAATATTCTCATCTTATTTGGATACAGTCTAGTCATCTAAGTTTATAAGGTAGACACACATACACACATACACATATATTGATATGATGTCCTTTTTATGCTGTTAAAAGTGAAAACTCATGATGTCTCTTTGTACTTTTATGGATTTAGAGAAAAAAATCCCAGAGCTCAGGGTACAAATAGACATACATCCTGTACATTATGATGCATTTAAACACATCCTTTCCAAACAGCGGCTGCTGTAGATAAATAGATGGTGATGAAGCTTCTGTTTCCATTATTATAAGTCCAGTTGAAGGTAAATGTCACCTTAGATCTTCAGGGAAGGATGCATCAGAAGAGGCCCAAACATTTACTTTGCATACACGTAAATTAACATTTACTGAGCTTAGTGGTGCCATTCTCCTCAGATCCATTCGTTACATAGTTAATCAGATAAGTATCCTGGTCTGTGTTTTACAGTCTGGTAAGAAAATCAGTGAGATGCATCCAAAATTCTAGCACATCACGGGGAGTGATGAGTTCTGTAAGAGTTACAATTCCCAGAAATGTTATTTGTTTAGTCTATGTCCTCACACAATTATCTAACAAAAAGGCTCCAAAGTATGTGGCACAAGCTAGAAAGAAGAGTGTTTCTCTATTGCGCCGCAGCTTAGGGGTCAAGAATGGAGTCCAGTTTGGGCAGATGGCCTGCGCCACGCTTTGTTGACTCAGGTATCATCCCTTATCTGTGTGGTCACAGAGAGCTCACAGCTCCAGCTGCCACGCCAGCATGGGGGAAGAGGAGGTGAAGGACCCTCCTCTGCCTTGTGGGCTGCTGACTCTCTGTGTTCTCACATGGGGCCCTCTGGGGTCTCCTTCATAAGGGGACGATCTTAAGATTTGTACATATTTTTGAATGCAAGATAATAGAGCATGAATACACGTATGTTGAATTTTGTAACCTCTAAATTGTCTTCTGTCATAATTATGTTAACTAATTTCAAGCCAGGTCAAAACTTCATCCAGCCCATGAGTTAAAGTTATTGATCATTTAATTTAAGCCCCTTAAGATGCACCATTTCACCATCGAAGCCCCCAAATACGATCTTGTCCAGATGAGACTCTAGAAGCCCTTGTGCTTCCCTTCTACTGCAGGTGCCAAGTTATTTGAATTCAACTTACGCTTGTGTAATGTGGCGATGAGCAAAACATTTATCATGTTGATGGCGACGATCCACCTTCCTGACTGTGGGCTCTGAGACTCTCAGAAGTGTCTTCCTGTGGAGAGCCTCTCAATCTCTCTGCCTGGTTGAAATACGTAATAGATGGAGAGAGAGAGGGGCTGGATTTGGTGTTTGCCAGCCAGCTCCCTCGTATTTGGAAAAGCTGGCTAAACAGAGGTTGATTCTCCACTGTGTCCCCCAACCCTGGTGCAAGATGATGAGTCTTGCAGTGAGCAAAACAGCTCTTCGCTAGAATGCCCTGGGGACCCCTGGTGTAGAGCTTGTGGCAAATAGAACTTTGACAATCACATTATATAAAAACCTGCATGTGAGCATCACTGGCAAAGGTCCTGTGCATGCTGTTGGTACTTAGTAAGTGTCCGCGCCACCGTCCGGTCTTGTTCAAAGTGGCGGGCTGGGCCACGTCGGGCACGGCCCCTTCCCAGCTGTGGGCATGTTTACAGGTGTCCACACCTGTGACCACCTGCAGCATCGTAGCCGGGACTCGCGTCTCTTAGACTTTATTTGGCCTTTGTTTGCCTTCCCTGTAGACGATCTTTATAAGCTGGCCCTTGCCACTGCGGGAGAATCCTGTTCCCTGTTTTAACAGACCCTCCTAGATCCGCATGCATACACGGAGGAGTCCCTGAGCACTTGGCGCTTCTGAGAAAATCTATAGCCGTTGCTTGCAAGACCCGACTGTTGTTTGAATCTCTTTTCTCTGTTCCTTTGAAATTGCATTCTGAGCTAGGTCGCAGACAATAGGGCATTCTTTTTATATTTTTAGAGTGCTTTTAATTCTTCTATAGCATTTTCACCCTTGCAGCTTCATTTAACTAAATTATGTTATGGGATTTAATCAGCCCTCCAGTACCCTGCTAAAATGTAAAGAAATTGCCTCATCTGACTTGAATTGTCATGTCTTTCTTGACCCTTCAAAACTTAGATGGGGTTTTGTGCGGGCTTTGTAAAACCATTGAAAAAATCCAGGAAGTTTGCCATTGTTCCCAACAGCCTCTGTTCATGGGAAGCTGCTGCTCGAAGTGCAAATTTGCAGCAAGGTTCTACTGCTCTCTTCTCTCCTTGTTTCTTCCCTTCTTTCCCTGGTTCTCCTTTGCTACTACTGCTGTCATCACTCAGGGAGGTGCACTTCTTTTTTTTTTTTTAATAATAAATTTATTTTTTATTGGTGTTCAATTTGCCAACATACAGAATAACACTCAGTGCTCATCCCGTCAAGTGCCCCCCTCAGTGCGCTTCAAAACAAAGGAAGAGAGAGGACTTCTAACATCTTATGGGGGTGAGTTTGCAGGTTCCACATACTCTTAGCCTAAGGCCGCATTACTCACATGGATTGATCTGTGGCCTGCCTTTCTTTTTCCAAACTGGCAAGTCCTAATCATTGATGTGAACATGGATCAATTCAAGAGGTATGTGAAGGTAGCTTTGTATTTATGCTTGGAGTATTAGAAGTTCTATTTGAGATGAAGGACCTTCCCTAAAAAGTTAAGAATAAGCATTTCTGAAAAAGACTCTGAATTCCATGTCTTAGGAAATCAGAATGTCTCCCCTTTCAGGCCAATTTGTGCATTTATTCTTTCATTAATTAAGTCATTTAGTCAATACATGGTTTATGGAGGCTCCACTATAGAGAGCTGTTGCAGGTGCTGTGGATAGGAAGGCGAATCGGAGAGCGAAGCCTGCTGGTCTCTTTCTGTTAATTCAAAATAGCAGTAGAGCTTGAGAGAAACTAGCCTAGTAAGTGATCAAAATAGTAGGAGGCAAGAATGGAATTATTTTAAGTAAACAATGGGAGAGACCTCTGAAAAAATGCTGTCAGCTGACCGGAGACATGAACAGCAGGAAACACCACGCAAAGGTCTAGGGGTGGGAGCTTTCAGACGCCCAGAGGAGGGAAGGGGCTTTTGCATCTTCTAGGACCATAAAGAAAGGCCTATGGCTGATGCACAGAGTCTGTTAGGGGCTGTGGTTGGAGAAGTCGTGAGGGCTAGATGCTCTGGGCATCGCAGTCCCTGGTAAGGGGTATGAGGTTTCTTTCATTGTTCTAGAGGACCCTGGAGTGTATTCAGTAGGGGAGCAGCACACATCTGACTTCTGTCATCAAAAACCCCCTTCTTGCTGTGCTGAGAATGGCTGGTAAAGGGCATACGGATAGGGGCATTTCATATCAAAATAGCAAGTCACCGTGGACTAGAGAAATGAGGTGCTATGAATTTCAGGTTAGGGTCACGGAGGTGGAGAAAAGGGGTGGGGCAAGGTGCTCATCTAAGTGGCTTTGACAGTGAGCGGCGTCTACAAGATCAAAGTCAAACGGGAGCCTATGAAGGCACGAACTCCAGTTGGGAGACTGCTGGTCGCTTCAGGCCACTGGGGTCTGGGGAGCCGTTCTTCAGCTGGCGGCACATACACTGGCGATGACAGCGGAGTAGCTGGAAGGTGGGTGTGGGCCTGGGCCTCCCTGCTGCGGTGGGAGTTTAGGGGCCAGCAAGGGCGGAGGCGGGAGGCAAGGCCCCCAGTCAGCAGGCAGCGGGCGCAGCTGCACACTGGGCAGGCTGAGGTCAGCAGGGAGCTGGAGCCCATCTCCACGACGCTGCTGTTTCCAGGAGGAAGGCCATCGTTCACTGGCCGTTGCCTCCAGGGGACAACCCCACAGCGCTGAGTCCTACCCGTCAGCGAGCTTTGTGGGACGAGAGAGGGCTGTGGGGTCTGCATCAGAGAGCAGCCTCCATCCCCGGGGTCTCCCCCACCTGCTCATCTCTATTACCTGCCCTGCAGGGTCCTGCAGGGAGTCGGGGACCTGGCACCCGTGTACCTGCACACACCGGTTAACTACTGCTGGTTCACTCCTCAGCCCAAGAATTAAATGTAAATAGTCACGCTTATATATGTATATGACAAAACGATTTTAAAACAAGCTAGAAGTAACTTTTGCATTATATATTAATTTTATCCATATGGTGGCTCCTTGTTATGATGGAATTATTTAAAACAAAAGATGTTCAGAAATGAGAAAAACTTGAAGTCTACTATATATTTATAAGTACTAAGCTATCTATAGTATGTGACAGAGAAACATGTTTTACCTTTCCCCAAAGATGCTCTTTTTAATAAAGCTTGAGCTATTAATATGAATTCAATCATGAAAAGAGCTTTTAGGTTCAAATGAATATGAAATCATAAATTAGTAATATACTAACGCCTGGTAAGCTGAAACTGCTTATGTCCATAACTTTAATTTAAGACTATTTTTAGAAGGTAATGGCCAGCACATAAAAGAAAAATTAAATCGGGTTGGACTGAGTGGCAGCCAAGAATTCATTAATTAGAAATAACATATAATGCCACATGGCTTTATACATTGTTAAGCCCCTTTTATTATTCTCTACACAAATGTCTTAACGTTAGAAGTGATTTTGTAGTTTAATCCTCATGAAACCCAAACTTCCTATCTAAATAAAATTATGGAACCGTTGCTTTAAAGTATCTGTTTTTCTCAAACGGGAATTTCATACGCTTGATTCGAAGGACTCCAATGTCTATTTTTAATGCAATTCACACGGAATGTGTGTGTTCGCGTGTACGTGAGTACAGGCAGGAGGGTCCTAATTTAAGAAATTAAAAAGGCGATAAGGCAATGCCCAGAGCCTGGAAGGGAGAAAGGCTGATGAAGGAAGCTGACTCTTAGCACGTCTGGACCTCACCTGCATGTACGTGATCCCGTCTCTGTGTTTTATAGGTCACTTGTGTTCTCGTGACTTATGTTAGTCTGTGGATCTTGCGGTTACTGCTTTGAGGGCCGGCTTCTCTCGCTAGCATCCTCCCTGCTATAGTCTTCCGGCAGCTTGCCGTCTGCCCCTCCGTCCCTGCCCCTCCGTCCCTGCCCCTCCGTCCGTGTGCAGCCTGGAGGCTCCTCTGAACAGGTGGCCGCGGGCTCTGGGCCGGCGCCCTTGTGCACCTGCCACCCGCAGGCCCGCTGGCTTCCCTCCCCCTCTGCTCCACGTTGTGACTCAGGCCTCGGGAGCTCGGCAGGCTGCTCCCAGCCCCTTGGCTTCCCGCCCTGGCTGTCGCTTCCCGTGATCAGCACCAAGGCAGCAGCACCTGGGAAAGTGGAGCGGCCTGAAACGCTTCATGGGCTCACACCCCGTACGGCTGACAGTCGTTCCGTCGGCTACTCTTCCTTGAGGAAACTTGGAAACGATGACGGATGACGGATGACGGGGGTCTCCATCTCTATTCCAAGCAAGTCAGGGCTACAGACCGTGCACGCGCAGCCTGGTGGCCGTGAAGGGCACCCGGCGCGGGGCACGCTCCCTTCTCCCCCACCGCCTCTTGTCACCTGCAGACCATGCCCTGCACGATTCCCGTCGCAGCTTTTCCTATAAGCCTGGAGGTAGTTCACGTAAAACACAGGAAGTAAAAAACCCTTAACTCTCGATGTTGAATGTGGCTGGTCTCAGATCCCATGGTGAAATTAAAAAAAAAAAAAAAAAGCCCCAAATTTTAATTTTCTTTAATCCCCGGGGCGTGGGGGTCAGCGGCTGGGAGCTTCTGGCCGAGGAATGGATCCAGGAATGGATCGCAGGTCCAAGAGGTGCCTGGTCTCAGGAGGCCCCATCCAGGGAGCAGCCCGCATCTAGCTCCCCTTAATGGGAGGCGACGCTGGGCCAATGGTGGGCCCTGGGCTGCCGGGGATGGGCTGAGGCCTTTGACATGACTGCGCTGACGACTGCTTGCTGCCCGCCCGGCCAGGTGTGTCCTGCAAGCCCTGCCAGGTAAGCGTCGGCACCCAGTGCTCCGAGTCTGCAGTTGCTCCCGGGAAGCAGCCTGCAGCTTTGCTCACGACCCTGGAGAAAGAGGAGGCCTGGGTCAAGGCCTGCTCCAGGACTCAGCTCCTCAGCATAGAACCACAGCGAAGCCACGCTGCCTGGTCCCCGGCCCTCCCTTCCCTGCTCCGGACGGGCCACTGGCCCCCGAGAGGTGGCCCTGCGGTCCCAGCAAGCCGTGTCTCCTCTGGTCAAGGACCACAGACTCGGGATGTCGGAGAGCCGGGTGGGGGTCTCCGTCGGTGCCCTTCAGACGGCGTCCTGCTAAGGCAATGCGAACTGCACTCTGCTTAATCTTTAAATCTCACCTCAATTTTCAAAGACGCTTTCCCAGATTCCCCCTCGGTGTTCACATGTTCCCGTTTGGGGGAAGTTTTGAGAGAGACATCAGAACCTACATACGTTAGAGATGCTTGCTGCTGTGCAGAATCTTCAACTTTATGACGGATGAGTCATCCTCCCTCTCATTGTGTTTGTTGCTGTCAAGACGGGAAAGAAAAATAGGATATCGCAGAGCGAGACAGAGAGTGAGATAGAGACAACGAGAACACAGTCATGGTTTTTCAGCTTTGTTTTTCTTTGTTTTTTTGTTCTTTGTATTAAACTATCCCCAAATTATTTTTTTTAAGATTGTATTTATTTATTCATGAGAGATACACCAAGAGGCAGAGACACCGGCAGAGGGAGAAGCAGGCTCCATGCAGGGAGCCCAACATGGGACTCGATCTCCGGACCCCGGGGTCACGCCCTGAGCCGAAGGCAGACGCTTCACCGCTGAGCTCCCCCAGGTGTCCCATCCCCGAATTATTTCTAACATTATTTTTTCTACTTAAAAGCTTTCCAATTATATCAACACCATTGTGACATGGTTGTATCCTAGGGTTCACCGAGGTGTGGGTTCACCTGTGATCCCTCAGCCAAATTCCCCAACCCCTCTGGTCTCACCTCCTCTGCACACACAGCTGGAATAATGCCTCTTTTGGAAAGTTATGAGGATTAACGATAGCCTCTAAAGAGTCTCCTGCTTCCATGCTTCATGATTGGCCTTTCTAGAAGTCTGTTCGAGATGGACATAGAGTCTCTTCCTTTGTTCAGGCCTTCACAGCTTTGTCTTCCTCTCATGGGACTTTGTACAAGGTTCTGCATGGATTCCGAGGACCCTGTGCTGTAGTCACGTGTGTATCCGTGCACGACCTCCCAGACCACGAGCCACCTCTGGAGCAGGATTTATCACCTCTTCCCACTTGCAACCTCATCACTAATCAGGAATTGAGACGCAGTGAGGCCTTCTTGGGGGAGGTGACATGAAACACATGGGCATGATCTTTTAACAGCATTATTGAGGAATAATGTCCATTTTCGTCATCGATGTTTATTCCTTTGGCTTTCTCTTCTCCACTTATTCCTGATGGAGGCCTGAGAGATTTGTTTGACATCTTTCTTCTTTTAGGTTATACATGCTGAATGCTATAAATTTCCATCTCAGCATGGTTTTTGATGCATCTCACAACTGCAGTTTGCTGTTTTACCTTTCCAGCCCGTTCGAATATTTCCAAATATCCCTTGTGACTTCTTCTTGAAGCATTAATTAATTGGAAGGTGATTGCAAGGGCTGTGCAAGCCTGCCATGTCCCGACTGATTTTCTGTACGCTCGCTCTTTCAATCACGAGACTTGTGTGGAAATCTCCAGCCGTAATTTGGTTTTGCTCATTGTGCTTCTTGCAGTTCTATCTGTATTTATTTCATGGGCTTTGGAGCTTTGTTATTAAGTGCATACATGTTTAGGATTGCTACGTTCCCCTTTCGTTCATCATGAAATAAGCCTCTTCATTCCTGGTAATAGTCTTTGCATTAAAACTGTTGCGTATGATATTAGCTTAGCAACCTGACAGTGCTTTTGATGAATGCTACTGCTCTTTTGGTTCTGCTTCCCGTCATTTCCCTTTTATTTACTTGTGTCTTTAAATCTCAGGTGTGTTTCTTGAAGTCAGCGAGACATTGATTTTATTCTTCAATCTCACTGTCTCTACCTGCTTTTCTTTCCTGTGTTTAGTTAACGTGTCCAGTCTTTACTTGTTTGAACACATGGGATACAAGTATGATACCTGTTTTAATGTCACCTGCTAATTGAACCACCTGTGTCACTTCTGGCTAATTTAAAAATATCTTTTCCTCATTATGGATCGTATTTTCCTGGTTGTTTGTAAGCTTAGTATTTCTTTTTTTTTTTTTTTTTAAGATAGCTTTATTTATTTATTTATTTATTTATTTATTTATTTATTTATGATAGACATAGAGAGAGGAAGAGACACAGGCAGAGGGAGAAGCAGGCTCCATGCAGGGAGCCCGATGCAGGACTTGATCCCGGGACTCCAGGATCACGCCCTGGGCCAAAGGCAGGCGCCAAACCGCTGAGCCACCCAGGGATCCCCAAGCTTAGTATTTCTTGATTGAACGCCAGACCTGGTGACACTTACTTTGCTGGGTGTGGGATATTTCTGTATTCCCCAAAATAGGCTTGAGCTTTCTTTTTGGATGTAGTTAAATTTCTTGGAACTGTCTGGTTCTTACAGAGCTTGCTTTTGAAGGCTGGATGCAGGGTGAGGGAAGTCTAGAGTCTGGGGCGACTATTTAAATAGATGGTCACTCCCCTAAGGTCTGTAGAGGTTGTGGACCTGCGGTTGCGTGACCCAGATAGGGAGTGTTGGCACCTCACCAGCCTCACCCTACCCTGAACTTGTGCTTGTAAGATTTCTAAAGAGTGACCTACGCAGCACTTCCTCTGGAGTGATCTTCTCCCCCACACCTGAGGCTCCAGGCTTCTCAGTACTCTGTTCTCTGCCCAGTGAGTGATGAAGAGTTCTGCTCTGGCTGCTGGGAACAGGCAGTGTGCTCCATTCTGTAAGAACTCTGGGCACCGTTGCCTGTGATCTGTTGGTCATTCCTTCACTAGCCTTGAGTAATTGTCCATACATAGGTGGGTCAGTGCTCACCTGGTATGCAGCAGGGTCCTCTGCTGGTCTCTGGGGTCCTCCCTCCATCTGTGACTATTGGCTTCCTTGGCCTCTGTGTCTTCACTCAGGGAGACTGCCAGGTCAGCCTGGCTGTCCGTGCCTGTGCCTTGGGCAGGCAAGTCCCCCTCAGGGATCATGTTCCAGCACTGTGTCATGTCCAGTGCTTGGAGAGCCATTTTTTTCCCTATAAATTTTGACTATGTTTTTCTTTAACTTGATTAAGGCAATGGGGTAAACCCAACCCTGGATACCCCAGCTTAGTCAAAAGAGGAAGTCTTCTAGTGAGTTTTTAAACCTCCTTTATTTGAATTACTAAATGAGCCGTGACTGAGAACGAGTTTGGAGCCGTTTCCTAAAATCAACTTAATTGAATTTGTTAACCACCCCTCATGGTATTTAGTGTGTTATTAACCTCTGGAATGGATGTGTTATCCTCATTACATGAATATCATGCATTAGCTGGCAGAGTGGTATTTGGCATAGGGCAAAGGTCATTCTGAGCAGTTTTTGAGTTGTTGCTAGTTACCTTGCTCTCATTAAGGGAACATGGAAGAGGACTTGTGATCATATTTGTTTAAATTCCCTTTGCAGGTTTTAGAGCTACTTTCACCTTATCTTTACATAAATATTGAGACACTTGTAATCAACTGAACATCCGTTTGTTGAACATAAGCCTCACTTTGGGAAGAAGAAAGAAAAACGGTCACAATGATGATTTACAAGTTAGTGACCATGTCTGTAAATTTACCTGATAAATTTAATGTAGATTTCCTTTTTGACAATTCCATGACAACTGAAAAGTACATCTTGTGCTGTTTCTTATTGCTCTTTCTGTACGTCCATCACTTATGATGATGCATTTTCAACCTTTGATATTACCAGGCATCCATGTGTCCATGACTGTTTCTCAGCTTGACTCCTGGGCTCTCTGTTTGGTCTGACTCTTAACTTTTGGTCATTTTTCTATTGAGTTGAAGGATTGCCCAACTCCTTAATTTTGGTCATTCCAGAAGCTTTGACCCTGTGATCCTGACCTCTTTTCTTTCAGCTGCGTCCACTGCAACTCCTCCAATCAGGAGAAACTTAGCAACTTCTCTGGTACTTCTTTCCTTGTTCCATGGACACACTCCACAGATCTTAAAATAAAGATCATAAATGTTCAGAATGAAATTTATTATATTGCATCATTGGCTATCATGGTCATATTTGTGTATTGTCTACAGATGGTCACCATCTATAAATTCTTCCTAAAGTTGCTGCTTCCTCCTCAATAGGTAACTCTTCATTTTTCATTGAAATATTTTTGTCAGATTTGCAGTAACTTGTACCTGGATTAATACCTGTGTTGTTTGGGATGGCAAAAGCCCAGATTAGCTCCAGATTAGTACCATTTAGACAACATCTGCCTTTGACTTAAAAATAGACCATGAGGGGCACCTGGATGACTCGGTTGAGTGTCTGACTCTCGATTTCAGCTCTGGTCTGGATCTTGCTGTCCTGAGTTTGAGCCCCGTGTTGAGCTCCATGGTGGATATTGAGCCCGACTCAAAAAAGAGAAAGGAAAAACGAAGACCATGAAAGGATCTAATCTAATAGATATCTAATCACTCACATTATTATATCAAGCAAAGCTCTCTGAGAGATCAGTATAGATTTGAAGACATTTCATCTATACTATTTCTTTTGATGTTGACATGTTCATAAGAAAGTTTATTGTAGGGCCGAAGAGTAGAGATTCTGGATCCTACCATTAGTACTTGCCAGTTGGGTGGCTATGGAGAAATTAACTTCTCTGTGCCACAGTATCTTCCTCTATAAAAATAGGATAATAATAGTACTTCTTACATACTGTTAATATACACAAAGCATTTAAAGCAGTGTCTAGCTCATGGTTTGTGCTGTATTACTATTATAATAAAGCAGGAATAATAAAGTAGAATTAACATGACTAACAATAGAACGAGGATGTCTTTTTCCTTGGCTTCCCATTGTAATGACAATATTGGTTCCCAAAGACGTTTTCTAGTTCTATTGTTTCTGACGCTGGTATATATTAGAAGCGCTGTATACTTGTAAATTTCTACTATTTTCCTCAAACTCCCATGATGCTTTAGAACTGGGAAAATAAGAATCATGAATGTATATTGATCTCTCATTCTGTTTCAGACTTCCTGCTAACTCTTCAAACTGCATTATTTCCTTTAGATTTCACACACACCATCTGTAGGTTTTACTTGTCATCCCCCCTTTCAAGACACAAACTGAGATGTCTGCACTGTCCTTGTATTGATCTATGGTCACTTGCTACAACTGCTTCCCTTAGAGATGAATTTTCCTTTCTAATTTGGCCAAATCTTACCACTTTTCACCTTGAGATACACATAAAACTCACGTCGTCTCTTCATTCACTCCTATAGCTACTGTCACTTGTCAAAGTCCTAGTGTTCATGCAGCATTTCCCCTCAGTGTTTCTCCACCATGAAGAAAGTGACTCTGGAAAAGAAGGCGTTACGTTCTTGCTGCCTACTGAGCCATCCTCCTGGTCTTTCTCACGTCCCTGCTCTCTCTCCATCCTCTTGTTTCGGCAACCGTCCATGATTTAGAGAGTCATACCAAGAATAGACGCCCGATGTCAAGACTTGAAAATCTAACTTTTAAAGTGTTCCTGGAAATTAGATGACCCTATTTTTCTAATCCTTCCCCGAGGTTGCGGGAGGGGGCACAGGGCAAACGGTCCGTGGACACACACGTCTCATCTCCTTAGTTCACACTTGAAGTGTTGTATGTCATGTGGGTATTGGAAGTTTTATTTCCTTGAGCTGCAGAGAGACTCCCAGAAAGACAAACTGTAAACAAATCGTCTGACATACACCCTCTGGGACCCCGTTTCCAAACGATCGCGCCCAGTGACATTTCATTGATTGTGCACGAGCTGTGAAAAATGCTACCTCTCCTCTGATGAATTTGAAACTTCTGTGCACTAGCCTTTTGTCCCATTCATAATGAATATGAATGCTGTGTTTTATTTCAGCATTGTGCTTTTGCTCCTCTCCTGGAAACGGATAGGATATGACATCCATTTCATCACTTAAACAGTCGGGGTAAAGGTTGATGTGAGAGCCGAATGAAGGCCCTGAGCTGCGACCACACGCACTTGCCAAATCAAATGCATTACGGAGGGAGTTTCCATGAGTGTAGTGAGAATGGCAGCCTGTGTTTCAAGCCCTGGGTGCACAGACTTGGCTTCACGCGGTCTGGTGGAATGAGACCTGCCCTGAGAAGGAGGAACTGTGCCCAGAGCTCCTTTCAAGAAAGCCTTTCCCATTACCAAATGTATGCAATGGGTGCTGAATTCCCATTACCCAAATAAGAATTTCTTTCTTGAAGCATCCATGGGAAAGAGTGCAAATTACTTCAAGAAAGGATTTAAGGGAATTAAAATTAGAGTTCAAGTCAATTCAATAAGTATTTACTAAATACTTAATGTGTACTCATTACCATGGGAGACACAAAGGGACATTCACTATTTTCAGGGAAACTGGGTAAAAAATTAGTTAAAATGAAATTGGCAGAAATGCCATTCGGGTTGTGTTTATTTTAAATTAGTTTTTCCCAGCCCCTGGATTTTTGTGTGTTGGCAAGTTTTACATGTCTTTGTCTTAAATCTTTGCGTAGACCTATAATTATTTTCATCCATCTTTCAGAATTTAGGGTATTTTGATACCGTTTAAATGATTTGGATAATGCTTTTATAATGTGCACATTTTTACCATTTTGTCATTTGCAACTGGAAGAGAATATTTTCATTCATCCTCAGTTATTTCTATTTGTTGACAATGTTCACATTATTATTTTAGTATTGTTTTTTTCTAAAATCACGTTGATTGACAATAAAAATCCCCATTCCCCAAATCATAAATTTATAACTTTGTCCTACCAACCAGTGACTTGAAATTTTAAGTCAGTTTTTAATCACTTTCTCCTATGTGTAAAGTTATTTTGCTTTAAAAAATGTTAATTATAAATTTATAACTTTGTCCTACCAAGTGGTGATTTTAATCACTTTTTCCCATGTGGTAAGATATTTTGCCTTAAAAAATGTTAATTCGTTTTAACTCTCAGAGTCCCATTTACGTTTTTAGTTAAATGTGGCAAAAAGTGTTTTAAAGTAACAATTTGTTGTTGTTTCTGAAATGTCACTTAATTCAGTCAGTTCTTGAAAACTCATTAGCTTTTGTCCGTTCCCATCAAGCTACAAATGCTATGAATCTTATATCTAGAAGAATACATGAGATACTTTATATTAATATTCATATTTACTAATTGGTTGAGTTCCTGCCGAGAGCTAGATGTTATTCTAGAACCATGTAGACATGGATGGAAGGGCAATCCAAGGTCTGAACTCCGAGCAGGTGGTTGCAGCGCAGCCCAATGAGAGTCACACGAGCGGGTATTTTGAGCCTCGCATTGTCTCCTTCAATCCTCACGTTGTCCCCTGTGAAATAAATACTGAAGAGAACACATTTTTAGTAGGTTAACAGAGCTAATAAGAGCAAAAGATGAGTCTTCAATCCACTTCTCTTTCCATTCCGTTTTGTTGTCGGTTGAAAACAAAGCCTTGCAACCTTAAGTGTTGAGTGAACATTTTCTGAACTTGAATGCGATTGTCAAGATGTTAAAATGAAGACGAACTCTGTAGAGAAGAACAAAAAAAGATGTTTATATCAGTCTAAGATGTCAGGGAACAGTTGACAGAAGAAAAGGAGTCTGGGGTAGCCCAGAAACAGGTTCCTGTCTCTGCCCAGGGCTTTGACGGGCGTGTGTGACACCAGCCCTCCCTGGGAGCCTGCAACTGCACGTCGCAAAGATCCTTTACATCATCTTCACTGTTCGAGAGGCGATGTGCACTGTAGGCCCGGCGCGCCCTCCCTTTCCGGCTGTTTCCTGGGGGGGGGGGGGGGAGGGGCATCACTTTCCACATCTACATTCTATTACATTACAGATAGCTTCCCTAGCCTGGTGACCTAGAATGGCCAAAATTATTTTTCTTTCTGAATCCCATCAGTTGTTTCCAAATACTGCATTCAACTCTTAAAAATTTTAAGGCATGGATTTTTTTTTTTTCCCCCAGAGGCCTACTTTTGGGAGATCTTTTTTTTTAGGAAAGATTTTTCCCCCCTTATTCATTTCAAAGCTCATGCAATTCCACACTCCCTAGCAATGACTGCACAGCTAGGTTTTTTTTTTTTTTTTTTTTTAATTTATTATTTTTTTTATTGGTGTTCAATTTACTAACATACAGAATAATACCCAGTGCCCGTCACCCATTCACTCCCACCCCCCGCCCTCCTCCCCTTCTACCACCCCTAGTTCGTTTCCCAGAGTTAGCAGTCTTTACGTTCTGTCTCCCTTTCTGATATTTCCCACACATTTCTTCTCCCTTCCCTTATTTTCCCTTTCACTATTATTTATATTCCCCAAATGAATGAGAACATATAATGTTTGTCCTTCTCCGACTGACTTACTTCACTCAGCATAATACCCTCCAGTTCCATCCACGTTGAAGCAAATGGTGGGTATTTGTCATTTCTAATAGCTGAGTAATATTCCATTGTATACATAAACCACATCTTCTTTATCCATTCATCTTTCGTTGGACACCGAGGCTCCTTCCACAGTTTGGCTATCGTGGCCATTGCTGCTAGAAACATCGGGGTGCAGGTGTCCCGGCGTTTCATTGCATTCTGGAAAACTGTGTGGAGGTTCCTCAAACAGTTAAAAATAGACCTGCCCTACGACCCAGCAATTGCACTGTTGGGGATTTACCCCAAAGATACAAACGCACAGCTAGGTTTTACACATCTTCCCCTTCCCTTTTCTTTCCCTATAGTAAACAGGTAGTAGGTAGATACACAGGATGACGTTTGCGCACGCAGCAAGCAGCAACATCGCATGAGATCCTTCATGGTGTATTTTTGTTGCTCTGGTCTTTCAGTGCAAAAGTCATGTATGTTATCTGTCCTAATGCCAATCGTTAAAAATGATTTCTTGGGATCCCTGGGTGGCTCAGCGGTTCAGCGCCTGCCTTTGTCCCAGGACCTGATCCTGGAGTCCCGGGATCGAGTCCCACATCAGGGTCCCTGCATGGAGCCTGCTTCTCCCTCTGCCTGGGTCTCTGTCTCTCTCTCTCTATGTCTATCATGAAAAAATAAATAAAATCTTTAAAAAGAATGATTTCTTGCTCTTTTCAATAGACAAGTGGATAGAAACGTTGAACCAGCCGCATTCAACTTTCAGAACGGCTTATGCGGTTTTTCCAGTCACGTGTTATGGTTCTCTGTAGCAGGGTTTACAATTTTCGATCGATTTACATTGATAACTCTTACCTCTGGGGAAGCAATATAACTGGACACATTCTGAAGTGAATTTATATGCCATCTAATAAGACGTCTTTGTGCCACTTAATGCAAATAATAAAGATCCACCCCCCCAAAAAAATTTTTTAAAAAGGCAAGAAGGGATTTGCATATTCTAAATATTCTGGGACCAGGAAGGAAAACACCAAAAGCATTCCTATGTACATGTCTCCCCACCCCAAGCTCTCTTTTCCCATTGGTGATAGAAATCCAGCCCTGCCCTCCCTGTCTCTGGCTCTCAGGCCCCCAGAGCCTCTTGGCTGGCAGGTGTCCTGGGTGGTCAGTGCGAGTGTCTCTCCAGGACGGAACTGAAACATTCCGCCTTAGAAAAGCCAGAGATGGTTAAATGCCAAATCATGTTTTTAAACATGATTTTAAATAGATTTATTGCCTTAGTGCTTGTGAAGTTAAATACAGACTTTCTTTTCAATGAAAGAGAAGATTGTAGATTATAGAGAATTATTTTCTATCGTGTTGTCAGATTTTTGCAGACTGGATTCACAAACTAATTTTTTTTTTTTAATCTAGAACTGAGCATACTTTGACTATGTACACAGTAATTTCATAAACATGTCAATATTACCTACCTAAGTTGTGGTGTTTGTTTTCTAAGTGTTTCCACATAGCTTAGTCCATACCTATATAAGTAATTTTGTAGTAAAAATCATTTTAGACATCACAGATAGTCTCTCCCTATTCACTGGGAAAGTTTTCTTTCTCAGTTTACAAACAAAGAAAACAAGAGTTTGCACTAACTTTTTGTATATATCCAAATCCACCCCCCCCCCAGGGCCTTGATATTTTTTTTTTAAAAGGATACAGACATAAAATTATTTGTTTATTGGAAATGCTTTTTTGGGGGGGGGGAATTTTTTCCTTTTTTAAGTGGCAATTTCCTTGGTTTATTTTACTACGTCATGAGAGCTCTTACTGATCTTATGCTAACTTTAAAGCAGAGAAATGTCGACAGCGACGAGCAATCATCCCCTTGATCCACGTAACCTAACGGTAAATCGGTGAAGATCAAAATCATGTTGTGAGTATGGACTGGCATCCTGTTGAGGAGGTTTCCAGGCGGTCGAATTAGGCAGAGAACGCTCTCGACATAAAAAGTGAGCAGGTCAAGAAAGACCAGAATCAAAGCTTTCTTACTGACTTGCTTTGTCAAAACTAACGGGTAAAACTTCACTGGGAAGCAGACCCCATGACCGCATGAAGCCCAATGGCCACGTCGGAATAGAATAGTCGTGCGTTTCTTTCTTAAGTCCAACAGATGAACGAACGAAATCCTCAATTTATTCTTTAATTCAGTTGTTTGCCCAAGAAACATTGATGAAACATTGACTAGCAACGCGTGTTTGGTAGCGCGGGTCCTGGAGTCAGGCCTGGGTCCCCCTGGCATGACTATCCATCCGGGCCTAACTTCTGAGTCCACCTTTTCCTCCCGTGTTACCTGGCTGCGAACTCCCTGAGACTCTAGAGTAGCATCCTTAGAAAAATATCCTAGACATCGTCGAGAACACAGAATCCGGGCAGAACTATATTTTCTCAACTGTATTTTCTCCCTCTTCTCAAACTGTAGCTATTTATACTCTAGAAGGATCCTTAAAAATGGTTGAACGGTAGATATTCTAAAACATGAACACATTGTCTCTGTTTATTTTTGGGGGGGGCAAAATGAAAATATGTTTATGCTCAATTTGCTAATCTGATAGATTCGCGCGCGGTGCATGTTTTGTGCTAAAACTCGATCTCAATAGAAAAATCTTTAAATTTTCTGTTTTTTTTTTTTTTTTCTTTCCATAGTTTTACCTAGCCACACGTGTGGAAACCCCGGGGAGATCCTGAAGGGAGTTCTCCACGGAACGAGATTCAACATAGGAGACAAGATCCGGTACAGCTGCCTGTCTGGCTACATCTTGGAAGGCCATGCGATCCTGACCTGCATCGTCAGCCCGGGCAACGGGGCTTCCTGGGACTTCCCGGCTCCGTTTTGCAGGGGTACGTACCACAGCCGGGGGTGCGGTGGCCTGGACCCAACTGTGGACATGGCCTTGGGGCTGATGCTCTAACAGCTTCCGCTCAAGGAAGAGAACTCACGGCCTGCTGGGTCCCGCCAGGCCAGCGCCTTCTGTTCCTAGAAGTCATGTCACCTGTACCCCAAGAGGCCATGGGGGTCCTGGAAAGCCAGTAACAGGCATAGATGTGTCCTTAAATATCCAAATGTTTCTTCATTCTGCTTTTCAGACTCTATTCCCTTTCCGCCTAATGTTATCACTTGCTGTCACAGCTTCCAGGCTTTACTGTTCGCATTTATATCCTTCTTGATGCGACGGCTCCTTTTTTATTTTTTTTAATCTTCTCATTAAAAATGACAAACACCATCGTTAATTAAATTATCCCTTTTAAGGACTCTTTGGGATTTCTTAGGACTTTGAGATAAGGTGGTCGTGAAAGGCTGTGCCCTATCCAAGTGCTCAGCGGCATGATTCGGGGCAAGGTTAGGATTACTTTCCCGACGCCCTGTGACTTTTACCTTCTTCCATAACTTTATTTTACTGATCCGGTAACTTTAGGGAAGAGCTGACTGCAATGCTTAAGTTCTGATTTTCTGGAGAGAAGCTCGACTTAGGTTTTCAAAACTAAAAGTGTGGCCAACATCTATTAAGTCCTTAATAAGAGGGCAGAAAGCGTGCCGAGGGCTTTACTCGGATCACAGCGATGCTCTTCACAATCACGAAAATAATAACCATAAACACTCATTTAACAGATAAAGAATCAAAGTTTGTATTTTGAGCAGGTCCCAGAGATAGGCAGCACGTGCTGCGTTAAGACTCACACCCGCGTCTGGCTTCTAGTCACACAGCCGCACAAGGTCACAGCCTCGGCCACAGGACCTCACGGAGCAGCGTGTTGTCCCCTGTGCGCTTCTCGTTCAGTCTATGCTACTTAATGGACACTTTCCTTTTAGAAAAAAAAAAAAAAAAAAAAAAGTGTTTTCTGTTCAACGTTGTGGTGTCCTAAGATCTCTCTGGTGCTACATTCGGGCGCGATGACCTGTCGCTAGTGCCACCTGCGACCTCTGCAGGTGCTGCCGGCAGCTGGGCCGGACCAGTCGCTTCACCTGCTTCGTGTCCTACCTGTGCAAGCAGGTGTCTCATCACAGGCTCATTCTGTAGCCGAGGAATCTGAAGTTAAGAGGTGTGACGGGGTCAGGGCGTTCTAGCTCGGAGGTGGTGGGGCTCAGGCGGAGCGTGTCCAACGGCTCCCCCACCCTGGAGGGAATCCTACTGCCCACGTTTCCTGGTGCTTCCTCCAGAAGTTCTTATTTCCTCTGCTCGTTTCTGAACCTGTCCTCTCTCTGTCTCTCTCTCCCTCCCCCTTCCTTATCACTACTGATTATTCTCCGTTTTGTCAAAAGAATGGTGTGTGTTAGTTTTTTTCCAAAATGAACAGCGGAGAAATAAAAAAAACAGCAGAGCCAGGCAGTAGGTTCGAGAGTGCTTTTAATGGGGAGCGCTCCCGGGTGAGGTTCCATGACTCGGAGAGGTGGCCCGGGTCAGGGAAGTCGCACCGGGGTTGGGGAGTGTGGGGGGTTTTAAGCCTTACTGGTTCCGGGTCTGGATCTGGGTGGGTCCCTTGCCAAATTAGGCAAGGGAACACCATGTCCCTAGGTGATTGGCTGGGGGTAGGGATAGTATAGACGATGGGGGGTGGTCCCTGGCTGGAAAGTCCTGGATGGAAAGTTTCGGTTTCCAATCTAGGCTTTGATTTACTGGAGTTGATGTGGTGGTCATGGCTGCTTTGGCGGGAAGATCAGCCATTTTGACCCAATTTGAGATGTCCGCCATGGTGGGTGCCCCTGTCTCTCAGCCAGCCCAACAGTGTGTACTCAAAATCAGGCCTCCCTTCCATTTGCCTTGTTTTGTCATTGAATCTCCTCAACCAGCTGGTCCCACCTAAGGACACTGGCAGGGGGTGTCCCAAATACATGCCCTCTGCCTTGACCTCCCCAGTGCGCCCTGCACTCGGGGCAACACTGGAGCTCCTGCAACTTTGGCCTCTTGTGCCCTGTGCGCGCTACCTTTTCCTTTTCA
Organism: Canis lupus baileyi; assembly: GCF_048164855.1. Taxonomy (NCBI): domain Eukaryota; kingdom Metazoa; phylum Chordata; class Mammalia; order Carnivora; family Canidae; genus Canis; species Canis lupus. Next base: position 1,933,064 of record NC_132852.1, on the reverse strand, counting down.
AACTTTCGTTCACCTCTGTTCCCACTCTCGGTCCCCACTCTCGGTCCCCTTATCGTTATTTGTTCTTTTTACCTGGACCCCCTCAGGTTGGTTACAGGAGCTCCATGTGAGGAATGCCACATCCATCCTACACCCTCCTCCTGGGTGGCTCTTCCCAGCACCCAGCTCCCTGGCCACCTCCCTCTCAGCCAGATCCGTCGCTGATGCTACAGGAGCCAAGTGCCAAGTCTTCCTCATGGCTCCGACGTGTCCCAGGGTCACCTTGGTGTAACTGAACAGCGGATGGCACCTGCCAGTGTCCCCTGACACAGACTCAAAGCATTTCTGCCCCGTACAATGGTCCTGCAGGGCTCAGGGGGCCGGTGCTCCTCCCAGCCGCTGATGGTAGGCTCCCCTGTGCTCTGCAAGAGCTGGAGGGCGCCCTGGACGGAGCATTTACACCACAGAAATTGGCAAACCCTACACACCACGGCCTTGTTTTTGGTTTACTTTTTTCCCCAAAGAGTTCCTTCCCAACATATCACTCCATGCTCAATCCCAAAGTTTTGCTGTTTTTATTCTGTTACACAGTTCACCTTTTCGCCCTCCACAAATCTTGCTGATTTATCAAGTTTACACTTAAGTCCAAATTTCTGTCATTTCTTACACTGTAACCTCTTTTGGGATTTTTTTTTTTAAGTCCTTCTGTCTATAGTGCTTATTTTGTTGCTATTTTATATTTGAACATAACGTCTTAACATGGCTTCCTGAAGGAGCTTCGAACCTCCCAGAAGACAGTACATAGTCATACAGACTTTGTAGCCAGACCCTCGATTCCTCGATTCCTCTCTACATTAAAATGTAGCCTCGTCTACAGCGCTTTCCCCTTACTGCTGTACCCGATTCCCACAGTCAAGAACTTAATAGAGGCATAGACAGATGTCGAGTATCCCATAAGGAGTCTTTAATCAACCTGAAAATGCAAGAAGTAAATATTAATAGTAGCCACTACCACTTCTTTCTTCTCCAAGGAGTTTTCTTCTTAATTGAAGGGTCTTTATTTATTCCACGACTATAAGCCTTATAAAGTCAAAGTTAATATAATAATACACCCAACAATCATTCTTAGTCTGTCACCAATTTATTAAATTCCAACTATATTAATATATTTTTGTCAGCATAAATATTTTGTCTCCTTCGTTACAGATGATTACATTTATAGTTATATTTTGCTTATATTATACTTATATTTTGCTTTTCCCACTGCTTGGGCTAGTAGCAAATTCAAAGGGCATTAAATTAGATATAATTGTTTTATGAAACAAATCTGAAAGCTGCAACAGTTTGTCATTCCATTGGATAACTGAATCATAAAGAAAATCAATGACCTAATTCTTATAAATGTGTAGATGTGGCCTATCTAGGGGAAACATAAATGAATTTCAGTAAAGTGGGCTTAGATAATTTATAAAAATGAAATGAGTATATTTTCTGCTTCCCCAGTGTTCTAGTGATTTAGTTCCAGGAATCACTGGAGGATTCTTCTTGATAGCACTATGAACGGTAACACCACTAGATCCCATTACGATGACTTTTTGCTAGTGTTGAAAAATTAAAAAAAAAAAAAAGAAAGAAAAATTTATGTATAAGTCCAAGTGGCAGTATCTAACCTGAACATTGACACCCAGAGGTGTGTATCATTTCTGGAGTCATGTGATATTCTTTAAAGAAAGAAGGTAGAACCATGTATTCAATAAAACTAGTACCTAATAAACTGGAGACCAGCCCGCTCTGCTTATAACTGATTTCCTCTAAGTCCTCTTATAACAGCAACAAATTGACTTCTTTCCAGGGTGGGGTTTCAGGGTTTCTTATTCTGGAGGCTCCCCATTTCAGTCTTCCTCATTGATCTTGGAGTTTTCAACTTAACATCAAGAACTTCCTTAATTTCACCCCATTAACACCTATGGTTCCTGTTGTCTCTTTTAGTCTTTGCAAAGATGTATCCTGTGTGGGCAGGCACGGTGCCTATTTAGAGGAGAAATTAAAAAGGGCGGGGGGAGAGAAATAGAACCAAAACAGATGCTCTCAGCTCAGAATTTAAGTGCCGCCTTCATTTGCTTTATGCTTCCCCTACTGTATTATTAAATCAAAAAGACTGTAGCGTGAAGGGCCAAGATATATCACAAATTACTTTGGTCCCCAGAACACTGGAGGGCCATAGGGTATAAAATACAGATGAGAAGGGACTCTTCTTAAATGGAAGCTGAACAGCAGTCTGTCTCCAGATTTATGGCATGGTCCAGAAAGTAGAAAGGAAGCAGGCGAGGAGCAGCACTGGGACAATGCTGCTTCATGAGAAACAGTGATGTGATCTGAAGCAACCCCTGGGAGACGTGGTCCTCGCCTCACGTTAGCCCAGCATGAGGCGGCTAAGACACTTCCTTGCTGCTGCTCCTCAGACTCTGCAAATCCTGATTCATGACTTCATTTTTTAAGTGCCTTATTCCACGTGGACAGTCACATGGAGAATAGGTAGAAATGAGGGCCATTTGGGGACGTGAGCTATGCTGGGCCTGGGAGAGATTAGCAATGTGTTATAGTTTATGCTTTACGTAAATGATTGGACAGTTGCACCGGGCAGAGGCCATTGGAAACCAGCCAGCTCCAAGCAAACGCTGGTCAAGTCCGGCCAGAGATACATGGTCTTGCTTCCCTAAACATCACCTTTGATGATGAAAGCCTTGATGCTTTCAACGATGGAACACTTTGTGTTTGCAAAGTGTTTCATGAAATAATTATCAACAGCCATTGCAGACCTGAGATCCCTGAAGTCAAAGCTCTGGACGTTACCAATTACAAGTTGTCCTAAATGACTTATTTTTTTTTTTATATATTCACTTCACAGAGGAGTATTCACGTTAGGTGCGCAACTCCTATGAACTCCAATAGAAAGTCCTCTAAAATCGTATTTATATAATCCCCACTTGTAAAGATGCTGAAGTCCATAAAGTCTTGAACCCGCTGTATCTCTCAACCTTGAGAGGTAGGCAGGGAAGGCAGTATTAGTCCTGTAATAAATGTAAGGAGCTTTCACTGGTGCTGACATCGGTTGTAAATGTATGACTTGGGCATTATAACAAGACCATTCATTGTGTCATCCTCCTTTTATGAAATTTAATATAAGGGGTACATGCTCATAATTAAAAAATAAGGTATAGCAGGGATCACTATGAAAAGAAACGTCCCGTTGAAACTACCATCCTCTTATGCCACAGATATTTTGATAACATTGAACTGTTTTTTAGTACTATAACTGCTTGCCTTATTCTTTTTTATCAATCTTTTTTTTTTCAGTTTTTAAGAATATTGTAAAGACTTTATTTGAGAGAGAGAGAAAGAGAGCACAAGCAGAGGGAGGGACAGAGGGAGAAGCAGATTCCTCACTGAGGGAGGAACCCAATGTGGTGCTGGATCCCAGGAACCCAAGATCATGACCTGAGCTAAAGGGAGATGGTTCACTGAGCCACCCAGACAGCCCTTAATTAATTAATTAATCAATTAATTATAAATTGGCATATTGCTATGAGGATTAGATACTTCTTTTACTCCCATTTACCATGTCTTGTTTCTCCCAATTTAATTTCAATTTCTGTATATCATCCTTAAAAATTAAATAGTACAGTCTTTTTTTTTTCTCTTTTCTTTTCTTTTCTTTTCTTTTTTTTTTTTTTTTTTTTTTTTTTTTTTTTTGTTACCCCAAAGGCACAGGCAAGGCTTTAGTGGGGCTAGAGTTTAAGCTGAAGGTGACACAGCATGGCCAGAGTAGTGATGCTGGTTTCTCCAAACAGGGCAGCGCCCCTACTTAAACAGAGAAAGTTCCCACTCAGGTTCAGCGTCTAGCATGCTAAGGACAGAAACAGGAAAAAGTGCTTCATCTTGACTGGCCTGGACCTCTGGCCGGGGCACCGTCCTGCATCCTGGAGCTTCCTAGTTCTGGCCTCGGGGCCTGGGCATCCCCACTAGCAAGGCCGTAGAGGTTCAGGTCCAGCATTTCCTGTCTGGTCTTAGCGGTCCCTTTGTGGTCACCAACATCTGTTCCCAAAATTGATGTCTGAGGGCCAGAAATGATAGAAACAAGGCCAGACCTAAAAATCAAAGGCCCAGGGAGGCTTTATTGGGGTTACAGCTCGAGCTGAGGGGATACACAGCATTAACAGAAAGCACTTAGGCAGCCTCCCTCTTACTGGTATGTCTTCTGATCCTGTCTTCCTGCTGTATTCTCTCAGCCATAATAGAACTTGTGCAATATCAAAGTTGTTAACATTTATATTTTATGTTATAATCATAATTAAGTCCTTCTTAATTTGTCTAAAGGCTGAAAAGCAATAAACGATATTCATATTATTATAACTATGTAAATATTTTTCACTGCAGAGCTAAGTATTATGCCTGTAATTAGACTGCCTCCTCTATAATCCAGTATCACAATTCCTGTGCCCCTCAGAGTTCAGATGAGCTCTTTCTGAGCCTCAATTATTCATAATAATGCCATAATTACTTTGGTTTCACATTTGGGCCAAGGCTATCTCCTATGTAATATATGTAATGCAATAGTAGCAAGCTCAAACACAAATGTGTGCTCGTGTTAAACTCCACATTAATATTTCTGACTGGCAGTTAGTTCTGATACTATTGATAATTTGGGGGCTGGAAGGGAGGCTAGGAGTTGGATCCCCTAAAAGGCAGAAAGAAGAAGAAGAAGAAATGGATTTTGTAAATGGCTGGCCCATTCATACCATGACTGCCTTCATGACTGCCTTTAGGACCTTCCATTGGTCCTAAAATTTTGAATTATCTTTCTTTGCCTCTTGTGGATTAGTAAAACTTATGGTTGTCACAGTCATCCAGATATCTTCCACTTTACGCTTATCTGAATTTTTACTAGGAAAAAACTCTATTATTCTTCCTGAAGGCCATAGACTTTCTCTCACTCTTGACTGCTTTATGTTCCCCATACAATTGCTTTCTGTTGTTCCTGAGGTTTCTAGTTGCCACTGTTCCCAGGATATTGCACTTCCATTGCCCTGAATTCCCTAAACCTATACCTCCATCTCCCTAAAGTGTCCCTCAGACACTGAGGTCCCTGGCACTGGCTTCCCAGGCTCTTCCTTTACTGCCCCACTCAACCTGCCTACTCTCTCCTACATCCAATGTGTTCTTTTCCCTTTGTTTCACCTCAAATAGCTTCTTAGGAACTGTTGCTTCAGAGGAAAATCCTTTAAGCCTTATGATGCCTGCAGATATTCTTGTCTGCATCCACACTATTAGATATTATAGCTGAGTATAAAATTATACATGGAAAACATTTCTTCCCAGAATGTTAAAGCATTGTTTCATTATTTTAAGCATATTATTGGCTTCTGCTGAAATGTAGTTTCTCTCTTCTCTCTGTCTCTCCACACACATACACACACACACACACACACACACACACACACAAACACACATACACACACACGGCAAGTGGATTTTGAAGTTTCTGACTGAAGAGATTTGCTCAAGCTAAAGAAGTAATATTTTCCAGGCCTAGGTCAAAAGAGAAAACAGAGAGGCTTTTACGAAAGCAAACCTAAACTATAGATTCCTTTGAGAGATGATACTATATTCATAATCTTGGGGAGAAGGATAAAACACACAGATGGGTGAATGCCACAGATGCACTTGTTCAGTGTGAGCTAGGTTGTAGGCCAGAGCATCCTCTGTGTGTGATGGAGCTAGTGGAGGGGCAGGGGTTAAGCTTCTACATGCCTAATAGGCATGTAGAACAATACATTTAGATAATATTAAATATTAGATTAGATATTATTAAATTAATAATAAAATAATATTATTTAGAATAATAGCTTCTAAATGCCTAATTGCTCAGTGTTTAGAACAGTTTTCCATTAGAAACATGATGTGACCCACAAGTATGAGCTGACCATGTAATTAAAATTTCCTAATAATCACTTTGATGCAGTCAAGAGAAATAGTTGAAATACGTTTTAATAATGCATTTTCTTAACCCAACATAGTTCCAAAGATGATCTTTCCAACACACAATCGATATAAAACATCAATAAAGTAGTTTGTGTTTTTCCATACTATTCTTAAAATCTTGGTGTGTATTTTAGTTGCAACATACGTCACTATAGAAGCCACGTTTCAAGTTCTCATTCAGCACGTGTGCTAGTGGCTACTACTTCAAATGGCTCAGATTTCGCAGGCAGAGGAGTTTTAGTATTCTTTGTTCCTTCCACTTGTTAATGCATGTGGAGTCCTGGTGCTGAGTGGGTTTCATTTTCACTTACGATGTAGATTCAATATATAGATGTAGGTTTGTGATAAGGACTGATAAAAAAAATGGGTCTCAAGTATACAAATCTGTGTCATAGTCTGATTGGAATTCTTCCCCTTAACTTCTCAGCGATTGCTGAAACAGATTTGAGCTGAATAGTATGGAAAGTAGAGTCTATTTTTAAAATTAGTTTAGGCAAGAGATAAGAGTGAGCTAGCTCTTGATTAAGCCAAAAAAGGTTTCTCAAAAGGAATCTCATCTCACTTGCTGTCTTACTTTTGGAACAAATGACATTGAGGTCTAATGAATGAAGATTATGGAAAACTTTGAAGAAGGTGCAGATTAGCTAGTGGAGTAAGCAAGGAATTGGAAACAGCTTTGTGCATGTATGACTCACAAACTACGAACAAGTGAAAATAAGACCCACTCCAGGGAGGGGAGGAACCAGATTGAATTCCAGGGCCTACCTTCCCTGTCTGTAAACTGATACGTATACTGCGGTGAGATGTTCAGCCAGAAAGCAATACGGGTGACGTCTGGATCCGGCAGCTCAGCTCCAGAGGCCGCGTACCTAATCTCTACACAGTATTATGAAGAGAAAAAACAAATATTTTGAAAAGATGCTCTTCTCAGTAGTAGTCCGAGGATTAAAGGAAATGGCATATGCTAAGGACCCTGCAAAGTCTTTAGCACAAAAGAAGGCAAATAAAGCACAGATGACGTAGCATCATGTTTCGGGTGCAGCGCTACCTGGGAGCAAATCCTGCTGTATCGCCAACCATGTGCTGTAGCTTTTGTCAAACTTACTTTCTCTCTCTGGTCTGATTTTCCTTCTCTGTGTAACAGCACCTATTTCATACGTCTGTTAAAGACTGAGATAATCCAGGTGAAGTGCTTAGCAAAGAGCCTGACATAGTGAAATTCTCTAAATGTCAACTATTATTTTTTTTGTTTTTTTGTGTTTTTTTTTTAATTTATACAAGTCAAATGCAGAGCAATTTCCTGCACTTTATATAAATGTCAACTATTATAATTACTGTCCCATCCCATCTCCCTTCCAGTCTTGAAAGCAGCTTCAGATTGTGAAACTAAGTGAAGCCCAATGGCAAATAATCTGAAGGGAAATTCATATAAGCTATCTCAAGGCTCGTAGCTCTTAAAAAGTTTTTAGGCACCATTGATATTCTTTGGGAAGAAAAAACCTATCAGGCTGATTTGAGGAGAGAAACTGAATGAAAGGAGACTCGGATGAAGAGGATTTTCAGTCCCTACTAAAGGGTAGTCCACATAGGAACACATCATTATACCTTATGGGTCACAGTTGAGATGCATGGAGAAGACAAAAATTACATATACACCATGCGTGTGAATCCACAAATGCCTGTATAGGATGACACTGTAGAGAATATAGATTAGCAATAGTCCAAATGTAGATTCTTTCTAGAGTCCCTTTCTCTGAGGGAATAATAATCAATCAAATTCAAAGTATCTGAATAAATGGGAAATAGAATACCATTTGATATCAAATGATAAGAATATCAGTTTGGCTATTAAAATGATAAAGTTTCAAGAAAAAAAAAAGTTGTGATACTAATAGAGAAACCTCTAGCACTGACCAGGTGGCAAGCCCTTTCTATGTGCCTTACATCTATTCTTGTGTCTAATTTTCATAATAACCACTCAAGTTATATGCTACCATCATTCCTGTTTTTTTATAGAGTCTCGGGCACCGAGGCACAAAGTGACTTTTCAGAGGTCACGTGGTAGCAAGTGGGAGAAGCAGAATCTTCACCTGGGCTTCTCATGCAATGCGCTGCCCATTCCCTTCTAATTTAGAGGAGAAATAAGTGACTTTAAAAGAAAGTAAGTTTTCCTCTGGAAGCAAACATTTGAATTTAAATTCAACATGTTCTTCTTGAGAACGCTATGCCTGAGTTCTGAACGACCTGCGAAGGGGCAGGGAGAGCACAGCTTGTCTGATGTGCCATCAGGAGCAGCAGGTGACTGGGTGTCCCCGAGGGAGAGGAGAGCGATGGGTGCGTGTGGTCGGAGGCCGCCTCCTGCTCCAGCTGCTCCCACACGCGGCCCAGGAGGATGGCTCACAGCCCCACGGCCCACTCCGAGGTCGTGGGCCCAGGGAGGACAGAAATAAAGGCCGTCAGATGCCAGGAGGGACAAGTGACGCCTGGTGGTCTCAGTATCTTCTGTGGGTGTGAAGCTGGTTTGAGCCCAGCTCCTGCTGGAAGTGACCACTGTGGATCGCAGATGGAAAACTTCATGTGGAAGATACAGATGCAGTGAAATGCCGGGACCCCTGCACCCCGATGTTCACAGCAGCAATGTCCACAAGAGCCACAGTGTGGAAGGAGCCTCGGTGTCCATCGACAGATGATGGAGAGAGAAGCTGTGGTCTGTGTCTACAGTGGGATATTCCTCAGCCATTAGACACGACAAACACCCACCATTTGCTTCGACGTGGAGGGACCTGGAAGGTATGATGCTGAGTGAAATAAGTCAATTGGAGAAGGACAAACATTATATGGTCTCATTCATTTGGGGAATATAAAAAATAGTGGAAGGGAATAAAGGGGAAAGGAGAAAAAATGAGTGGGAAATATCAGAAAGGGAGACAGACCATGAGAGACTCCTAACTTGGGGAAATGAACTAGGGGTAAGGGAAGGGGAGGTGGGTGAGGGGACGGGGTGACTGGGTGATGGGCACCGAGGGGGGCACTTGATGGGATGAGCACTGGGTGTTATGCTATATGTTGGCAAATTGAACACCAATAAAAAATAAAATAAAGAAAAACTTCGTGTGGGCTCAGCTCAAGAGCCGTAAGCCCGTAGAGGGCTGTGTGGCTGTAAGGCCTTTCTTGTATTTTATTTTAAAGGCTAAATATGATTTGCGAGAGCTATTTCTCTACAGAGTAAGTCAACCTCGGAGAAAACAAAGCAGAGAGTGGTCTGGTTCCTCCAACGGTCTTCCTGCTCCTGGAAGGGCTTCCTTTGGGTTAGGTTTCTGTGAACCTCTTTCTTTTTCCTTCTTTCCACCCCTCATCTGTCCTCCCAGGAGCCCACTCTCCCCTTAAGCAAAAAGGCAAGAGGTGGCGCATGCTGCAGGGCGGTGGGCTCAGTGGGGTGGGAGGAGGTGGAGGTGCTCTGGCTCCGAGCAGAGTCAGCTCGGGAGGCAGTTGAGCCAAGATACAAGAATACTTGAAAGGACTCAAAGAAACCCATACCAAGACACAGAAACATCTGAAAATACTGACAAGGAAAATAATCTTGAAAGCAGCAAGAGAAACAACTTGTCTATAAGGGAAATGGAATACAAATGATAGCAGAAAACATTATTTTTTTTAAAAAAGAAAGAAAGCCAGAAAGAAGTGGCCCATGTTTTAAGTGCTGAAAGAAAAGAACTGTCAATTCTGATTTCAATATATGGTGAATTTATCTTCTAGGAATAGAAGGGAAATAAAGATACTGGTTGAAGGTAAATAAGAGAATTTGTCACCAGCAGACCTACCTTAAAAGACTGTCTAAAGGAATTTCTCCAAACAGAAAGGAAGTCCTAATAGAAGGAACTATGAAACATCAAGAAGGAAGAAAAACATGGAAAGGGGAAAATGTGGGCAAATAAAATACATCTTTTCTCTTCAAAAAAAAAAAAATACTTGAGAGGTAGTGGCCAATTATTGTTCCCTCTTTACTTTCTATCTCTAGCCGATGGATTCTTTGTAGGTAACCATGAGATACTCAAGAAGAGGAAGGGGAAGTAGAGCGAGCGCGGTTAAACATTTTACTTAGATCACATCTCCATGGCAGGGATCATAATATAAACTTTGAACACACTATTTTATATTGTCCAGAATTGGGGAGGGGGTTATTATCTATCGTTTGCAGTTGGGGAAATGAATTCCCTGACATGCAAGGAATCTCATCCAAGGCTACGAAGATGTAGGTGATATGACCACTTCTCACACTTCATGCTTTTTACATTTTCCTCTGACGGCCTCCTCCTTGGGGAAGGTTGAAGGGCAGATTGTTCACTTTTGTTTTGGTAAGAAGCAAGATTTGTAAACCATTAAAAATAATAGCAAATGAATCGTTATTGGGAGCTAAGCTTCCATAAAGCTCTAACCTTGTTTCTGTCTAAACACATGCATTTAAGATAAATATTCACCTAAATGTGTCAAAACACATTGTCAATATTATGTGATGGTTTTAAAGAATACAGGATGTGACAGCTGTTTTGCTTGCCTTTTTTTTTTTTTTTTTTTTTTTCTTTTAAGAGCTGACTGATTTTCATCCAGCTCAGGACAGTTGCATTTTTCTTGGAAGAAGAAATGGTAGTTAGCGAGTGAAGATGCATGAAGTCAAGAAGCAGGAGCGGTGTTGGTAACACCTCTAATAAAACAGGCTCAATAATGCACGCCTGTGGCTCATGGGGAGCTGTCTAAGGCTGCAAATTTCTTTAATTGATAAGCCTTACATAACGTGACTGGAAATGACAATATGTCACTTGCCAATGCCTTATGAAATGTCACTCAGGGCTTTTTAATTGCAGGCATTCTACTGCTGGGGATGATGGGTTGAGAGGGAGGATGGGGAAGATACAGCTAGAGGGGAGGGAAGGGAGAGAAGTCATACTTTTTATGGGAGCCTATAAATTCTGTGATATTTAAAACACAGCTGTGTTTTTATCAGTTATGTTACAGAAATAACACAAAATGAATCTTAAATGATCTGTCATGTCAGGACCACGCATTACAAAGTAAGATTGAGTGGGGCAATCTTCGTATAAGAAACCTGGTTCTAAATTAAGTTCGAATGGCTTTAGACAATTTGGTTTTAAGCACTTTTCTTGCACACTGTGCAATAAACAACTCTAATGTAAATCTTACCAAAATTGGGGGGGGGAAAGTATTGAAAATATATGTCAACATTAGATTATAGTAAATTTGGTTTACACGTCTCACATTTCACTATGCTACCGGCTTTCTGCTAAGTGCCTTTTTTTTTTCCTTTTTTTTCCTTTATCTCTTTAAAAACAATCTTGTAACAAGTTTAAAGCCTAATCATAAGTGCCTGTATGCCAGTTATTTTCAATTTTATGGATTAATTTACACTATTTTCCTGTGATTCTATTCCAGGTAACACATTCGGTTGTAGGGCGGAATGGGACTAGTGCTAATATAAATACATCCCCTGGGATCCCTGGGTGGCGCAGCGGTTTGGCGCCCGCCTTTGGCCCAGGGCGCGATCCTGGAGACCCGGGATCCAGTCCCAGGTCGGGCTCCCTGTGCATGGAGCCTGCTTCTCCCTCTGCCTGTGTCTCTGCCTCTCTCTCTCTCTCTCTCTCTCTCTGACTATCATAAATAAATAAAAAATAAAAAAAATATATTTAAAAAATATAAATACATCCCCAAGTACACGCCATTCATTGAGATGTAGTAATGGGCATGCTTAATGGGAAGGATTTGATCACTCAGGATCCTGCTTTGTCACGTACTCGCTGGAACATCTTGGACAAGCTCTTTTCTTGTAAAGCCTCTGGTTCTGAATCTGTTAAATTACACTAATACTTTTAATCTCACGGCACTGGTAAGGATTACGTTAGATGCTCAAAATGCTCAATACTAATAATTGCTATTATTATTGTAAACATTATCATTGAAGAGCTAGGAGGGAGGGAGATTAGGGATCCAAGGAGACCAACTCAAGCTCTGAGAAACTCTCAGAGACTGAAGTTGTGAGCAGATTACATTTTCTGTCCTTTGCAAGATTAGTATCATATCATAAACTTTTCAGTTTTAATTGATAGCATTTTATTCTCAATATCCTCAAATTATACAAATTAATAGTTTTTTCTCTCCCCATAATTGAACATAATGAGTGTTTCCAATGTTTACTGCTGCATATAATGCTATAATTAGTGTCTCTGTACATATAGCATTGCTTTTGTTTCTTCTGTTTAATTCTTTCCTAAGGAGAGAGTTCTAGGGATGTTGTTTATGCATCTCACACTGGCTGAACAAATTTCCACGCCACAAGGAGTTTCTCCACAATTACTTTCAGTTTCAATGTTAGTATTTACTTTTAATTTGCTGAGAATTTAGTGGCACCAAAATGATACCCCAAAGTTGCCTTAATTGTCTTTTGATTTCCAATAGAACATGTCTGCCTACTATTCGTGTTCATTCATTCATTGTTTAAAGAAATATTTAGTTATCAAGGACCTACAAGTTTTCAGATGTGCTTATCAATCAAATCAAAGGCCAGATAGTAAATACTTTGTTTTCCTTTTTTTTCTTTTTTCTTTATGTTTTCCAAGTCACATCGTCTCCATATCAGCTACTGTAAGCCAGTCATTGGAAGTAAAATTTCCACAGAGATTACCTAAACAAATAGGCATGGCTATGTTCCAGTAAGTTTTATTTATAAAAATGGGGCCAACTGTGGCCCACAAGCTGCAGTTTCCTATTTAGTTCCTGAAGACGTGGCTACAAAATGAACAAAACAAGAACAAAACAATTCCCAGCTTCCATGGAAATATTCTTTGTTGGGGATAGGTAACATAGATACATAGAGAGATGAGTAAAAACAAATATGTCCTATATCTGGTTGTAGTAAGTGTTCAGAGATGTTCTCCCTACGTGACATTGAACCAAGGTCTGTAGGGACCTGCTGCTTGGTTTGCCTAGGGCTGCCCTGGGTTTAACACCTAAGGTCCCGTATCCTGGGAAACCTCTGTCTTTGACAAAACCAACATCACTTGGACCCCCCATGGAGGTGAGGGGGCAAACCCTAGGGGAATATCAAGAGAGTACTCCAGATCAAGGAAAAGGCCAGGGCTGTGGTCCTGAGACTAGTACATACAGCGAAAAAACAAAGGGTAGCACCACAGCCAGTATGGTCGGAGCAGACTAGACAGTGGTGTGTGTGGTAGGAAAGGAGGTCAGAGAAAAGGTGGGTGGGGAAAGGTCCTGGAGGGTCCTGTGGTCCATAACATGGACACTAGCTTCTATTGTGAGTAATATGGAAAGGCATTGAGAAGCAACATCGATCACATTTAGAATTTAAGAGGATTGCTTGGCTACTCTGTTGAGAAGAGGATATATGGTGGGAAGGACAAAATCAGAGAATCTGTCAGGAAGCCACTGTAATATTCAAAGTGAGAGATGATATTATTTTGAGAAGTGATAGCAGCAGGGTGCTGCAAGATACAGTTGGATTGAGAATGCAATTTGAAGAAGGGGGCAGTAGGGTTCTTTGACTCCATGTTCACGGAATGAGAAAGAAACAGAAGAGTCACAGATGATGCAATGACTTTTTTACTAAGCTACAGAGTGTAGTTGCCATACTCTGAAATTTCAGATTTGGAAAAGGAAGGATCAAGAGTATGACATGGATGCAAGTCTGGAATGCTGTTTAGACACGCATATACATGTATCATGTAGGCAATCGGACACATAAAACTGAATTCAAGAGAGAGATCTGGAATTGAACTAGAAAGCTGAGAACTGTCAGCAGGCAGATGGCATTTAAATCCATGCCACTGAGCCTAGATGGGACCAATAAGGGAATGAATATAGTGAGGGAGAAACAAGGTCTACTGATGGAACCTCGGGTATTCCACTAAGGAGTGGACGGTGACATGAAACAAGGTGGGGCTGAGTATAAATGACCAACAAGATCAGAGCAAGCATGAGAAGAGTAGTTCACAAACCTCCCAGTGAAGAAATCAGATGTTCACATTGTACCAGCACCATTTTTATTGTAGCATGTATGCAAGATGTAATCACCAGTAGAAAATGGAGAAGGCACAGGGGATCACTTTGTGGTATTTTTGCAAACTTAATGTGAGTTTGAAATTATTTCAAAATTTAAAAAAAAAAAACAGTTTTGAAAGCCTAGGGAAAAAAAAAAATCTCAAGAAAGACAAAATGGGTAACTGTCCAGTGTTGCTGAGGGCTTGTGTGATGTGAGAACTGACTGTGGGATTTATTGGTGCTGCTTACTTGAGAAGAGCAGCTGCCTTGGGCCACAAAGGACAAAATCATGACTCAAGTGGGTTCAAGAGAGGACAGGAAAAAAATTAAAGATTGCAATTATAGAACTTTTTTTTTTCTGAAATGTATTATTGGGAAAGTTTTGTTTGTTTCAAAATAGGGTAGAGAGAGACGTGCAATCTGGAGGTAGATGTGGGCTTGTGGGGTAGGAGCTTTAAAACAATTAGGTAAATTATAATATGTTTGTTTGCCCAGGACAATTCTCAATAAAAAAAGAAGATAATCATTTTGAGAAAGGAGAGGATGGTGAAGATTTGGCTTAGGAACTTGGTCCGCGATGGAAGCAAGAACACAAACAGGTGTTGACCCTAGGTAGGAATCTTGCTGGTGTAAACAGGATGGAAATTTTATGGGCAGAAGTGCAGAGAGGTGATCAAATAGGGTATTCATAGGTATTCATACCTAATAATAGGTATGATTATTCTAATAATCATAGATTATTAAATTTCTTTTGAATTTTTGTTCAGTAAACGAATCAAAATCACTACATAAGGTTAAGAATATGGTGGCAGATGTTAGCAGGTTAAGGATGATGGGAGTTTGAAATGGCCATCCCACAAAAGTAAGACTAAAAACTGATGGAAATGAAGAATGCCCTCTTTAAAGGCCAGTGTGGATTTGGCTTTCAATTTAACGTTGCATGTGCTTATTTCTGGTTTTGCTTTACCTCCAGCCATATTTAACTGCATGTGAATAAATGTGGGTTGGGTCCAAGTTTGAATCTAAGATATTGACCATGGACTTATGGGAAGAGCAAGGGAGTATTCTAAAAATGGCCATGAGATCCAAGGTGCCACCTGAAGACATGAGGAATGAGAGTGGAAAGTGGCAAGACCAGGGATCACCTGTGGGGCCAAACAATTATTGGGGTCAAGGTGTTTGGGAAAGTGGCCTGGATGTATGGACACTGGGGATCTGATCCCAGGACACTTCAGGTGCAGCTCTGCACAATGATCTTGTATCGTGGTGGAAAGACAAAGGGTGAGGATGGGGACAAAGGCTCCAAAGGGTTGGGCCTGGGGTTGGAGTGAACTGAGGTTGGAGAGGGGGCGAGTGAACTCAGAAGCCAGGCTTCAAAGGACGATCTGGCATTGATATGGAAATCAGCAAGAATTAGGCCAAATATGGAGTTGGAGAAACTGGCAGTGTTCCAGGGATAGAAATCTCCCAGGAATAATGGGCCTTCCCTGGGGATTTTGTAGATGACTAGAGGAAAAAGATTCTGGGGACCAGAGACTCAAAGCCAGGGCACTTTAGGGAAGAAAAAACGAAGCATCTGGAAATAGTAATGCAACGTGCAAGGTGGACACGTCGTCCAGCCCCAGGGCCCGCAGCACTTGGGCCTTGGAAGCAAACGCTGACACGTGGGAGGCCTTCATGACACATCATCCTCAGAAGACATCCGGGTTTCCGTTAGGGAAGGAGGGTTTGCCTTGGAAGGGTTGACATGTGGGGACGTTTGCTGATGGCTAAACCTGAGTTTCAGAGGACCTGGTGGAGGGGGTCAAGAGCTTGGGAGGGGAGGGCGATCAGACACGAGATGCATAGACCTTTGAGGGTGTGTGGGGTGACCAGGAGACTACTGCTGCTCGCAGTGACCGTGCACAGAGATCAAGGACTTAAAAGGATAATCTCCCGAGGGTCTCAGCCGTAACAGGAGTGGTGGCGTGTGAAGAAACAGTACACGTAGGTTCGGGGCCGTCCTGTGTTCCAGGCCCGAGAGCCCCTTCTAGGGGAAGGCTGCGGGAGGCAGTGGCTTCTTGACCTGCGCCTCGTGGTGCCTCTCTCTCCCTCCGGACCCCCCCCTCCCGTCCTCCTGGGGAAGCAACGTGGGGACTTAGGAAGGACAATGTTACCCAAAGCAGCGTGACTTTTAAAACTTAGGGTAA
Organism: Canis lupus baileyi; assembly: GCF_048164855.1. Classification (NCBI taxonomy): domain Eukaryota; kingdom Metazoa; phylum Chordata; class Mammalia; order Carnivora; family Canidae; genus Canis; species Canis lupus. The sequence goes on along the minus strand of NC_132852.1, from coordinate 1,916,787 downwards.
AATGTTCGAAAATAATTCAATGAGCTGTCATTGGCTGATCCCGCATCAGACCCCCGGCAGGGAGCCTGCTTCTCCCTCTGCCTGTGTCTCTGTCCCTCATGAATAAATAAATAAAATCGCAGAAACAATTAAAATTGAGAAGAATTTAGATGCGCACCCTGCATTTTATGAACTTACTAGCGTAGCTCAGGCATTTCCTGGAGCAGCCTTACAAATGCTTGGTGAACATACTCGAGGTCCCGCGGTTTGGATACATCATACTTTAATGATTTATCTGTTGTTAAACTTTTAGTTGGTTTCCATTTTTCTTTATGATAAATATGGCAAAGTATGACTCTAAATAATATTTTATTCTGTATTTTGAATTATGCCCTTAAGATATATTCCTAGCAACATTTATACCCAGGCAAGGCATATAATAATTTTAGAGTTTAGAATGCAACTTTGTGGAAGTTTGGAAATTCCTTAGGGGAAAGAGTGCACTCTGATTTCTGCTTACAGTCGGAATTATTTTCCTCACTTCCAGAAATCAGTAGATTCAAACATATCTTTTATTAAAAACCTTATCTTCTTCTTGGATTAAGTTGATGACATTCAAACTCCTTTGAGCTGCGGAAGCTTCTTTTCAAATGCAAGACTTTGTGAACCCTCAATATAGGAAATTGATTTAAAGAAATAATTGCTCTGGTAGAAATTTGGTGTGGGAGCTAAAGCCCATTTGCTGGACTCTGTTTTGCCACTTGCAACCTTTGCATGGAAGCCCTGGGAACATAATTTTCAAAATAATGAAGTGACTCAGCACCGATACTCATTATTTCATTGAAAAAAAAATCTATGTGTTGTATGTTGATTTTTACAGTCAGGTATTTCCTTGGCACTTTGGAACCTGACTTTATTTTCTTTCTGACTAATGAATAAAAAAGAAAAAAATGTAAAAAAAAAAAAAAGAAACAAAACAGAGGTGGGAGACAATGGGAATATAAATAGCATTTAGGAAACCAGATCCCCCAGCTTTCAGCTTCCAAATAAACCCCTCGAGTACAGCAAAATCAGAGTAAAATTTTGATGCGTTTTATTCACATTAATATCCTCAGGACTTACATTATATTAATATGATGACATCACTTAAATATTTAGTTTATTTTACTGGTTACTTCTCTGTGTTAATACATTTTCCTTCATGTGGGCGATTTCTAAGTTCACATCAGATGCTTAACTTTTGGAACTTGAAATAATTTTTCCAGGTGCCAGGAAGCTTGCTTTGATTTATTTGTTTTTCTGCCTGCCTTGACTTTATCTGTTCTTGAAATTTCCCCACTGCTCTGCTGAGTATCAAAAGAACATTCCTGATCTTGCGGCTTAGCTGCTTGCTGAAAACAAACAAAGCAAAATAAACACACCAACTGAGCCCTTCCCGGACTGCTACGGCGGTAACACTTTCTTGGCAATTAAGTTTTGTTGGAAAGATCTCTACTTGGAGGCTTGATTCAGTTCTCAGAAAAGGTTGCTTACCCCTTATACTTGAAGAAGCCACGGATTTCTATAGCTCCGTGTACTTTCTACCGCTAGTTTTAGCAACGCGGTGTAGCTGGGTGCCACACCGAGCCCCACAAACACTTGGTGCTGGAGTCCCATTGCACTGAAGATCCCGGGAGGCCGGCGCCTCGCCACCCTGCAACTGCAGGAATACTGGGGTCCGGGCTCTGAGCGGGAATGCAGGGCGCTCACCGAGTTTCAGGCTGCTTCTAGAACAGGGAGCCTCGTCCCAAGGCAGCTGCAAGGCTAGCGGGCCAGTGCTGCCCCCTTAGCCAAGTGCTAACAAGTTAACCAGAGCAGGGTGAGGAGACGCTGATGTACAAGTGGTGGTGGAGAAGGTGGGCCCAGGAGGGGGAACCTGAGCCAGGCAGGGTGAGGGGGGCAGAGGCTCGGGCACGGGTGCACTTGGCTCTGGGCCCAGGAGGCCGCGGGGTTAGAAGGGAGTGAGGGAGAGGTCGGGGTGGGGGCTCAGTGCAAGTAGGACAAGCGGGGGCCTGGGGGGCAGGGGGCAGCGGGGCAGGTCACAGAGCGCGAGGAGTTTATTCTGAGCGGTCAGAGAAGTGTCACGGGTTTCAAACAACAAATTTTAAGATTTAGGTTAAATTTTAAAAGAATCCATTTGGCTGATTGGAGTGGAACAGATCGTAGAGAAAGGATGAAGGAAGGAGAGGGGTTAGTTCGAGTGCTGTCGGGTGTGAGTGCACAAGTGTGTGTGCACGTATCTGCGTGTGTGCAGGTAGGCACGTGTAGATGGTAGCAAGAGAGAGGATTCCACGGGTTTGTGGACAGAAGTATTTTGAAATCTGGCTGGTGATCTCTGGGTTTGAGACGCCTCCATGTAATTTTCAAATAAGACACTTCTGTTTAGCATTTTATTAATGGATGATTAAAATATTAGTGTTTCATTACTATTTTTTACATTGTTACTAGTTTTTAGATGATGGGTGAAGCCTGCCTTGTGAAAACGTGTCAGAAATAACGGATTTAACATATTTGAAAATATGATTTATCATATGAAAAAATTTAAGTTACATCTGTCACACACATGCTTTCCATCAAAATAGTAATCCTAAGGTTAAAGATAAGTTAAAACAAGGACAATAAGTCTATTGTACTCTTACTGAGTGTTTTGGATTTCCTAAAGGTAAAATATCTTAGTTTAGAAAATTTAATAGCTGTTTCCTAATTAAGTTTATTTGCTTAGGCTTATTCTTTGTGAGAAAATCTGTGATGTATATTAAAAATGAGACTATTTTCAAATACTATTACTCATATTCTAATTCTTTTAAATTATTTTATATAAACAGATTATTTAAGGGAGCATGCCATGTGTGGTTCCCCTGTATTTTGATACACTTAAGTAAGCCACATATCTAATTGGTTATTAATTTTGACTCAAAGAAGCAATATTGCACAGCATTTTAGTGGCTTTAATTTCTCCTGTTTAAAAGGCTCTACATAGTATCACTGAAAAGACCTGAAAATACACTAATTAAATTCATCCAAGTAAGGGCTAGTGGAAGGGCAGGTGGGTGGGAGGATGGGGTGACTGGGTGACGGGCACTGAGGGGGGCACCTGACGGGATGAGCACGGGGTGTTTTACTATATGTTGGCAAATCGAACTCCAATAAAAAATATACAAAAAAACCCCTAAACAAATAAATAAATTCATTCAAGTAAATGGTTCTCAACGAGGGACAATTTTGTCCCCCAAACATTTGGCATGTCTGCTGCGGACATTTTTCGTCAACGCAATTGAGAATATTTCCAGCACTTAGTGGGCAGAGGGAAGGATGGTACCAATTTTTTTCTTTTTTTTGGATGGTACCAAATTTTGCTACAATGCACCGCACATCCCCTCAGAACAAAGAGTTACGTGGCCCAAAATGTCAACAGTAGTGAGGTTGCGAAGCCATGACACAGCGTGACCTCTTAATGATGATTTAATAATGAGATGCGGCATCTCCTAGAAAAGCAGCGTCTTTATTCACGCCTACTTCCTAAGGAAATGCCTGGAACTGCATTATGAGTGAAGATTTCGTAATGGTGAGTAGCTCGGATTTTCACATTCTTCCCTTGGAAATTGGCGAGTAGCGAAGCCTCGGGACAGGGACATCTGCCACCTTGCCTCTGTACGTCCTCGGAGGGGTTCAGTTGAGAGGAGGTCTTTGAAACTCGGAAGTGTCCCTGCAGCTCCTCCTGCTGCATTACTCCGCTGGTCACAAATGACAGCAAAAGGAAATCCCCAAGCAGCTGTTCAGCTACAGTAGGGTGTGTGTCCCAAAGCTGCGGGACAAGCTGAGGTGCCTCATTGTCTTAGCAGGATGGGAGGACCTCACCACGATGACAACAAGGGATAATCTCTTCTGAAAGCCTCCAACCCGCAGGAGAGTCCAGCGGAGTATCTGGGCACCCTGTGGCCCAGTCAAGAGCATAAAATCAGCCACCACACCTGTACCTTCCTGGCCCAGGTCCCATGACTGCAGAGACGCTGAGGTCCAGACGTAGGTGCGACCGATGTAATTGGGAAGTGACTCAGGAAGCAGAGAGAGGTAGTAGGAATGAGGCAGGAAAGTGATTTCATTTTGTTTTATTTCTTTGAACAGATTATTTATTTTAGAGCGTGAGTGCGTGAGTGGGGGTGGGACAGGGGGAGGAGGAGGGAACCCCAAGCAGACGCCCCACTGAACACGGAGCCTGACCCCCGCGGCTCTCACGGCCCTGACATCATAACCTGAGCCAAAACCAAGAGCCAGGTCTTAACCAGCTGAGCCACCCGGGCGCCCCGGAGACTGATTTTACAATGTTGATGTGTACACGCCTACTACCGTCAATTTGTGTTGCTTTTATGCAAAGCAGAACGGATACTTCTCTTAATGTTTTGCGATAATGTTTATACCAATTAGTTTTAATGCTACTTGGCTGATCTTGTTGGTATTTCATGACTTTAACACCTTCCAGCTGCGTGTTTTATCATGAAGAACCAGAATCTCACTTTTGAGATCCGTGAAATAACGAACAGCGACATTAATTTTCTCATACATATTGAAAAGATTCAATAAATGGTCCAGATAAAGGACTTAGTTCAGAATATCAAGCACCTAAAGTGAACTCAATAAATATAAGACTCGAAATTGAGTGACTTGCCAAAGATAGGAACATCCTGTGTAGTATCCCTCGTGTATATTATCAGATCGCCCAAAATTTCTTATCAATACACCTTGATATCAGGAGCAAAGAATGGTGTCGATTTTACCCTTAGCTATTTTCCTTAAAAAAAAAAAAAAAAAGACTTTATTTATTTATTTGAGAGAGAGTGTGAGCGAGAGAGAAACACAAGCAGGAGAGGGAGGGGTGGGCCGAGGGAGAGGGAGAAGCAGGCTCCCCGCTGAGCAGGAGCCGCGTGGGGCTCATCCCAGGACGCCGGGATCATGACCTGTGCCCAAGGCAGACCCTTAACCACTGAGCCACCCCAGGCACCCCTATTTTACTTTGCTAAAAATGTAATTTAAAACTAAGTATTTCACCATGGTTTTAATTTCAGTGACTGATAACAAGAGACATTAAACCTTTGCCTGTGTTTAGGATTTCATTCTGAAATTCATTCTTGTTTAAATTGTCACTTACTATGTCTTTTCCACCAATTTCTTGGTATATTATTCTGAAAAATGTGAATCAAATAAGTATAGATGACCTCCTTTTGCTATGTTGCAATTTCATTTATCATCTTGCTTTTTATTTTGAATTTTATTTTTATAGGTTTATTTTGAAAAGCATTTTTTTTGTGTGTAGGTCATTGGTTTATTGTAAAATTTCTTTTATTTCATTAATATACTTTTGGTTTAGTTGAGATAATATAGTGTCTGACATAATACAGCATTCTTATTCTGCTAATTTGTCCATTATTTTATACTTTCAAACATTTTAATTGATTAATATATTTTTTTCTATTAGGTTGTTTCTAAGTGATTTTTTTTTTCAAATTTTCCTTATCCCAATGACTTTGTTAATACGTTCTTCTCCCATCACTGATGATGTTCATTTTATCAAATACTGAATCCTTCTAAGAATTTGGGTCCTCATAACACCCTGCTCTATGAGGAGAAAGGCTCCCATTTTTACATAGCAAAGGCTTTATCATTAAGTGATATTTTATAGGAAGACAATTTAACAAATCTTTTGCAGCCAAAGTGGTAGTTCGCAACTGACATGATTTCCAAAATTAATGAATTAAACAAATTTTCCAAGGCCAAATGTGCTTTGAAAGATATCTATTCAGTTGTTTTATATGTAACTATTCTACTGATAGATTTTTAAAATCTAAATTAAAACATTATTTTTAAAAACATCTGGCAATCTAATATGGTCATTATGTTACCCTTCCTCAAATGCTTTTACATGTATAGATGGGTAAAATGTTACAGTTCAGAAAACATTTTTCTTACAGAAACAGGACAGAAAATAAAGAGTTAAAATAGGGCAGCCCCGGTGGCCCAGCGGTTCAGCGCCGCCTTCAGCCCAGGGTGAGATCCTGGAGTCCCCGGGATCGAGTCCCAGATCGGACTCCCTGTGAGGAGCCTGCTTCTCCCTCTGCCTGTGTCTCTGCCTCTCTCTGTGTCTCTCATGAATAAGTAAATAATTTTAAAAAATAGTTAAAATATTCTGTTGGAGAAATGTTTGAAGCATCCTTATAATTGCTTTTAAATATTTACGCCACACACAAATATGTTTTTACCACTGTATAAAGACAGTTTTCTGTGATTAAGTTTTTTATCCAGTGAGTAGCATGAAATATTTTTTGCTTTATGTGCTTAATTCCCCAAGATTTCAATCAGATTATCTAAACAGCATTTCATAACATTTTCTATGAAATCTTGCATTAAGAAATCATAATATATCCTGCATGTACTTAGCCCGACGTAATTTTAACCGTAATACATTTCAAAATGTTCTATGGGCATTAAAATATCTATCCAAGAAAACACAATGGTGATTGTAGGTTTAGGAGACACAAATATATGTTTCGCTCTCTGTCAATTCCTTTTAATTTTTCTCCTTATTTCCATTTTATATTCTTGTTTGTCTCCTGTATCATCTACTCCAGTCTCCAACAGAGTTGCCGTAAAATAGTACCACTTATACACTCTTGTAATAGGCCCCCCAGTTCTCCCTGGAAGTAGCAGACATGATACTCACTCATTAGCCCATTGGAGTCTGGTCCTCACCTGAAGTCCTAGGAAAATCCACATACTTTACGTCTAAGCTTTCAGGCTCATTGCATCAAAATGAGATGTGGAAGTGACAGTGGAGGTTAGTGAGTTCAACCACTCTCCTGTTCGATGGGAGCGGGAGGCATCACTGAGAGGGAAGGTCGGGTGACCAGGGCTTCTATCGGCTCGTAGGCACCAACTCCGCTCTATCAGCTGTTGAAATATTAAATATTAAAATTTTAATATTAAATAATATTAATATTATTTAATATTAAAATATTAAATATCAGCTATTAAAATACCCCCTCCCCAGGCCGTCAGTGGACATCCACTCTCTGCAGCCCCTGGAGCAGCCATGTCACTCCAGCTTCGCAGGCACTTTCTGCAGGTCATCAGATTTTCCAATAGTCAAACAACTAGAGGGATAAAGGCACAGAGGGGGGCTCCAGAGCCTGCTGTAGAGCTGCTGCTGATGCTCATTGTTACTGGTTGGGGCCTGCCTGTGGGTGCTCTTGTCAGACAGGTGCAGTATCACCTCTACTTGGTAAATGCTGCCGAGGAACTTTCCCAGAAGAAATCAGTGCACTTCTTGTTCTATTTGCTCTTGTTCTATATTCCTATTATTATGTGTGTGTGTGTGTGTGTCTGTGTGTATATATATTTATCTTTAACAAATATATTTATTTCTATATGTGTGTATACATAATATATTCATTTTTAACAAATATATTTATTTCTATATTTATATGAAATATATATATGTATACATAATATTATATATATACATATATATGTAAATACACCTGTTTGAAAGTCTTTTAGATCATAAGCCATGCTTTACTGCTTAGGATACCGTTTCAAAAATCCTGTGTGATTTGATATGAGCTTTTCTCCCCTCTTTATCACTTTGGAAGGGGAGCTGTTTGCCACTGAGCTGAATTGCAAAGCATCTAGGGAGTCTCGACTCTCAGAGTTGAATTAATTAGTCAGTCACAACACTGGATTTGATAAATTTTAAGTCCTCTCAGTTATGATATTTTATATTTTAACTTTTCTATAACAGTGCTGTAACTCTTGTGCTTTGCATTCTATCGAGGTGACTTTCACAGCATATGATATAATGTGAGAAATAAAACCAATGTATTAAGTAGAATTATACCATGGGTGTTAATGATCATGCCTGTGTGTATAATACTTTAAGATATGAGAATACTATATTATTATAGAGGTGCCAGTATATGTGAGTGAACAATATGTTTGCATCCACAGTTGTTTTATTAATGGCCAAGTGTGAATATCTGTCTGCCCGATCTTGTCCAACCATACAAGGTGCTAAAGGCGAATTTCCCCAACTTGGTGACAGGCTGGCTTCATACATCACTCCTATTATGGCACCAACACCTGTCAATGTTAAATATGCTCTTAGGGCAGAAATTATCTAATAGGAAAAAAAGGAAGGAGGGAAGGAAAAAGGAAGGAAACCCACAGACATGTCTTAAAATAAGTATTTTACAAACACTTATTTACCCTATGTTACAAAACTTTACAAGATCTATTTCTCTTCAAACCGACATTTTAATGCTAATTTATATCTTAAATGCATTTGTCATTACCTTTTCCTTGCCACCTTCTAAGTTATTCCTCTATAAGTTTTCAAGCAACGATTTCTGACTCAGAAGGCTCTCATGAATTGGTGTCTTTGTTATCACGTTAGTCAAGAACTTATCTGAAATTCAAAACCAAATACACATTCCAAACTCCACAGGAAGAAAAGAAATTACGGTGATGACTACTTTTAAGAGCATGGTGTTTTCAAAGCCTGGTATCAGTGAATTAATAAAGCATGGCTACGTACTGTTAAATCTCAAAATGTTTCTGAATTTCCATCTTGAAGGATTCAGAGAACATCTTTGAAACTCGCATGCGGCTCTCTGTGACTGTCAGGTGTATGACAGTGCGCATCCCAGGCGTTAGGAAAGTCATGATTTCTCTCTCTCCTATCATGAGAATTCAGTTAATAATGCAGCGTTAAGTGTTGAGATTTTTGTCTGTCTTTCCATAGAACTAATTAATAAACCAGGAGAAATCTGTTGTCACCTTGAGTTACCAATTCGGGGCTGGGAAGGGAGTGGTCCTGGGCCTGGGGGAGGGGGGTACGTGGTAGGGGCGCCTGGATCTGAGCCTGTCTGGAAACCTGATTGCCTTTTGTTCTGCCCCCGCCAGCGGAGGGAGCCTGCGGAGGTACCCTGAGGGGGACCAGCAGCACCATCTCCAGCCCGCACTTCCCCTCCGAGTACGGGAACAACGCCGACTGCACCTGGACCATCCTGGCCGAGCCCGGCGACACCATCGCCTTGGTCTTCACCGACTTCCAGCTAGAAGAAGGGTACGACTTCTTAGAGATCAGTGGGACAGAAGCCCCATCTATATGGTAAGTTCTGGGGGGACATGCGTTGACCCCAGATCCACCAACAGGTTTTGGACAATGGCCTTCTTTGCATGGTCGTTGGCACATGGAAGTGTTCTTTCTTTGCTCGGCTGTTTTGCCCACTAACAGGGGCATGTATGTTGTGACTGGCTCCAAAGCCTCCGGGGTGTCTTTGTGCTGGTATCTGGAGTTGGGGAAGTGGTCTGCGCCTGGGCACTGGTACCTCACATGCCCTCATTTCGGACTCTTATGAAGCAACGGAAGATGGTAACTAAGCCAGCTAAGTTAGCCTTTGGATTTGTTCTGGAGCTGATTCCATGGAAGCAGATATTTTTAGACTATGGCCATTTTCAAATGTCATGTTACCAGTCATTTATCTACTGTGTTGCAGATGCACGATAGCATATTTATTTTCCTTCCTGATGATCCTGCACCTATGAAGGTCACAGGCAAACCATAAATACTGATCCAATGCAGATGTAAAGTTAGTGGACTGAGGATCAATTCTGTGGCATGTGTGCTCATGGAGGCAGAAGGAAACCGGGTCTAAATTGCAGTGGATTTTGGTCTATGTATTGGTTGCAAGGACAGCAATTGTGTCTATAAGTGTAATCCAAGAGGGAGAATTCAAGTAGATGTTGAGGATTTTACATCTCAAATTAAGTCATTTGTTGTGAGTTGGACTGGATTTTGTTTTAATTATTTCACTTCTTAGTTTTTTTAAAAAAAAAATCCTATTAATTCTCTATTTTAGATCTTGAGTGGTAAACCAACCTGAATGCATGTATATTGAAATTAGGGCATAAGTCAGAGGAGATGTTGGCCATTTATGTGGGTAGAGGAGAATATGAAATGAGTGACTGTATGTTTCAATGGGTTTAAGTTTGCATTTTGGGGTAAAGACTAAAGGATAAAAATAAACACCCTGAAACATGCTGTAAAATTAGACCACCTCTTTTAAGCCAATTATTGCAATGGAAATTTATTTTATTTTCTAAGGCTTAAGACACAAAGCAGAGGATTCATACTAACAGGTTAAATTCTTTTCCTTACTTTCATCCTGCTGTGATTATATTAGATGTTACCTCAATTAAGAGAAAAACAGCCATGGCCTCTCTGATCTTTGCTTTATATTTGATTGATCTTAAACAATACTCTTAGACTGAGCAAGTTTACCTGTTTATTTTGCGTTACCCAATTTTAAGCACCCAAGAATTTGTTGATAGTGTCGGTCTCACTCTCTGTAACATCAGTGTTAGAAACAAGTTGCGAACGTAAAGCTGTGCGTCCTGGGCTCTCCGCCAAGTACTGCCTTGTGACCTTGGACAAATAACATACTGGTGTATATAAGATAAGGGAGCTCTTAAGTCAACTTTTAAGTTGACTCATTAAATATCTATTGAGTGCATATTCTCCCTCAATCACCCTGAGAGTCAGGGATGTCACACCGATAGCCTTAAAATTGCACTGTTTTGGTTTTCAGAAATTCATTACAATATAAAATATATAGTGAGTCATTCTCAGACACTATATGATTAATGGTAAGGGCCTTATTTATGAGAGATTCCAGAGATCGTGGACACTGACCAGTCATCCACTGACCAGTCTTGCTGCTAAATGTCAGGCTGGGAAAGAGAGGGACAGAGAGAGGCATCTTTGACAGTGACTTTAGAACCACGGTCAGGACAGCTTTTGCCAAACAGACTTAGTTTATGTAAGAGAGGAAACGTGGAGGTGCAGATGTCCATGCCAAGGTCTGAAACAAAAATAGGGCACATGAAATCAGAACGAGACATAACCCTCCAAAAGGGTTCGTGGCTCCTACGAGCGCATTGTGACTGACCATTGAGACGCCAAAGCTCAGTTATTTCATTTCTTTTCTTAAAAGATGCTAAGCAGGAGCTGGAGGATGTTTTCTGACTTGTTGCCCATTTCTTCTTTGCTTATCACTGTTGATTTCTCTCATACCCTCTCCCCCTCCCTGCCTAATCTCTATCTGTATGTTCTGCTGGTCCATGTCCCCAGCTACTTCAGTATGACTCAGAAAAGGGTGTGAGGATGGGGTCGCGGGTGAGCTAAAAGTGTGTTGCATCTGAAAGGTCAGGTGGGGCCACTGATGGCAACAATTCCTAACGGTTGTCAGAGTGAGAACTGATATGGTGGACAGGAGATTGGCCCATCTTCCTGATGGCTGGGTTCAGGCTAGAGGACATTTTCCAGCTCTGAAATATATCTAGGTATTTGCCAGGGCACCAAGATTGAAGATCTGTGAACAGCCTGGGGAGAAAAAAAAAAAAAAAAAACACAATGGCAGTCGTTGGGAAAGTTCTTGGTGGGAAAGTTGACCCAGTCTTGTGTTCCTTCTGGTCCAAAAAAAGGGGTGGCCCATTGGCTCAACATGCTCTTCCTCTCAGTGGCTATTTTTAGAGAGTTGTGTTCAGGACTGTATTCATATGATGATTTGTATTGTCCCAGTGGCTTGGCACAAAAGTCCTGGGGGGGACTTGGTCGTATTATCTAGTTTTTATTGATGAAGATGCTGAGAGCAAAGCGCACAGGGCACATGGCAGAGAACTCAAGCTCAAGGCCTCTGACTCCAAACTACCTTTCCTCTTCACTCCACTGCCATCCCCGTCATAGGACAGTCTAGGTCTGGACTTAGTGCGCTCTGGAGAAAGGACCTTTTCTCTACTTCAGGACTGTAGGCTGGATCCGAGAGCCTTGAACAGGCTGCTGAAGCAGGGGATAAGAACCAACTGAGAACAATTTCACACTCATGCTGCATCAATAGAGACTTGGAGTACACAGAGCTTTTTGGGGTGACATTTAGCATTGATCATAATTATGAGAACTATCTTGACATGGCCGTGGGACCACTTTTAAATGAAACTCTCATCTTTCAATTACTCTTCAGTGGAGGCTACAAAGGAGCACGTGATTTCCCTAAATCACTATTGAAACACACACGAGTGCATTTATAATACAAAGGAGTCACTTGAAGTACCCTTTTTAGATTTATACAAATGCACACTGTGGCTTATCTTAAAAAGACTATTATTTTCCTGTAATTTTAGACTGACAGTCCCTGAAATGTTTAATGGTTCAAATTGGTATATTTAAGAGATTTATTATCCCTCCACTTCAAGGAAGATCCTAAGGACAGAGCAGGTGTGTGTGCCCCCCTCGAGCACAAGGTCAGGAAGCAGTGACCGTTGGTCAGTGTGGAAGGCTGGACGTGCAGTGCCAAAACATATAATCTTCCAATAATCTATTTTTAAGAGACAGAAAATACAAGCAAGGGCACTCTCAGAAGAAGCTACTTGGAAAATTGTTAAGAACAATAATAGGATTAGCCTTATTTTCATTGAATTTGGAGTGAAATTACCAACTCAGCTATGTTTTATGTAAGGGTTGCCATGGCGACAGTGGAGCAGTCTAAATGTGGTGAATGATGTAATGTGCCGAAATTATCCATATATTAAATGTGGAGGGGTGTGCAATTTAAACCCAATCCACTATGCATACGTTAGATAAGGCTGATTTATTTATTTAATTAAATATTATTATTATTATTATTTTTTTACTAGTCAGATTCTAATTTCATACAGGCTGGCTTCCTGTCAATACTCTACTTTAACAGCGAGCTGCCATTTTTAATTCTCTTTGTAACATGGTCTAGCAATTATGATTTTTCTTGCAATTAAAAACGTGGTTAGCAGTGAAGCTAGCCAACTAGTCTTCCTTTCTGAAGCGATTTGGTGGCATAGCATGTAGATCATAACTAGAAATACCAAGAAGAAAGAAAATTGACTTTATTTCAGAGGTAACCTATGGTGGTTTCTAAATTAAGACGTGGCGGTAAAAGGGACTAGGAACAGAAAGTCTCGACAGGAGACAACTAATGGAGCATTTACTATCTTTCTTTCTTTCTTTCTTTCTTTCTTTCTTTCTTTCTTTCTTTCTTTGCATTTACTATCTTTCAAATATGCCCTCATATAATGGGAATAATTTATGCATCCCCGTCTATGCAGGTAGCATGCATGGTAGGGTAGAGAAGATAAGGAAATAAGGAACAGTAAATGCATTTAAGAAGCATCCCAAAGCATAGACGCTTCTGTTCCTCCATAATCTTCAATGACAGCCTCAGGCCATCAAAATGACACCCAGATGCCTCAGTGTGCCTTTCAAGGCTTGCCATAGCATGTGCGGCCTGCCTCCATCCTGCCACAGCCCACCCCAGAATCCTTCAGTTTTGCCTCCCTGAACACATTCCTGCCTTCACTTTAGTGCATATTTGCATTCCCTGGACATGTGTTCAGATACATGCCTCTGCACGGAAATCCCACACCAACCAACTGAACGAACAGTCAATGAACCCAAGGCTTATGGTGCTGTGTAGATGCGGCCCACTTAAGAGGTCCTACAAGTGCAAGAGTTTGTCCGAACTCCTGCCCTGGAAAATGCCAGTGGTAATCAATGCAAAGGTGTCTCTGGACTGCTTTGGCTTAGACCCGCCTCATTCTATCAAAACAACATCTGTTATTTTATGATTTTTTAAAGGTCTCAGCTCAATTATTCACTAACCAGTAGAACTCTACCGCTTTGTCTCTCTGATTTGCGCAAGATTACACTGGAGGGAACCAAAGAAAAAAAAAAAAAAGTTTTGTAACTGCACTTTATTTTGTTCCCATTAACGAATCATAATCTCACTATTAAATCAATCTAATCAGTGACTTGCTGGAGCCAAAACAAAACTTCAAAGGAATCGGAGAAGCTGAGTGAGCTTCAAAGAACCCTTGAAGGGTCAATTAACACCAACAATGTTTATCCAACTTGTCACTTAATTGAGAAGTGACTTGGTGCATATTTTATTTCTAATGAGGAAGGATTATTGAGGCACACAGAGTGACAGACGCCCCGGAAGGAGCCCATCCGCATCCCTGCCCACGGGACAAGGAAAGGGAAGACCTTCTTCCCCTCTCTCCTTATTTCATTTCTTCACTGTTCATTTTGAAATCATTTTTCGGAGAATTTGCAAAGCTGGCTCAGAGAGCAGCTGTACCCATTGTACCTGAACCCATTGCTCGTCCACTGCTCCCGTCTTACACAACCATGGTGTAATTATGGGAACCAAGACATCCATGTGGAACACGGCTGTCACTGATGTTCAGGACCGATCGGAGTTTCCCCAGCGGTCCCTCTGCTGTTCTTCTGTCCCTGGAGTCAGTCCGGGGAATTAGCTGGCACTAAGAGTTATGCCTCTTTTGCCTCCTCCAACCTGTGTCTGTTTGCGATCTTGCTTTGTTCCCATGACCTTGACCCTTCTCATGTCGATAATTCGCTCTGGTGACGTTATTTTGGAAAGGCAGTGGCATCATTCAGGGCATGGAGACTATATCCAGCAACTCCTCAAGCACCACCAGTTCAAATAACCTGGTTCCTTTCTTTCATGGTTTCCATTTTGAAGTTAAATTCTGCCATCGTACTCCACAAAGATACAGTCATACATGCATTTCAGCATTTTTTAGGGAAGCAAGCATAATGTGAATGAGAAACAAATATGTGCGTGTATATTCTGAATTTCTGTGTGTTGTGTTTGTGTATATATGTGTGTGTGTATACATATGCACACACGTTTGTGTATATATGTGTACACACGCATGTATAATATGAATTTCTTTTCTTGAGCCCCTGCACACTGGCTAGAAGTCTAAGGTCATGCCTAACATGATATCATTTTAGTCTTGCTCCGAAACCTTTTATTTTTTTTTATCAAAATGTTTTCATACAAATGTATTCGAGTAATGCATTTTGACAAACACCGGACTGAATGATGACGCTCATTGATTATTTGCTACGTCGCAGGCAAGTGCAAACAAAAGCCCCCACACTTAAGATGCCACATCTCCGTTTTAGAGACGACAAAACCCAGACCCAGTAGAGTCCAGGATCTTCCCACACGGCTCCTGGGTGGCAGAGTGGGGATTTAAGCAGAGCAGTCCTGGGCCCTGTTTCTTCCTTTACTTCAGTATATTGAGATGATAACGTCTTTACTGACTTTAAACCAGGGAAATAAAGGCAGCCGTGCTGACACTACAGTCTCGGCGCATCTCAGGGCCCGTCGGGGGAGCCTGAGGCCTCCTCACGTAGACAAGCCCCCCAGATACTTCGTGCTGCTGTCACCATGAAATACGCTCCTGACGTTTCCTTTTCTGTGTGTTATGGACTATATAGCAAGGTAGTAAATCTTAACATCCTTAATGCACCCTTTTGGGTACAAATGTAATCATAGATATTAGAAGGCTTTTAAAATGGGGAATAATGGACAAGTCTGAAGGCATCATAAGGATATGGCTAAACGGTGTCGATAAGAAGACTTCTCTATACGACTTTGGCTCCTTTAAATTGCAGGTAGGTGAGGAAAGCAATGGCCAGCTCACCCCAAACCCGTGTTACCTCCACCCCAAAACTCAAAAGGGTAATAAAGGAAGTTTTATTGGATAAGAGATAACTGTACAGAATGGAGAATTTCTAACTTGATCTATGGTATTCTATTGTCTACAGCATCCGAACCACATTTATTTTTCCTGAGGTTGGGGAGCCCCCCTCCCCACAACGCCTACAGTGGAACAAGTTTCCGCTCTCCATCCTCCCATCAGCAGCCCGCCGCCCTGGGACCCTTCGGCAGCAAAGGAGTCTCTGGAAATCATGTTGCTGCCTCCGGGCCGAGCAAAGCAGGCAGGCTGTGTTTGCAAACCCTCCCGTCAGCAGGGGTTTTGTGAGGCAGTGACTCCGTCCCCCTGCCCCCCAGTGCAGCAGAGCTCCAGGGCCTCTGAATCCACCTGGAGGGGAGGAAGGAGGAAAGCAGGAGGCGCGCTCCGATGGGGCCTTAGAAAGCTCTGTCTTTATTTCCAGCCTTCCAGCTGTGTGTCCCCGATTCTGAGGCGGGGGCGGGGGGGCAGGTGCACCTGGGGTCGGGGGTCAGCAAGCCTTGCGGCCTCTCCTCCCGTGTGTGATGGGCTCGTCACCCGAAGCCCCACAGCTTCACCGCCCAGAACTAGGTCTGACGTGCTGTCTCCTCCCACCCCTGAAATCCCGTCCTCCTAGTGTGTCTCCCGTAACTCATTTTGGCTGAGGTCAACATCCAGCATTTCAGATGCACGAGATGGAGGAAGTTATAAAATCACCTATTTTAATTAATGGGCATGTTGAATATAGAAGAGTTACATATTTATTTAATGGTAGTGATCACCAGTAAAAGGCAGTGCCTCCTCCAAGGACCGCACGCATAATGACCACACGAAGGGACAACAAAAAAGAAAAATATAACATTTCTGCTCCCCGAAGCTGGAGGCCATCGGGGGATAGATAAGGAGGCGGGGAGGGCCCCAGAGTGATGTTTCTGGGTCACAAGCAGGGCACACGCCACATGCAGCAGGCACGTCTGGGGGGGCCACGGCTCTGGTCCTGGGAAAACCCCACCGCTTGACCCCATTTGATTGAAAAATACATTTCCTATAAATTATTTATGTCGAAGGCAATGGGAAAATGTTCCTCCTTTAGAGATTCGTATTCATTTTGCAACATACAAAGTACGTGTTTTTTGGGGTCACGGGTCTATCTGTTTGTCTGTGCTCTTTTGTCTAGGAAACCAAAATGCCACATTTAAATTAAAACTTACTTTTTAAATAAGTTTGACTTTTAAAAGCACATTGCTTTTCATTGGGGTCGTTGTGCAGATTCTGTTTTACTTATTCTACAATCCTTGCGAACTCTCCTTTATTACCTCAACTTGGTCAATTTGTACCCGATGGTGTTTCACTTAGACATTTTGATATCCCCCTTTAAAGTTTCTCTCAAAACTCTGAATATCTCATATTTCCCTTCTTAAAATAGAGTCTGTATAATTTCATGGCAGACTGGTTAAGAGAATAAGGTGATTTGGTGCAATCTAATGCTTCTCCAACAAATGTGACCTTTGATTGCTTAGGATTCATCCTCCTGCTACACGATGCAAGCCTGATGAGCCCTCTCAACGAGCCGCTGTTGGACATGTTAGCATTTCCCATCTTTTGACTTTAATAAAGAAAAGCACCCAAGTCCGTGCGATTCGAAACCCTTTATCAATTCATAATAAAGATCTACATCTTGGAGGTTTTGATTTTCACGCATTGCCAGTTTTGGTGTAGTTGGAACCTGAGACGTCTGATGCACTGAGTGCATCATGTGGAAAGGAAGACTGCACCCGAAAATACCAAGAGCCTGCCCTCCGTGCATGCCTGGGTGGTTAGCAGAGAGGCTAGGCCCTCGGCGCACAGAGCTGGCTCTGCCTTCCGGAGAAGCCGGGGCCGCGGGGGGCAGCGTCCTCTCGCATCCCTCCTTTCTTTCTATTAGCAGGTGGGACAGGAGAGCCACCAAGCCAAGACCGCAGGTTCAGGTCTTGCTGTAAGTCAGACTCGGGCTTCAGTGTTGGCTTCACAACTCCGCAAGCTCGTGGACCTACGAGCAGATTTGCTCGCGGCAGGTCGCACATCTGTCTCTAAGGTGGAGGTGAGCACGGCGGGCCACGGTGGGCCCAGAGCCTCCTTGGATGGAGCGAACTGGGCAGGGGGGTGGCGGGGGGGCCCGCAGCACAGTGTCTGCAGCCTACAGGGATTTCTGGAGCTGGCTGCGTGCTCCTTGCTCGAAGAAACGGTCCCGTCCAAAGTTCAGATTCCTCCCTTTGAACACTGCAACCGTTTTGTCAAGTGAAAATGTTGTTGTTGAGCACAGTTTAGTTTCTAACTTGTTCTTCCTTTAAAAGGCCATTTGTGTCAAAGAAGTTGCAAATGTTTTGAAATAGAAAATGGCTCTTTCTTCTGCGATAGACTTTAAAAACCCGTGTCTTGTCTTTGCTGCAAACCTCTGTGACAATAAAAGCACATCCTAATAATATTGCTTTCGAAGAAATGTTAGAAACACAATGCAGGCCCCTATTTGATTTTGGCAACGTACTTGACCACAGTAAATCATTTTTAATATTCGCGGATATCACGTGTGTACACCATTCAGTTTCTTGGAGATCCATCTCCTACATGTGTGCAGATCACTATATTATTAATGATATACAGATTAGTAAAAAAAAATGTGGACACCATAGAATTGATACAACAATACAGATGCATTTATTTAGCAAATAGTGTTTGAGAACAAAGCATGTGCCAGAGATTGCGGTAGGTGCTAGTCTCTCGGTAGTGCTTTGCCAATTTGAGCATGTGCGGGAATCACCTGGGATCTTCTTAAAACGTAGATTGTGATTCAGTAGATATGGGGTAGGTGAGATTCTTAACTTGTGCCGAGCTCCCAGGTGATACAGATGCTGCCGTTCTGTGGTCCAGATGAGTCATGAGGGTGCAGAGTGTGGGTGGCTGAAAGCACAGTTGACAATAAGAGAAGTAGAGTCATGACTAATTAAGTTTCAACTGTGGAATATACTTTATTGTACACTACATCCTCGGACCTTATCTTATAACTTGGACCAACATCTCCCTATTTGACCAACGTCTGCCTATTTACCCCAACCCCAGAGACAACCCTTCTACCTCTGCCTTCCGGAGTTCGACTTTTTGTTCTGTTCCGTTTCGCTTTGCTTTCTTTGGGTTTCCCGTACAAGCGAGACCATACAATATTTGTCCTTCTCTGCCTGGCACACTACTTAGCATGATGCCCTCAAGAGCCATTCCTATCATTGCAAAAGGCAGGATTCCCTTCTTTTTTAAGGCTGAATAATGTTCCATTGCACACATAAAGCCCATTTTTCTTCCTTTATCCACTCCTCGGTTGACGCACACTTAGCTTGTCTTGGCTACTGTAAATGATGGTGCAGTGAACGTGGGGGTGAGGCTATCTACTCCAGACAATGATCTCACCCCTTTTTCTGCCTTTGCTATCTTACTGGCTGTTGTGCCATGAAGATCAGTGGAGGACACTGAATTCACCAAATGTATTTGACCACGAAACCTTTCTTTTCAGAGGGGTATAGGTTAACGTGCAGGAACATGGGTGTGAATAAGGCTGTGCTTCTTGAGGCAGTGCAGACACCGACCTGCCTTAGCTCTGTTGGTACTTACCTTGCATTTGCACTTTAGGCTGAGAGCGACTTGATGCTGGCATGCTGTTTCCCCTCACGATGGCTTCAGTCCATTTCGTCTGTCTAGAAAGGCTTCTCTTCTGTCTTGCCAGGAAAGCCCTTGTAATCCTTAACAGTTGAGCTCTTCTCGTCCAAAGGGACCTGGCCTTGGATGAAGAAAGGTGATAGGTTAACCGTTGTGCCCTTTCCCTTGGAGTTGGATGATTTGGGTTAGTTATTCAGACTCCTGGTTTTTGCTTCCTGACTATAAAATAAGGTCAATGATGCTCACCTTGCTGGCGGAGGTTAAAATATCGGTCAGGATCTATCACTGTCCATAGTACAGAGGTGCCTGATAAACTATATCCATTAGTGATCATCACGCTGTGTATGAAAAATGACAAATCAGCAATAGAGGTAACGAGGTGTCATCAGCGCTGGAGGAGAGAGAAGCAATTCCCTAGTCAGGTCATCAAAGAACATTTCACAGAAAAGTTGGTTTTTGACCTACACCCTGAGAGTAGAAAGGGTCTGGATAGAAAACGTGTGTGGGTATTTTAGGCACAGGCTGTGTAACATAAAAAGTACAGATACGGAGAAGCACAAGAAATATTTGGGTGATAAGAAAGAAAGCAATCCACTGGTTTTGATGGAACAAAACCAAATAATTTCATTTTTGATGGCAAGCTCTACTTTTTCTTGATAAAATGTTCTTTGTGTCCTAATATCTGCTGATAGAAGGAAAACAGTGCTTCAGGAAAATGTTAGTAGGTTGGATGGATTGTAAAAGAAGAAGGGAGAGATAATAAACAGTTACAAATGCCTGTGAATAGGACACTTAAAATTTGTCAGACCATGTAACACGGAATCAGAAAGACAAAGGAAAGAGGTGGCGTTCTCCGTAGCCAGTACGGTTGGATGCTGGGCTTTACCAAGGGCCGTGCAGAGCTATTTCAGCTTTCAGCTTGTGCTGGGAACTCACTGCCAACCCAAATGTCAAGGACTCATGGTTGTGAAGTTTGGCTGCAGATGTCTGGGTGTGTCCAAGGATGTCCATTTGAACCAGCATTCTGGAAGAGGTTGAGGGAACTGAACTTTTTAGAACCATGTGAGTGATGCCTGTAGAAAGCTTGAGGCTCATAGCTGGAGGGAGGGCAGTTACGGAGCTCTCGGCTGCCCTCCCTCTGCTTGCCCCTCATCATCCTGCCACCACAGAGCACTGCCTGGTTTAAAACAGAAATGCTCTTGGAGGATCTCCTCAGGCAGCGTGTGTCCCAGATGACCCGAGGGACCCTGTTCGTTTCAGCAGATAGCTCCCAGCAGTGGGATTCTGGATTTGGGGGTGGACTCTGCGTAAAGAAGTAGGAGAAGCAGCAGAACCTCAAGACACCACAAAGGGCTGTGGTGAAGGTCTGCATTAACCTGGAATGAGACTATAACAAGGGAAACTTGAGGCTGGAGTTAGTAAAAAGGGGGAAAAAATCATCTAGTTAATGCAGAAAGATTTGAAATGTTCAAAGCAGGAAAGCATGATGAATTGGAGAAGAAAAAAATTATTTGGTGGCCAGACAGACCCAGGGAAGACTCTCAGCTTTCAGAAAGCGTGTGTGGTAAGAATGCTAAAATCTATCTTGTGCAGCTTTTATGAGTGTATAGATTAGTTTTATGAACAACTTTGTTGGGGCGGAATAGTTTTTCTCTATCCTTCAAGATTTCTCTGGCTGGTCTTAAAAATAAATTGACATGAGACAGATCAATAGGAGAAAGTCCAATTTAATCACATATATATGATGAATCCACATAAACATAAGAGATTCCAAAAATAGGCATCATGAGATATAATTTTCATTCTGATCTCGTGGGGGTCTGGGGCTTCAAGGGAAAGAAGGCAATTCACAGGAAGAAAGGAGACAGTATGTGTCTGTTAAACAGATGTTTGCTGGGCCACACAAAACAGTGGGGCAGAGACAGGACTTGGATCAGCAGGCCTTGCCGGGCTGCCCCCTGCCCCCCGCCCCTAGTTCCTGTAATACTGTGGTTATCTGTGGTGATAGCAATCCTGGGGAGCAGGATCTCTATCTAAATTATTTTAGGCGGTTAGTCAGAGTAGGGGAGTAGCAACGAGAAAACTTGTGGAATTTCTGTTTCTTAAAAACAATCACACTAAAATAACCCACACGCCCGTGACATATGCAATTTGGGATGGCACGTTCTGTTCCCCTACAGCTTCAAATACTAGAATGTAGCCACTACCCGACATGGAGAAACCGCTAGTGTTTGCAAGAAGAGCAAGCAAGCAAGCAGAGTTACGTGCACTTTTCTTCCAACTGTTGACACATTGCTATGGACAGTTTTAAGCAGTGATTCCCTTCAAAAATATGTGTGAGTGCACGTGTGTGCATGTGTATGTGTTAGACCCAACAAGAAGGTAGTTGTGCATATGTTTACTTTCTAATAAAAAAAGAAAAAAAAAAAACAAAGTGTAAGTTTACTTTCTCATAAAAAAATTTAAAAAAGTGCAATATGTAATCTTAATGAATGGAAACAGATATGCCTGCTTGAAAAACCATTTATTCTCAGCAAATGTGCCTTGTTGACGATGGGGGAATATCCTAAAGCATAAAATGGGACTTTAATTTATAACACATCAGTGCTTCCTTGGTACCTTCTAATTTGCCACCAGCTGTGAGGAGGGACAAGGAAGGTTCCATTTGCATCCATCATGCCGCATCCCCAACTTTGGAGCAGCACAGGATCTATGGCGTAATTTTTCATAAGGTCACACCTGAGTACCATAAAAGCTGCAGTGTTTTCAGAGCTGAGAACATGGATATAGTCATAAAAAGGAAAAAAAAAAAACTGGTCAGAGCAACCGTATGGGTCAGTTATTACCTCTGTGTTTGGATAGTCCACATCCCCGCCATCATCACCCAATTCTAATTCTTGTTATTTTTGTCAGTTCTCTGTGAATGAAACTAAAAGCTGAGAGAGATAGAGTGAGAGACAGAGAATATTAATTTCCCATCCATCCAGGCTTCCTTTTCCCTCGGGGCTTCCTCCCTGCTCCCCTCTCTCCCTTGCCCATCCGGTCCTGTCCTTCCATTTAGGCCTCTCTTGCAGGCCCATTTGTGCCCCCGAGCATGCGTGCTACCTACCACACTGGACCCTGACCCAAGAAAGTGCCATGGTTTTTGAGAAAAGATTTGACAATTTGTTCAAATCCAACGCTAGCCATATTTTTGTTCTAACTGAAAAATTAAAGGATCAGCTCGTTTTATTTTTTCTCAATGTACCTAGTTGAAAATCACAACACTTCTGAGTCCTGTGATTCAAAACGAGCCGGTCATTGTTTAGTGCCATCTTCCATCATAGAAACCCACGCCAATGTGTCTCTCTATCTAGCTGTGTCCTCTTATAACCAAAGGGAGCACCTGCTTTGAGACGGGACGTGTGTTTACATTGGAAAATGACTCCCTCGTAGTCTACATTTTCTTGCTGGCAGGTGATCAGAAATCGGCTCAGGACACCGGGTGCATGTGTGAAATTTTAGTGAGAACATCAATCTGGCATCTGAAGTCAGGCTTGCCCCTGGTTTTGAGGTGTTGTTTCCCTGCACGGATCATGTTTTGCAAAGATGCTAGTAGCCTAGCTCTGTACCTGGCACCGGGAGAGCGGTGAGGACGGTAGTCACGGTCACTGTGGCCACTGCGATCCTCCACTTTCCCTTTCCCTCTCTCTGTTCCTCTGTGAGCTTCTCCCTCACTCAGCTCCCACCGGGTGTGCAGTACCTTCCCTCTGTCTTTGGAACCTCAAGGTCACCCTAGTGTTGTGTTCTGGGCTCCGTGGACAGCACCTTGCTGTCCTTAATGTGGTCCTTTTAAAAATAGTACTTTTGGGGACGCCTGGGTGGCTCAGCGGTTGAGCATCTATCTGCCTTTGGCTCAAGATGATCCAGGATCGAGTCCCGCATCGGGCTCCCTGCATGGAGCCTGCTTCTCCCTCTGCCTGGGTCTCTGCCTCTCTCTCTCTCTCTCAATCTCTGTGGGTGTCTCTCATGAATAAATAAATAAAATCTTTAAAAAAAATAGTACTTCTTAATGACGGGGTGTGCTTCTCAGTTATACATCAGATCTAAACGACGTACGGATCATTTTTGGTGACTCAAGACTCTGCTCCTTTACAGAATATTTACTAATAGTAATAGTCATAAAAAGAGTGAAGGTCTGTGTGCTGACTCGGTGTACGGAGCAGGGTCGTAAAGGCTTCCCGTATGTTGGCTCCCTGAATCCTACACACTGCCCTTGATGCCTGTGAAGTTATCCATCCTACTTGGCTGATGAGGAGACCGAGACGCAGAGAAATTCTGCAAATGGCACTATGCCGTCCAGCGGATTTACATCTGGGCACGCAGACTTCATCATAGGTCGTGGTGAACTTTCACCAGCTTTATATTCGGGGAAGCCTGGAGATAAAATCAAAGCAGCCTCAGCGTCCCCTGTAGTGCGTGCCCGGCAACGTGCTGACCCGCTGAGAAAGGCTCCACGCTCCGGCTCTTCCTGTGTTTGCCACGCGCCTGTGTGCAGCTCGGAGGTTCTTCTCTGCACATTTGCTGAATGAATAACGTCCTAAATGACCAAGTAGTCTTCACTGAGGGGACTCTGCGAATCGCAGACACGGGGGCAGGGGACCCCTGAAAGACTTTGTGAGGTGTGCGGCGCTCGTCTAGTGTAGCAAATTTCAAGTGTAAAAATGTAGTCACGTGTTCTGGAAAGTCGTTTTGAAAGATTTAGGTAAAGAAGGTTTCGTGTCCTCCACTGGGGACACTGTGGGTTCTACATTCCTGGGGTGCCTACGTGTAGGCCATCGTGTTCACTGGTCTCTCGACATTTCAGTGAAATGCGTCACATGAATGGTGGGCGCTGGGGGTAAAGTCGCCACGTGGGATGTGCGGCTGGGGGAGGTTAGAGTTGTGCACACGGCGCTTTGACGTGCAGGGGCCCTGGGTGTGGGTGGTCGCGTGGACCCAGATGAGGGGCACCATGTGGTCCTGAACGGGAAACCTGGGGAAATGCACAGATGCTTTGGGGCAGGGCGGCCGTGGGGAGGTCAGCCGTGAGGCTGCTGGGGCAGGGGCTCGCGGCCTCGGGCCTGGTGAGGAGCCTGCCCGCACTCGACGGGCCCGGGAGCTCACCAGGCCTTCAGGCCTTGGCACAGCCCTTCGGGAGACAAATCTAGGGAGAGAAGAACCTATCATATTATTTGCATTTGGACAAAAAAAAAAAAAATAGGCAGAGAGTAGTGAATTTTTCTTTAGGGGGAAGAAAAAAAGATTAGACGACGTTAGCATATATGAGCAGAAGGAAGGTATCCTGGGGAGTAACTAGGAGGGAATTAGCTGGCGGAGGGTCACGTGGGGTCAGAGAAAGGGGCAGACCAGCACAAGGGGCCCGTAGTGCCCGCGCGGCCTCCCAGGCACACATCCCTGCATTCTGCGGGCATGTGCGAGGCCGGGGCCTCTCTGGGCGGAGGACGGGGGGCTGTGTGCTCCCAGGAAAGCCCCACATAGGAAAGCCAGTGCCAGTGTGAAGCTCGGGAGCAGCCTGGGGCTATGCACACCCCGGGCGGCCGCACGGCCCTTGCAGCCCTTGCCCGGGTCCACGTCAGGTCATTTACTGGAAGACGCTTTACTCACTGGACAGGCTATGGGACCGTGGAACCAATTCTATACGTAAGAAAACGTAGAAAGGAGACAACGGAGAGGAGTCAAGGCCCCATTGTGATACCCGGTGTGAATCGCCTGGGAAGCCTCCTCCCCAGTTTCGAGGTTTTGACTCCGGCTGAGGATGTAGGTACATCATTCGAGGCAAGTGGTCTTTTCGGAGCCTGGCTTTGTGTTTCCTGGTTTATGGGAAGGCGCCTGCGATACAAGTAGCCCTTAAGATTCAGGTAGTTTCTACAGGGCCTGAGTCTGCTCGAGCTGCTGTGACAAGGTGCCACGGACAGGAAGGCTCCTACAGCACAGGAACGTATTTCTCACACTTCCAGAGGCTGCGAGGCCAAGACCAACGTGCAGGCCAGTTAGGTTCCTGCTACATCCCTCCTCCTGGCTTGCAGAGAACTTTCTTTGCTCCCCGTGTCCTCACCAGTAGGGGCGTGGGGTTGAGAAGCGTCATCTCTCCTGCTCCCGAAGACACTAATCCCAGGCGGATGGCCGCAGCCTCATGACCTCCGTTACCTTCCAAAGGCTCCACCTCCTAATGGCATCACTTTGGGCATTAAGGCTTCCACTTATGAATGGGGCAGAGGGGGGTCGCACATTCACACTTCCCTTGAGTTAATTACAAGTTGGGTAACCGCCTTTTCCATCAGGCTTTCCCACCACGTGGATGCTTCCTTGAAATTTTATCAGTATCTGCATCACACCTTGAGTACCCGTCCGGGTAAAATAATACGTGGCTGGCACCTCTGCTGCCATAGGCAGAGCCGTGAGATCACAGTCTGCTCCCAGGAAAGGAGATGCCCTAGGAGGGCCTAACGCGTGGCGTAAACTGTTGAGATGTTGCCGGGCCTGTGCCTGAGTGTGCGTGAACATCTGCCTGCGGTTCTACAGTTTGAGGAGGGATGGAAGTGCCATATTTCAATGAGTAAGTCAACCATCCGCTGTCACCGTCTGCTGCTCAGATACTGCTGTGCGCATCTGGAAGAGACTTCTTGGGGCCCAGGTGTTACACACTAGTGTGTGTGTGTGTGTGTGTGTGTGTGTGTGTGTCTTCCTCATCTCCTAATCGTTGTGAAGAGCAAGCTTCCAGGAGGCACTTTCAAAGCAGTGGAACCTGTGGCTAGCAGTCAGACGCGTATTAGGACATTAATTCCCTATCCGCTCGCTGCTCCTGTATTGTGTCCCTCTCATTAGGGCTAATGACAGCTCTGAGAAGGCACCCGGAGCAGGCCAGGCCTCCGGAAATAACGAGGCCTCCAAAACGGGTAGCTCCTTCCCCCCGAAAGCATTAGGCCTGCGATGCACTCATGTAATATACTTGGGATACATCTTTTCCACCAATATCAGAGTGTTCAATTAGTGATAATTAGAGACCAGCTGGGCAAGAGTAATTTCAATACCACAGCAAAGAGGGCGAGTGTTGCGCACGACTTTTCATTCAAATGACTTCCCCACAAGCAGGACTACGTCTATTCATTAGTCCCTAGGAGGGTCTCTATTTTTCAGACCCTTTGCCAAATTCACATGTGTGTGCGGCCTGCTGCATTCGCGAGTGTATTGAAATATTTAAAATTACAGACACGTTCATGAGTTTCTCGCAATAATGCCTTTATTGGTAGGTAGGTTCCAAGAGGGTGAATAGGAAGAATATGAGTTGAATAAATCTATGAATGATGAATATTTTATACATGAGAGGTAAAAATTATATGTGCTTAGGAAACAAAGACTGAAGTGAGGAGAGAGACGTGTAAACAGTCGGCGTCCTGGGGAACGTGAGTTCACGGGGGGGCGGAAGCTCGCGCTGCTGGGATTGCCCACGCGAGTGGGACCCCGGGCCGGGCCGTCCCAGAGGGCGGATGTGTGTCGCTGGTAACACCAGTTGTGCTGCAGAAAGGCGGTTTCTTCCCCAGAGAGGAAGCTTTGCTCGAGGGAGGGCTTCCTCTCATTTTTGCTATGCCCATGAGCTTCTCGGTCAACGGTTCTTTGATGACGGAGCTGGTTGGCACAAAAATCCAAATTTACAGCTGCCTTCTTTAGCCTTTGTTGGGTGCCCTGCCTATGGGGGAAGCGGCGATATAAGATGAACAAGGAAGAGTCGGGTGTCCACGCGACTTCCTTGGCCATCACGGGAGTGCGCTGGATCCAGAGACCAGTTACCATCCTTTGTGTTTATTGAATTTATTCATAATCTGTGCTTACGATTTACATCTAGTTACTTGTTTGAACAAAACACATGCAGAATAATATAATGAAATAGAAAATGAAAGCCAGGAGGAGTGAATTAATTAACTATAAATGGAGATTAATAGAATCACGGAGACCAAAATTAATATTTAATTTTTATTTTCCAGGCATCTATAGCAAAAAAAAAAAAAAAAAAAGTTGGCAATTTACCACACTCTCATTAGCAGAAAAAAAGAAGTTTTCAAAATTCTCTCAAGAGTGGCAAAGGTGTTTGTTTGTTTGTTTTAGTGCTACTTGAAAATGAAATTTCACCTGGGTCTAGTTTTCTTTTCTTTTTTTTTTTTTTTATGTGAAACCTAGCACTTTTCATGAAATGTCCTAGCCTGTTACCAGTTATTTTCTCTGGGAAGTAATTCCAGTTAGAACCATACTTAGTTTAGAGCTTAATGTTAACAAATAATCTCTTCTCTATACTTGGTAGTTACAAAAGGTCTGTGAGATAAACCTAGTATTTTTTTCCTTCTAGATTTTTATGTAGATATTTTTATTTCAAATACACATCTTTATATTATATATATGATTATTCCATTAACAAGATCCCAGAGGAATAAAAATATTTAATGTTCTGAACAGGAGAGTGTGGAATTCAATTTAAAATTACCCATGAGTTTCCCTCAAAGTAATTTTAAGTCAAGTCCGAGTCATCCCAGACAATTTGGAGAAAAAGAGACACACACACACGCACGCACACACCCCTAAGTTTATACATTCCCTTCCTTCGTAAGATTTACTTTGCATCTTCTATTTTAAGTCTCTGTGTTTGGTCCGACAGGATATCCAGAGAGAAACGAGGCACGATTTGTCTTCAGGGAATCCATAGTCTAGTTGGACCATCTTGTAGGAATTACTACAGTAGGTAGAATGTAAAATGCGATAACGTATCCTTAGAAAGATAATGAATACTAACTGATTGTAATTTAGATGACATTGCAATTTGGAGAGTGGGTTCATTTTAATCATCAAATTTGATTTCCGGATTTTGTAAGGTAGAAATTAGGATGAAAGGAACAAAATAAAAATCCAGGTGGGAAAATGATGGAGGGAAAGAGGATAGGAACCCTCCCTAAACTCCTTGTAAACACACCCAGATACTCACACTCTCACACTCAGACTCACATGGTGCCTGAATGACTGATGATTAGACGGGGCTGTATGTAAAACCCTGGCTGACCGATCCTATATCCACCCTGCTGTTGACGGAAATTGCAAGAAATGTGAATGGCCTCACTCTAACGTTGCAGAACATTCATCTTTATTGAAGAGCTTGTTTAAATCCAGTTGTGGCAGGAATTGCTCACCTAGAGTATCAGGAAGTGCTCATTGTACGTACGGTTAGGCGTGATGTCAACAGTTACCAGCTGCTCCCCTCCCCCTTGAGAAATAACTCTGGTGATGAAGATGATCTTCTGTTTAAACAATGTGGAGACTAAAATGTGCTTCTGCCTTTCTGTGTCCTTGGAAGGACGCAGTTGTAAATATTTGTACTGGTCTCTTGTGGAGCCATATTCCATTTTTCAGGCGCTTTATTATTTGGTATAAAATCAGCACAGAATGTATAAACTGTGTAATTGAGGCCAAACAATCAATTAACGGAGCTTTAATTTTTCTTATATAACTGGAAACAAAATCCATGTAGTTGGCAATTATTCTTCCCTAATAATATTTGGCCAAATCTTAAAGCTAGATTCTAAAAGCATTTTTAAACAATAGTGTAAAAGTTGAAAGTTTTCTTAGTCATGGTGAAAAGAGTAAGGGCTTTGAAGTCAGACAAATCCCAATTCAACCACTTAGGCAAGGTATTTAATGGAGCTGAAATTAATTTTATTTTCCTCGCTCTCTAAGGAGATCATCTACTTAGACCAAGTTCATTTATTAATTAACTCTGTTTTAGTGTTACCTAATTTTTCTGGGCTGTGCATAATGCCCTTGCCCTCATGGACTTTGCAATCTATAAACATATATAAAAGAGCAGTGACTACAAATTATAATAGAAGCCCTGAATGAAGCAGGGTGAAACAAGAAACGGAAGTCATCTGGCCAGACAGCTTCCAGGGAGTGGGGAAAGCAGGAGGTTTGGGGAGACACAAAGGAAGCAGGGAAAGATTCAGAGGAGCCCCGTTCGGATGAGTCACATCAGTCCTTGAAAGCAATTAGTCCATGCTTTCCGGACAGACAGACAGAGAAGAGCTGAAGGGGTTCACCATCCCTAGACTGGCTTTCCATGAAATGTAGAAGGGAGTTCCTCAGGATGCTCCTTAGTAACAGGAAAACAGATGAAAGTTTAAAACTCACTGGAAAAGTCAGTTATTCCTCAATAAAACTGAGGATAAAAAGGAAAAGCAATTAATCTACAAGGGTCACCTGCGTGTCTCCCTCTTCACTGGAAAATGAAGGTAAACTGTTAAATTGTGAAGGTCAGAGGTAGATACATCGGTGGGTTACTGGGTCTTCCAGAGCATCAGTTCTGGGCAGAGCACCACCGTGCCAGCCATGGGTTCCAGGGTCGACCTGTCACTGTGTGTCAGTTCACTCAGTGTCCCTCCCTTGCCCACACCTTTCATGGCTATAAGATAGAGAGATGATGGAGCCCACTGGAACTGGGCATTGATTGGCTGGCAAGCCTACCCAGCACTTTAAAAAAATAAGCACAAATCATTTTCTGGGGTCTGAGATCCCCCTACATCTGAGGGCTCTCAAGGATGGGACTCTGACGTGGAATATGCAGTTCCGGCGCATTGAGTGGCTCAACGCTTTGTGCTTAACTGAAATCTACTCATGCAAAATATGAGAAATAAAATCCACAAAGATCTGATTGAGCAAGTAGTCCATGGATTTAAATATACAACACAAAATAGAATGCGAACCCTTATCTGTATCTCTGTCCGTATATATGCTTGTTATATATATAAACATATAAATATATACTTTATATATATGGCAAATTCAGAATACATAATAGATATAATATTATAAATAATTTCGCTTATTAACACATTTCAATAAAAACAAAAGTCAGGTAAAATATTTGGCCAATTAGATATTTTGCATAAAACTACTGAAGGATCAAAAAAACATGATAAAATACACCAGATTTTATCACCATAATACAGCAAATATTAGGAGTTACATTTTTCTTATCTCAAAAGTAATTTGACAAGAATCCAAAAATGGTATATACTATCTTGCCCTAAATCTTAGTCCTTAAAACTATACTAAATTAGTCCGAAACACTAAAAGACAACTTATGGGCAAAGCTATTGTTATGTTATTTTTAATGATAATTATGCGATGTAAATGTGTAAGTTATAGAAAATCTAGGGGCACCTGGGTGGCTCAGTCAGTTAACCATCTGCCTTTGGCTCAGGTCATGATCTCAGGGTCCTGACATCAAATCCCCATGTGGGGCTCCCAGCTCAGTGGGGAGTCTGCTTCTCCCTCTACCCCTCCCCACTGCTTGTGTTCCCTCTCATATTCTTTCTTTTTCAAATAAATAAAATCTTAAAAAAAAAAAGAAAAATATCTTTTTGGAAGTCTTTCACCATCTGTACAACAACACTAATAAATGAGGGTCATGTCTTAAGGTTCTCCTATGGAGATTAAATGAGCTGATAGAAAATCTTGGGACAGTGGATACTCCAGAAAGTCTTGGCCACGTTAAACGGGGCTGGTCAGTGATATACAAGCTCACTGTAGCCGTGTAATTACTGCTAATGCAGATCCCGCTTTGTTTTCCTTGTTCTTAATTGGAGAGCTTGAGAAGATCGACAAGAGCTTGTAATAGTATATTTTGACTTTATTCAACAAATATTTATTAACTGTTATGTGTTAGTAACTCTTCTACACCCTGGAGACAGGTGCATCATTAAACAACAGGGAAAAAAAACTTTCCCTGAGGTGTTTCACACTAATGAATAATACACAACTTGAAAATAACTCAAGTGTCTTCACCAGCGTTGTACTGTTTACCTTCCCGGTTTAGTAATTAAAGAAGCACTGACCATATGAGAAAAATTTATGAGTTGACTCTGACAGATAAGAGTAATCTAGGAAGATAAGTTTTTAATAATTTAAAAATATATATCATTTAAAGTATTCACGAAACCAGTATATAAATGATTAAAAAATAAGCACAAATCATTTATTATTTAAAATCTTAGGTTATGCATCATTGCTATAGAGTTTCTACTCTGTACTTAGTGAATTTTCTCTGCTAGGAACTTACTAGACTCAGGCAAAAAAAAAAAATCTAGCAGGTGAACTATAGATTTATAACAGTACATATTAAATAAATCTCTCACTTTCATTCTCAAGTCAAATGATCAATAAAATGTCCTGCTAATACCCCAGAGCCACCCAGGGGTAGGGGTCCCTGCATGTTTAATCAGGACATACTGTGGCAACGTGCCAATCATACATATGGCATGTAAACATAAATATTGCATTTCAAATCATTAAAACAAGGTTTTTTATCTAACATTATGAAGTAAACTTCCCTGAAAAGCTTTATATTTGCCCAGATTTTAAATATGTAGCTCATTTTAAACATTGCAAATAAGTCCAGCCATGAACACTTTAGGTAGAGAAAATCCTTGTTTCTTAACAAAGGCTGGTTGGGATCGGTTCTATCTAAATATGAAAATTTCATTGTAATGGCCAATCAATCGGATAGATTTCCAAACTATATCAGTCAATATGGTCTGGGGCTGATTCCACCGTAAATCTGGTAATACGCGTTGCCTTATCGCGTACGTCCACAAATAGCTGTTTGTAAATGACAGACTTGCCAACCCATTGAAAGACATTCCCTGTTTTTTAAGCCGTTGAATGCTTTCACCAAATAATGAGTGTTTATTATGAGCAAGGGTTATTATTATGAAGAGAAATGTATGCTTGTCGCAAGTTGTGAATGCAAACATTTAAATATTTTGAGAGGACTAAATGAATAAGTACTATACAGTATTTCCTTTTTTATTGCTGAAATGGTTTTTGCGGCTTTACCATATTTTAATAAATAGCCGTGTTCTATTCTTTGCACATACTAGTTTGAAAATCTGCTTCCGGTGCAAATAAAATACAGACTTAATTTCCCTACCTGAAAACAAGCTACATATTTGATTCTATTTCTTTCAACTCATCAGACAAATAATGTTTGAGGGATAAGAGGAATGAAAAACCCAGAGCTTGCCTGGTTTGAAAATTAAAAGTCAAGGAAAAATAACTAGATGTATTTTTTTTTAAGATTTATTTATTTGGAAAAAAAAAAAAAAAAACAAAACATGCAAGCACAGGAGAGTCTGGGGAGAGGCAAAGGGAGAGAATCTCAAGTCGAGTCCATGCTGAGCGTGGAGCCCATTGCCAGGCTCCCTCCACCAGCCTTGAGGTCACGACCTGAGCTGAAATCAGATGCTTAACAGACTGAGCCATCCAGGCACCCTATGACTAGATATTTTTAATTTAAATGTTTTTGTAAAACACTTTGGACTCTTAGCTAACTTGTGTATGACTGTGATACACAAGACACAAATATAAAACCATATATAAAATACATATAAGACCACAGCTGATTTTTGGGAAGAAGCTACTAATTCCCAATCCACTCCAAATTGGATGATTTAAATAAACGCATGACTGAAATATTCATTGACCTTAGAAAATAGTAAAATGCTTCCTATTAGACCTTTGTTTCCAATGCCAATGACATTGTGATGTAATTAAGACATTGAATTTAAAGAATCAAATACTATAGTGATAGTTTTTCCGTTTCCATTATTCCTGTTTTCCTTTTTCTTTTTTCCTTAATTCTAGAATGAAAAAGCGTTCCGTAGTTTTCAGAAGTGCATTTCTACTTACACAGGAATCATTTGTTGAGTTGGGTGCTATTTTTAAAAGATAACTTCAGGAGCATTATAAGATATTTTCAAAGAATTTTTGTATTATGCATATGCTTCACTAGCAGGGCGTGACAGGTCACAAATGGAGGTAAATATATGAAAGTTAAATATTCTTTTGAAAATAGTCTAACTAGCCGCAAGCAGGTTGTGGCCAATTGAAGGAAATGCAAATCCCTCTGTGCAGATGGGAACATTTCTAAGCAGGGTCAGGAGGGAGGTGCAGCCCCCAGGGCACATCCTCCAGGCCCAGGGGGCCCATGGGGAGCTTTGTATGGGGCAGGCTGGAGGCGGAGTCCTTCATTCAAAGTATTTTCAGGCAAAGTATTAAGGACTTATTTGAATTTTATTCCCATCAGTTCCCATCTGCCAAGAAAATATGGTTGCAAGACATAGACTTGCTGTAAAACACCTGTCATCATCAAATAACACTTTTCCACGACCTGCTTGGAAAGTGAGTTTTCAGAGAAAAATAAAAAGTTAAGCATGCAGGAAATAAGACTCACCTGAGTTTTCCACTTAAGCATTGTGAATAATTTCTATTTTATTTTTGTTTGTTTATTATTTTTTCCCACCCATTCCCTAGTTTGGTCATAGCACTGGTTTTCCTACTTTGTATATTGGTGGGATTTTATTTCTTTGCTATTTAACATAATGGTGAGATGAGTGCCACCACGTATGTATAAAGACTCAGAGTTTTTTTTCATGACATTCCTAAACATGGGTGAGACATTGAATATGTACATTTTATATGGTTTTAATTGGTGCTGTGCGTTTACTCCCACAAGAAGTATTTTAAAGAACCTGCTGGCAATACCCGTGCTAATACCGGTTATAATCAGTTGCTGTTTTTACTATCAAATGTGAAATACCTTATATAAATGGCTTAGTAATGCATTAAAAAATGTCATTTTATAAATATGAATAGCAACAGAGAGCCCCAGTGGGCAGTGTGTGCTCACACTCACTCGCTTTGAGAACATGTTTGTACAGAAAGGCAGAAACAAAACCTCCTTCTGGGGGGCGGGGAGGGGAGGAGAACAGAAAAAGCCAAGGAAACTCGGGTACAGAGACCTAAGGTCGTGTTGAGTCTCCAGTCATCACACAACTTGCCACCGTGCTTTCTGTCTGTAGGAAAGAACCTTTGCAGGGG